>NC_053154.1:90311257-90928757 GCF_016835505.1 Polypterus senegalus
GCAAAATCCATCAAGGAAGAAAAATGAAAAACATTATTTCTACAAAATCTTTATTTATCCATTCCTAAATAATTAAATGGGCAGGCTATTTCGTATCAGTGCAATGCGCTGCTTGTTAAAACGGATGACTCCCGCACTTACGTGCAAGTCTGCGTGGATATTATGAACTATCGTATCTGTTCAAGTTCTATTTAATTTTTAAATAGAAGGAATTTTTATTTACTCGACAGAAATATCTTTGGTAGGAATGTAAGTTAAATGTAGGCATCATTGCATAAATTTTTCTTAACCATACAAATGTAAAGAGTAAATTGCCTTACATTCCAACCAAGATATTTGTGTTGACTAAATCAGGGGTGTCAAACTCAATTACACAGGGCCAAAATCTAAAACACACTTTAGGTCGCAGGCGAACAGGATAAACATTTATAGAACACATTAAAACTAAACTTTTAAAACTTTAAAACTTTTAAAACTTAACTTGTTTGAACTTAATATGAATAAAAACACAGGAATATTATTCCAGAATAAATCAACTCAAACCTTAAATAACTTATAATATTTTGCTCTCCATAAATTATATCCTGTCTAAATTGTACAAGTTAGAAATAAAGTAAACGTTAAAAGAACAAACATTCAAATTACTTTACTCTTATGTAATTTTATATAAAAATAAACTTAAATTTTAAATATCCCAAAAGATTTTGCTCTCCATAAAAATATATCATGTCAAAATGATACAAATTCAAATATGAACATGCTGCATAACAAAACCTGGAAATATAAATAAAATGTGAGCTGGACGCCTGGCATCTTTTTTTGGCAACAAGTTAATTTATGTTTGGTGTAAAGTTCTGTGTTGTGGAGATTCTCAGGATGGACTGCAGGTGCTCATCAGTGAGGCGACTCCTTTTTGCTGTTTTGTTAGTCTTCACTGAGAAGAGCTTCTCACACAGATATGTGCTACCAAACATGCACAAGGTTCGAGCCACATGTAGACGGAGCTGGAGCATTTCTGCGGGAATGGAGTGAATAAACTGTGTGGTCCCTGCAGTATCGTACTTTGCCTTCAGTGTGCCATTACACTGCAGCTCAATCACGTCCATCTGAATCTGCACATGTGCAGTTTCCACATCGACGGCAAATGGGTTACGAAACAACTCAAAATTCTTTTTTTGTTCTTCAAAGTCACCAAAGTGCCGTGCGAACTCAGTGCGCAGTGCGCTCAGTTTATTAGCAAAGTGCGTATTTGGGAACACCGTTGTGCCAACTTGGTTCAACATTACTTGGCAACAGGGAAAGTGGGGCAATTTGCACTGGTGCATTTGTGTCTCCCATAAAAGCAGCTTCACTTGAAATCGCTTTGTGATTTTGCACGGGTAAAAACGTCTGCTGAAGTGTCAGATTCTTCTTTAACTCTTCTGCTTTCTGTATCTTATGCATTGCATTCAGGTCTTTCAGGTTATCCTGATGTTTTGTCTCATAGTGCCGTCTTAGATTAAATTCTGTAATTACAGCCACATTAGCTCCACAAATGAGACACACGGGTTTACCGGCAATGTGAGTAAACATATACTCAGCCTCCCATTGGTTTTTAAAGGCTCTATTTTCAGAATCACCTTTTCTCTTCGGCATCGTGTGGGCTAGTTTCGCAATAACTTGCAGCATCATAAGCTAGACTTGATTAACGCGGTAAGTGTTCGGCAAGGCAGCTTAAGCGCTGCATTATGGGATCTGTAGTTTATTGTGTTACCGGCACTTCATATCCCCGGCCATTAATAACAATAATATATAAAATGATCTCACAGGCCGGATATAATTACACGCCGGGCCGGATGTGGCCCGAGGGCCTTGAGTTTGACACATATGGACTAAATAGAACTTGAAAAGATATATTTTTTTGAATGTGATCGCGTAATTCAGATCGAGTTGACGCGCACTACATCGAGCCCGTGTGCTATTGTGGTTTTGCCTGCGTACCTCAATAAGTCACCCTCCCCTCACTCTTACTTTTTTACCGTTCATCTAATGAATACACTGAGTATGGCTTTACCAAAACAATTATTGATGGTGAATCGATCATTCATAAAGCTTCAATTGGTGATCTGTTTTTCTGTGTTAACCTCATATTTTTTCATACTTCTTCTCAAACCAAGGGTATGCGAGGGTCAAATGAATCGGGAAGCGCTGATCATTGTAATCAGTGTACCATGAAATAATGCATTGACAGAAGTTCCCCTTTGCTTGTATTGCAAAGTGTGATTAAATGCGTGATTTTTTAACACGTTATGGAGCATATGTATCGAAGCTTCTCAGCTGTGCTTATGCTAAGAAAAGGAAACATTTTAAAAATAACGTAACACGATTGTCAATGTAACCTTTTGTAAGTAGTGCCTGGAGGATTCAGTGTGGAGAAACTGTAGAGACAGTGTGTGTATTAACTTGTGCATTTTTCTGTGAGTATTTGGTGGCAGCTTCACAAAGTCGCTCCGTAACACTGCGCGTAGCTGCGGAGCTCAGCTCAGAGCGAAATGAGGTGAATGGGAGGGGAGATGATGATGTGACTCCCCCATCCGCCTTAACTGTCAATCCCCACAAACACAGTCTCGAATTTGCATAAGCACAGCCCTTCACGTGCAATTTTAACTTAGTTACAAGTGATGAAAACTCGTTTATATCCTGCGTCCTCTGATTAAACTTGTATCCCACATTACCCGTGGGCATGACAAACGCCAGCGGCAGCCTGTCTATGAACTTAATTTAAACTTTAGGTTTACACCTTGCTTTGTTTCCAAAGTAGCAGCACTCATGAATATGGTTGTACTAGCAAAATACCCGCGCTTCGCAGCGGAGAAGTAGTGTGTTAAAGAAGCAATGAAAAGAAAAGGAAACATTTTGAAAATAACGTAACATGATTGTCAATGTAATTGTTTTGTCACTGTTGTGAGTGATGAGTGTTGTTGTCATATATATATATTTACACACACACACATAAACATATATATATACATATCTATACATATACACATATATACATACATATATATATCTACATATATACACATACATATACATACACACATACATACATACACACAACATACATACACACAAATACATATATATATATATACATACACACACACATACACTCCCCTAAAGGATTATTAGGAACACCATACTAATATGGTGTTTGACCCCCTTTCGCCTTCAGAACTGCCTTAATTCTACGTGGCATTGATTCAACAAGGTGCTGAAAGCATTCTTTAGAAATGTTGGCCCATATTGATAGGATAGCATCTTGCAGTTGATGGAGATTTGTGGGATGCACATCCAGGGCACGAAGCTCCCATTCCACCACATCCCAAAGATGCTCTATTGGGTTGAGATCTGGTGACTGTGGGGGCCATTTTAGTACAGTGAACTGATTGTCATGTTCAAGAAACCAATTTGAAATGATTCGAGCTTTGTGACATGGTGCATTGTCCTGCTGGAAGTAGCCATCAGAGGATGGGTACATGGTGGTAATGAAGGGATGGACATGGTCAGAAACAATGCTCAGGTAGCCCGTGGCATTTAAACGATGCCCAATTGGCACTAAGGGGCCTAAAGTGTGCCAAGAAAACATCCCCACACCATTACACCACCACCACCAGCCTGCACAGTGGTAACAAGGCATGATGGATCCATGTTCTCATTCTGTTTACGCCAAATTCTGACTCTACCATTTGAATGTCTCAACAGAAATCGAGACTCATCAGACCAGGCAACATTTTTCCAGTCTTCAACTGTCCAATTTTGGTGAGCTCGTGCAAATTGTCGCCTCTTTTTCCTATTCGTAGTGGAGATGAGTGGTACCCGGTGGGGTCTTCTGCTGTTGTAGCCCATCCGCCTCAAGGTTGTGCGTGTTGTGGCTTCAGAAATGCTTTGCTGCATACCTCGGTTGTAACGAGTGGTTATTTCAGTCAAAGTTGCTCTTCTATCAGCTTGAATCAGTCGGCCCATTCTCCTCTGACCTCTAGCATCAACAAGGCATTTTCGCCTACAGGACTGCTGCATACTAGATGTTTTTCCCTTTTCACACCATTCTTTGTAAACCCTAGAAATGGTTGTGCGTGAAAATCCCAGTAACTGAGCAGATTGTGAAATACTCAGACCGGCCCGTCTGGCACCAACAACCATGCCACGCTCAAAATTGTTTAAATCACCTTTCTTTCCCATTCTGACATTCAGTTTGGAGTTCAGGAGATTGTCTTGACCAGGACCACACCTCTAAATACATTGAAGCAACTGCCATGTGATTGGTTGATTAGATAATTGCATTAATGAGAAGTTGAACAGGTGTTCCTAATAATCCTTTAGGTGAGTGTATATAAACATATATATACATATACATACATATCTGCATATATACACACACAGCTATTTCGTATCAGTGCAATACGCTGCTTGTTAAAACGGATAACTCCCGCTCTTACGTGCAAGTCTGCGTGGATATTATGAACTATCGTATTTGTTCAAGTTCTATTTAAATTTTAAATAGAAGGAATTTTTATTTAGTCGACAGAAATATCTTTGGTAGGAATGGTAAAAACAGACAGGAATATTATTCGTGAATAAATCAACTCAAACCTTAAATAACTTAAAAGAACAAACATTCAAATTTCTTTACTCTTATGTAATTTTATATAAAAATAAACTTAGATTTTAAATATCCCAAAAGATTTTGCTCTCCATAAAAATATATCCTGTCAAAATTATACAAATTCAAATATGAACATGCTGCATAACAAAACCTGGAAATATAAATAAAATGTGTTCCTTTCAGCAATAACAAATCAAATCATTCAGTTGTCTTTGCTCATATGTCATTTTAGAGCTGGACGCCTGGCATCTTTTTTTGGCAACAAGTTCGTTTATGTTTGGTGTGAGGTTCTGTGTTGTGGAGATTCTCAGGATGGATTGCAGGTGCTCATCAGTGAGGCGACTCCTGTGTGCTGTTTTGTTAGTCTTTATCACTGAGAAGAGCTTCTCACACAGATATGTGCTACCAAACATGCACAAGGTTCGAGCCGCATGTAGACGGACTTTTTTTGTTCTTCAAAGTCACCAAAGCGCCATGCAAACTCAGTGCGCTCAGTTTATCAGCAAAGTGCGATTTGGGAACACCGTAGTGACGACTTGGTTTAACATTACTTGGCAACAGGGAAAGAGGGGAAAGTTGCACTGGTGCATTTGTGTCTCCCATAAAAGCAGCTTCACTTGAAATCACTTTGTGATTGTGCACGGGTAAAACGTCCGCTGAAGTGTCAGATTCTTATTTAATTATTCTGCTTTCTGTATCTTCTGCATTGCATTCAGGTTACCCTGATGTTTTGTCTCATAGTGCCGTCTTAGATTAAATTCTGTAATTACAGCCACATTAGCTCCACAAATGAGACACACGGGTTCAGTAAACATATACTCAGCCTCCCATCGGTTTTAAAGGCTCTATTTTCAGAATCAACTTTTCTCTTCAGCATCGTGTGAGCTAGCTTCGCAATAACTTGCAGCATCATAAGCTAGACTTGATTAACGCGTAAGTGTTGGCAAGGCAGCTGAAGCGCTGCATTATGGGATCTGTAGTTTATTGTGTTACCAGCGCTTCATATACCCAGGCCATTAATAACAATAATACAGTATATAAAATGATCTCGGGCGGATATAATTACACGCCGGGCGGATGTGGCCCGGCCCTTGAGTTTGACACATATGGACTAAATAGAACTTGAAAAGATATATTTTTTCAAATGTGATCGCAATTCAGATAGAGTTGACGCAAGACTACAGCCTGCATGCCTCAATAAGTCATCCTCCCTCGCTCTTACTTTTTACCGCTCATCTAATGAATACACTGAGTATGGCTTTACCAAAACAATCATTGATGGCGAATAAAGTATCCATTATTCGAGTATGTAGATCGGGATATATATATACCCGCATATCGCAGCGGAGAAGTAGTGTGTTAAAAAAGCTAGAAAAAGAAAAGGGAACATTTTAAAAATAACGTAACATGACTGTCAATATACAGTATTTGTTTTGTGAGTGTTACTGAGTGTTGCTGTCATCAAGGATTTGATTATCATTATTTCTTTCAATCAGGTTTGTATTTGTAGGATGTGTTGTGTTCAAGTTACATTCCGAGTTTGTCAATCGCTGTAAAGATGACAGGTTTCATTCATCGATTCGCTTCTTACTGCATCAATAAACAGCTCGTCTTCTTCTTTATCTGAGACCTGACACACTGCATGCACGGGTTTTTTACACTGTCTTCCTTTAGCGGACATTGACTTTTTCCACCGTGTGCTTTGTTTCCACAGTAGCAGCATTTATGAATATGCTTGTATGTATCAGACGCTTCATATTTTTTGCTGCCTTTTCAATTGTGTAATTCGGTTTTGTTCAGCTCTTTGGAACTGTTGCTTTTATCTGTGCACTGCTTCAGTTCACGTGAGCCGCTCGGTGTACATGCATCGAAGTTACCCAGTTGTGCTGGTGCCATCTTGTGCTATGTCCATGGCTGTATTTAATGTTACCTTAGACCTGGCACTTAAAACTTTCTCTCGCAGTTTCGCTGAGTTTGTGTCAAACACCACCCTGACCATCTCATCTTCCTCTGCATAAGCACAGTCCTTAACCCGTGAATATTTAGTGGAGTTTGCTATTGGATTGCCGCTGACGGACGGCCTTATATGGGCAGGCACTAAATTACAAACGCCAGCGGCAGCCTGTCTATGAACTTAATTTAAAGTGTAGGTTTACATCGTGCTTTGTTTCAAGTAGCAGAACTCATCAATATGGTTGTATATGTCACTCGCTCGCTTCTTATTGTTTCGCTGCCTTCTCAATTATATAATGCATGTTTTCTTCAGCGCTTTTGAGGTCTTCCTGGTTTTCTATGTACTGCGTGATTACGTGGAGGCGTGATGATGTCACACTAAACTCCCCCCACGGCGTTCAAGCTCATCTCCATTACAGTAAATGGAGAAAAACAGCTTCCAGTTATGACCATTACGCGTAGAATTTCGAAATGAAACCTGCCCAACTTTTGTAAGGAAGCTGTAAGGAATGAACCTGCCAAATTTCAGCCTTCCACCCACACGGGAAGTTGGAGGATTAGTGATGAGTGAGTGAGTGAGTGAGTGAGTGAGTGAGTGAGGGCTTTGCCTTTTATTAGTATAGATATAAGAACAAGCAAGTACAATCCTGGATTTCTGTAATCCATGGTATTTTTTTATATATTGGCAAATTCAACTTCTAATTTTCTACTTTCAATTCTGTATAGACTAACTGGTATACTGAGTAGAACTGAGAGACTGGATTTGGTCACTCTTAAGTACTGGTTGAAAATCCTCCTACTGGAAGTTTATAGTAAATGTAATTATATTTTTATTAAACCAAACTCTTCCTGCATTGTGGATCACCACTCATGATACAGTTTTATCAATCTTTGACTTCAACATTTGCCTGAATGTCGGAATCAATGTTTTTTTATTTAAAAAAACTTCTCTTATATACACTATATTCACATCTGGCCTTTAACTCATAGCTTATACTCGGCTGAATCAAATACTAATATATTGCACAACCTACTCACACACCCCATGCTCAGACTCGCATGGCACCAATTAAGTATCTTCAATTAACATAATGTGCACATCTTTGGGATGTGAGAGGAAAATGAGGTGTACCCAGAAACACCCTCAAAAACAAAGGACGGCTATGGAAACTTTATTCAGATAATACCTTCTATGGTATTTAAACTTAGAACACTGAATCAACAAAGCACTATAAACATTTACCTAATGTGTTTTATTAAATAATTGTGCTTCATATTCTTGTTTCAGAGTTGTTGCATTGTTTATTATTACTTACGTTTGTGTAGTGGAGCTATAATGAAATTAATCTGTTGCAATGTTAATTTTGTCTTAGATATCTAGAGCAAAGAGAGTTTCCATTGCAAACATTGTTTGTCCCATAAAATAAAATGAAGGTATATATTTTTGGGTTTTTGTAAATATTAGTGTTTTTTTCCCTCACATCTAGGCCCTGCAAGCACCAGCTTGCCATGAAAATTTAGTGAAAGTTGGAGGATACATATTGGGAGAGTTTGGAAACCTGATTGCGGGAGATCGGAGATCCAGGTCTGACACCTTTTAGTTGTCTGAATTATAAATAGTATTAAAGTATTATTGGAGTCCATGAAATAAGTTTGTTACCCAAGTTACAGCATGGTTTAAATTTTTGGTCTTAATGGGTGTTATTTAACATGCTTCTTCGGCTTTGAATGCCGCACCAAATGTAGGATATTTGCATCAGCCCCAACATATCAGATCTTTTTTTATCTGTTTAGAATTAAATTGCATCAAGTGAATTTCCTAGCTCTCAGACAGATGATTGGATGTTTGGATCAGCAAAATATTTCTGTGATTCCAGACCTCTGCTGTACAGGTGCTGGTCATAAAATTAGAATATCATGACAAAGTTGATTTATTTCAGTGATTCCATTCAAAAAGTAAAACTTGTATATTAGATTCATTCATTACACACAGACGGATGTATTTCAATTGTTTATTTCTTTTAATTTTGATGATTATAACTGACAACTAATGAAAGTTCCAAATTTAGTGTCTCAGAAAATTTGAATAATTAAAGAAAAAAGATCATGTGTAATAAGCACTGAGAGAAATACTGATGGTCTTTTAAACAATGAATTAAGCAAAAATGTAAATTATTTAGAATTGGCAAGGCATCAGTATGACTTTTTATTCACCTTGTGCATTATACATGATGTCTTTGTTTAATTTTACCTGTTTTTTTCTTCAATTTTTCTCTCTAGCCCCTTGATTCAGTTCAATTTGCTACACTCTAAATTTCACCTCTGCAGTGTGCCCACACGGGCCTTGCTACTTTCCACTTATATCAAATTTGTAAATCTATTCCCGGAGATCAAAACCACCATCCAAGATGTTTTACGAAGTGACAGTCAACTAAGAAATGCAGATGTGGAGCTTCAGCAGCGAGCAGTGGAATATCTGCGACTAAGTTGCATTGCTAGTACAGACATTCTGGTATGTGTTTGTTATGGATGTGAATATGTTTTTTACTGGCAACTATATAGGTTATATGTTGGCAAAGTAGACATTGTGCTAATTGTATACATCACTGCATTATTCGTTTTTAGTTATGAATTGACTTGACATCATGGTCATTAATTACATTAACTTACTGAGCCTAATAAACAGAAAAGAATCCTCAAAGTCACTTTCCATCCTGTTTGTATGATAGTTTGTTTCTGAACTGTAAGATGAGTATTACCACACTCTTGGCATAAAAAAAGGATTTAATCAGAATTACAATGTTTGTTTGAGCTAAATTAACCTAAATGAATATAGTAAGTTATATTCAATTAAAGCACTATATTACATGTACCAAAAACACTAGACCACAAATACAACATTGAGTATGGTAATGTCTTACAGTTATGTTACAGTACATATTTTGTAATGTGCTCATTATTTTCTTATCTTGTTCTTTGATTCCAGTAGTAATAGGATTAGTGGTCACCCAGCCAGACCCACTACTGGTACTTTACAGTAACTTATAGGCAGGCAAAATGATGACAGTCTCGTGAGAAATCTATAAAGTTCTGACAATTGGTCTATCTCTTAACAAATGAAAGCTACACAATAATTTGAGTTCATTTTTCTCCACACAGATTCTCTTCAATATAATACTAGAACTTGCAAAAACAACTGAACAAACTTAATGTAAAAAAATTGTGATAATTTGTTACATATGGCACATAGTTTTTCATGTCGATATACATATCTTGATCTCAAATGATGAGCCATATACTGTGATTTTATTTTTTAGGCCACGGTCCTGGAGGAGATGCCACCCTTCCCAGAAAGAGAGTCCTCTATTTTAGCTAAGCTAAAGAAAAAGAAGGGTCCTGGAATGGTTTCTGAGATAGAAGAAATAAAGAAAGAGAGAAATGTAGAAATGAATGGAAGTACAGAACCTGCAACAAACGCTAGCACTGTGGTACATAAAGTATCTTTGTTTTTTCCATCTGTCAATATAATTCTTACCTCCATTATAAAAATGCCTTGTTTTAAATGTGATTTAAGTAAGAATTTGACATTTGAACTTGAACTTGGTTGGTGGGCATGTGCTGTTTAGTGACGGGGTGATTTTTGGTTTACTTAATTCTCTTGCTCATTACCTCCAGTTAATCTGAATTACCATATTTCATATAAAAAGCATTTATTTTTAAAGTAAATTATTATAGTAGTAAAATAGCTGATAGAGTACATATTTTTCTTGCAGTATTTGAATGTAATGACCAAGATTGTAATTTAAGTTTAAATGTGTTTCTAAAAATGATTTTTTTTAATATGTCCTTTTTCTTTAAGAAAGCAGATTTTTAGTTTAGTGTATTCTCTTTATACATCTAGATTTTTTTCAATAATAATGTAGTGTATGTTATAACTTGTAACTTTTGTTTTCCTTATCCTAATGTCAGTTCCTTTTTTCTACATTTTTCTCTTTATGGCATTTTTCCCTTCCATTTACTTGTAGACTCCTCTCTCCTCTTTTTTCCTGGACCTCCTTGCTCAGCCTGCCATTGAACGTCCTCATCCCACCAAGTCTTTACCACAGGCTCCTATTTTATCTGCTTCCTTCTCATTTCCAGGGACCTGCCCTCTTCTCCCTGAAAGAAGCCTTTCCCTTGAGGTTATGACTTGTTTTCGCAGGACTTTTAGGCACTCTGTTGCTGGCTAAGAGTGACTTTTCTAAGCAGTGCTAAATCTACAGTGCTGCTCACTTGGCAATGAACAGTTTTGCTTGGTTTCTGCATGTGGTGCACTTTATTCTTTCTTTTCTTTTTTCTGCTACCTCATTTTTCAATATAATAATGCATTTTTGTTCTTGGTCCTAACAGCAAGGTACTTAATGGAAAACATTGTTGTGTATGCACTGATTTATGTGAAAATAAGCATGATTTTGGAATGCTTGTTTATGGAAGTCATAGTGTGTGTATGTAATATTACTGTAAATACAATATATAATTGTGGTGTATAAGTGTCATCTAACTAATCTGAACAGCCTGAACCAAACTGCCTGGATGAAATGGCCAAAGTCTTCCCAAAAAGTGTGTAAAGCTGGATTCTACTTAACCCAAATAACCTAAAGCTGTTATTAGTGCCAAAAACAGTTCTATAAAGTGGTACATTTTATGGATTGAATACTTAAGAAAACAGCATATTTTCTAAAAATAAAAAAATGTCACTATAAAAAGATGAATGTTCACTTGCAGTGAACTTAAAATCTGTATTCAAAGACAATAATTATAGTGCAGGATTTGTTTATTAGTAAAATTGAAGAAATGGTTAATGACCAAGACGTCGTGAGTATAATTTGTGTGTTTAAATAAATCGATTTCTGTACATATAGCCAAGAAATTACTAGAGTTTCTAATTGACCATTACTGCCTAAAATGACTGATATATATTTTTTAAATGTATTATTCATATATGACTGCAAAGCTCCAGTTTCGAAAACTTTGTAATTGCATTAGCACCACTGAAACTGTTACTTTGTTCACTTGGTTTGCAAGGTAAAGGTAAGGTGTTTATTTTCTTTTGAGTGAAGAGGGCAAACTGGATCTAACCAGGGTAGAAAATGTTTGGAAAGGCCCAAATGGACAACTGCATAAAAGAATAATTACAACACAGTCTGTAGTTTGAGAAAGAAATTCCTTACAGGACCTCATTTCACATCTTGTATTTAATTATTCTCTTATTCAGCTTGTGCATCCGGCCCTTCTTCTGCTTCTTCTAAACATTAGTCATTTCAAGCAGTAATAGCCAATAAAAACACAATTAAGGTCTTGGCTGTACTTTTAAATCTATTTAACGGTATTATGATAAAAAATATCTCTATTTCTATCAAAAACATGAAAATGTCTAGGTTTGTCCAAACATTTGACTGGCACTGTGCTTTATGTGTATATATACAATGCCCATAGAAAATCAGCATACCCTGCGAAATCCTTAACTACTTTCATATTAAACCCTGGCAATTAAAATAAATTCACTTCAACTATTCAACTATTTCCAGTTTCACACAAACTTTAGAAAGTTTTCCTTTTCAAAGAGAACTGTAGACACATGGAATAAGTTACCAGATAACATGGTGAACAGTATTACCTTGGGGACTTTATATGTACATTTTCATAACTGGCCGATGCCTTTATCCAAGGCGACATGCAAACTTTATGATACAAATGGTTACATTTCTTTTGGTTTTCCTAATGGAGCACATGCTGGTCAGGTGACTTGCTCATGGTCGCACACTGTCAGTAGCAGGATATGAACCCACTACTTTAAATATACTGTATATATGTATGTATAAGTAAATATTTATGTGAATGTGTTTATTTATTTATGGGTGTCCCAAAAATATATACAAACTTTGAATGATTATAAATACAATGCTTATTAACACCAGAATTGCCAAAGCCTACGAAATAACTTATAATCTCGGCCCACCTTAAATCCATTCACACCTCTCCGTCAGCATCCTTTGTCTTGTAAATGTGTCGGTCAACACACGCATACTATCCCATTCCCCCACTCATCGCCGCAGCTCAGTTCACAAAGAAGGTTCTCAGTGCTCAGTGTTTATCTTGGAGTGAATTGCCTGGAGTTGTAGAGGGTAAATAATACATCATCATTTGGAATACATACATTTCATGTGTGTTCTATGTGTACAACAATCTATGTAAACACATCGTTAAAACAAATGAGCAGTAAGAACTGCTGACTTGTAGTCAAGAGGTGGCTGGTTTAATCCTGGCTGTTTTACAAATTTACTGTTTTGAGTAGTGAGCTGCTCCTATTGTTAATATTATACAATAAAAACATACATTCGATTTTCGTCTGTAACAACTGGTGTAAATTTATAGTACTAGAAAAAAAAGTTAATGGAATTGGCAGTCTTAGAACAGAAGCTTCTCAATGTTGCATCCTCTTTTTCTTTTTCCATCATCTTGTAAGAAACGATGGCAAAGTTCCTCTGCAAGGTGAGCCAACAACACTCTTCTTTTCTCACTGTACCCTGTGCATACCTTGCACATTGCATGTGAGTTCATCGCCACCAGATTGAGCATGTTGTAACACATAGCAACCAGCCACCTGCGTGTTCCTGTTCGCATTGAATAAGCTCACGCCTTCTGGTCCATGATGTCAAAACAGCACCGGGGAAAAAATACAAATATATGTGACATTTTAAAGAAATCATGTTATGACCTGAATAGTACCAATCAGAAAACATCGCACTAATGCAGTATTATTTGAAATGATGGATTACTGCAAATAAACAGTTACTGTTCAAATAAACAGCACCAGTTGCAGTGTTGGCTTAATGAATATTGCATTTATAATAATTCAAAGTGTGTGTGTGTGTGTGTATATATATATATATATATATATATATATATATATATATATATATATATATATATATATATATACACTAGCAAAATACTCGCGCTTCGCAGCGGAGAAGTAGTGTGTTAAAGAAGTAATGAAAAAGAAAAGTAAACATTTTAATAATAACGTAACATGATTGAAAATGTAATTGTTTTGTCATTGTCATGAGTGTTGCTGGCATATTATATATATATATATATATATATATATATATATATATATATATATATATATATATTATACAGGGCTGTGGAGTCGGTAGATAAATGCTCCGACTCCTCAGTTTCTAACTCTTCCGACTCCCCTGTATGTATATACTATGCTACTGTATTTTCTACATCCATTGAAGGAAAGGAAGGTAACATACATGTCATTTCACCACAGAACTACTGGCTAGGAAGCCAACACTCTACTATAATGCCAGATTAAAGACAAACACAATTGATTGGCGGGTGTCCACATGGACGGGCAGATCCAGCTTGCCGAAAATCTCAACCACCGCCCCCATCCAAAGTAATGTGATGCCTCTGTCTGCTGCAGTGGCTGTCTCCTCTGTCAGCCAGCCGGAAGGTTAGTGCATTTTGTCACTCACCGGCCAGCTGATCAGCAGAACGAGCCTCTGCTGGAGACAGGTAGAGATCTGTGTTCTCGGCTCGCCCCTTCACTAGCGCATAGCGAAGGGGAGCCGCGAGCTGAGAACACACCAGATGATTTTCAGGCGTTTGACGCGTGATGACTCGTTGACGCCGAAAAATCGGCAGTGCATCTGTAAATGTATGGGGGGCTTTAGGCTAGGTTCACAGTTCCCTGTAACAGTGGAACACGACACAATGGAAAGCGGTGCCGCACCTTACCTGTGCATTACATCCCATATAGTGGTTACTTGACATGTTCGTTTTGTGGTAACATTATGCACTGCATGCATTGGGCTTTATTCTTACAGCAGAGAAGTAGTTCATTATGACTGTTTGTGAATTGGGACATTTCAACTTACATTTTTAATTCCCATTTTAATTTAGTAGGAGTCGGTTAACTTTTTCCGACTCCAGGTACCCAAAATTGTCTCCGACTCCACAGCCCTATATATATATATATATATATATATATATATATATATATATATATATATATATATATATATATATACACACACACACAGACACGTTCGATGTTTTCGAAGTTGAAGTCCTCCCTGAATGGTGTTCATCTTCAACGTGTTTTCTGCCTTCCAAAAATGATTTGTGCCAGCGTAAAACTTGAGCTCGGGATAAAGAATGTTCACCATAGGCCTGTTTTAACTTTTCAAACATCACATTTGCCGTTTAATGGCACAACGTTGCTCCAAATTCCACAGTTCCATTTTGCGTGACGCACAACCAAAAACACAACTTCGCTAATAGCAGTCACAAAAATCACATAGTTAACGGAATGAGTTGAAACTCGCACTGAGCTATGGGGGGCTACTGATACACGTGCTCTAGCAAGGACAACAGCGCAGCGTTGCCAGATTGTTTGCAGTGTTGCCAGTCTCATTACTTTTCTGCCACACATTATATATATATATATATATATATATATACACACACACATACATGTCTACATATATTGACACACACATATACATACATATATATATATCTATATCTATCTATATATATATATATATCTATAGTCAACAGAAATATGTTTAGTAGGAATGTAAGTTAAATTTAGTCATCATTGCATAAATTTTTCTTCACCATAGAAATTTAAAGACTAAATTCAACTTCCATTCCTACCAAAGATATTTCTGGTGACTAAATAGAACCTACTTATATCCAAATTCGAGCTATTGAGCTGTCGCCTGCCTGCCTGAATAAGTCACCCTCGCTTCGCTCTTACATTTTTACCGTTCATTTAATCATGGCTAGTCGCGGAAAAATTATAAAATGGAAGGGGGATTACACCGAGTATGGCTTTACCAAAACAATTATTGATGGCAAATAAAGTATCCATTATTCATAAAGCTTCAATCGGTGATCTGCTTTTCTGCGTTAACCTCATATTTTTTCATACTACTTCCCAAAACAAGGGGGTGGGAGGGTAAAATGAATCGGGAAGCGCTGATCAATGTAATCGGTGTAGCAGGAAATCATGCATTGAGAGAAGTTCCCCATTGCTTGGAATGCAAAGTGTGATTAAATGCATTATTTTTTAACGCGATATGGAGCACATGCATCGAAGCTTCTCAGCTGTGCTTGTGCTAAGAAAAGGAAACATTTTAAAAATAACTTAACACAATTGTCAATGTAACCTTTTGTAAGTAGTGCCTGGAGGATTCAGAGTGAATCGGGAAGCACTGATCAATGTAATCAGTGTACCAGGAAATCATGCATTGAGAAAAGTTCCCCTTTGCTTGGAATGCAAAGTGTGATTAAATGTGTTATTTTTTAACGTGTTATGGAGCACATGTATCAAAGCTTCTCAGCTGTGCTTGTGCTAAGAAAAGGAAACATTTTAAAAATAACGTAACACGATTGTCAATGTAACCGTTTGTAAGTAGTGCCTGGGGATTCAGAGTGTGGAGAAACTAGAGACAGCGTGTGTATTAACTTGATTTTTCTGTGAGTGTATGGTGGCAGCGTCACAAAGTCGCTTCCGTAACACTGCATGTTACACACACACATATACATACATACATATATACATATACATATATATATATCTATATATCTATATCTATATCTATATATATATATATATATATATATATATATATATATACACATATATATATTTATGTGTGTGTGTGTGTGTGTGTGTATATATATATATATATATATAATGAATATGATCTGTGGTATGGTTTGCATTTTTATGGGTAGAATTCTGTAAATGGAGAAAAAATTAATCACATATCTTATCAGAGACCTTGGGTCCTTCCATCTGACAGTATTGTAATGTTCTTGTATACATGTTATGAGTGTTTTAGATGTTTGTCCCACATATGCAGCTGGGCATGTGCTACATGGTATATGGTATACTGCGTTCCATGTCTCTGCTGCCAATTTCCTGCTTTTGGCATTAAAAAAAAACATTTTAATGCAGAACATTTTTCAGAAGAGCAGTCTTTTTTTTCAGAAACACAGTGCAAGATGCCACTTGAGTGCTATTGGTAGAGGTGATGTGACCAATGAATAATATATAGAGATAAGCTAAACACATTTTATTTTTTCTCCACTTAAACTACTATTTTTCTGTGTCAGCAGCCTAAACTGGGGGTAACTAAAATGAGCAACACTAACAGTGACATGGCTCTTTAAAGTAGTGATTTTAAAATTCTTAAAATAGCAAAGTGAATCACAAATATGGCAGTTAGGTTCCATGAAATAAATTCAGCTTTTGCTTGCAGTGATGGATGCCTAAATTTCTAGCTCAAAGTAGCTGTTCCTCATGTAATGTAATGCATTGTTTTAAAAAGGTACATGGTCAAGTTAGTCACATAAGTTTTCAAACTTTCAGTCAGGACCAATGTATAGCACATCTGCTCATTTTCATGAATCAACAAATTAATTTAATAAGAAATCTTTAAAACAAAATTAATAAGTACATAATATTGCATGCATTCTTTTATTTTGTCAACTGTTAAGAGACATGCAAATAGGAATTTCATTGAACCGAGTACACATGACAATAAACATGACTTGCTAAATAATAATGAGAAGGAATTGCTTAACTATTTGCAGTGCACCAGTTAGTACATTCAACCTGTTATTCCCTCTTGTTAGTACAGTTCAAGTACATTCACTCATACTCACAATAAACCCAGATTTTGTGAAGAGCTTTATTTTTAGTGCTTTTTCATATGTGTCTTTGAAGAAATATTGCAGGAGTCATAAACGTTTCAGTTTTCCAAATGCACCATAAGCAAAATATAAAAAATATTAATAAAGTATAAAATAGAGCGCACACAGTACAAACATGGATTTAGCCCTCAAAATTTGTAACTCGCATTAAAATCTGTTTGAGTATATACTTTTTGTATTTAACAAACCCCAAACAATAGTTTGTAGTCCTTAACAAGGCATGTATACATTTCTTTTGGTAATGTTATAGAAAGTATCCTTGTGTGGAGTGAAATAAACTGCCTTCTTAATTGTAACAGTTATCTTTATTATCATATACACTATGCAGATTCTGAATTTCCTGATCTTCTTTTTCAGTCCACGCCATCTCCCTCTACTGACCTCCTTGGTATAGAATCTACAGCAGTCTTGAATTCTGTGCCACTTAACTCAACAGGTGGTAGTCTTCTGGTAGATGTTTTTTCAGAGAATTCCGCACCAGTTGTAACACTTGCTGCAGCTGCAGAAGAGAATTTTTCCAGGTATGGCTAATTTGAAACAAATGTTTGTAGTGGTATGTTTCTTTGTACTTCTTTCTGCTCAGTCCATGTAGCTTCAATATAAGGCATGAAAACTAAGTTTTCAATATCTATAAATACAGAATGTTGTAACTGCACAGTGACTCTGAAATCTGCTGATTCTTAATGTCCCAGTAACGTCAATTTACTGTGCATATTATGGAATTTGTTGTCCACTAGACGATGTTAACACTCGCATCTACACTGAAAAGTACAATGTAATTAATTTGAAAGAAGCAAAAAAAAAAAAAAACTGGTAAGGTCCTTATTGTAATATAACCAAGTTTGGTTCACTGCATACTGGCACAGTGCTTAACACTTCTGCCTTGCAGCTTCTGGCTTTGAATATCTGTCTGTGGAGTTTGCATATTTTTCAGCTGAAATTCCATTTTAATCAAATTTCAAGACTTTCTACTACATTTTTTTGAAAGGAATGTGACATTTCTATAGGAAATGAAAATGTGTTTGAGTAGTTTAAATTAATAAAGTTTAAATACAATTTAAAACTCCGGGTGCCTTCAGTCAACACTGCCTTTTTACTTGTGATGCAATGCAAAATTGCTTGATTTTTTTTTTTTTTTAAGATAATTACCTTATATTTGTAAATCAGTAAACATAAATTGTCTACAGTGAACCCTCGTTTATGACGGTTAATCCGTTCCAGACTCTACCGTGATGAATGAATTTTCACAAAGTAGGATTCTTTATTTATAAATCGAATATTTTCGCAGTTAGAGTTTAGAAAACCTGTTCACGACCTTCAAAATAAGTTTTTTAGGGTTTTAGGGATTATTAGAGCCCTCTAGACATGAAATAACACCCTTTAGTCACCATTACACTCGTATTACCGAATATATTAGACAAAATAAGAGAAAATAAGACATATTAGACGTTACAAATATATTACTAGGCGCATTCGCCTTTTAAGGCGACCGACTTTTATCCTCAATTTTTGTGCGCTCCATGTGTACATCAGGCATGTAAGTGTAGGGAATGAGAACATCAAAGTGCCCATTCATAACATCTCCCGAAAACCTAAGTTTTTTTTTTTTTTATCCCTTCAAGTGCCTGTTCAAAGTCGTACAATGTCAGCCCGAATCTGTACCGCTAAAGACAGAGTTTCATGCACTAAATAAGCTATAGATGAGAATAAGCAAGCACCATCTCCCCTGATATTTACTACGCGGTGAGGCATTTGTACTCCATCAACATTAATTATTTCCAGAGACATAATTTTGTCTATTTTTCCAGTGCATCGCGCACAAAAGCAAGGGAACGATGAGAGCACCAGAACTCTGCCTACATCGCGTCGGTTCGTACCTCAAGCCGCAAGTAGTAAGTCTGTAATAAGTGGAATACTGATAGACAGTTGCTAGCGCTGTCTTTTCATATGCGTGAGGAGGCTTTTGTAGGGTATTGCCATCTTTAATCATATCCAAGAGTTTCACCTTCTCCTGGATAGTAAGCATCTTTCTCCGGCGCTTAGTTTTATTGTCAGAAGGCTTAGAAAAAGCAGCACGTTTAGGAGCCATTGTAGGGCTTAGATAAAAGTTCTCAGAAAGCGCATGCGTAGTGACGTAAGCGTGTATGAGAAAAAAATCGCGATAGAGTGAAGCCAAGAAAGTCGAAGCGTGATATAGCGAGGGATCACTGTATTTGTATTTTTGGTTGTATAGTTTTTGTTGTTATGAATAAAGCGTCTTTCTATCTTTTGAAGAATATTGGCCCTTTCAAATGCACTTGCTTTCATTTCAGTTGGAGTAGCTGGCCATTGAGCACATCCCTTATTGCTGTGTTCACATGCCATCAGATTATTCAGCTCTCCAAGTGCTGGTGTTTCACCTTCCCACTTCATTGTGTTCATGTGGGTTTTCATGTGACTATTCAAAGAAATGCAAGTTTGCTCTTGATTTGTTGCTTGGTTTGCAAAAGAAAAAACAACTGATGATGCAGTGTATTTTTCAAGAAGTAAAGAGCAAACTAAACATAATACATGTCTAAGATGCTGCTCAAAATGCAATTCAACCAAAAAAATAGCATTTCTTGCTGACCAGGTTATATTTTTTGTAGTTTTTATACAGTGATTGTATTGATCAGCACTGCATCAAAACTCTGAAATTTCTGGTAACTGTTGTCTCTGAATGGGCTGAGTGTGTAGATCACTTATGTAAAATTTCAGAAACTGATCTTTGCCATCTATCCGAGAGCGTGTGATTGCTGCTTGTGATTCGTCAAACCTATAAACAAAATTGCTTCAGTATTTTGGAAGCTATAACAGTGTCGCTGCCAGTTTCTCATTTTCTCTCTTTTAATATTTGCTGGATTACTTCAGGAGTATATGTCACAATGCCTGGTGAAAAAACTTATTTTTAAGAATCACAGATAAACTTGCTGAGTACAAGTAAAGAGGTTAAGAAAAGTCCTTTTATGGCTATGAAAGATCTGAGGCTGGATATTTTAAAATGTTTTATGTGAAAGTCTACTTAACATTGAGAAAAGAATATTTTTATTGCCTCCTTTGCCATGTACCTTCAACTTTCAAAATGTTCTCAAGAGTCTTAAATAGCAAATAAATTAAGTTAATTAGTAGAGAAAACTAGTCATTAATTAAGAAAATTTAACATGAAAACCTGTAGCCAGTGTGGCTCCCCAGGATCGGAGTTGGCCACTCCTGGTTGCCACTAAAGACCATTTTTCGCAAGTTTAGTGACTACTTGTTGTATTTAATTGGCATTACTGACGTTTGTTATATGTTAGCCTTGTACTTGTTTCTTACCCAACAAGTAGGGTTATTGGTATGGCTAGACCTTGTCAGGTATGGTGGTTCTTTTATATTTTTTCATCTGCTCTAAGCGATGAAAAGCCTTTAAATAATGATTTGGTTAAGAGCCATTACCCAGGCTTGTGCTTCTGTTTAATCAACAACTTTCTTACAATTTCCCTTGTCTTTATTTTTATTCTTTCTTTTGAAATTCTCATTTCCAATGTTGAATCTTAGAGAGAGACTATTTATCCTCAGAATAATTTAATGCAGATCACCATTTTGACCAATTATGATTTTCTAAAACACATTTTATAACTTACTGAGATAATGATTTACTTGATGGGACAGCATATGTGCTCGGTAATATTGACCATTGCAGAGTTGTCTAAGAAGAGGTTTCAGACAAAGATAATCCATAATTTGTTTCTCATAATCTATATATATAATTCACTAAAGCAGCCGACCATGGCAGGCAAGACGCAAGACAGAGCCCCGCCCAGCAACAATTCACTACGCACGACATGACTGAGCCACGCCCGCCAACTCACAGAACCCCGCCCAACAACTCTAAGACCATGGGATTCGCACGACAGAGCCCTGCCCGCCATCTCCTCCTGCCATACTCACAAACTGTTTTACACGCTGCATACAGCGATTCCCAACCGCGACAAACATGCTTCTTCTTAGATGGTTCTGCAGGAACAGGGAAAACCTTTGTCTACAAAAACCTGCTTCATACCATACTAAGAGCAAGCAAGACAGAGCCACGCGCACCAACAATTCACTAAGCAGCCGACCATGGCACACAAGACAGACCATGGGATACGCACCACAGAGCCCCGCCCACCAACAATTCAAGTGAAAGCATTTGCCAAGAATGTTTTCATTAATCAAGAATATATAATTCACTAAGCAGCTGACCAGGGCATGCAAGAAGCAGCATGCAAGACAGACCATGTGATACGCATGACAGACACGCCCGCCAACTCACAGAGCCCCACCCACCAACAATTCACTAAGCAGCCGACCATGGCACGCAAGACACACCATGGGTTACACACGACAGAGCCCCGCCCACCAACAATTCGAACGAGAGCGAAAGCATTTGCCAAAAATATTTTCATTAATCAAGAATGAAAGTTGGAAGGCAACATCATCCAAATCATGATAAATCAAACTCACCCTAAGAGCCAGAGCTGGGAATGGAGTTAAATGGCGAGTGCACGGTTGCCAAGTGACTACCATAGCCTTGTCAAGGCTCAGCCCAAATAAACCTCATGATCGTGAACCTGTGGGCTCACCACCCACAAAGCAAAGGGTGAGTTTCAATTGCAGTGTCAGGCAACACCTAAGAGTGGGATGGGCCCATGCATACAAGAAGTTGGCAGTGGAAGTGGTTCTTGCAACATAGAACTTCTTGCAACATGTAACTTCTCTCTGATGGAGAGTGAAGTGAACTCCATTCAAAAAGGCATACGATATTGGCTAGATATAGTCAAATTTACCTCTAAGAGCCGCTTCAGCTGTGGAACTGAACTCTTTCATGGGTGATTTAATTTCTGTGTTGGAGTTCCCCCACAAGAGAGGCCCTATAATTGGAACTTGGTGCAGTCGGAACTTTTTCCTTGGACATGAGGCTTGCCTTAATTTGACTGATGTTTATGGATATACCTTTTTGGAGATATGTAATTCCCTGTTTGAACACCACCATCTCCTAACTCTGTAGTCTATTTCGAGATGTGGGCAGGCTCCTGTATGTAGGAAAGCTGAAAACTATTGAGTGCTTGGCCAGACATACAGTGCATACATTGCCCCCAAAGACAGATTAGCCCAATCCAGTCTGCAAGTGGGGAAAAATGTGGTGTTCTTGTGATTCTTTTGCAGTGCAATAGGAAATTTCAAACTGTGTTGAAAAATTGTCAGGAAGTTATGAAATTTCATCAAACCCTGCAATTTCTAGTCATGTAAACTGGCAACGAAATCCGGCAACTTTAATTATTGAAAGTGATGTGCTAACTAACTTTAAGTCCTGTCGTGTGACACTAATAAAACTGCATATTCTGGACACTCTGGTTAAAAATGACACGTGTAAAGAATATGGAAGTAAACTATCTCAGATAGAACAACTGCTGGGTCGACTTAGATGACCAGAGTGAATAGTGTTTATATGCTGACAATGACTAGCAGATGTTTGAAATGAGTTAAACTCTCACCTCTGGTTTAACTTATTCTGCATCTCAGGTAGGAGGCATTTTCAAAAGCTATGGCCAAAATGTAACCTGATTGCTGTCACAGTGTCAGTCCTTTGGCTCATTGGTGGATACCTGTGGTGAGGGGAAACTATTAAGCAAATCAAAGAGACTTTGCATATATTGATAGCAGGATAATCTCAGAACATATTTGCCCAGAATGTACCAACTGGGGAAAAAGATGCCAGCTGAGTCAGTGGCAAAAGCACCAGTGGATTTTAATGAAACCATGAAGAATAACTTTCATGTGGTTCCAAAGAAGTTCTGTTTGACCATTAAACAACGCAAACATAGTTTTGATTCACTGATTTCATGTTGGGATATTTTGGAAAGGTGGAAGGAATATTTTGAAGAACTTGTAAACCCAACACATGCACACTCCTCAGAGGGTGCAGTACCAGAAGAATTGGTTAGGGCTGGATCCTGTTATGTTGCTAAAGTCACTGCGGTGATTAAAAATCTCCCAAGGACAGTGTGTTTTCCAGTTACTGAAGAGTTGCACTCTTCACCCTCACTGGGAAAGCCTTTAAATGTCAGGGTACTGGAATGGAAATGTTGGCTGAGTGTTTCATCATAAATTCTGCAACAGCAATGTGGATTCATTCCTAACTGTGGACCAATGACGTGCAGTGAGGTTCATGACTGGTGAGGCACTGACTCCTTCAAAGTCAGATTTATAAATACTATAAATCGCTTCGGTCACCAACCCCCGTGTTTGATTAATCGGATATACAATTTTAATTTTTTTTTTCTTTGGAATTGTTTCAATTTCATTATTTGCACTTTTACTTTAAAGCTTCATTAAAAACAATATTTTTTGGAGACACATTGTGACAGTGCAAGTATAACTGCCCATGAGTGAATATTGTTTGTTTCTCTAATAAATAATCCGACTTTTTCTAATGTTTGTCCCTGTGATTTATTGATTGTCGTAACAAAAGCTATTCTTACAGTAAACTGTAAACATTTTAATACGAATCAATCAATCAATCAACATTTATTTATATAGCACATATTCATACAAAAAAAATGTAGCTCAAAGTGCTTTACAAAATGAATAGAAAAATAGAAGACACAATAAAAAATAAACATAAGTCAACATTAATTAACATAGAATAAGTAAGGTCCGATGGCCAGGGTGGACAGAAAAAACAAAAAGAAAACTCCAAGAGCTAGAGAAAAAGAATAAAATCTGTAGGGGTTCCAGACCCCGAGACAGCCCAGTCCCCTCTGGCATATCAAAATCTCCTTTGGTGTGTAATTTTATTCACAGAATATATACAGAATAAATTTGCATCGCTTCTCCATGATCATCAATATACACCTGACCGAATTGTGTATTCTTTGAAATTCAACTTGTCGTTGCTTTAACTGTTGCGGGACCACAGATTCTCATAGCGTATGGTCTTTTATTGTGTAAATCCACGTTTTGTGCATAAGAATGATGCAAATGCAACAAGACTCTACTCTTTGCCTTTTATTTCTGACCTTGATTTGTCTTGCTCTTTGTTCAGTTACACCTGGTTCTGATGGTTAATCACCTTTTGTTTTGCAGTAATGTGATCTTTTTTTTTTTTCTTTTTGATACTGTAGTGACTGACATGATAAAGTGTCACAAAAGTTTTACTTGAACAATCACTGACTTCATAACCTCAAACACAACTTTCTAGTACCCTCTCCAATCCCTCATCCCCTGTGTCTCGCCCCACCATCCGCATCAATCAATACCCCGCTATCAGTCTTTCGTGCTTTACTCCACCCTCCGTCAATCGGACCGAACTGTCACTTAAAATAAAAAAGGCAGCAACCTGGCTGGGACGCTACAATACTATAATATAAGAATTTTACTGGTTTCATAATCTGTCTGCCTTTTTTTTTTTTTTATCTCCAACGCCTTTGGGTGTCTATTCTCTGTGTTGTCCTTATACACTTTATATATGTTGAGAGCACAAGATGTGTGTGCACCACATGCTTTTACATGACTGACTGTTTTTGATGCATGTGCTCCTGTGTGATATCTATTGTTCCATGTCCCCGCGAGATGGCCCTGGGACAATCTCTTGGCACCAAGCCTCATGTTTACGGTCCTTTTGTCTCGCGGGTCTTTTAAATGTCTTCCGACAGATGATCACGTATCGTAGCCTTGCTTTTGCATTCCAGGATGTCTTTTTATAATAGAAAGATACCCAAAAGAGTAGCTTGTTCACTGTTTATTTGAGTAATTGGCTAATGGTTATGTTTCATATCTCATCAGCATTCTTTATACACACACATAGATAAGATACATATTTGATTAAGAAAGAAACTTACATTTATAGTGGTGAGAGAAAGTAGAGAGAGCGCATTTGCTCTGCACCATCCGTGTGTACTAAATTTGCCATTGCAATTCCACAATTTATACTCATTCAATACAAATGAAAGTACAGAGTGGTGTACAAAAAAAACGGATTTCAATTTTGACCTTAACTTTGTTTTTAAAAGCTTCTAATTCTGATGCTTTAATCAATTTTAATACAGACTGTTCAACAAAAGAATAACAAGAAAAATAAAAGAATATTTTAATTAAGATCAAAATTTAGTTTTTAATTATTGGATTGTTTTTTTCTTAGTATGATCTCATTTTTTATAAAATCGAAAAACTATTTATTGTCTTTATTTGTAAATGAAGTCCTTGTGCCTATCCTTCTCCACGAAAATCTCCCATCACTTTCTTGTAAAAGTCCTCCTAATTTTCCTTTAGTTTTAAAAGTCTTAATCTTCAATTTGGGTGGGCAGTCAGAACAAAAAATAATAATAAACGGACTGCTGAAGTGCACTTGATTTTCTGATATAGCTAAATTATTGACGCCTGGAGCCTCTGCGTAGAAGAACAGCAGCAACAAGCTCCCGTTGGGCTCACATCCACCCTGTTCAGTGCGGCACAGTACTGTCTGCCTCACCTTATGCCTTTTCACTGCGGTTTTATGTCCGATCAGCAAGAATAAATATGTTGCACACATCCATTAAAGATATTAGCTGGACTGTGGAAAGTCAGGGTGCATAATAAACGTATCTGCAGACATTATATTGGCGACATACAGAGAGACTGCAACAGGCATGAGCCAATTGCATGCATCAACCCAGTGTGTGAGGGATATCGCTGTCTGAGGCTTCGCTTAGATCGTTGCTACCGCACCTCGCTTTTCACCCCTGTATTTAAATAGGAAATGCACAAATTCAGCAATTTTGACTATTAATTGATCAAAATTGTTGGAATCATGCAGAAAACAAATTTATAATACAGACCAGTGGGCAAATTTATTTTATGTTATCATTATTAGTTTTTTGCTTTTCATGATGATTCCCCTGACCGCATGCCCCTGCTGTGGACCAACTTGGTGTCCTTTTAGAGATTCTAGAGGGATGATGGTATGTTTATGTAATACTTTGTTTTACTTACTTCTCTGTATTTGCAGAACAAGAATTGTGTTTGCGTACATAGTATTGATTTGAGACTCTTCATTGTGGGTGTACATTTCTATAATGGGTATAATTTTTTCTCTTTTCCTTTTTCCTCTTGTTTATGATTTTAATGGGCAGGATATCACTGTGCAACTGAGGTTTGGGAACCTAAGGGCTGCAACTCTGCTGTTTGTGTCTGATGATATCATTTTGGCTTTGTGTCTGATGATATCATTTTGGCCTCATCAGAATATGGTCTCTCTTGTGCACTCGAATTTTTCACAATTGAGTTTGATGAGGGTGAGGCCAGAATTAACACCTTAAAGTAGAACTGTTGCTTCTTTGGTTCAAGAACAGCTAGAGAAGTGGTTTAGACAAATAATTAGCATGGGTCCTGAGAATATTCTATGCGAAGACCCAGGCCACATGTGAATAAATTATATACAGGGGTGGGCAAAAGTAGGTTTATAGTTGTTCGTATAGAAAAAAACATGCAGGCTATGATATTTATTAACTCAATAGCTTTATTTACTCAAAAGAATGTCACAATGGAACGGTGTGCTTTAGGGACAAAGTGCTTAAATTGCAGGCCCCGTGTACTCACAATTGTAAATGTGATATTACCAACCCCTGCATATATCTTGATTGTCCCAGAAGCATCAATTGCACAGAAAGATCTGAATAAGGGCACTAGGGAGGCCTTATCAGCCCAGTTTATCATGTGCTGCTGCTGCCCTTGATGTGAAAAGAAAATGACAACATGATGACATGATGAATGATAACATTCCATACAAGCAAGTGAAGTTTTACAAAGCTAGATTTGAAACAAATCAACCACCACCCCTGAGAAAGAGAGCTGGGCCAGCAGAGTAAAACTTTAATAGTAGGAAAAGTAAGTAAATAAATAGAGTAAAATATGGGAAGAGAATATGCTTCCTCAATTTAAATGCTTATTCTAAAATGTTATTGATTAGATCCTGCTAGGTTTTGAAGAAGTTTTGTATAGATCCTTTAAGTGAGAATTAGATTTTCTCCAATTTCAGATAATATATAACATCTGTTATCCACTGACTTAAAAGAGGTGAATTATGATTCTTCTAGTTGACCAAGATAAGTCTATGTGCCAATAGTGAAGTAAAGGCAACTATAGTTTGTTTGGGTTGTTTGTCCTTCTCCACTTTAAGCCCATCTGGAAGTACACCCAGCACAGCTGTTGGTGGATTAGGAAGGACTGTGACTCCAAAGTTGTCTGAAAGGCATTTAAAGATTTTGGTCCAAAATTATGTTAATATGGTGCATGTCCAAAACACATGGCCCTGTGAAGCTGGAATTTGATTGCAACATTAGCAGGTTGGATCTTGCCCTGGAAACATTTTGGACAATTTTAAACGAGACAGATGTGCTTGATATATAACTTTAAGTTGAATAATTGTATGCTTTGCACATGTAGAGCTAGAGTGAATTCTGTTCACGGCTGCCTTCCACTCCTTTTCTGAAATGTTGAGTGAGAGATCCTTTTCCCACTGTACTCGGGGATCTTTGAAAGGGAGAAACTTTAATTGGTTTTTATATATTACCAAAATGCTTTCTGAGTCCTCAAGACTGATCAGTATTTTTTCCAGAATAGAGGTTGGTGGAAGGAGAGGAAGATGGGGCAGGTTTTGTTTAACAAAGTTTCTAATTTGGAGATGTGAAAGAATCATATTGACATATTGACTATAATAAACTTTTTTTTTTTTTCTTTTTCTCATGATACTTGTAAAAAAATGGAGTGAGATCTTCCATCACGTCTTTCTTGTATATATGTGGTTAAGTGCTCTTTGTATGCCTCACTTCTGGCTAATGCTAGCAGTTATGGATTTTGCCCCAGTTTTCTTTTTTCCGTCTTCTTTTATGCACTTTTTCTAGTAGTTCAGACCTGACTTCCTCTGATAATAATATTGATGATCCTGCTACAGCTGTGCATGTTTCTGATGATGATGATGATGATGAACTGAGTGACACGTAAGCTAGTCTGGATTCTCTCTCTCTCTCTCTCTGTAGCTCTCCTCCTTATCTTTGAAAGTATCATGTATTGCTGATTTCTTTTACAGGCATGATGTTTTATTAACATTTATGAAAGTAAACTACCTTCTTATTAACTGTTTTAAATGTAATTACACACTTTTTACACAGAGTGCCTCATCTTGAGTTTGTGAACTTCTTCCTTTTTGTATTCTGTATTTCCATCTCACATTAACAAGTTGATTTACCTCAAAGAAAATAGGTACACTTCTTCCTGATGCAAGTGTGAAATCAGTGTTTTATTTCATTATACCAATTATTGAGCAACACTCACAAAAAATATATGTTAAAAAAACAAGAGCATCAACTGTGCAACAACTCAACAGGGTCTAACTTGCACAATTTGTTGCAATTAAATGTTTAATTTCTTTTGAATTTTGTAAATATGAGATGCAAATTATTGAGAGAGATTCACATGGTTCTGATTATGTTTTATTTTTAAATAAATGTTATTCATGATATAGCTAATATGAACAAACTAACTGCAAGTGTCACATAGATTTTTCATTCTTATTTCAAATTCTCCCTAATCTCTATTTACATATATTATGCACAAATATGCTTGTACTGTAGCCTCGAAGATTGGTTACATCATAACTTGTAGGTGAGCATCTATCTGTTTACTACAAGTTAAATCGTGTTTAGCACTTAATGTTGTAGGTAAATACTTTATTCCACTTCCGTTCTGACAGGGATGAACAGTCTTGTGTGGAAGATCTCTTTGATTCAGGCTTTCTTTAATTTGAACCCATATTTCTATATGTTATTGAACTAATTGTTAGAGTTTGTGTCTTAAACACTTAAGATTATAGGCTAAAAATCTATCCCTTTAAACTGTATATTAATTTACCACATGAAATTGTGTTCTAAAAATTTCTTCAGTTTAGAACTACCCAGCCGGTTTTTCATTTTAAAATTGAGGTGAAGAGTACTGGGTTCCAATGTGAAACAAACGCTTTATACCAAATGCATCCACTTTAAATCAGCCAAGGTTTAGATTTAAGGAAATGTGCTGTACTCATTTCTGAGATGTGCTTGTGACAATAAAAGTAAATGTAAAGTAATACATTTTATCATGGGTTCTAGGTACTGTTTTTTGAGGTAAGGATATTTTTCCTGTAGTCTTGTTTCCTCGCACCAGCTGTTGTGGGTTGGGTTTTGACATTTACCCATAGCGCGTCCCTAATGCTTTGCACAATGACTGGATTGTGCCACTCAAAATAAATGTACTGTGTTATTTCCCATTAATTACAGTAAAGATATTGCTTATTGCTTCCTGTGTAATTGTGCACATACATTAATCTAGTGGTAGCTTAGAACAAACAGGCTTTGTTGACATACATTTATCTTTAAGCAGGTTAGTAAGTTTAGTACAGATGTTTTAAAACAGGCTGTGTAGCAGCACCGAGCTGCTGTTCTTTCGTTACAGCATGTCATTCTGCCCGAGTTTGCAAATTCTTCCAGTGTATTTACAAATTGATTGGTATCAGTCAGTATGTTTAATCTGGGAAGATTTCCAGTATTCACTGTTAAAACAAGTAATGTGTCAATAATACTTGTCAATTACCAACAACGTTTAGTTATTCATGTGCTGTGAAATAAATTACATACATCCCCTTTTTTCCAGGTATACATTATATATGGAAACATAAAGACCGAGTGTTAATGTGACTTGTTAATGTGATATCTGGGTATCAGCATTCAGTAATGTCAATAACAGTGTTTTGGGATGATTTTTCTGAGAGGAAAAATATACCCTGGAGGAACCTACCCCTGAGGAAGGCGAGTAGTGTGGGGAAGTGCACAGCTGATCTCCTTTTTAAGATGGCTGAATCCTACAAAAATGTTTTGTATTTGCATTTTGCTTTTCCCTTCATAAACAACATGGATATGCCATTTTTCATTAAGTGTGCAATTTCAGTTTGCAAAACAATACTTGAATAATGCCTTTCCTTGCCTTGAATAATGTACATATTTGGTAAAACTTAAGGCTTTTGTTTTCATTTTGTTTCCTGAAACCCTTCTCCTCCATTTTAAAGCATAAGAGCATATATTTTATATATGCATATATTTTAAAATGTATTAAAAAATCCTTAACTTTAGAACATAGTTTCATGTACCTAATCATTATATACCATGAGTGTAAATAAATAACTTAAACATAAAAATACTGATCATATTATTTAAATGTTTTTGATTTTTGCATCTTTGTGTCTTAGTTTCATCACTTTAAAAAAATAAAAAAAGATTTCTTAACAGGCATTGTGAACCTCATTTTTCCAGCTTCTTTTTTTTTGTTTTGTTTTTTTTTTTAACTATTTTTTAGTGCTTTATTTCCTAGGTTGCTGTCACATTTCTCTCTCTTCTGTGATAATGATGGCTCCCTGGGCACTAAAAAGCTGTACCTACCACCACATCGGGGCAATATAATCAAATAAATGTCCGCCTTTATTATCGCCATATTAATAAAATATTTCAGTTTTTTTTTTTTTGTAGTTTTCTTTTATCTGGGATGTTTTGCATTTTTAATAATCTGGATCCTCCTGTTAATATTTCAAAAAATAATGCTATTATTGAAAATTTAGGTAATTGACACAAAATTTAAAATCTGAAACAAAGACTGTAAAAAAGAACAGCTATACAGATAGTGGGTGACACACTGTTACACAAATGTAGGCCCAGTTCATGGGTTTTCTTCTGAATATTCTGATATTGTATGTTACACTTGTAGTGGTGCTTCCAGGCTTAATTGTTCTTATGTTCCATTATATAATGCATGTAAGGCACATGTCACTAAACACTATTCTTTTTGCACTGTTTGGGTGTGTGTCTTATTACTTTATAATTTTCCTTTAAGAAGATGGACTTTCTCACTTTAGTCTTGGAATTGTCAGAGCTGTCATGAGTGACCCTTTTTTTCATTTTTATACATTTAGGTTTGTGTGTAAAAATAATGGTGTTCTGTTTGAAAACCAGCTGTTGCAAATTGGGCTGAAATCGGAATTTAGACAGAATCTTGGTAAGTAATCGATTTCTAGCACTTTTCACATACTTTTTGTCTTAAATTTGTGTGAAATTGCTTTCTGATTTTAAAGAAGGCAGTTCCTTTTAATAATGTGTCTTGCTTTATCTTCCTGGGCTGTTTATTTGGCCTCCTTTATGTTTAGACAGTGAGGAAATTTGCTTTATTTGACAAAAGAAATTCAGAATATTATAATTTATTTTAATATTTCATTTTTCTTTTATAGAAACTGTTTACTTTTATGCACAGTTTACACATTTTGAAAGCTGTTTTTAATTTCTCATTTTTAGATTTACTGTGAACCAACTTTTAGACTCCTGAATATGTCTTGCACAAAGGGTGTTTGTGGGGGAAAGGGGTTTGTATCCACCATTAATATACCTTTTAACAATTGAGAAACTTGAGTTTGGACTGTTTAATCCCATATATAAAGAAAATCTGCTATTTCATTTACTTTGGACATTTAGAGTTATTTAGAACTTGCATGTTAAAATGTGACATGTAATATGAGCACTCGGTAAAGAACTGCTGATAGGAAATAGAAACTCATTTGAGAACTGTCTTGTTGGTGGTTTGTATTCATTATTGATTTAAACAGACATAAAAAACAGTAGTATTACAATGTCCCATGTGAAGACTGAATTTCCTCTGTAAAGGAGTGAAGTTATTAGATACTCTTTGTTTAGATACTAGTGTTATATGTTTGTCACAGGTGAGTGGTTTCAGGTCTTTAACAGGTTATACATTTTACACCGTTTCTAAGTTGTTATTTAATATATTTAGATAGTAAAGTTATCTAGCATGCCCATAAACCATGTGAAAGGGAACTTCCCCCTCAGTTACTCACTTAAATAGCCAACCAAAGTTAATTGATAATTATACGTGGTTAACTGAACACAGCCAGACCTAATTGCAGCAAGCTCTGCTGAATCTAAATCTCACCAGGTTTCGAGATGAACACTATGCCCAAGAAAATCAAAGATCTAAGGAAATTCCAGAAGAGACAAGGAAAAAGGGGATACACAGCCCATTTCTAAGACTTTCAGACTCCTATGTACCACACTGAGAGCAGCTTTTGTCAAATGTGAGAGCTTTCAGAACAGTTGTAAATCTTCACAGGATAGGCCTGCCTGGCAACATTACCGTAAAGGCACAAAGACAACTCATTCAATAAGACATAGGAAATCCAAGGAGAATAACTAAAGAACTGCAGGTGTCTGCAGCCTCTGCTAGGGTCTGTGTCTGCAGCCTCTGTGATCAGAAACAGAAACGAGTACAAACTGGATTTATGGGAGAGCAGTAAGAAATCTCTGTGCTTCAATTAACATCAGTACCCATCCTGGATTTGCAAATAAATTCTGGATGAATCTCAAAGCCTTTTGAAATAATGCTGCATTGACAGAGGAGTCAAAAGAAGAACTTTTTGGATAACATAAATTACACTGTGGCATAAATCCAATTCAGTGTTTGACAGTAAATCTTGTGCATACAGTAAAACATTTGGATAGTTGTATGCTGGTGTAGGGATGTTTTGCGTTCTCAGGACCTGGAAGACTAGCTATATTCAAAGAACCATGAATTATGTTACTTGTGTGTGTGTGTGTGTGTGTATCTATTATATAAAAAATCTTGTGATGAGACAAGACTTTTTTGAAGAGATTTTTTCAAGTCCCGCAAGACATTGGCCATGAGATTTTTTTCAAGTCACGCCCTCCTATGAAACCATAATGAACCACGCACACAGTACTCTCACCTCTCATTCGTGTGAATGCTTTTGTCAGACACCGTTCCTGCTCTCTCCACTCTTACAAAGTTTAATGTTTTCCTCACTTTAAGTTCACATTTAAAAACGACTTATTATGTTCTAATCTTATTGAAGAATTTTATCACGAAGGGTTATCAACAGAAAAATGAGTTGGTGGTCTTTGAAAATGTTTCAGAGTAGGGCGTGATTTGAAAAAATCTCAAGGCAAAAGTCTCGTCTCGCATGACTTGAAAAAATCTCTCTTCCAAAATGTTGCATTGAAGGATGTTTTTATATAATATACACACACACACGGTGAGTCATAAAGAAGTACCACATTTCAAACATTTATTCTACAAAAACGCTACATGATTAAACAAATTTCATTATGATATAAGAAAGGATATACCAAATACATTTTTTTTACTGTGTTTTAAAAATGATGTCTTTAAAGTGGTGTCCATTATTATCGATACACTATTCGAGATGATTTCTGAAAGCTGGCATGACTCGTTTGGCCATTTCATGGGGAATAGCGGCGATTTCATGGTGAATAGCGTCCTTGAGGGCTTCAAGGTTTTGAGTTCATTGTGTATATACCTTCGACTTAAGAGCGCACCACAAGAAGAAATCGCACGGAGCAAGATCAGACGAACATGAAGGCCACCCGACATTTACACGCAGAGATATCAGCTTCCCCTGAAACATCTCTGTGCCGTATGAGCTATTGCTCCATCCTGTTGAAATCAGGCATCCACCACACCCATTTCTTCCATTTGGGGCCGCAAAAAGTTCTCTGTCAGTTCAATGTAACGTTCTGATGTGACAGTGACTGTTGCTCTCCCCTCCTCAAAAATGTAAGGGCCTACAATGCCAAATTCTGCAACGGCACACCAAATTGTAACACGGTCACTATGCAGGGTCTCTGATGAAGTTCAAGTATCTAACTGAAACAATTATCACTGGTCTTTTTCATTCCTTTTTGTGTTATTAGCAGTTTTAAACTAATAAAGATTTTTTTCTTGTAACAGTCACTAAAACAAAAATAAAATGAATGACTTGCACAATTTTAGACCTTACTTGTGTAGGCTCTGAAAACTGTGTTAGAATAAGTGATTTCAGAGAATGAATGAACAAACATATAGTGGATTGTGGCTATATGCTAAGTACTTCTAATATACATTTTAGTAAAATATGATAATACATAGATATCCTTTTGAGTCTCAGTAATATTATTTTCTATTACTGTAACTTACAGAATTGCAAAATTGTTTCAGAATATGAAACTTGAAAACAAAGTATGTGTCAGAAAAGTATATGCAAAGATTTCTCACCTGGTATGTAGCTAGAACTAATGTATGAACTAAAAGCACAATTAGAAAAGTAAATGTGTTATTTTTCCGTGTCAGTTACTGGATTTGAAGTATGTATGCATTTCTGTTACATTCATGTTGAATCTCCGTCCCCAAAAAGCAAAAGCTTTTGCTGATGCTATTCTACTTGATGTATGTATACATTCATTAACAAAACAATTTAGAATAGGAGAGAATAGAATAGGTTGGTTGTTTGCTTGCTATTTTGAGTTCTAATTCATATTGTAACAGAAGCAGTTTTACAATACCAGCTCTTGAAACAATTTTGCATGTCGTCGTTGTTGCTCCTGGTTCAAGTATAAGATTCTTTCTCTTTGTGATGCTGTACTTTTGTTTTTGGTTTGCTTTTCTCAGTTAGGCTCTTTGCTGTGTCCTCTGCAGCTTCATCGGAAGAGCATTATTCTTTATGTCACACAAGTTTAGGCTTAATAGTTCCCTTTTGAAGTAATGGCTGCTTTTCAGAGTGGGCTCAGTCACTGACACAGAACTTTGCTTGGAAGAGTGGATCTTGGTTTTCAGCTCGACAAAGAGCTTGGCTCATTAGCTTTTAGTTTTCAAAGAGATGAGTGTAGCTAATTTTTGAAGGAAGGTGTAATCTTCCAGTTGTAGAACCAAGGTCTGCTCATAGGCATGTTATTTTGTACATCAAAGATGCATCTCATTAGGTTATGGCTCTTTGCTTAAACGTGGGTGTCTATTTGGCATCTGCATGTCCCAAGGAATCTGCAAAGATGTCAGTTCAGCTCTGTTCATGGTTTAATAGAGTCTACCAAATTTACACCTTTGTTATCAGATGAAGTTCAGGGTTGACTTAAGAATGTTACGAGATGTAGCCATTTTCTCAGTAATGCAGGTTAGGGGTTAAGCTAGATTTCTGCAACCCTGTTAAATCTGCTATCTTGTATGTCAATAAAAGCCTGTCAGAATGGGTAATGCCAACTTTATCCTACTACTTTATCCAACTACTAGACAATAGTAACAGAAAAAAAATCATGTAATGGCTTATATTCTTTCACAATATTTAAGCTATTTTCTTTACTTCACAAAGATTCAGCTTTCTACCACAGGCTGATAATGAACACGTACACACATTATAAAGGGCTGAGGGGTTTGGTGTTGGGAGGTCACCATAAGCAGACAAATGAGCAAGAAACATTTTCTTATCTCGAGTAAATAGTACCAAGAATCTATGATAAAATTGGACACCTCATAAACGAGGAAAGTATTTATTCTTTTTAATCAAAACCAATAATGCTTCAGAGTTGGATGTATTTGGTAAGTTTAAAGGCTTTTTCTTTCGCATTTGTATCCTGGTATCCTTTCTATTGCTAACTGCAAAAAACAGACAAAATATTATTTCAATTTTTATTTAAAAAAAAAATACATTTTAGAACACAATTTCCAGAGGCATTTTATTATATCCCATAACTGTGAAGAAATAACATTTCCTAGACTAATCATCAATGTCCAGTTAATTTGTACTATCACTGCCCTGAGACCTGACTATAAGAAATAATTTACTCTAGACAGCATTAGAAAGCTCACTAATACAAGTATTTCATTCTGAAATAAAAAACTTTTTTTTTTTTTTTGAAAGCTGTTCGATTTTAGAGGGTATTTTTAATCATTAGACAAACCATTTGGGAGTCTGATTTGGTTCTTACTAATTGTTAAAAGATGTTCTAGTTTATCTTTGTTCATTGTTCATCTTCATTTGTGTTTTTTAATAAAAGTTTGAACGCAAAAATCTTTAGGTAACAATATTTTTAATAAGCAATATTTGTTCATTAAACAAATATTGATGCAATTACCAGGTAAATATTTTGTTTTTAAGCCAAATGTTTACTATTTACTGTCCTTTCCATGGAAACACAATGAATTCTTACTGTGTGGCTCACTTAGCTTAATGAGAGCTGCGTTTTTTTATTAAAAAAGAAGAAGATGACGACGAGAACAAGTACTGTAGTCTACGTAATTGCAGTGTTTTCCTGAGGTCTTTTGTGCAATTTTAAATAATCAACCATACATCACTAAACTGTTGTTTTTCTTTTTTTCCTTTTCTTCATAAAGGCTAATTGAAAACATTTAATTTTAGAATATATCCAGTATAGAACTGAGTTGGCCCAAGAAGCGAACAACTTAATGAATTGTGTTCTTGTCTTCTACCAGGTCGAATGTATGTCTTTTATGGAAATAAAACATCCACACAGTTCTTAAGTTTCTCTTCAAATGTGATCTGTCAGGATGGTCTTAAAAATCATATCCTTCCAGTTGTTAATTTACTTTTGGGAACAATTATTTTTTTAGACCTGTATGTATGGAATTCCTGTTTAATTCCTAATATTTACATTTGTCTATCACCCTGTTTTTCATAGCTTAATAAACTGTTAGTCACCATAATTCTCTTTATAAACAGAGAATGCCCATGAAAACAGCTATTTCAGACATCTTATTACATAACAGTGAATGGATTTTTTTTTTTCTATATGTGATGTTCCAGGCTTAAAATATAACCTAAAATAGATTGGAATTTGAAATTACACTCTATTTCTGTCTTATTTTCTTTCAGGTTTTGCCTTAATGACCAGTTATGGTTTTCTTTTCTGTATAGTTAGATTTTCAATTAGATCCCATAAAATCGAAATTTGATGTGTTTTGTCAGCTTTTTTTTTTTTTATATCCACTATTCACCCCATTACAGTACCATGTCCATATTTGTCCAAAAATTTATAAGGTTATGTTGTCTGTGGAATAGATATTGACATCTTTCAAAATTACTTTACAGATCAGTGAAAAAAGCCAAGAGTACATGTTGGCTTTCTAAAACAATATTCATTCAGAACTCCCAATATACACCAGGAGAAACTCAGTAGTAATCTTCCTGAAGTGATTTAAAGCAAAATATTAACATTTTTCACTTGATTGCTTCCTTTAGATATATTTAAGACTAGAATTACGAAAGCCTATGAAAAAACTCATAAACCCCGACCCACCTTAAATCCCTTCACAACTCTCCGTCTGCGTCTTTTGTTTTATAAATGTGTCTACCAACACAAGGTGCAAACAGCTTGTTATACCATCCTCCACACCGCCGCAGAAAGGGCAAGACATTCTCCCAGCTCAAGACTTGATTATCTTGGAGCCTTCACACATTATAAAGTTCATGTCGACATTTTGTCATTTATTACTAAAGCATGAAAAACACATGAAAAGCATTTCTGTTTTAACAATGTGTTTACATAGATTTTTGTAGACACGGAACACACAAGAAATGTGTGTATTCCAAATATCTATTATTTCCCCTCTACAATTCCAGCACTTCACCCCAAGATAATCAAGGTTTGAGTTGGGATATCTTCTTGCCCTTTCTGCCGCGGTTTGGGGGATGGTATAGCAGGCTGCTCGCTGTTTGTCTTGATCGACACATTTACAAGACAAAAGACGCTGACAGAGAGGTGCAAAGGGATTTAAGGTAGGTAGGATTTATGAGTTTTTTCGTAGGCTTTGGTAATTCTAGTGTTGAGGTGGGACAGCCAGGGGTGCAGTATAATAAAAGAAGGAGACCACATCATGCAAGACATTTGACTTAAGTGGCAGGCCCTGAATGACTTAGAGAAATAAGACACGAGTTTGGTAATTCTAGTGTTAATAATTGTTTTAGCACTTCATTATGCTCCTAGATATTTTGTATGTTTTTCCTATAGCAGAATATGCCCATGTGTTTCTTACTGGTCTCCAGGTTTATTGTGTTTGTGTAATTTATGCACATTTGTTTGCTTTTGTTCCTTAACTCGCCACCTACAACTAAATATACAGACAAAACCAGTCGACCCAACAGTGGAAGGTGGTGCTCAGGTGCAACAGATTTTGAATATTGAATGTGTATCAGACTTTACAGAGGCCCCAGTTTTAAATATTCAGTTTAGGTAAGTAGGAGCAGTTTATCTTTGTATAAAATTAACTTGTATTTGGGCAATTAATCACTAATCCTTTTTATATGCTAATATGTTAAATGTTTATATGCCTGTATATTATTTTATTCTATTATCATGGAGAGATGTTTAATGGAAAAATAAATAAATACACAAATACATGAATTTTAAAAGGGTATAAAGGATATTATCATTTCTAAAAAATAATAGAAGGTTTAGGACTTAATGTTTTGTCCATATAGCTTTCATCAAAGTTAAGTTTAAAAAAGAAACGCAGAAAAAGTGAAGCTCATTTCCCTGCACTAAGTGACCAATGAACTTTTTACTCTCTTCCTACATCTTCTATAACTTTAATTTTCTCCTCTCTTATATTTGAAACCTTTTTACCATTTCATTTACAGAAATAATGAGAGCTACATTGTGTCTCTAATATTCTTTTTTGTCATTCTGTTTTTCAGCATTGGAAGAAAATTAACTTTTCTTTCCATTTTGCAGATGCAAACTGATGCAATTCACTAACTCGTTCACATGTAAAAATAAGATTAAAGTAATCACAATATTTGTTTATTTAAATAGATTTTGCAGATTGAGTTGTGAAAGTGTTCCACATACTCTGCTGATTCGACAGATTTCATTTTAAAATTCTCATTTGAATAAGCCAGGGTAGGTTGACCTGTCTCCTCGCATCCCTCTAGGTATGGTGGAACTCTTCAGAATGTCTCTGTTAAGTTGCCTGTTACACTGAACAAGTTTTTCCAGCCCACAGAAATGACTTCCCAGGATTTCTTCCAACGATGGAAGCAGCTTAGCAAGTAAGTGTTGTTCTGTTGATTGATGTGATCAAACACAAATAATTAGATAAAACCATGGAACACTGCATCTTTTTTATTTTTTTTATATGAAAGCTTCTCATTCCCATAAGTCCTGCTTAAATAAATATTGGTAAAACATATTTCTCAGAAGAGATGGTGTGTCTAGTTAGGTTTTGGAATCTTCTAATTATAACATCCAAGATGAAAGAAGTTGATATAGGGCCCCTTGCCAGTTTACTCTGTCACTGAGATGGTCCATTTTGAAGAATACACTATTCACACATTTGTCTAGGAAAGATCTTTTTGTAACCTTCACATTGTGAAAGTGAGTATAGTGCTTCACAGTCTGTACTTGCATATAAAGAAAACTCACAGGGATCACTGTATCATCTTCATACTAGTTCTTGGCCATTCCAAGTGCTAGGTGAAAAGCCACATATGGAACAGTGCAAAGAAACAGACTCCAAAACTGACCTGGGTATAGCTAACACATGTCCATATTTTCTATTGCTGACTTTTGTTAATTTTGTAGATCTTACTCCACCCGTTTTTACGTTACCTAATTTGGTTTGTTTTGATGGCCTGGAAAAAGAAAATTAACAGGGATTGGAAACTTTCTGATAGAATGTGCATCTATGGTAACCAGCACTGGACTGCAGCAAACAGTACAGCCATTAAAAAATAATCTCATGTTACTCGTTTCACATAATACACACAGCAAGTCCTCCAGTCATATCCTCACATTGGCAGGGCTGATTGTGAATTTCCATTTTTCTGTGCTTGCTTTTCTGGGAAGGATTTATTTATCGAAGAATGCATGTACAGTGGAACCTCGGTTCGCGAACGTCTCGGTACACGTACAACTCGGTTTACGACCAAAAAGTTTGCAAAACTTTTGCCTCGGTTTATGACCACACACTCGGTATACGAACAAGCCAGTTTACCTTTTGGTTTGCACATGTTCAGTCTCTCCCTGTGCATTGAGCAAGAGAGAGAGTGCCACACACACACACACACACACACAGGCAGCGCGCCTAAAAAAAATGTATTCAAAATACGTAAAGAAGAATGAAAGTTGTACAAAACAAAATTTATGCCTTTCTTATTAAGGGAAACAAAATTTTCATATAAAAAATAAGAAATTAAAATTAACCTACTTGTTGCAACATGATAGGCTTGAGTGACATTTTGAATTACATTTCATTACATTTTTCGCGCAAAGACATTTAATATTTTGGCAGTTTATTTTACACATACATTTGACGAATCCTTGGCCGCTTCCACTGGACTGAGCAGTTGCAACTGACCGGAGAGGAATTTCATGGTCAGGAATATGTTCAATTCTAAGCAAGTTCTTAGGGCATAAAGTGAATTGTGATCTTGCATATACTTGTTTTAAAATTCCTTCAGAAGTTCCAAGTCGGTAGAAACCATCCTCTGTCACACTCATTACAACTGCCAATATATTGCGCGAATCACCTTCATGGAGCACAGAAAAAAAACAAATTTTTTGTTGAACAAATTTAAGTAAAATTGCGTATTTTGACACTCCCGAACAAAATGCAAAGTGCAACTGACAAATTCTAAGCCTGAGGACGCGACGTTAAAAGTCACGTGCCTTGCCACTTGGTATTCGAAAGGAATCGGAGATGTATTTCATACTTTGCCGGTTTCTCATTCGGCATTCTATAGAATGCCTAGGAAATGTGTGAAATATGAATCGTTGCATCCATTGCCGGCTAGTTTTGGGCATTATATACAATGCTAGGCATTCTATAGAATGCCGGATTTCAAACTTTGCCGGTAACATATATACATACAGTGGGTACGGAAAGTATTCAGACCCCATTCAATTTTTCACTCTTTTTTATATTGCAGCCATTTGCTAAAATCATTTAGATTAATTTTTTCCCTCATTAATGTACAAACAGCACCCCATATTGACAGACAAAAAAAAGAATTTTTGAAATTGTTGCAGATTTATTAAAAAAGAAAAACTAAAATATTACATGGTCCTAAGTATTCAGACCCTTAGCTTAGTATTTAGTAGAAGCACCCTTTTGAGCTAATACAGCCATGAGTCTTCTTGGGAAAGATGCAACAAGTTTTTCACACCTGGATTTGGGGATCCTCTGCCATTCCTCCTTGCAGATCCTCTCCAGTTCTGTCAGGTTGGATGGTAAGCGTTGGTGGACAGCCATTTTAGGTCTCTCAGAGATGCTCAATTGGGTTTAAGTCAGGGCTCTGGCTGGGCCGTTCAAGAACAGTCACAGAGTTGTTGTGAAGCCACTCCTTCGTTATTTTAGCTGTGTGCTTAGGGTTATTGTCTTGTTGGAAGGTAAACCTTCGGCCCAGTCTGAGGTCCTTAGCACTCTGGAGAAGGTTTTTGTCCAGCATATCCTTGTACTTGGCCGCAATCATCTTTCCCTCGATTGCAACCAGTTGTCCTGTCCCTGCAGCTGAAAAACACCCCCACAGCATGATGCTGCCACCGGCATGCTTGACTGTGGGGACTGTATTGGAGAAGTGATGAGCAGTGCCTGGTTGTCTTCACACATACCGCTTAGAATTAAGGCCAAAAAGTTCTATCTTGGTCTCAGACCAGAGAATCTTATTTCTCACCTGTCTTTTAGCAAACTCCAAGATAGAACTCATGCTGTGGGGGTGTTTTTCAGCTGCAGGGACAGGATGACTGTTTGCAATCGAGGGAAAGATGAATGCGGCCAAGTACAGGGATATCCTGGACAAAAACCTTCTCCAAAGTGCTAAGGACCTCAGACTGGGCCGAAGGTTTACCTTCCAACAAGACAAAAACCCTAGGCACACAGCTAAAATAACGAAGGAGTGGTTTCACAACAACTCTGTGACTGTTCTTGAACGGCCCAGCCAGAGCCCTGACTTAAACCCAATTGAGCATCTCTGGAGAGACCTAAAAATGGCTGTCCACCAACGTTTACCATCCAACCTGACAGAACTGGAGAGAATCTGCAAGGAGGAATGGCAGAGGATCCCCAAATCCAGGTGTAAAAATCTTGTTGCATCTTTCCCAAGAAAACTCATGGCTGTATTAGCTCAAAAGGGTGCTTCTACTAAATACTGAGCAAAGGGTCTGAATACTTAGGACCATGTGATATTTCAGTTTTTCTTTTTTAATAAATCTGCAACAATTTCAAAAATTCTTTTTTTTTTGTCTGTCTATATGGGGTGCTGTGTGTACATTAATGAGGGAAAAAATTAATTTAAATGATTTTAGCAAATGGCTGCAATATAACAAAGAGTGAAAAATTAAAGGGAGTCTGAATACTTTCAGTACCCACTGTATATATACACACATATGTATTAAAATATGTAATATATAATACATAGATATATATTTTTTTTCTTAACTGCTTGCTGTGATCCAACATTGGTGTTCATAGATGCCCATTCCATCAGAAACTTCATTTCCATTTTCAATGAAAACCTAAAACTAAACCTAAGAAAATTTTTCTTGCCCATCTCTACAAACCACATGGTGCATGTAACATTATAAAAATCTGCATGAAGTATCCCTTTTCATTGGACCCCTCTCCATAGATAATAAGCATAAATTATACTGCATAGCCAGCTCAACATTTTGTAGCATTTGCATTATGTTTTTGTGCCTGTAACTTACCTTTTTACATGAATAGTCCACAGCAAGAAGTTCAGAAGATTTTCAAAGCAAAACATCCAATGGATACAGAGGTGACAAAAGCAAAGGTAGTGTCGTTTCTCTCCTCCTCATTTACTCACTATCTAAGCAGTCAAGTGTTCAGTCTTTTTTTAAGAGGCAGTTTAACCCTATTAATTAGGATCTGACTTCTATTTCTGACAGATAATTGGTTTTGGCGTGGCCTTGCTGGATGGAGTAGATCCCAACCCCTCTAACTTTGTTGGAGCTGGAGTTATCCACACAAAGACAATCCAAGTTGGGTGTTTGCTTCGCTTAGAACCAAATACTCAAGCCCAGGTGTGTGAATTTTAAATTTATCATTTCTCTTTCTCTTTTTTTCCCCTTTTTTTCCTAAAGAAATCTTATGGAGATTGTTTCCTGCAATGTCAAGCACTGTTTTCTCATTTACTGCCTAATGTAGTCTGATTCTTTACATCCTGAATTAGCTTTTTTTTTTCTTTTCTTTTTAATACCTCTTGACATTCCAATTGAGGCCCACTCTTAGTTTTATTAAGAGTTTCTTTCTTATTAATTATGATTGCCTGTCATGGAAGCTTTGATGATGTCCATAGTACAGAAAATGCTGACTGTGAAGGTGCAGAGATACTGAGCCTCTTTGTTTTATTCTTTGTGTGTGTTTTTTTTTTTCATTACGTATTTAATTGCAAATATGCTGCCAATGAGAGGATTATGCTGAAACAAAGGAAAATGCTTTTTCAGAAATTTGCAGAATGTTGTAATATTTCTACTCAAATTTTTTCATATCATAAATTAATTGTATTTTTTTGGTATGGCTTTTGTTTTACAGATGTACCGCCTGACATTAAGAACAAGTAGAGACACTGTATCACAAAGGTTGTGCGGACTTCTTTCAGAACAGTTTTAATTAACAGTCATTTCTCAGTAGCTTAACAGCAAATTCTTACCCTGTCTTGCAGAGATGCAAGCTTATAAAACTTGTCCTGTTTGTACAATTGTGCTTTTTTTAATTGTTTTTCATAATCTAAACCGTTCCATACTTTGTAACTTTTCTGACCCCCCTTTCTCTAATTGATTTTCAAATGATACAATGTACAGTGTAAATTAAAAAATATAACTGTTTTTGCCATTTAGCTTTACTAATTACATGTTTACTATGCTCCTTTTTATTGGTAAGCAAAGCCTTTTTTGTTACAAAATATATATGTATAAAAAAAAGAGTAAATTGAATGTGACTGGATTTTGTTGTGTGTTTGTCTTCATAGTTTAGCCATTGATTCGATCAAATTATGAATTTGATAGGACTTGCCAGGTGTTTAGACTTTTTTAAAACAGCATTGTTCAACGGTGACTGGCGAATGTTTCTCTTAAAAATCACCGTGCAATCCGCAGCAGGAGAAGCAATGAATGTGATTCTGTTTACCAATTTCTTTTTCCTTAAGAGAATGTTAAATTCTAAACAGTAAAATAATATTCAAATATTTCACAATTTCCACTAGATTTCAGTGCCTAAAGTTCAGCCAATCCCAAAGGTCTTTCCTGTTTCTGGATTATCCATGATGTCCAGATGTCTCCATAGCACCGCACTGCCTAACCCCTCTGTGCCTTTTATTTGCAGATTGTTTTCTGACATTATAATGGACTTTCCCTTGAGTCATTTTGGCATATTTATCGCCAGTGTCCACATCATATTCAAACAAGTGCCCTTGCCTTTGAAGTGTTGTATGCAATGTTTGTATTGTATTTTTTAATAATTCAAAACCATTTGAGGTAAAAATTCTTGCATCACAGCCAAATCAAGCCACTTCAGTGTTTGATGGACTCAAAAGCAGCAGTCATGATGAGTGGATGTTTGTTCTGAGTGGCCATCTTTGACTGACAGTGCGCAGCATTCACACATTACTGCCTTTTCTAGTCACTGCGTCTTAAACCGCTACTTGCAAGTGTTGTTGGCAGCACAAGGCAGTCTGAAATGAGTCATGTGATGGGTCATGTCAGTGTGTTAACGTTTTCAATGAAAGAAAATGTGAAAAATAAGTTGCATAAGACAATGTCATATTTAAGAGCATAAAGTTTACAAAGACACCATTCAGCCAATTCAGCTTGTTTGGTTAGCTAATCTGCTAAATTCTATAATAATTTTATAAAGGAATTTCTTTTGATAAGTAAAAACATAATAAAAATATGATTACAAAAACATTGTTTGTGTATTTGCTTCAGCAGTGTGATTTATTATAGTTGGGTGGTTTTCTGTCACACACTTTGATGAAAAGCAAAGGGCGCTGCTTCTGTGTAACAAATGACTTTAACATTTTCTAACTAAACACAAGTTACTTTGAGCTTAGGATTTGGCATTGCAAAGATCATCTCATTAATATTTGTATTACATTGCTTTAATTTACATGCTCAATTTCTAATTATTATGCTCTATTTTTAATTATTTTGATTTTTTTTTGTCAATTTCTCAAAAACATTTTGTTTTTGATTTAAATGGATGCAGCCATTTTGCTTTTCTGAATTTCATGGGTGCTGCCATTTTGTGTGCTTGGTTGCAGTGAGGCAGCAAAGTGTGATATGTGGGCCATCTTACCTGTGAGACCACGAAGGCCATGATGTATAAGAAGCTAACATTCAGACATCAAAAGCTCTAGAAGTGACATACTAGTGGGCAAACATCTAAACTGAATTATTGAGAAAAGTGTTCAAGTTTAGACTTTGCATATTGTGTCTGTAGTTGTGGTTTGCCATTTTCTTTGATCTTCACTACAGACAAGGCTGTCTTTGTGTTTGTCCCCAAAAGAACATTTCCTTATCTCTCGCACACTACATAAAACTGACAGAACTCTCTGTCAGTGCAAGCCTTGTAGTATTAGAAACATTATATTTAACACTGTTACTCGCCTCTGCCTCTCATGTACCTTGTAAAAGAAAGCAATTAAATGTTTGTTGTGGCATTGGCTGCCCTTTTTTCAGTTGACCATTTATTTCACCCAGCTAATGATGCTTTGTCTGAATTTAAATCAAAATGGAGCAATCCAGCGTTCATTTTAACACATGGTCTTCCATACAAATAGGGAGTAAAGTGCTAAAGTGAAGTTCAGGTCATAACAGTAATGTGAGTGAAACTTGTGGCAAATCCTGCAGGCTCATGTTGCTGCAATAAAAACCGAATGATGACGTTGAGGATCATCGGCTGTTCTTCTTAAGTGATGGAATGGTAACTAAGTGGCTTAACGCTAGAATTACCAGAGCCTACGAAAAAAACTTGTACATCCAGCCCACTTTAAATCTGTTCGCACCTCTCCATCAGCATCTTTTGTCCTGTAAATGTGCCGATAAAGACAAGGAGCAAGCAGCCTACTATTCCATCCCCCAATTCCCATGAAGCAGAACGTGCACAAAGTTCTCCCAGCTCATGCCTTGATTGATTATCTGGGAATGAAGTGCTGGAGTTTTAGAGTGGAAATAATAGATCGTTATTTGGAACACATGCATTTCATGTGTGTTCCATTTCTGCAATAATCTGTGTAAACACATTGTTAAAACAGAAACGTTTTTCACATTTTAGTAGTAAATGACAAAATGTTGGCATAAACTATATAATGTGTGAAGCCTGAAGTCCAAAGATCAAATAAACACTTTCACAAAAGGTTCAAGGATAAGACAACATCTTCCATGGCGTAGCAGTAAGATTTGCTGACTTGTAACCAAGAGTCCTTGGTTCAATCCCGACTGCCTCCTATATCTGCAGTTTTCAGTAGTGAGCTGCTCTTATTCTTAATATTATACAGTACACACCAAGGTTATAATAGTTTTGCCTTTTTATATTAGTTTTTATTTCTATATTTTTTCTGACCTTACTTGGAAATTCAGTTTAGTTTTAGTTTTCTTTCATCATGTATTTTTAGTTTAGTTTTTATTTCACAAAGACATTTCTATTTTATTTTTATATATATATTAGTTTCAGTTTTAGTTTTAGTAATTATGGCATACAGTCGGACAGAACTCTACAGTCGGACAGAACTCTACACTTAACAGATTTGGATATGAGTTTAATGTTAGTAGAAGCTTACTATACTGCCTGGTTTACTATCTGGTTTTGTTTTTGTCTGATAAAAACAAGCATAATCAAAACTAGACACTGAATATGAACGATTTTACACAATTTTATAATTTAAAAAAAAATTTCTTGAAAATCACAGGGGCTTAGGAAGAACAGGGGTGGTGAGTCTTGAATAGCCCACCATAAGATCAGTAAACCCATAACAAGCATTTCAAGAGCAGGTAATAAGAGTATGGACAGGCACGAAACAACAGAGACAGCGTCTGATATCAAGAACAACATATACATTATCTTAACCTGTTTATCCAGACTAGGATTGCAGGAAACCTGGAGCCTACCGCAGCAGGTTTGGATGCAAGGCAGGAAAAATCCCCGGTATGCAATATATATGATATGGCTGATGTTAAAAATAAAAAGAATATGATATTTCAACTATCTATTTTGAGAGAGAGAGAAAAAAAACATTGAAAAAAGGGAGACAAATATTTTAAAATATAATTCTGCTAATGAATTACTTTCACAATATCAGGTGTTTTGAGTTGTGAATATATATTAAAAATGATAAATTAATAAATATGGAATAAATACAAAAACCCATTAGTAGTTTTTCATCACTTGTCAGGCTCTACCTTTGTTTGCATCACTTCATTGTTAAACGATGTTTTTAAAGCAAAAGTGATTGGTCAGTAACAATATGCTGATCTTGTATGATGACCAAGTCAGTAAGTATCTCGATTAGTGGCATTTTATTTTTTAAAAACCGGGAGTGGTCTCCCCTCAACTTTCTTGTATACTCAGATATGGGGATGGATATTTGAAGAGTAAACCGCAAGGCAATGATTATATTTTTATATTATGTACATTAAGGAACCATCAACAACAAATCAAATTAATAATATATTGATCAATTATTATAAAAGTAAAGTTGAATAAATCAGACTCTGCAGCATAAATAAAAAACATTGAGTATGTGTTCAGGTAAAGTACCACTTCCGGGTGATGGATTTGGCCCAAAAGTTAATTGAGATATGCAATTATGGTGTAACAACCACATGCCAAACTTCATCCATCTATCTAGTTGCGTTTTTGAGTTATCGTGTATACATACAGATACATGCACACACAATTCCAAAAAACAGTATTGTTGGACACTGGTTAGTCTATAACATTAAGATTCATCAAAATATCAAGGTCGAATTTTTTCATGATTACTATACCTTCTCTATACTTCGTATATGAGAAAGTAAAAACGATTTCTCCTGTGCGAAGTGGCAGGTGAATTGCTGTCAACAAAAAGCAGACACCTGAGAAATAAACTGAAACGTTACTCACTCGTGATTTTTCTATCCAAATGGTAAACATTTTGTTGACCGGCACATTCTAATTTCAGCCATTTGAATTACATCTTGATATACAACAAGCACAAAGAAAGGCGGCACACAAACCGCTTTCTATTTCTCACGCTTTACGCACCCGCAGTCAGCTCACTCTGTCACCGCAAATGCTGTGTGAACAGCCTCCGTTCACTAGATGAATATGTGGGGGCGGCTCGTGGTGGATGACTCTGTTTTAGAGTTAAAACTTACAAGGTTTAAAGGCCAACGGTAAGAATATTCATTCAAAAATGAAAACTAAAAATATTTTAGTAAATTATTTTATTTCAGTTAGTCTTTCCAGCTACTTTAATAGTTTTGTTTAGTTTTAGTTTTTCATTTCAGTTTTGTTAATTATTTCATTTCAGTTTTTTGAAAATGTTTTTTTAATAATAGTTTCAGTTTTGATTTTAGTTTTCGTTAGCTATAATAACCTTGGTACACACACTTTTGGTTTGCGTCTGTAACAGACAGTGTACATTTATAGTACTTGTGAAAGTTACCGTTTTATTTTCACTTTTATTCTCTCAGTCACGACACATACTACCACTATCCACCCCCACCCCACCAGCGATCTGACGCTGTTAGTTTTTATTTGAAACTAGTAATAACTGTAGATGTGAGTGGTGTTTTGAGGCAATAGAACTGGGCATTCTCTGATCTAGAGGGATAAAAGCTGACACACAAATGCTGATGAATCTGCCTTCTTCGTATCTCACCATCACTTGAATTTTTTTTTATTCAGCTTTATTGAGTGTTCCTGCTCACGCTGAATTAGTATGCATCGTATGGTCTATGATGTCAAAGACGCACTGAGTAGGTAACTGCAGTAGAGGTTGAACTGCACAAAAATATCAGTTTTCCCCAAAGGCCGTCAGTCATTCCAGTTGCCAGCCACTGCTCAATAACATTTGTGCCTCATTGAATGGTAATAACTTGTTTTCATGCTTTACGTGAGAGGTCCCCCATTCTCTGCAATATGCTTTACTGGCCCCCTTCCCCCCCACATCCCCATATATTAAGGAGAAACAAAATGACAACAGCATTGACACAGTTAACATTTTTTTAATATGCCTTTAAAAACTGCAAAACAGTTCGACACAATTTAGACAAGGTAGAAGATCATTCTTTGGAAAAACTAAATGTGGACATTGGGGTTTTATTTTCCTTATGTCACATACACTTGCGAGTTTGACAATGGCAGGACAAAATGCGCTTCACATTAACAATTTGGGCACTGCCATCTGGACACACAAGCCTAACAGGCTCTACAGGATTGGAAGTGACATCTTCAACTGGAACACAGCAACTGCAGTTTTGGAAGAATTCCACTTCTCCGGTAGCTTCAGAGTTATGTGAAGATGTGTATCTGGAATAAAATATAATATTTATTTATCTGATACTTTAATTCTATTTCAATAAGGAAACTGCAGAGAGCGTGACTAGAACGAACCAAAAGAGGCTGGTGACTATTAGTTAGCCTTTGTATGTTTACTTGGCCTTTCCATAAATATGGTGCCTATAAAAAGTATTTACCCCACGAAAATTTTTGCTTTTTTTTTTCTACAACTTTGAGTGCATTTAATTTGCCGTTTTTGATACTGATCAATGAAATTTTTTTTATTTATTAATCTTTTTGTTTTAGACAGCCATCACATTTCCTCCTGGATTTTCTTGCATTTTGCTGCATTCATTGCTTATGGTGGGAATGGCCTGTTGTTGTTGATGCGCAATGTTTGACTTGAACCATATGTGGCATTTAGTCTTACACCCAAAACCACAATTATGTCCTCCTCAAACCATAGAACCTTCTTTCAGCTGATGACAGAGTGTCCTATGTACCTTCTGAGAAACACCAGCTCAGATGTCTTGTGTATTTATTTCCTCTTTGCCAATCTCCCATAAAGCACCTGGGTAGCAGTAGTTGTATGCACAGTCTGTCCAGTCTTCGCCTCACCAGTCTTCTTGCATAATCTCTCTGTTTTAGTGGATGGCCTGCTCTACGGAGATTTACACTCCTGTTATACTCTCCATTTCTTGTGACTTGGATAACTTCTTGTCTCCTTTGCCTGATTTGTGCTTTTCAATCACCTCTTCATGGAACTGCTTGGCATGTTCTTTAGTTTTCATTGTGTAGGTTAGACAACCATACTGGCTCACCACAATTCGGACCTTCAAGATGAGGAGCATTTAGGCTACAATCAAGAAACCCAGCCAGGTGATCTCCATTGAGCTAAATATGTGACTTCTCAAACCAATTGGCTACATTGGCGGTCATTTTAAAGGGGGTGAATATTTGAGTGATCAGTTATTTTGTTTTTGCAATTCATTTTCATCACTTTGCAGACTGTGTTTCCACTTTCACACTAAAGTGTCTTTTTCTGTTCATCAATGTTAGCAAAGCCAAATTAAATTCATAGTGATTCAGTGTTGTATAACAATAAATTGGAGGGTGGATACTTGCTAAAGGCCTAATTGGTGCAGTTTAGGGGACTGAATGTCGACCGTGATTAACTACTTTTTAGAATTTATTCCCTTCAGCCTCCTCAGCTAAGACTCCAGTTCAGCACAAGTACTTTAAAGCCTGTAGAGAAGTTGAGTGCCACCACTTTGACTTAAGTGCACTTGTGTAGCCTGTAGACAAAGATGATGCACTTTATTTTAAACCCCCAACATTCACTTGTTAAATCCCACCTGCCTGCTCATTGTGACTGCCAATATTACTGCAGTAGACGTACTTCAGTTATTCTATAGTTACATTCTCTATAAAAGCGAGTCTGCCAGCTTTAACTTTGTCTTGGTCAGCCATTTATGATGGCACATGACCAGTTTGGAAGCTAGTGACATTCTGGGCATCTTGACCTCGAACGTCTGACCTGGAAACCAGTTGGGTGAGTCAGGTCCTGTCTTCTGTGAAGTGCTTTGAGATTTGTTTCTGGTGTTTTGAGTGGGGATGCTAAGCAGTGAACACAAGGCCTGGGTTCTGTCAGACATCTTACCAGTCAAACATGCGCGCTGCTCCCTGGAATTTTATTCTCAACATGCCAGTGCTTGTTTGTTGGCACCTTCCACATTTTGCATATCCTCTCTCTGTTTGGACACATTTTATTCAAATAAACGACTGTCATGAAGACCATGTCATTGTGTTCATAGCCTGCAAACAGTAACAACTAACCTGGAATCGGAAGCCTACAAAGTTAGGTTGAGGATAAATGGTGATACAGCAAATGTCATGCAACCTTCAGCAAGAACATTGATCAAGGCCAGGCACTGAGCACTCAAACAATTGTGACATGTCAGCAGCCCACTGTTGAATGGTGCTGGTGCCGGTGAGGATGCCAACTGCAGACACGGAAAAGCTTTGGCATTGTGTCAAAGTTAGGATTTTATAACCGCCTCATCACATCCTGCAAGTGGAATGTGGAAGATCACTGCTGGAACAGCACCAGGAGCCCACCGTGTCCCATCAGCAGTGTCTGCACTGGGTTTTCAGTGCCACATACTTCAGTAACATTACAAATCAAGAGATTCTGCGGAGAAGTGGGTCTGGATGGCTGCTAGATGTTATGGCAGAGTATGAAGTGGGCCTTGCTGGCCATATTTTCCATTCACCAAATCAGCAATATCCTAGTATTGTGATTCAGTTTATGAACCTGGAGGAAAATGGAAGGCTAAACAGGGCATGAAGTCAAATATTCAGAAAAAGGGTGGATGGAAATATCCTTAACACTAGAATTCCTGAAGCATACGAAAAAACTCATAATCTTGGCCCACCTTAACTCCCTTTGCACCTTTCCATTAGCATCTTTTGTTTAGTAAATGTGTTGATCAGCACAAGCACCCTGCTGTGCCATCCCCCGCCTTGATGGAGCTCAACTCTCCTTGCTCAAGCCAAGGCTCCTTATCTGCATGAGAGGTTCCTGAAGTTGTATAAGGTAAATAATACATTATGTCATTATTTGAAATACATGCATTTCATGTGTGTTCCGTGTCTACAAAGATCTAGGTAAGTGAGGGATGAAAGGAAATGCAAGAAATGCTGAACACATACCAAAAGCAGAAACTTTTTCCATGTTATACTAATAAGGACGTGAAGTGTGTAATGTGTGAAGAATTTAGTCCAAATATCAAATAAATGTTCAAGAATATAACCAAATAAAAAAACATTTAATCTACATGTGGGTATCAATGAGTTAAAAACTCAAGCTCAAATGTCAATCGACAGGGAAGTTCCATGTATTCTTGAATGGTGCAGAGGTAAGAACTGTTGCCTTATAACCTGAAGGTCCCGGGTTTGAGAACAGGCTCCTCGTGTTTTGAGTAGTGCGCTGCTTTTATTATTTCTGCATCATTTACCAACCTCCGGCCTGCACTACGCGCCAGGTCTCTGCCGTTCGCATATGTGGATTTCACTTCATTGGGGAGAAACACTACTTTTCCCTGATGGCAACACAAATTAGACAATCTACAAGTCTCCTACTTAAAGTCTACAGCAAAACAATATCTGCATACTTCTGTCATATCACCTATGTCCATATATTCTTCTCTCTTCACTGTTACGTTATTTCACCGAGCAATAATTTCCATTTGTTAGCACTAATGTGATCTTTACTATCTGTTTTTTGAGACTTTCGAATTTTAGTACTTTCATAATCTCTAACCTGCTCTGCATGTGTATCACAATCAACGTTTTTGAACCTTTTTACAACATTCTACTTTGTCTTCTACTCTTTGTCTTTTATTTCCGACCCTGCTTGGAGGTGAGAGCGTTGGAACTGTGTCTGACAATAGCATTCACACGAATGAGAAGTGATTGGACCGTGGGCGTGGTTGTAAATGTTTGAGAGGAGGGCGGGAGTTGTCCAAATCTCAAAATGTCTTGTCTCGTGGAACCTGAAATGATCTCAGAGAAAGTCTTGTCCCAGGATTTCCTTTTATAATAGAGGGATATAATAAAAGCATACATTTGATTTCAGTCTCCAACACCTGGTGTAAATTTTGGCTACTAGTAAAAGTTAGTGGTTATTTTTGTATTATTCAGTTTTATTCTCTCAGTGACATTCACATGGTAAAACAAACTTGACTCTCCCTCCATTCTTTTCACAAGAGCAGTGCCAGGGCTGAGGCCTGCTTCATTTTTAAATAATATTGCATTAGAGCAAGTGTTTTCTGATTGGTACTATTCAGGTCATAAAATGATTTCTTCAAAATGTCACATATATTTGTCTCTTTCTTTTTTGCACGGTTCAGCATTGACATTGTGCATCAGAAGGCGTGAGCTTATTCAGTTTGAGCAGGAACACGCAGGTAGCCAGTTGCTTGTACTATAACACGGCTGACTTGGTGGAAAAAAACGCACATATGCTGTACAAGGGGCCACTGAGAAAAGAGTGTTCATGGCTCACCTTGCAGAGGAGCTCCGTCATCGCTTCTTACAAGAAATGGAGATGGATAAAGCAAAAGAGGATGCAGCATCAACAAGCTACTGTTCCAAGTCCACCACTTCCCCCAGCCCCTGCAGTGTAATAGTAACTACAGCACAGACAGAAATGTGTACATTGCAACAGGTACACATGTCGTAAATATAGAAAGGATGGTCCTTGGGTGTGTGGGAACTGTTAACATTTGAATGTGATGATTGCATATAGCGCTGAACTGACCTCTCTGTACTATTCTTTCCTCTGCATGCCCTAGAGTACAAAAGAAACAGTACCGTGCACCAAAATGTGGAGACTGCATGGGCAAGATCGAAAAAAAAAAAACTGCGGTCACTGATTACAAGTGCAAGAAAGCATGCAAATGAATTTGAATAATGTTGCATCAGTGCCACAATGTTTTCCACAATGTTTTCCAAAATGTACTATGCAGGTCATAAAATGAGTTATTCCAAATATCATATACTGCATACCTATGTCTCTGTTTTTTCTGTCAGTGTGGCTTTAACATCATGGACCATAAGGTGCATACTAATTCTGCGTGAGCAGGAACACTCAATAAAACTGAATAAAAAAAATTAAAGTGACGGTGAGATACGAAGAAGGTAGATTCACCTGCCTTTGTGTGTCAGCTTTTATCCCTCTAGATCAGAGAATTTCCAGTTCCAGTGTCTCAAAACACTGGATAAAAAGTAACTGTGTCAGATCTGGGGCGGGAGGTAGGTGTTGTATCGTGTTCGTGACTGAGAGAATAAAAGTGAAAAACGCAAACTTTTACAAGTACTATAACTTTACACAGGCTGTTACAGACATAAATTAAATGTATGTTTTTATTGTATAATATTAACAATAAGAGCAGCACACTACTCAAAATGGCAAATTTGCTGGGGAGCTGGTTTCAAACTCACAACCTCCGGATTATAAGTCGGCAATTCTAACCGCTGCACCACGGAAGCTGTTGTATTGTACTTGCTCCTTTTGTGAAAGTGTTTATTTGATATTTGGCCATTATATAGTTCATGTCTACATTTTTGTCATTTATTACCCGAACATGAAAAGCATTTCTGTTTTAACAATGTGTTTACATAGATTGTTGTAGACACAAAACACACATCAAATTATTTCCCCTTACAATTCTGGGTAGCTCACTTCCAGATAATCAATCAAGGCAGGAACTGGGAGAACTTCTTGCCCGTTCTGAGGCGGTGGAGGGGATGGTATAGCAGGCTGCTTGCTGCTTGGGATTATCGACACATTTATAAGACAAAAGACGCTGATGGAGAGGTGCGAATGAATTTAAGGTGGGGCAGATTTATGAGTTTTTTCGTAGGCTTTGGTAATTCTAGTGTTAAGGTGGGACAGCCAGGGGTGCAGTATAATAAAAGAAGGAGACCACATCATGCAAGACATCTGACTTAAGTGGCAGGCCCTGAATGACTTGGAGAAATAAGACATGTATTGTGATGAAAGGGCAGTACTGTGCCAACAGTCCTGGGTTCACATACAGTGCCCTTCATAGTGTTTGGGACAATGACACATTTTTCCTTGGTTTTCTGTTCCACAGTTTAAGATTACAAATTAAACAATTCATATGTGATTAAAATGCATGTTACAGTCTTTCATTTAAGGATATTTGCAAACATTTCGGTCATATTACTTAGAAATTACATTTTTTCTACATGGTCCATTTCAGTGCACCAAAATATTTGTGTGTTTCATTGCTTCATTAGTATAATCATAAGATACCTCAGCTTGCTTCTACCTTTTGGAGTCTGTACTAGCCTTTGAGGGCAAAAGTTGTAACAATGAACGTCAAAGGAGCCATTATTAGACTGAAAACAACAATAAAACACATAAGACACATTGGCAAAACCTTAAACTGTCTGTAATATTAAGAAGAAAGAATGCACGGATGAGCTCAGTAATCGCAAAGGGACTACTGGTAAGCCAAGGAAGACCTCCACTGATGATGACACAAGAATCCTCACTATTGTAAAGAAAAAGCCCCAAACGCCTGTCCTACAATCTTCAGGAGGCAGCTGCATATGTGTCAGAGAGTACTATCTACAGGAGACTTCATGAACTGAAATAGAGGCAACTAAATGCAAACCTCTAGTTAGACACAAAAACAGGTTGGCCAGATTACAGTTGGCAAAAAAGTACTTAATAGAGCCTTGAATAGTACAAAGATGAACCTGTATCAGGGAGATAGCACCAGCAACATGTGGAGACACAAGGAACTGCCCTGGATCCAGAGCAAACCACCTCACCTGTTAAACATGGTGATGGGGGTGTTCTGGCTTGGGCATGTGTGGCTGCCACGGATAGTGACACACTTATCTTCATTGATGATGGAACTGCGGATTTCAGTTTCACAGTGAATTATTAGGTGTTAATTAAACATCATATCTGCTCAAGTTCCAGTAAATGCCTCCAAACTCGCTGGATGGTGCTTCATCCTACAAGATAATGATCCCAAACATACTGCTAAGGCAACACAAGAGTTTTTCAGATGAAAAAATGGAAAATTCTTGAATGGCCAAGCCAGTCAACCAATTTAAATCCAACTGAGCATGTTTCCCTTAAGTTGAATAGAAAACGTAAGGGGACAAGCCCCCAAAACAAGCAGGAGCTGAAGATGGCAGCATTGGAGGTTTGGCAGAGCATCACCAGGGAAGACATTGAAGCAGTCATTGCATGCAAGGAATATGCAACAAAGTACTAAGTATAGCTGCTTTAATATACTTACCATTGCTATATCCCAAATATTACAGTGCCCTGAAATGGGGGGACATTGTATAAAAAGGGTTGTCATTTCTACATGGTGTGACCGAAATGTATGCACATGCTCTAAAATTAAAGACTGCAATGTATGCTTTAAAATTAAATGTTTTAAACAATTTTAAATGTAACTAAACTATAGAGCAGAGGGACAATTAAAGGAAAAATGTGTTTTTGTCCCAAACATTAATGATGGCACTGTATCACTTAACATGGAGTCTACCAGTAGAGTTCTGCATGCGTTTGAAGAAGCCAATAAATCAGAGGAGAGGCTAATTATTTTAAAAACTACATTATAAACAGAAGGCTTCAGGGTTATTAGAGACAGAACACCAGTAGCATTCAAAAAAAAAAAAAAACAACCCCTAAAGCCACTTTGGGTCCAATGGCCATGTCTATGCAGTGGGGTGTCTTCCATCCTTTCTCCTCTCTCTAACCTCTTTGCTGTTCACCAGTTATAGTGTTGCTACCATTAGAACTCCTGACTCAAAGTATAGAAGGGTCTTTAGATCCTTACAAGAACCTGCTTCTGGGGGGCATCCTGCCATACCTCCACCTAGGAGCTCCAAGGGTCCCTACAGTCCTGCACCCTTCCCGCTGTTAAAAAGCCAGGCAATGCCCCTGATCCATGACTATCATGCGGTAATAGGGAAAAAGGAGATATATATTAAGTAAAAGGTCTCCCTGCTGCCACCCAATGACATGATTAATATATGCCCCATCATACCCCCTGGTGTCCTGAACTTATGTTAGTGCCTCAGGAGTTACTTGCTTTATGTCTTTATACTCGTAACAGTAGTCTTTATCCACAGCAGCCAGATTTTTGTGCACTGTTACAGTTCCTCCAGGCCCATTTTTACAGTCCATATTCAGATTGCAAAAATGAATATGTGTCTTTTTCAAAAGTCATTTAAAACCACTACCGACTGCAACTGCAGTGGCATGAGTACAATAGCTATGATAATAATGCAGATTGAAATGCTATGAAAGTTTCAGAAGAGGTTCAAGGGCGCTGTTGCTTCCCAACATTATAAAGAAGCAGAAATGGCCTTACCCAGACTCTGAGCTGCATGTCCCTTGACAAATGTTAAGGTTGATTGAAGCTGAGCAGTTTTTAAGGAATATGGTCTGCTGCCTTGAAATAAGCCGACAGGATCGCTCTGCCTCAGCTGGAATAAAGAGTGATGTAAAAAGAGTGAGTAAGTATATATCGGAATGTCTGACACCTTATATTCCAAATCGTAACCTCAGATCCTCAAATGAGTGTCTCCTTAGAATTCCAAGAACAAAACTTAAAAGAAGTGGTGAGGCGGCCTTCTGCTGCTATGCACCTAAACTCTGGAATAGCCTGCCAATAGGAATTCGCAAGGCTGATACAGTAGAGCACTTTAAAACACTGCTGAAAACACATTACTTTAACATGGCCTTTTTATAACTTCAATTTAACTTAATTTAACTTAATCCTGATACTCTATATGTTCAATTTCCTTATAATAACTATTCATGGTGGCTCTAAAATCCGTACTGACCCCTACTCTCTTTTCTGTTTCTTTTTCCGGTTTCTTTGTGGTGGTGGCCTGCGTCACCTCCACCTACTCAAAGCTTCATGATGCTCCAACAATGATGGATGGATTAAAAGGCAGAAGTCTACGTGACCATCATCATCATCAAGCCCTTCCATGAGAATCCTAAATCCAAAGAGGACTGTTTCATTTATGTTAGGTAGAATGCCCAGAGGGACTGGGCGGTCTCATGGTCTGGAATCCCTACAGATTTTATTTTTTCTCCAGCCGTCTGGAGTTTTTTTTGTTTTTTCTGTCCCCCCTGGCCATTGAACCTTACTCTTATTCGATGTTAATTAATGTTGATTTATTTTGTTTTATAATTGTGTCTTTCAATTTTTCTATTCTTTATTATGTAAAGCACTTTGAGCTACTGTTTGTATGAAAATGTGCTATATAAATAAATGTTGTTGTTGTAAGTGGAAATGTGGGTTTAATTGTTTTGATAACTAGAACCAGATTATGGTCCTCTCATGGCTTCCGACTTTGCTACTAGGGGCACACATTTAAAGCACCATGACAAATTAGAGGAATTAAGTCTGAAGAAGAGATGAAAAAGCACTTTTTAAGAAGTGCTACCAGTATGTGAGAATCATATCATGTGATTCATGTGTAGAGGCAGATTCAGGATTGGATTAAGTGCATAGGATGACATCTCTGGTGGAACAAGCTTGCAGCAGGTAAAGAATTGCAATATGGTATCAGGGTGAATAGTTTGCAGAGCAGATGTACTCTAGTATTTCATCTGTGTAATTGTTCAGTGTGGGGCAGATTTACTTGCAGAGTTCACTACCACCAGTTAGCAAATTTACAAGCTCTCTAATGATGCCAAAATATTCTAGAAAGGACAATACAATTAACTTCAAAGCAACATTTATGCAATATCCCTGTGACTTACGTGGTAAGGTCAGTGGAACTGTGGCAGGTAAAGTAGGTCCTCTTGAAGTCCATTTGGTGGTTGGAAACTCAGTGGTTTTCTTAAAGGTTTTCCAGATGATAGTTGTCATTGAAGGTGTAGCTGAACTCTGCTTTACCACTGTAGCATAGGGTGTGGTTCTCTGGTGAGGTTGGGTAGTTGGAGAGACTAATGGGCTAGAAGCAGACAAAGTTGTGTGTTGAGGAATATGATGTGATTCTGTTGTCCGTGACACAGTTGGACTATGAGATGTTGAGGTTCTATGTGTTGTTGAATATGTTTCTCTTCTCCTTGATGCAGTGGGGCTGTGGGATGTTGGGGCCAAATGTGTTTCTGTTGTTCTTGACAATGTTGGTCTGTGGGGCATTGGGAATTTATGTGTTGTTTTATGTGTTTCTGTTGTCCTTGTTTGGCTGTATGATGTTCGCGGTGAATGTGTTGTTTTATGTGTTTCTGTTTTCCGTGTCACAGTGCGGCTGTGGGATGTTGGGGTTGTATGTGTCTCTGTCGTCTCTGACACAGTGGGTCTATAGGAAGTTATGGTTGTGTGTGGTTCTGTTGTCCTTGACACAATGGGGCTGTGGGATGTTGGGGTTGTAGGTGATGTTGAATGTGTTTTTGTTTTCCTGGATGCAGTGGGGCTGTGGGATGTTGGGGGTGAGTGTGTTGTTTTATGTGTTTCTATTCTCTGTGTCAACGTGGGAATGTGGATTGTTGGGGTTGTAAGTGCCTCTGTCGTCTGTGACACATTGGGTCTGTGGGATGTTAAGGTTGTGTGTGTTTCTCTTGTCCTTGACACAATGGGGCTGTGGGATGTTGGGGTTGTAGGTAATGTTGAATGTGTTTTTGTTTTCCTGGATGGAGTGGGGCTGTGGGATGTTGGGGCCAAATGTGTTTCTGTTGTTCTTGACAATGTTGGTCTGTGGGGCGTTGGGGATTTATGTGTTGTTTTATGTGTTTCTGTTGTCCTTGTTTGGCTGTATGATGTTCGCGGTGAATGTGTTGTTTTATGTGTTTCTGTTCTCCGTGTGCGGCTGTGGGATGTTGGGGTTGTATGTGTCTCTGTTGTCTCTAACACAGTGGGTCCATGGGATGTTATGGTTGTATGTATTTCTGTTGTCCATGACACTGTGGGACTGTGGGATGTTTGAGATGTATGCATTTCTTTTGTCCTTGCTGCAGTTGGGGTATGGGATATTGGGGTTGAATGTGTTTCTGTTGTCCTTGTTTGGCTGTATGATGTTGGCGGTGAATGTGTTGTTTTATGTGTTTTTCTTGTCCTTGACACAGTGGGTCTGTGGGATGTTATGGTTGTGTGTGGTGTTGAATGTGTTTCTCTTCTCCTCGATGCAGTGGGGCTGTGGGATGTTGGGGCCAAATGTGTTTCTGTTGTCCTTGTTCGGCTGTATGATGTTCGCGGTGAATGTGTTGTTTTATGTGTTTCTGTTCTCCGTGTCACAGTGCGGTTGTGGGATGTTGGGGTTGTATGTGTCTCTGTCGTCTCTGACACAGTGGGTCCATGGGATGTTATGGTTGTGTGTGGTTCTGTTGTCCTTGACACAATGGGGCTGTGGGATGCTGGGGTTGTATGTGTTGTTTTATGCGTTTCTATTCTCCGTGTCACAGTGGGGATGTGGATTGTCGGGGCTGTATGTGTCTCTGTCATCTGTGACACAGTGGGTCTGTGGGATGTTAAGGTTGTGTGTGTTTCTGTTGTCCTTGACACTTTTGGGCTGTGGGATGTTAGGGTTGTATGTGGTTGTGAATGTGTTTCTCTTCTCCTTGACGCAGTGGAGATGTGGGATGTTGGGGCTAAATGTGTTTCTGTTGTTTTTAACAATGTTGGTCTGTGGGATGTTGGGGTTATTTGTGTCCTGGTATGTGTTTCTGTTGTCTGTGACACAGTTGAGCTGAGGGATGGTGGAGTTGTATGTGTTGGTGCTGTCCTTGACACTATCGGGCTGTGAGATATTGGGGTTTTATGTGTTGTTTTATGTGTTTCTGTTGTCCTTGTTCGGCTGTATGATGTTGGCGGTGAGTGTATTGTTTTATGTGTTTCTGTTCTCTGTGTCACAGTGGGGATGTGGATTGTCGAGGTTGTAAGTGCCTCTGTCGTCTGTGACACAGTGGGTCTGTGGGATGTTATGGTTGTGTGTGTTTCTCTTGTCCTTGACACAATGGGGCTGTGGGATGTTGGGGTTGTAGGTGATGTTGAATGTGTTTTTGTTTTCCTGGATGGAGTGGGGCTGTGGGATGTTGGGGCCAAATGTGTTTCTGTTGTTCTTGACAATGTTGGTCTGTGGGGCGTTGGGGATTTATGTGTTGTTTTATGTGTTTCTGTTGTCCTTGTTCGGCTGTATGATGTTCGCGGTGAATGTGTTGTTTTATGCGTTTCTGTTCTCCGTGTCACAGTGCGGCTGTGAGATGTTGGGGTTGTATGTGTCTCTGTCGTCTCTGACACAGTGGGTCCATGGGATGTTTTGGTTGTGTGTGTTTCTCTTGTCCTTGACACAATGGGGCTGTGGGATGTTGGGGTTGTAGGTGATGTTGAATGTGTTTTTGTTTTCCTGGATGCAGTGGGGCTGTGGGATGCTGGGGGTGAGTGTGTTGTTTTATGTGTTTCTATTCTCTGTGTCAACGTGGGAATGTGGATTGTTGGGGTTGTAAGTGTCTCTGTTGTCTGTGACACAGTGGGTCTGTGGGATGTTAAGTTTGTGTGTGTTTCTTTTGTCCTTGGCACTTTTGGGCTGTGGGATATTATGGTTGTATGTGGTGGTGAATGTGTTTCTCTCCTCCGTGATGCAGTGGGGATGTGGGATGTTGGGGCTAAATGTGTTTCTGTTGTTCTTGACAATGTTGGTCTGTGTGATGTTGGGGTTATTTGTGTTCTGGTATGTGTTTCTGTTTTCTGTGACACAGTTGAGCTGAGGGATGGTGGAGTTGGATGTGTTTGTGTTGTCCTTGACACAATGGGGCTGTGGGGCGTTGGGGTTTTATGCGTTGTTTTATATGTTTCCGTTGTCCGTGACACCAATGGGTGATGAGGTGTTGGAGTTTTATGTGTTTTCATACGCATTTCTGTTGGCTGTGACACAGTGGGGCTGTGGGATAGTGGAGTTGTATGTGTTTCTGCTGTCCTTGACACCAATGGGCGATGAGATTTTGGGGTTGTATGTATTGTTGTATGTATTTCTGTTGTCCATGACACTGTGGGACTGTGGGATGTTTGAGATGTATGCATTTCTTTTGTCCTTGCTGCAGTTGGGGTATGGGATATTGGGGTTGAATGTGTTTCTGTTGTCCTTGTTTGGCTGTATGATGTTGGCGGTGAATGTGTTGTTTTATGTGTTTCTGTTGTCCTTGACACAACGGGGCTGTGGGTTGCTCTGGTAGTACGTGTTGTTGAATGTGTTTTTCTTTTCCTTGATGCAATCGGGCTGTGGGATGTTGGGGGTGAATGTGTTTCCATTGTCCTTGGCACTTTTGGGCTGTGGGATGTTAGGGTTGTATGTGGTGTTGAATGTGTTTCTCTTCTCCGTGATGCAGTGGGGCTGTGGGATGTTGGGGCTAAATGTGTTTCTGTTGTTCTTGACAATGTTGGTTTGTGGGATGTTGGGGTTATTTGTGTTCTGGTATATGTTTGTGTTTTCTGTGACACAGTTGAGCTGGGGGATGGTGGAGTTGTATGTGTTCGTGCTGTCCTCGACACTGTCGGGCTGTGAGATATTGGGGTTTTATGTGTTGTTTTATGTGTTTCTGTTGTCCTTGTTTGGCTGTATGATGTTGGCGGTGAGTGTGTTGTTTTATGTGTTTCTATTCTCTGTGTCACAGTGGGGATGTGGATTGTCGAGGTTGGATGTGTCTCTGTTCTCTGTGACACAGTGGGTCTGTGGGATTTTAAGGTTGTGTGTGTTTCTGTTGTCCTTGGGACTTTTGGACTGTGGAATGTTAGGGTTGTATGTGTTGTTGAATGTGGTTTTCTTTTCCTTGATGCAGTGGGGCTGTGGGATGTTGGGGCTAAATGTGTTTCTGTTGTCCTGGACATTGTTGGTCTGTGTGATGTTGTATGTGTTTTGGTATGCTTTTCTATTGTCTGTGGCACAGTTGAGCTGAGGGATGGTGGAGCTGTTTGTGTTTGTGCTGTCCTTGACACTGTCGGGCTGTGAGATGTTGGGGTTTTATGCGCTGTTTTATGTGTTTTTGCTGTCCATGACACCAATGGGTGATGGGATGTTGGAGTTGTATGTGTTTCGGTATGCATTCTTGTTGTCTGTGACACAGGTGGGCTGTGAGATAGTGGAGTAGTATGTGTTTCCGTTGTCCTTGTTCGGCTGTATGATGTTAGCAATGAAAGTGTTGTTTTATGTGTTTCTGTTCTCTGTGTCACAGTACGACTGTGAAATGTCGGGGTTGTATGTGTCTGTGTCGTCTGTGACACAGTGGGTCTATGGGATGTTATGGTTGTGTGTGGTTCTGTTGTCCTTGACACAATGGGGCTGTGGGTTGCTCTGGTTGTATGTGTTGTTGAATATGTTTCTCTTTTCCTTGATGCAGTGGGGCTGTGAGATGTTAGGGCTAAATGTGTTTCTCTTGTCCTTGACAATGTTGGTCTGTGGGATGTTGGGGTTGTATATGTTCTGGTATGTGTTTGTGTTGTCTGTGACACAGTTGATCTGAGGGATGATGGAGTTGTATGTGTTTGTGTTGTCCTTGACACAATGGGGTTGTACGATGTTGGGGTTGTGTATGTTTCTGTTGTCCTTGACACTGTCGGACTGTGGGGCGTTGGGGTTTTATGCTTTGTTTTATGTATTTCCTTTTTCCATGACACCAATGGGTGATGGGATGTTGGAGTTGTGTGTGTTTTCATATGCATTTCTGTTGTCCGTGACACAATCGGGCTGTGGGATAGTGGAGTTGTAAGTGTTTCTGCTGTCCATGACGCGCTGGGGCTGTAGGATGATGGGGTTGTATGTGTTGTTGTTTGTGATTCTGTTTTCCATGACATTGTTTTATGTGTTTCTCTTGTCCGTGACACTGTTGGGCGATGGGATTTTGCAGTTGTATGTTTTGGTGTATGCATTTCTGTTGTCTGCATCACTGTTTTGCTGTGGGATGTTGGAGCTGTATGCGTTTCTTTTGTCCTTGGCACTGTTGTGCTATGTGATGTTGGGGTTGTATGTGTTTTGGTTGTCCTTGACACAGTGGGGCTGTAGGATGATGGGGTTGAATGTGTTGTTTTATGTGTTTTTGCTGACATTGACACAGTGGGTCTGTGGAATGTTGCAGTAGTGTGTATTTCTGTTGTCCTTGATACTGTTGGGCTGGGGGATGTTGGAGTTGTATGTGTTTCTATTGTCCATGACAGAGCTGAAGATGTACTTTTGGTTGTTTGTGTACTTGAGGTCTTCATTGTGGTTTTTTGCTGCTTTGTTATTCTGGTTGGAAAGGTGTATTTAAGTGAAGTTGTTTGTACATAATCCCTTTCAGGTGTCTCTGTTGTTTCTTCAACTTCATTGTCAAATAAACCTAAAATATAAGATTTAAAATTGTGTTAATAAAATCAAATGCACAGCAACACTACATGTGAGATTTTCATTAATTTTCTTATTCATTGTTGGTTGAAACTCTGGATCAAAAATAGATCATTCACTTGCACATCTAACATTCGGTAATAGTAATTCCATTACAGCTAATTCAAATTTACTACTGGATTTTAACTGAATTCTGTAATTTGTTTTAGCGGTCTAAGTATATTTGCACACTTACTTTCATCTATTCATTTCTTTTTCTCATATAATCTTTACACACACGCACACACACACACACAATTGGTCAAAAGTCATAGGATATGATCGTTCTTTTAGTTTTTCTTTAAATTTAATCAGTTGAAATGCAATTAATGATCAAAAGGGGTGAAAAGTTAAGGAGTAAACTGCCAGAGGTTTAATTTAAAATTTAGTTTGGCAAAAACTGAAAAAAAAAGAAAATTCAAAATATTACAAATGGGCCTTCTTCAGGGAACAAAAAATAGGTTACAGCCTACAGATTTTCTGCAGCAATTAAATTAAATTAAGCCTTTCAAGTTGAAGCAAACAACGTCTGTTGATTACTTATAAACCTATTTCTCTCCTAAAGCACACTTGTAGCAGACTGTATTATTACACCCCCTGAAGTGCTACTTGGACAATATTATATGTAGGAAGTTGTAACTTCCAGTGATAATGCCAAGAAAACTGCGATTAATAAATTCAATGAGGCAGAGCTTTATTACCCTTGGAAGTGTAGGCCTCTCATTTAGAGAAATTGCAAAAAACATCAAAGTGTTAGTGAGTACAGTATCCCATAATCCAAAGGCAATTGGAAACTGGAAGAAACTCTGATATAAAGAAATCTGACTGATCCAAAGTCTCAACCCAATCAGAAGACATGTTTCTGAGGGTCACCAGCTTGTGTGATATGCTCCTCATAGCACCAGAGCCTCAAGAACACCTTAACACCGGTCAAAAAGCAGGAGTTGGATTCTACTGTGAAGAGGAGACTTTGTGCTGCCAGTTTAACAAGGCAAGTGGCAGTAAGAAAGTCTTATGGACTGATGAATCGAAATTTGAAACCTGCGGTTCATCATGCAGGGTGTTTGTACGCCATTGAGTTGGTGAAAGGATGGTTCCCCAGTGTGTCACACCAACTATCACACATGGAGGAAGTGGTGAGATGGTCTGGGGTTCTTTTGCTGGGGGCAGAGTTGGCGACTTGCACAGAGTGACTGGTGTTCTGAATCAAAAGGTTTACCACATTTTGGCTGTTATGTCAATTTGAATAACATTTTGCATACTTAGTGATTCCCTGAGTTTGTATTTGTCATTGTTTTTTCTATGCCTTGATTTGATGAAACATTAAGATTTCCATAAAAACTGAAAAAAACTGAGGTGTTCTAGAACTTTCACCAAGTAGTGTATATATATATATATATATATATATATATATATATATATATATATATATATATATATATATATATACTGTACATACTTAAATATCAAGTCAGAAGTTTAAAAAGATTCAGTATTAAATTTCAAGTTGCTCATTAATTATATTACAAAGACAGCTTTCTTTCATTTAATAAATATTGCAAAAACTAGATCCCTAATGACATGTCAGGATGTTAAAATATTGATTAATGCTTTTGTTTTTAGATGAGTAGATTACTGAAACGTCAGGATTACCTAACATAATTCGGATTAAGCTAATTCAATGTGCAGCAGTCCACCATGGAGAGTGGAAAGAAAAAAAAATAGAGATTTAGTCAGTTAGTCTTTACAATGAAGATAATACAGGAAAATAGCTAGCCAGAGATACACAAGTGAAATTTAAGAAAAGAAAGATTTGATTACCTGTTCGAGACTGGCGTTCAGGAAGGAGAGGTTTTTTAGGTCCAGGTATTTCTTTAAAACAAAAAAAATACATAACCTTAGTGATATTAAATATTGTTCCTTTTTCAGAATCTTAATCCTATACAGATGCAAAATCATCCCATAAAGCATGCACAGAAGCAAGACATGGCATTCATTAAGCAGTACAATTATTGTACAATAATAGGCAGTGCAACTAATAACAAAATAATGACAAAAGTGATACTGCAGCAATAATATGAAGTACCTGCTACTCTACTGATCATCTGCAAGGTTCAACTATTTGCCTATTAGATATGAATATGTCACCTTACCAACACGCCAGCCATCACATACAACACCATCAGAAAGTCATCTGCCAAAGGTACTTTGCTTTAAAATAAGTGAATCATGGGTTGACCCAGGCATTAATGTGATGTCACTGCTTACGGTTAACAAAATCAGATTTATTCTCACTCAGTGCCCTTATGGCAATAAGAGTGCATTAAAGTGCTCTGATTATATTAGGAAAACTGAATGCCTTTTAGAAGGCTAAATTGGCTTATAAGCCAGTCATCATCATGGGGTAATAAAAATCCTGAGAGACCCTAAAAACTTAGCTGCTTTTGTATATGGCCTTTTGTGTAGTTTTCAAGCAGCAGCAAACAAGCCATATTATGTCAAACCATTAGGCTATAACAGGCCATATGGCATGTTATTTATAGCTTTCTGTACACAAGAAATGAATCACAACTGTATTTTTACTACATCTTGGTTTCTAATCCTGAAAAGTGACAACAGGTAGTTTAAACTGATGGAAAAAAGAAGTTCTTCGGTACAAAATGGCAGCTAAAATAAAGCTTATAAATCATATTATTTTTTTAAATTTTACATTTTTTCTCAAGTTTTGGCTTATTTTCAAGGCAAACCTGGACTTATCAAAACTGCATCTATAAACTCCACACCATTAAGTTATTTTGTCCCAACAGAGTAACATTTGTTCAAAAGCAAATGCATTCAGGCATAATTCAAATGGCTCCAATTATGCAATCATTGAGTTAGTAATAAAATCAAGTGTTCTGGCGAACAGTTTGTATATGAAAATGTTGTTTTCATGTTTCACTGAGTTAGTTCTATTCTTAATTATACATAGGTGCTTTGTCATTGTGTGAGCCATCTTAAGCAAAATGATTAGTTGGTTCCTCAAAACATATACATTTCCATATAAATGTAAAACAGATATTCATCCAATCTTGTTGAACAACACCTGACAAAATTAGTCAATTATTCTCAGGTGACTTTTTTTTAAAGGTGAATATCATCAATAAAAGATCAACCAATGTCTCGTGCTCCTAATAGAAAAATATAGCGTGCAAGTGCCTTTTATACAAGTGCAAAACATTTGAATCTGTCTGTTTCACAGTTGAATGTAGTAATTATTTTGGTAGGGGCCTTCTAATACTAATAGAAATGGAAATGCTGTGCAAAGCTAATTGCCTGTCAATGAAAGATGAAAAGGTGTCAGAATGAATGGTGGTAGGAGAGACAGACAACCACGCAATGGCAGAATACCACCCAGCTGGAGACATGAGCCTGATGAAATATGAGCCACAATTGTGAACCACGTCATAAATCATAGTCTTACTTTGAAAGAAGCGGGCCGAGAAGTACAGCCAAATGTAGGACGATCCATTGTTTCATCCATAGTTCAAACATTTAGGAGGAACAACAGGTGTGTTGTCTTACATAAACTAATGTGAATTTTATTTTATTTGTTGTATTGTATTGCTACTCTAATGGTCCTGTAAGCAATATCATGTCTCTCTATTATAAAAGGAAATCCTGAGACAAGACTTTTTCAAAGAGATAATTTTAAGTCCCGCGATACGAGACTTTGGCCATGAGATTTTTCAAGTCACAACCTCCTCTCAAAAATATTCAGCCATGTACACAGCCCTCTCACCTCTCATTCGTGTGAGACACACGACACAGTTCCTGCTCTCTTAGATCTTATACATTTTTATGTTTTCCTCACTTGAAGTTCTCAATAAAAGAAGACTTATTATGTCCAAATCCTATTAAAGAATTTCATCCCGAAGGGTTATCAACAGAATAAATGAGTACACAGGCAATCCCAGCACCAAGAAATGATGAAGTCAAACGAATTAATGCAAAAATTGTTGATCGGTTACATGGCAAATTGGTTAAATGCATATCAATAGACTAGGTCCAAACAGTTGGTGGTGATCGTGCGGAAGATGAAAACATCAACTTACAATATCCTGAAGAATATTTACAACCGTTAACACCATCCAGTCTTCTACCGCCCGAATTACTTTTGAAAGTAGGATGTATCCAAGAAAGGTAATGTAGCACATCTCCCGCGGATAACATTAGACACCAAAGGAGAACTTGAAATGCCATTCATATTAAAACATTTACAGTTTCCCGTTACAATAGCTTTTGCTATGAGAATTAACCAATCACAGAGACAAACATTCGAAACAGTCAGTTTATTTATTAGAGAGAAAGAAACGGAATTCACTCTCGGGCAGTTATATGTTGCATTGCCACGATGTAAGTCCAAACACAGAATCAAAATTCAGTGTGATACCGATGAAAATTTAATAAAAAAAAATGTATTACAGTAAAAGTGTATGTTTAAAAAGTATTTGTGTGTTAATTGCAAATCCAAACAAAACAAAATCGCATAATGGCAACGAATAACTCTAACGCAACATGAAACATAATTTACTTTCAAATTATTATGTTGTACTATTTTTTAACATGTCAAATACTCACTGTAATGTAAAATAGTTAGTTCTGTTTTGCATATGTAGCAATTCCCATGAAAATAACAATGTTTAAATTGTACATCCGCATCCCCATCCCCATATGCAAGCAGGTGAACCACAAAGTGGCTAGTGTGTAGCGCCAGCCCTGGGATTGGTGAGCGAAGCGAGCAGGGGGCAAAGCCCCCTAGTTTCACATTCGAGAAATGTTGATAGTAAAAACAATGGATTTTACACATTTCCTCTATAAATTGTCCCATAGTACTGTAATACTGTTAAAAAAAAATAATTCATAGTTTTTAAAATAGACTGTACACCAACCCAGTTCTGGCATTTTTTACTCGACATTAGAAGCAGGAATGTGAAAGACTGTAATTTTGAAAAGCGTTTTTGGGCTGAATGGCTTGTTTTCGTCTAGACTGTTCCAATTGCAAATGATGTAAATACACTACAAGTGATTCAAAATAAAATTCTAGCAGATAATGGTATTTTTCTGAATATCGCCTCTAAGTTTTCTCACAGTCACTATTGATAAAGAAGCACCAGTCCACAATAAAGCAGCTCTTCAAGGTACCTTTTGAACGAAACAGCAATAGGATAAAGGAGCTGAGGGACCTTTATGCACCTAAAATCTGGAATAGCCTGCCTATAGGAATTCGCCAGGCTAATACAGTGGAGCACTTCAAGAAACTGCTGAAAACACATTATTTTAACATGGCCTTCTCATAATCTCACTGTAATTTAATCCTGATACTCTGTATATCCAATTCATTATAACTATTCATGGTGGGTCTAAAATCTTTACTAACCCCTACTCTCTCTTCTTTTTCTTGCGCCACCACCATCTACTCAAAGCACTGTGATGCTCCAACAGTGATGGATTAAAAGACAGAAGTCTGCAAGACCATCATAATCAAGAGCGTCCGTGAGAACCCAAAATACAAAGAGGACTAGTTCATTTTCATTTATTTTAGGTAGAATGCCCAGAGGGGACTGGGCGGTCTCCTGGCTTGGAAACCCTGCAGATTTTTTTTTTTTCTCCAGCCATCTGGAGTTTTTTTTTGTTTTTTCTGTCCTCCCTGGCCATCGGAACTTACTCTTTTTCTATGTTAAATAATGTTGTCTTATTTTAATTTCTTATTTTGTCTTTTACTTTTCTTCATTATGCAAAGTACTTTGAGCTACTATTTTGTATGAAAATGTGCTATATAAATAAATGTTGTTGTTATAAACTCATTTATGTTTACTGCATATTTTTAGAGAATAATGGATTTGGAAGGAAATGAAAGCCTCATATCCTCGTGTTTGTTGATGAAGCTGAGTTTAATTTGTCCAAATCTCAAAGGTGAGGAAGCAATATCTTATGTGAAAGAGCTACAATGAATGTTTCAGGACAGCATACGGGCAGTATTACCATATCAGCCACTATTTCTGAAAATGCAGTGGGTACATACATTCCAATCACTGATCCGTATAACTAAAATCTCCTTAAATCTTTAGACACCCTCTACAGGGAACTTAATTCTAAACATGAAAGGGGCCTGCTAGGGCTTAACCTGTGGCGTTCAGGAAATGCCTGGGGCAATGTCAATTTCCACTACACCAATGTAATAAGGGAATGGTTTGTAAGTCATCTTAGATAAAGATGTCAGCTAAATAATATGTAAATAATAAAATGTTGCTTTTTAACTTTTATCCAGGAATTATTGAAGGCAGTGATTGCCAACATTGACCTAACCTACTGTGGTTTACCTGGTGCTGTAGAAGGTGTATTCTGCACATGTCTACATAGAGAATACTCCATACACCAATACATCCAATAAATGATTTTACTCCAGTACTCTAATTTTCTCTACTACACTCTGATATGCGTGTTAAGGTAACAAGGAACTCTGAATGGGCCACATTCAAGCAAGTGCATCTGTGTGATCTGTAATAGATAGATAGATAGATAGATAGATAGATAGATAGATAGATAGATAGATAGATAGATAGATAGATAGATAGATAGATAGATAGATAGATAGATAGATAGATAGATAGATAGATAGATAGATAGATAGATAGATAGATAGATAGATAGATAGATAGATAGATAGATAGATAGATAGATAGATAGATAGATAGATATCTATGCTGCCTCCCCGGCACACACCACAACGTAGAAGAGGGCACTCGCCACAACTGTCTGATAGAACATCTGCAGCATCTTATTGATTTGATTTGCACCATTTAACAAAGTCCTTGATTAGGTTCCTGTACTCCTCCTCCTGCCCACTCCTGATGCAGCCCACGATAGCAATGTCGTCTGCAAACTTTTGCACGTGGCAGGACTCCGAGTTGTATTGGAAGTCCGATGTATATAAGCTGAACAGGACCGGAGAAAGTCCAGTCCCCTGCAGCGCTCCTGTGTTGCTGACCACAATGTCAGACCTGCAGTTGCCAAGACGCACATACTGAGGTCTGTCTGTAAGATAGTCCACGATCCATGCCACCAGATATGAATCTACTCCCATCTATTTCAGTTTGTCCCTAAGAAGCACAGATTGGGTGGTGTTGAAGGTGCTATTGAGGTCCAGAAACAAAATTCTTACAGCACCACTGCCTCTGTCCAAGTGGGAGAGGGATCGGTGTAGCATGTAGATGATGGCATCCTCCGACCCCACCTGCTCCTGGTATGCGAAATGCAGAGGGTCGAGGGCGCTGCGGACCTGTCGCCTCAGGTGGTGAAGCAGCAGCCGCTCCATAGTCTTCATCACATGTGACGTCAGAGCGACAGGCCAGAAGTAATTCAGCTCACTAGGACGTGATACCTTTGTGACTGGGGTGATACAAGATGTTTTCCAAAGCCTCGGGACTCTCCCCTGTTCCAGGCTCAGGTTGAAGATGCGCTGTAGAGGACACCCCAGTTCCAGCACACAAGCCTTCAGCAGTCGTGGCGATACTCCATCTGGAACCGCTTCTTTGCTGGCACGAAGTCGCCTCAGCTTTCTGCTCACCTGCGCTGCTGTAATTGTGGGTGGGAATGTCTCTCCTATGCTGGTATCAGCAGAAGGATGGTTGGAGGATGCAGTACTCCAAGGTGAGAGTGGGTTAGGGTGGTCAAACCTGTTAAAGAAGTTGTTCATTTGGTTTTCTCTCTCCATGTCTCTCTTGATGGTGGCACCCCGCTTCAAGCTGCAGCCAGTGATGATCTTCATCCCATCCCACACTTCCTTCATGCTGTTATTTTGCAACTTCTGCTCCAGCTTTGACCCGGGTTCGCTTCCAAGGTCCTCCCTGTGTGGAGTTTGCATGTTCTCCCCGTGTCTGTGTGGGTTTCCTCCGGGCGCTCCGGTTTCCTCCCACAATCCAAAGACATGCAGGTTAGGTGGATTGGCGATTCTAAATTGGCCCTAGTGTGTGCTTGGTGTGTGGGTGTGTTTGTGTGTGTCCTGCGGTGGGTTGGCACCCTGCCCAGGATTGGTTCCTGCCTTGTGCCCTGTGTTGGCTGGGATTGGCATCGGCAGACCCCCGTGACCCTGTATTCGGATTCAGCGGGTTAGAAAATGGATGGATGGATGGATGCTCCAGCTTTCTCCTGTACTGCTCCTTCGCCACTCTGAGCTGGACTCGGAGTTCCTTCTGCACGCGCTTCAGCTCGTGCTCATCACCACCTTTAAAAGCCCTTTTCTTCTGGTTCAAAAGACCCTTGATGTCAATTGTAATCCATGGCTTGTTGTTAGCATAGCAGCATACTATTACTTATTTACTGGACCTACAATATCCATACAGAAGTTGATGTAATCAGTAGTGCAGTCAACAACCTCCTCAATGTTCTCACTATGTGATCCTTGCAGGATATCCCAGCCCGTAGATCCAAAGCAGTCTCTCAGAGCCTGATCTGCCGCAGGCGATCACTTCCTGAATGCTTGTGTGGTTGTAGGTAGCACCCTCACTCTTGGTTTGTAGTGAGGCTGAAGCAGAACCAGATTATGATCTGCTTTCCCAAGCGCATGCAGCGAGGTGGCGCTGTATGAGTCTTTAACATTTGCATAAAGTAGGTCAATAGTCGTATTTCCCCGGGTGTTACAATCCACATACTGGGAGAAGGCATGTAATGTTTTGTCCAGCGTTACATGGTTAAAGTCTCCAGCAATTAGCACAAGCGCCTCAGGGTTCTGCATTTGTAATTTAACAACTGCGGAATGGATGACGTCACTCGCTGTCTACGCGTTCGCTTGAGGGGGATGTAAACAATAACAGCAATCACGTGTCCAAACTCTCTGGGCAAGTAATAGGGACGCAAACTTACAGGCAACAGTTTGATGTCCCTGCAGCAAGTGGAGATTTTAACATTTACATGTCCAGAGTTGCACCATCTTGTATTGACATAGAGTGCAACACCCCCTCCTTTCTGCTTCCCGCAGGTACTTGCGTCTCTGTCTGCTCTAACTGTGCTCCACGTTAGCATCTGGGATGCTAGTTGTTAGCCACGTTTCACTAAAACACAGCAAACTGCATTCTCTGTAGATCCTGACATTTTTCACCAGTGCAGCCAGTTCTTCGATCTTATTTGGTAGTGAGTTCACGTTTCCCAGGATCACAGAAGGCACCGAAGGTTTGTTGCGCCCCAATTCTTGCTAGACACTTGGCTTTTATCTTACCACCAGCTCTGCTGCCCCGATACCGCCTTCTTACCTCATCAGGTAAATAGGGAACCACACTGACGTGTGCATTTGTTCTCAGCGTTTGAAGTTGACTACTTGAATAGTCGAGTCTCGGTGTGTAAAAATCCATCTCCAACTAGTAAAAAGTGTCCAGGGAATGAGTCCACATAAAGTCATACACAGAGCTGCTGGAAAGGCTGCCACTCGCGTTGGTGCCTGAGTCATATTAATAAAATAATAGACTAGATACCCTCCAGGGTTAGTTTCAGCTTTATACCAAATAATCTTGCAAATAAACCTTAGGACCCTGGATGAATGAATAGATGGATAACTGTGTAACTGTCATTAAAATTCTTTAAACACAGTAAGATGAGCAGGTCAACACCATAAAGGGTATGGACTGGGAAATGACTTGCTAAAACTGAACACAGCCTAACAAAGATTTTTAATGAATTCAGGTTCAGATTTCTAAATGAACTGTAACAAGAAAATGTGCAAATGAAAGACAAAACCTAAACACAGATTTTTAGGTTACTTTACAAAAACACATTTGGTCATTGTCCCAAAGAAGAGCATGAAGTTAAAAATAGTGGTCTACAGATACATGAGAACAGGCAGCATGATAATCGACAGATCTGATTACCTATTTGAGGCAGGTAGGTAGGAAAGACAGATGTAGCAGGTGTTGGCGACTTTTTAAAACAAAATTAAGAACAACTTTAATTTATTAAAGACTGTGTATTTCATAGACATATAAGCCCAGACAGAAGGAAAACCATACCATATAGCATGTACAGTACGTACAGTATAACAAAAATTCATTCCTTGGATCTTTGCACATTTTGTTGTTACAACTTTCAAGCATGGCTTATTTTGGCTTTTATGACACTGATCAACAGAAATACTGAAACCAGACCTCGGCAGAGTGGTTTAAATTAATTACAAATACTGCCTACAGCATAAAACAATTAATCGCATAACTATTCATCCATTTAATATCCATCTATCCCTCCATTGTCCAACCTGCTATATCCTACCTAACACAGGGTCACACCTATAAATCATCACTGATGCAGCAAATTGGTTTGAAAAGTTACATAATTAGTCTCCTGAGGGTTCAGCCAGTTACCTTACCAACAATCCAGCCATCACATACACCACCATCAGCAAGTCATTTACTAACATTCTTTTGTCTCAAAATAAATGAATTATGGGATGACCAAGGACACTGATCAATGGTGTTTTCTCTGCCTCATCTTTACATCATAGGTGATTTGTGCATTAATGGAATGGCACTACTTACAAAAGCAGTTCTCAGTAAGTGCTCATATTGCAATTTGCGCCCAGTCAATTGCCACAATTATGTTTGGAAAACCGGACACTACTGCAGATTGACTTTTATATTGTTCTATACACCCACACTATAGGAAAGCTGAAAGTAGCACCTCATCACTCGCATGTGGCTTTCATCGCAGAGGGTATGATGGAGACAAAGCTTAGCTGGGATATTCCTGACCTGTCATCCAGTCTACTCTGGCAGATGCCTGTTGCCAAAAAGCTAACTGTTCTTAAAACATGGATATGAACAGGAAGACCCCAATTTCGGACAATCAGTGTTCCTTATGCCTGTACCAATTCAGCACATACAGTATTTCTGTGAAAATAGTTAAAAGAACTTTATCATTTTGGCTCAGGGATAGGAATCATTCTGCATGTGAGTCATCATTTAGTTGGTTTGGCTACATTTTTCAACTTGATCAAGTCTCTCTGAACTGTTGCACATGCACACGTCACAGCTATGTGATGATGTGGGTTCACTTCACACTCCCGTCTAGCTTCAGGGTGCCCTTGAACCCGTCACTGTCAGTAATGTTACCGATGAGCTCAGCAGTGAGGCACTACAATGAAGCAAGGGGCTGGTGTAAAAAGGTGCTAAGTACTTTTATTAAAACAACAACAAAACAAGTGTTCAAATAAAAATGCAGGACATTAAATCTTTAAATAAATAATCCATTAAAACAGAAGTGAAGTGGAGGTTAAAATCCAATAGAAAAAGTCTTTTAAAAACAACGAGGTTAAAACAATGCTGGAAACAGTCTCTTTAAAAACAAAGCTTGGTGTCTTCTTTTTACCTGGTGGCTCCCCTGTTTCCCCCATCAAGCTTTGCAATAGGAGAGTTTCCCTACCTGCAGGTGACCTTTCCACTCAACTGGTCTGGAGGCTTTCCGATCCCTGGTTTCGGTCTAGCACTCTCCAGATCGAGATCTGGCTTCTCTAACGACCAGGACGCTCACGTCAGGGAATTCACCGCCCAAGCCTCCTGATTCCCGCTGCCTTCTCGGCCTTACATGGCCAGCCTTCCTACTGCCGGTCACTCCCGTTCTTCCATAAAATGCTCAGCGGGAGCAACCACTTCCAACTACCCTAGGTGTTGGCCAAAAACCCCTGCTTGGGCTCAGCTGTCTAGCTGCCTGCCTGCGAGCCTTTGCTCTCTCTCTCTCTCTCTACGCTGCTTCCTGCTCTTCTGCAACCTCTGTCTTTCTTTTTTCTTTCCTTTTCTTCTCCTCCCCTAGCCTCCTCGCACTTCTATTTATAAAGAGGACGTGACAGCTGTGGCAATCAGCAGCTCCCGCGAATAATTACGGATGCGGACGATTTCCCACCTATGCACGTGAGAAACGGCCACATCACTAGATCCCCAGGAACCGTTTCAGCCACACAACCAAGTGCGAGTGCGGCGATTATTTATTTTGAAACTGGCCTCTTGACATGAGTTGTGGACCCGCTATACCACAAGCTGCCATTATTACACACATATTCTCATGTCAAGTTTTCATTTATAAATCCTGACATTTGGTTGGAAAGTTGTGTATGTAAATCACAGGCCCCTTTTTTTGTGCATACAAATTTTAGAAATATGACCCTAGATCTCTGTCCAATTGAGAATTTGTGGTTGGACTTGAAAAAGGATGTTTACTCACGATTGCCATACAACCTGACAAAGCTTGAGCAGTTTTGTGAAAAAGAATGGGAAAAAGTGTGCCAGTGTCCAGATATACAAAGCTGACAGAGACTTGTGCACAGAGTGAAGGATATCATAACTGTCAATGGTGCAACAACTAAATACTGACTTGAAGGGGGTGAATATTTATGTGATCAATTATTGTGTGTTTTATATTTGTAATTAATTTACTCAATTTTTTAGAAATGGGTTTTCTGTTGATTAATGTGAAAAAAGCCAAATTAAATCCACTATGATTCAAATGTACAAAATGGCAATATAATATTACTTAAATTATGATAAGACATATCGGAAACCAGATTTTAACAAATTCCTAACATTCTACATTTATACCAAGAAGGATAGTGTTGAGCCTAGTTGTCCTTCAGAGGAGACTGGTCTCTTCCACTTTTCAGATGCTGTTTTCCACCAGTGAGAAGAAGGGAAGTTTTAGCATGCAGTGCCACATTAGCTAAACAGAGCAAGTTGTGCCCTTCAAGGCAGCTGAGCTCAGTGGAGCTTTGGAAAGTATAAAGGTTCTGTATCTTGCATCTTTAGATTTTTAATTATTTGTATTTAGCTCTGCTAATTTCAGTGTCTCTAGCCATTTAGTATTATTGTTTATGATGCCCTTGTGGGCTTAATATAAGAAATATGAATACATACTTTAACCCAAACATACTGGATTTTCTTTTAGCGGGAAGACACTGATCTAAAGACTTGGTCTGCAGGTAAAGGTGCCACATGCTTACATTTATAGATCAACCTAAACATAATAACCCATTGCAGTAAGCCTTAGTAATTAAAATTGAGAAAAAAGTTAAATAAGCTCACCTGAGAAATTAGATGTTGAAACGAGTAGTTCTTGAGGGAAAACAGAAAGGAAGAGCAATTAGCTTCAAATACATTTTTATTTTTCCACAGTATTACACATTGTTTTTTATATTCTTTAGACCCTACTCATAAGTGGTTGTCAGTATTAAACTAGAAATATGGCACAAGCAATCCCTCAATATAAACACTGCCCATCTCATAGCTGTTTTATACCACTTATATATTTAAAGTTATGATTTCTTGTTGTTCTTCTACATCACAGTAGCAGAAAGCCAAAGCCGTACATTGTGCGCACAGTGACATTGCTTTGGGAACTAAACTAAAACAGTGTCATCAACCAGGAGGGAGACTCGGTTTCATATGACATAAGGTTTTGAATCTTATAGAAACCTCACCAATAGCAAGCAACTGAAGAGAATCTCTAACTACTAAGACCAGAAGCAATTCTAGGGATTCTGGGGGACCCACAAACGACAAAGATGCAATTTTAAACATAGCCCATACAGTGTAAGAAAGCATGAATTTTAAAAAATAACACAGCATATGGCATTGAAGTGAATGAAACAAATATTTTAACGTATTATTATACTATTTTTACCTCTTAGGTCATTTTTATGATTGCAGCAGGCAGAGTAATGCCCACTCAGTACTTCTTTTATAACAGATGACATGAGAAGAAATGGAGATCTACATGATGTGTAAACAGGAATGTGTCAATGTTGCCGTGGTTCCCACACATTAACACATTAGTCCTCAACTTGTGTACCGATTCCAAAGCTAAAGCCAACCATAAAGTTTTAATTATAATTATCCAGCTCTCTATGCAAGTACTTGTCCAGTTTGCTTTAATATTACTTGGTTTTCCACACTTTATGCACAACATTAATTCATTTTTGCATTTTAGTTACAGAGATGACTCCACAATCAACGATAACAATGAATTTGATATAAACACACATACATTTGCACTTCTGAGATCACTGCTTAAGATTTCATATTACCACATCAGCTTCTCTTGTACAATTCCTTTATAACTTATGTCTGCCCATTTACACAACCTTCTCTACCATTGCCTCACATATTTACAAGAATTTATGTCTACCACTAAGTGGTTCTGCTCATTTCCAGCCTACTTTTGTTACCCTTTTCCCAGATTTCTTTAGCAAGTTAACATAGCAGAACTTGTAAGTCATCAATTTCATGACTCAATGGATTTAATCTTCTCCTATTTTTTTTCTGGACTTACCTTGTTTTGCATCAGAGCACATTTTTTTTCTAATTCATCCTTTTCTGTGGATCTCAGTACTTTGCATTATTATGTAATTGTTATTTGCACACTTTAAAAGTGTGATCCATTTTAAAAATCAAAGATCTTACACACACATCGTAAACATGCATTTTTTATTACTTTTAATTATAACCAAATAACAATGCATATAGTCAAATTAAACTTAACAAAAGCAAAATTCATCCCCTATCCAATTTCATATTGTATAGGACATCAATGACCAGCTTACTTAAAGGTGGTGGGTTGGGATTCATCTAGTTGAGCAAGATAAGTATATGTGCTAGTAGTCAGTTAAAGACAATTATGATTTGTTTGTCCTTCTCCACTTTAAGCCCATCAGGGAGTACACCATACACAACTGTTAATGGGTTAGGAGTGATTGTGACACCAAGGCATGCAAACGTCCAAAACGATATTAATTTGGTGCACACCTAAAACATGTGGCCCAATGAGGCTGCAGCTATATTGCAACATTCACAGGTTGAATTTTGCCCCTGAAAAATTTTGAATAGTTTTAATCAAGATAAATTGACAGAACATGTTAAGTTGAATAATTGAGTGCTTCATGCATATAGATCTAGAGTGTATTCTATGCATGGCTGCCTTCCACTCCTTTTCTGAAATGTTAAGTGAAAAATCTTTTCCACATTGTGCCCTGGGATCTTTGAAAGGACTTTAATATGTAATTATAAATTGTTGGCAATGTATCTGAGACTTCAAGACTGATATTTATTCTGGAATAGAAATAAGTGGAAGGTGAGGAAAATTGGGCAGGTTCAGTTTAGCAAAGTTTGTACCTTGAAAATTGTGTTGATGAGGGTGGAAAAGAGTGGTTGTCATATAGAGGTGCAACAGATAAGTGCTTCTCTGTCTAAAAGTGCTCTGTACATTGGTTCCATATTCTGAGTGAATGAAGAGCAATTAGATTATTAGTGTATTGGCAATAATTTGTATTACTGTCCCTGTGCTCTGGGACACAGAGCAGGTAATATTAAAAAAGTAGTGCAAGATTAGAATTCTACTGCAGACCAGGCTTGTGTATATTCATACACAAAAATGTTGCGTACTCCCGTTTCCATGCTCAAATCGCGATGTATAAAACCTATACTTGGCATAAAGCCACGCACATTTTCACGGTAGTTCAAACCCTGGCGTACGTAAGTTCTCCACTCGGTTTTGCAAACTGGCAGCACACAGTGTCAAAGCAGTGCTTTTGTTCCAGTGTTTTTTCCCTTAATTTTTTAGATCCATATCCCTGACGCGGCTTTATCAAATACACTGAAATTAACCGCATAATGTTTATTAGTTTAAGTCATCTGATTGTAATTAACCTGTAACAATATAATGGTCCACAGAATGGCCAAACTATTCCAAATATCATAGCTGCTTTAACAGTCTTTCTCTCAATTCACCACTCAGAGTATTTATCCCACTGTATCTAAGTGTGGAATCACAGCTCTACAGCAGCTGATCGGAAAAAGAATAATCAGTATACAGCATCAAGCACACGCTGCCTCAGCCATGCTGTTTGTTTGAACTGCTCTCATACGCCAAATACTTCAGAGGCTTTCCTGTACTGACCTCACGGTTCAGAAATAGTTTCATCCCAAGGACTATAAACACACTCCATCAGTCCATCAAGTGCTCCTTGTAGAACTGTTTGTACTTATAAGTACAATCACCTCACTGTAAACTTGCGATACAGTTATAATATTGCACAGCCTGAGCTACTTTATAAAGAAAGTATTTACATATGGTGATGATATCATGTTTAAAATGAAATGCAGCAAAATATGCTTATTACATTATACAGATAAAATGTTAACATCATTTAAATAATCTATATTGTTAATAATTAAACATGTGAGGACACAGTGTTGCAGCGCTAGCTACTGTAGTTCAGGGATTGTTCCTGCCTCACGCTGTATTCTTGCTGGGGCTGGCGCGACACTGGAAGGATAGATGGATAGAATAATTAAACGTACTACAAAGATATTTCAAAGGGTCCTTAAAAGTTTTGAAGAATCGGCATTCTGAGCTTACAAATAGCTTAATGTCTATTACAGAGCTGATTGTGTGGCAATTGGTTACTTGGAGAAAGAAAAGGAAGGACAGGAATTGGAGGTTAGTACATTTGAAAGAGACAGTACTGGTGCAAAAATTATTTCATCGAAGGTCATGTAGCAAGCATCTTGCGTGAGAAAGGGCGCCGGCTCATCACAATCACTGCGCCACTGTTGAAAATGATATCAAGTGTAAATCTCAGTATTTTAATTATTCAGAGAGCTGTAATATCACGAATGTAATGGATTCTGTGTCCAGTCGGAGGAAGAGAAAGCCCGGAAGCACATAGTGATTCACACAAATGGAACACATACAAAACATAGCATTTAATGTGCTACTTTAGTTACGATAGTATTTGATAAATTAGTAAATTAAACGAGTTAAAGATGAAGTTTATGATGTTCTACTTTAAGGACAACATAAACTACATGATTAAAGTGGAAATTTCAAGATTAAAGTTGACATTTTGTGCTTTTTTCCCACTGTGTCCCTATTTTTTTTCTTTTCTCTGTACCCTAATAAGCTTTCATATGACACTCAGATGGTGGGCCTTTTCACGGCGACTTTGATATCTGACAACTTCTTTTTTACTTCGGGCACTGTGCGACTTTGTGAACTTGAGCTTTCGAGTTTCTCCGACACTCTATGTCACTCGATCAACTTTCTTTTGTCGTTTATACCACTGATTCAATCAACAAATAGTATGCTTTTCCTTTGCCTCCACTTGGTATTCGCTGAAATTCTTCTATTTTCCTCCATGCTTTTGCCATTGCCTTTCACATAATTCTGAGCTTAAGGGCTATTTATATTGATTTGAATATTCAAAGAGGTGTAATTCTGGGAGAAGTTAGGGTGGGGCAGCAGGTGCCTTATGCCATGTTTTAGGCCCCAGATCTTTATGGCCAACATATTTGCCACCCAATAATAAAATTGAAAGTTAGGTAGTGCCAGGTCCCCTTCTGCTTTAGGTTGTTGTAGAGTTGCCCTTTGGATACATTGATGTTTACAAATTCAAATAAATTAGGTATAGTAATAATACAGTAATAATGATTTACTCTAATTTCTTTAAAAAAGGGTTATTAATTTATATGACAATAGTTTAAAATAGGAAAAGAAGCGGGAAGGCATTTTAAGTTAACAGTGTTGAGACTACCTGCTATTATGAGATGGAGGTTGGATTATCTATTCACATCTTATTAAATTTTTCCAAGCTAGTGCTTTTAGGACTGCTGGCACAGACTTTTTTGGATAACATATATATAAATATATATGTATATATATATATATATATATACTGTATAGTGTATATAGATACACTAGCAAAATACCCGCGCTTCACAGCGGAGAAATAGTGTGTTAAAGAAGTTATGAAAAAGAAAAGGAAACATTTTAAAAATAACGTAACATGATTGTCAATGTAATTGTTTTGTCACTGTTATGAGTGTTGCTGTCATATATATATATACATATACACACACACACACACACACACACATATAAACATATCTACATATACACATATCTACACATACACATATCAACATATATATACATATACACATCTATATATATATATACATATATATACACATATCAACATATATATACACATACATACATACACAGGCCTGGAGGTGGGGCTCGATGGCGAGCGCCTGGTGGCCGGGCCTGCACCCATGGGGTTCGGCCGGGCACAGCCCGAAGAGGTAACGTGGGTCCTCCTCCCCATGGGCTCACCACCTATGGGAGGGGCCAAGGAGGTTGGGTGCAGTGTGAGTTGGGTGGTGGCGAGGCGGGACCTTGGCGGTCTGATCCTCGGCTACAGAAACTGGCTCTTGGGGCGTGGAATGTCACCTCTCTGAAGGGAAGGAGCCTGAGCTAGTGCGCGAGGTGAGAGGTTCGGCTAGATATAGTCGGACTCACCTCGACGCACAGCTTGGACTCTGGAACCAATCTCCTTGAGAGGGGCTGGACTCTCTACCACTCTGGAGTTGCCCCGGTGAGGGCCGAGCAGGTGTGGGCATACTTATTGCCCCGACTTGGAGCCTGTGCATTGGGGTTTACCCGGTGGGCGAGAGGGTGGCCTCCCTCCGCCGGGTGGGGAAGGGTCCTGACTGTTGTTTGTGCGTATCGCCGAACAGCAGTTTGGAGTATCCACCCTTTTTGGAGTCTCTGGAGGGGTTGCTAGAGGGCATACCTTCTGGGGATTCCCTCGTTTTGCTGGGAGACTTCAATGCTCACGTGGGCAATGACAGTGAGACCTGGAAGGGCGTGATTGGGAGGAATGGCCCCCCCGATCTGAACCCGAGCGGTGTTTTGTTATTGGACTTCTGTGCTCGTCATGGATTGTCCATAACGAACACCATGTTCAAGCATAAGGGTGTTCATATGTGCACTTGGCACCAGGACACCCTAGGCCTCAGGTCGATGATCGACTTTGTGGTGGTGTCGTGGACTTGCGGCCATATGTCTTGGACACTTTCGGGTGAAGAGAGGGGCGGAGCTGTCAACTGATCACCACCTGGTGGTGAGTTGGCTTCGATGGTGGGGAAGATGCGGTCAGACCTGGTAGGCCCAAGCGTGTTGTGAGGGTCTGCTGGGAGCGGCTGGCAGAGTCCCCTGTCAGAAGTAGCGTCAACTCCCACCTCCGGCAGAACTTCAACCACGTCCCCCGAGGGGCCATGTTCCGTGCCTCTATTGTTGAGGCGGCTGACGGAGCTGTGGCGCAAGGTGGTGGTGCCTGTCGTGGCGGCAATCCCGAACCCGTTGGTGGACACCGCGGTGAGGGATGCCGTCAAGCTGAAGAAGGAGTCCTATAGGACTTTTTGTCCTGTGGGTCTCTGGAGGCAGCTGATAGGTACCGGCAGGCCAAGCGGAGCGGCTGGTTGTTGCTGAGGCAAAACTTCGGGCATGGGAGGAGTTTGGAGAGGCCATGGAGAGCGACTTTGGACGGCCGAGGAGATTCTGGTCCACCGTCCGGCGTCTCAGGAGGGAAGCAGTGCAGTGTCAACACCGTATATGGTGGGGATGGTGCGCTGCTGACCTCGACTTCGGGCGTTGTGGGTGGTGGGAGGAGTACCAAGACCTCCTCAATCCCACTAACATGCCTTCCAATGAGGAAGCAGAGCCTGGGGACTCTGAGGTGGGCTCTCCCATCTCTGGGACTGAAGTCACCGAGGTGGTCAAAAACTCCTTGGTGGCAGGGCCCGGGGTGGATGAGATCGCCCGAGTTCCTTAAGGCTCTGGATGTTGTAGGACTGTCTTGGTTGACCGTCTCTGCAACATCGCATGGACATCGGGACAGTGCCTCTGGATTGGCAGACCGGGGTGGTGGTCCCCTCTTTAAAAGGGGACGGAGGGTGTGTTCCAACTATAGAGGGATCACACTCCTCAGCCTCCCTGGAAAAGTCTATTCGGGGTTCTGGAGAGGAGGGTCCGTCGGATAGTGAACCTCGGATTCAGGAGGAACAGTGTGGTTTTAGTCCTGGTCGCGGAACAGTGGACCAGCTCTTCACCCTTAGCAGAGTCCTGGAGGGTGCATGGGAGTTTGCCCGACCGGTCTACATGTGTTTTGTGGACTTGGAAAGGCATTGACCGTGTCCCTCGGGAATCCTGTGGGGGTGCTCGGGAGTATGGGGTACGGACCCCTGATAAGAGCTGTTAGGTCTCTGTACAACGGTGTCAGAGCTTGGTCCGCATTGCGGCAGTAAGTCGAGCCCGTTTCCAGTGAGAGTTGGACTCCGCCAGGGCTGCCCTTTGTCACCGATTCTGTTCATAACTTTTATGGACAGAATTTCTAAGCGCAACCAGGGTGTTGAAGGGGTCGGTTTGGTGGACTCAGGATTGGGTCACTGCTTTTTGCAGATGATGTTGTCCTGTTTGCTTCATCAGGCCGTGATCTTCAGCTCTCTCTGGATCGGTTTGCAGCTGAGTGTGAAGCGGCTGGGATGAGAATCAGCACCTCCAAATCCGAGCATGGTCCTCAGCGGAAAAGGGTGGAGTGCCCTCTCAGGGTTGGGGGAGAGATCCTGCCCCAAGTGGAGGAGTTCAAGTATCTCGGGGTCTTGTTCACGAGTGAGGGAAGAATGGGCGTGAGATGACAGGCGGATCGGTGCGGCATCCGCAGTGATGCGGGCTCTGCATCGGTCTGTCGTGGTGAAAAAGGAGCTGAGCCGTAAGGCAAAGCTCTCAATTTACCAGTCGATCTACGCTCCTACCCTCACCTATGGTCATGAGCTATGTGTAGTGACCGAAAGAACGAGATCCCGAATACAAGCGGCTGAAATGAGTTTCCTCCGCAGGGTGTCTGGGCTTTCCCTTAAAGATAGGGTGAGAAGCTCAGTCATCCGGGAGGGGCTCAGAGTCAGATGAGGTGGCTCGGGCATCTGATCAGGACACGCTGGAGGGACTATGTCTCCTGGCTGGCCTGGGAACGCCTTGGGATTCTCCCGGAAGAGCTGGAAGAAGTGGCCGGGGAGAGGGATGTCTGGGCCTCTCTGCTTAAGCTGCTGCCCCCGCGACCCGACCTCGGATAAGCGGAAGAGGATGGATGGATGGATGGACATACAGTACATACACACACACATATATATATATATATATATACACACAGACACATATATACATATATATACAAATCTACATATATATACATATCCACATATATATATATATATACACACATACATACATATATATATATATATATATATCTACATATATAAATACTGTACTGTATATAGCAAAATCCCCACGCTTTGCAGCAACGAAGAACTGCTTTTAAATTTTTATTAAGAAGAAAAGAAAACCTTTTTAAACTGAGGGAAATATACCAATAACTATCTGTTAAGGATCTCTTTGTATACCACGTTGTCAGTTTAGCACTCCGGTTGTAATATGACCAAGCTGTGCGCTGAGATTACTTTAGAGAATGCAACGTATAGTTGTCCAGGAGAAATGCAATGTTGCCTCAAATCAATGGCAACCTTTTGTAGGGTCTGTCCCTGAGACTTATTAATTGTCATCGCGAAGCAGAGCCTTACTGGAAATTTGAGGCATTTGAATTGAAATGGGAGATCAGAGGGTATAACGGGGATGCGAGGAATACATTCAGTGTGGCGCTTTGCTGTTTTTTTGTGTAGCTGCCTTCACACAGCTTCTCCGCTGCTTTATAAACGAACGCCATATAAGGCCGTCGTTTCTCCTTGCTTTGCGGTTCTGTACTGTTTTATTGCTCGTTTATTACGATTGTTAAAGTTATTGTGTAGCTATTCGAGACTTACTTTACTGTTCAGGTACCCATTTCCTTTATTTAATCTGCAACTTGTACACTATTTTTTGTTCGTTTATTACGATTATAGATATTTATTGATTACCTTCTTTAGCTGACTGCCTGCTCATATAAGGCGCTCCGCTGGTTTTTTGTGAAGCAGCCTTTACACAGCTTCTCCGCTGTTTTATAAACGAACGACATATAAAGCCATCCTTTTTCCTTGCTTTGCCAAGGAAGCTGCCTTTTTATTTAATCCACGGGTTCTCCGCTGTTTTATTGTTCATTTATTACGATTATTATAGTTCTCTTTATATATCACGTTGTCAGTTCAGCACTTTGGTTGTAATATGACGAAGCTGCGCGAGCTCACTCTTGAGAATGCAGCGTATAGTTGTCCAGGAGAAAAGCAATCTTGCCTGAAATCAATGGCAACCTTTTGTAGGGTCTGTCCCTGAGACTTATTACTTCTCATCACGAAGCAGAGCCTTACTGGAAATTGGAGGCATCGGAATTGAAATGGGAGATCAGAGGGTAAAATGGGGATGCAAGGAATACATTGAGTGTGGAGAAACTCTAGAGACAGCGTGTGTATTAACTTGTGGATTTTTCTGTGAGTATTTGGTGGCAGCGTGACGAAGTTGCTTCCGCAAGAACGCGTTAGTTGTGGAGCTCAACTCGGAGCATATTCTTTTCCTACCTTGTCCATTGTGTAATGCGTTTTTTAAACAGGTTTGATGCATGGAAGTGATCACTCGTACTGCGTTTAGTCAGTTCACTTGAGCTGCTCTCTTCTGTGATGTTGCAATTTCCACGGCTTTATTTAATGTTAACTAAGACCCGGCACTTAAAAGTTTCTCGCTACAGCAATTTTAACTCCGTTACAAAATGATCCAAAGTCTCGTTTATACCTCGTGTCTTCTCATTAAACTTGTATCTCTCGAATAAAGTATTTGTTGTTTTTCTTCAGCTCTCTTTGGGAGCTCTTCCTTCTTTTCTACGTACTGCGTTCACAGTCAGTTCACGTGATTGAGCTAAAATCCATTACAGTGTATGGAGAAAAATAGGTTCCAGTTATGACCATTACGCATAGAATTTCGAAATGAAACCTGCCCAACTTTTGTAGGTAAGCTGTAAGGAATGAGCCTGCCAAATTTCAGCCTTCTACCTACATGGGAAGTTGCAGAATTAGTGATTAATGAGTGAGTGAGGGCTTTGCCTTTTATTGGTATAGATACAGTATATATATATTGTAAGATAGATGCTATATAGCGCCCGACGCGGCACAGACTTGGACATGAGAGGCATGTGTAAAATAAATAAACTGTTTATTTTTCTTTGTCTGTGTGCTACGCTTTCCCCATATCCACAGACACAACACAGTCCCAAGTATTAAGTACACAAGCACAACTCTCTGGCACCAGCACTCCTACTAGGCAACCTTGTCCTCCTCCACCCGACTCTGGCCGCTGAGTGGTGGTCGCTGGTTCCTTTTATAGTTCACCCGGAATTAATTCAGGTCCAGGTGTATGATCACCGAGTTCCAGCTGCACTTCCAGGTGTGATGCATATGCTGCCCACATGGAATCAGGAGTCCCAAACACAGCACCCCCTGGTGGTGCCTGCAGGACCCAACAGGGCTGCACTCAACTCCAATTCCCAGCGGTATCCCAGTTAGGCATAGACACCAGCCTCCAGCCGCCTGCCACTATATATATATATATATATATATATATATATATATATATATATATATATATATATATATATATATATAACTTCCAGTTTTGCTCTATGTCAGTCCTGCCTGGAGTGTCAGCTATGTCAGATACCCAGGAGAGACCGTGCTCCTCTAGTACTGATTCCCCTCATTGATGTACCCTTTGAGAGGATCTGTGTTGATCTTGTAGGTCCCATGGAGCCTTTGACGTGAGGCTATAAATACATATTGGTTATGGTCGATTACGTGACTCGATACCCAGAGGCAGTCCCCCGTGAACCACTAATACAAAGAATATCGCACGGGAATTGGTAGGACTTTTTTCCCCCGAGTGGGTATACCCAAAGAAGTCCTTATGGACCAGGGTACACCCTTTACTATGGATATGATCAGGGAGGTTGCCAAGTTACTCCGTATTAAGCATCTTAAAACGTCTGTTTATCATCCTCAGACAGATGGTTTAGTGGAAAGGTTCAACCAAACCCTTAAGCAAATGCTCTGCAAGGTAGGAACTGGGACCAGCTCTTGCCCCTGGTGCTTTTTGCCTATCGGGAGGTGCTGCAAGCCTCCACAGGGTTATCCCCTTTTGAAGTTTTATATGGACACCAACCCTGGGGTATTTTGGACGTTCTAAAAGAAGATTGGGAAGGGGAGGCACTTCCCTCCATCAATATCTTGGAATATATCACGCAATTACGTGATAGATTTGCTAAAATCCGACCTCTGCTAAAGGAGCCCATGTCGAAAGGCTCAAGCAGCCCAGGCGCAGCACTATAATAGAGATACCTCCCTGTGAGAGTTCCAGCCAGGAGACCGAGTGATGGTGCTCGTGCCCACTTCCCATTCGAAATTGCTGGTTCATTGGCAGGGCCCTTATGAGGATAAAGAGAGAAAAGGGCTCATTATTATTTGGTGAAATAACCAAATCGTCGACAGAGGGAGCGGGTATATCACGTTAACTTACTGAAGCCATGGAGGGACAGAGAAGTCTGCCTTCTCACCGGCCCAACATTCTCCCTTTTTTCGAAAAAATCAGACCTTAACCTCGGCCACAATCTGAGTCCCCACCAGCGACAAGAGCTGGAAAGTGCGATCCTGTCTGTCCTGGCAGTGGTCAGCGAGGCACCAGGTTGAGCAAAGACACCTCGCTGATTCAGCACGACACAGTGACAGACCCTGGGGTGGTAGTCAGGTAGAACTAGAAGTTCAACAAATGGTCAAAGTTGCAAGTTGCAAGCAGAATCTTCTTTGCCTTGCCAAATCACAGTATGACTCATAAACATGTTTCAAAAGGATGTCGGAATCAGTGTACTTAACTCTCCTTCTGCTTTATTTGGAGTGCTAAAATATAGAACTGACTTTCAATATTCACTTTTAATTTGGCAGGGTACAAGAGGCTGTATCTGATATCAGCACTGCGGAGACACAGTTTAATACTGTTGCAAGTGAGAAATCTGGGAAAATGCGAATGTGGTTATTTTTAAATATGATCTCCTTTTTCTGTCTGCGAAAGGACATGAAATTTTGTTTGGTCTGTAGTTTGTCAAATCAGGCAATAAAGCTTCTTGGTTTTGAGGCATCACTATATGTATCCTTAGGCTGCTGAGATTGCTGTGTCTGACTTGAAGTCATTTCTAGTTATTTTAGAGAATAGTTCAGGTATGAATTTCACTGGGTTTGGACTTTCACATTTTTCAGGGAAACTTTTGATTCTGATGTTGTTCCTTGTACAGTATATCTATCTTCAAGTGCAGCCTTTCTGTCAGCAAGCACTTTGTATTCTAATTTTGCAGCCATTGCCTTTTCATTTCAATACAAGTATTATAAAAATTTGTTCATCGTTTTTAAGCTGAACAGCAAGTAATTTTACACTCTAAGTTATTCATATTTTTCTAGAATTTTTCATAATTGTTTTCCTAGAATTTCCGTAAAGGCAGTAGTAAACTTATTACTTAAATGTCTCTCCAGGGGCCTCATGCATAACAGCGTGTGTAGAATTTACACTAAAACAGGGCATACGGACAAAAGTTGAAAGGTGCGTACACATAAAAAATTCAAATACAGAAAACCATGTGTAAGCCAACTTCCACGCACTCCCGCTACATAAATCCCGGTCTGTTTGAAATGTAATGCTTGTGCACATGCCTGCTGGCCCACCCAGACTACTCCCAGAATTACACCTCTTTGAATATGCAAATCAATATAAATATTCCCTTAAGCTCAGCTTTCTGTGAAAAGACAATGGCAAAAGCACGGGGAAAAATAAGAATATCAGTGAATGCCAAGTGGAGGCAAGGAAAAACATACTATTTGTTGGTTTAAGCAGTTGTATAAACAACAAAAGGAAGTTCATCAAAAGTTCAAGTTCAGAAAGTCGCACGGTGCCTAAAATAAAAAAAGATGTTGTCAAAGTTGCAGTATAAAGGCGAGTCATAGCCCACTGTCTAAATAGAACATTAGAACATTAAAGCACGAGAACAGCCAATTCAGCCCAATAAATCTCGCCAGTCCTATCCACTTATTTCTTCCAAGAAAACATCAGGTCTAGTTTTGAAAATCCCTATTGTCTTACTGTCTGCCATACTACTTGGTAGCTTATTCCAAGTATCTATCGTTCTTTGTGTAAAGAAAAACTTCCTAATGTTTTTGCGAAATTTACCCTTAACAAGTTCCCAACTGTGTCCCCGTGTTTTTTAAAATACAAGTCTCGATCCACTGTACTAATTCCCTTCAGAATTTTAAACACTTCAATCATGTCACCTCTTAATCTTCTTTTACTTAAACTGTATTGGCTCAGCTCTTTTAATATTTCCTCATAATTCAACCCCTATAGCCCTGGAATCAGCCTAGTCGCTCTTCTCTGGACTTTTTCTAGTGCTGCTATGTCCTTTTTGTAGCCTGGAGACCAAAACTGCACACAGTACTCAAGATGAAGCCTTACCAGTGCATTATGAAGGTTGAGAATAACCTCCTTGGACTTGTACTCCACACATCGTGCTATATATCCTAACATTCTGTTAGTATTCTTAATGGCTTCTGAACACTGTTAGGAAGTCGATAGCTTAGACTCCATTATGACTCCTAAATCCTTCTCATACTGTTATATGGAAGCTTATTTGAGTACAGAGAAAAGAAAAAAATAGGGACACAGTGGGGAAAAAAGCTTGAAATGTCAACTTGAATCTCAAAATTTCCACTTTAATCACGTAGTTTATTTAGTCCTTAAAGTAGAACATCATAAACCTAATCTTAAAATCTTTTAATTTACTAGTTTCTCAAATCCCATCATAACTAAAATAGAACGTTTGCACGCTTCATATTCTGTGTGTTCTTCAAAGTGCTCTATGTGTGTGAATTACTACATGCTTCTTAAACAGGCTTTCTCTTACACCGACAGGACACAAAATACATTACATTTATGAAATTACAGCTCTCTGAGCAATTTCAATACTAAGATGTATGCTTGATATCATTTTCATGATGAAATGAACTAAAGCATGTATTAAACACATGGTCACAGTGGCACAATGGTAGTGACCAACTGGTGCCCTGTCCACAGATTGTTACTGCCTCCCGCAAGATGCTTGCTGTGCTGTGAGCAACCCTCGATGCAGTATTGTCTCTTTTAAACGTACTAACCTCAGATTCCTGTCTTTCCTTTTCTTTCTCCAAATAAACAATTGGCACACAATCAGCTCTGTAATAGATGTAGAGCCACCTGTAAGCTTAGAATGCCGATTCTTCAAAACTTTAAAGGAGCATTGAAATATCTTTGTAGTGCATGTTTAATTATTCCATCCATCTATCCATCCAGGGTTGCGCCAGTCCCAGCAAGAATACATTGAAAGGCAGGAACAATCCCTGAACGAGGCGGCAGTTCATTGCTACCGCTGCCACCGTATCCATACGTTTAATAACAGTATACATTATTTAAATGAAGTTAAAAATATATCTGTATAATGTAATATATGTATATATATGTATACTTTACTGCATTTCATTTGAAAAATTATATCAAGAACTCCAAGAATCTAAATAGACTTAGTAATCTAAATAGACTTAGAAGCTATTTGTCATCTTCTGTAATTACGCACTCTCTTCTATTGAATTGAATTGAATTCCTTTATTGCTATTGTATGTTACAAAGAGATTCAATATGCAAATCCTCCATAAACTTATTTTCCTACAAAATGGTAATATAACAATAATTATAAAAATAAAACGATAAAAAAATGAAAAATATGAAAGCATAACTGCATCAGGTTGTGCAATATTACAACTGTAATGCAAGTTTACAGTGAGGTAATTGTATTTATAAGTAAAAACAGTTCTACCAGGAGCACTTGATGGACTGATTGAGTGCATTTATATCTCTTGGGATGAAATTGTTTCTGAACCACGAGGTTCATGCAGGAAAGGCTCTGAAGCGTTTGCCAAATGGGTGAAGTTCAAATGTGCATGGCTGAAGCAGCATGTGCTAAAAACTGTACCCTGATAATTCTCTCCGGTCCTGACACAATCTGTGGAAGAGCTTTCCGATCAGCTACTGTGCAGTTGTGATTTCACACTCAGATACAGTGGGTTAAAATACTCATTGGTGCACTGAGAGTAACAACGCTAAAGCAGCTATAGTATTTCAAATAGTTTGACCATTCCATGCACCATTATATGGTTACAGGTTGATTACAATGATTCCCTAAACTAAAAAAACGCTATCGCTTAATGTTAGTGTATTTGATACATAAGGGAAATGGATCAAAAAAATAAAGGGAAAAATCACACTGGAATATCAGCACTGCTTTGACAGTGGGTGCCGCCAATTTGTAAAACCAAGCCAAAAACTTGTGTACACCTTGGTTTGACCAGGTGTGAGAATGTCCTTACTTTTCTTTCCCCAAATACCCAATCGCCACATAATCAGCTCTGTAATAGACGTTAAGCAATCTATAAGCTTACAACGACGATTCTTCAAAACTTTTAAGGAACATTGAAATATCTTCATTGTATGTGTTTAATTGTTCTATCTGTCTATCCTTCCAGTGTCGTGCCAGCCTCAGTAAATATACAGCGCGAGGCAGGAACAATATGTGAACTAATATGTGAAAATATGATCGTCATCATATGTAAATATGTGCTTTATAAAGTGGGTCAGGTTGGGCAATATTATAACCGCAGTGCAAGTTTACAGTGAAGTGATTGTACTTATAAGTACAAACAGTTCCACAAGGAGCAATTGATTGAGTGCGTTTATAGTTCTTGGGATGAAACGGTTTCTGAACCGCGAGGTCCATACAGGAAAGGCTTTGAAACGTTTTGCTATGGCTGAGGCAGCGTGTGCTTGATGCTGTACACCGATAATTCTCTTTCTGATTAGCTGCTGCTGTGATTCCCCACACAGATACAGTGATATAAATACTCCGAGTGGTGCAGTGAGAGTAATATGGAAAAAGATGATCTGCAGCCGGCAAACCCTAAACAGGAGCAGCTGAAAGAAGAAAAAGAAGTAGAAGAAGGTGCAATGAGAGTAACAACGCTAAAGCAGTTTGCTATTTGGAATACTATGGCTATTCCCTGGACCATTATATTGTTACTGGTTAATTACAATCAGATGCATTACACTAATACACCATGTGTACGACAATGTATGAGGCACCATGGAAATGTGTGTGGCTTTATGCCAAGTTTAGGTTTCATACATTGCAATTTGAATGTGGAACACAACATTTCTGTGCATACGCACCGTTTATACATGAGGCCCCAGGTCTTTTATATCTTGATGCTGTTTCTCACTCTTTTTGTTTAGTTCCAATATTTCTTTGTTTATATCCTTCTTTATATTGTTGTTTCTATTATTTATGGCTCCCCGAGTGCGACAATCATTTCCTTAACCTTGAAAATTGAATTTCAGTCTTCTCTGCATTCTATAGGCAGAGTTGTGAGTCCAGCTGGAGTTGATGTGATTGATGCTGCTGACTCATGGGTGTATTAGCTGTGATTGACAGCAGGTATGAAAGGGCCAAGCTCAGTTCCAATAATTCTCCTGAAATCAACAAATCCTCCTTGCCTACCTCACTCACAGTTTCACTCCAACTTTCGCTTTCAGCTGGAGGTGATGCCAAAGCATGAGGTCCTGGCAGATCAATTCCTTTGTCTCTGTTAGTCTGTACCATGACCCTGAGGTGGGTTTTGACTTTGATTAAAGTTTAAACTTTTTACTTTTCTTTCTGAACCCTTTGTCTGCTGCTCCTGCTTATTTGTGTCTTCTGTTGCATGATTTCTCAGCTGCTACTTCATATGTGTTTTCACATAAACCAAAACAAGAAAAACTATTAACTGAAAAACCTGGGATTGTTTCCACAGCCATTGTAGAAAAAAAAATACTGTATATCATTTTAAAAGGGAGATGTGTGTTCAGCATTCTCATCCACACTTTCAGAACTTATTTGCTTAACAAATAACTTTTAAAATCATGTTGTTATTATTTCAAGATCTGTACAAATCAAATGACAACAGATCAAGTTAAAATTTAAAGATTTTGCTTAAAAGGGTCCTCTATATGTTTTTATTAAACATTTTCACAGGTTGTTCATTTAATTTCTTTAGAGAATTATTTTCTCCTGTAGTAAAAGATCAAACCTAACTTCTTAGTGACAGGTGAAAACCTGAAATATATGTGATGCTTCACATAAGGTGCAATTTTGTATCAGTATGCTGCTGCTGGATTATGTGAATCCCCATGGGATTAATAAAGTATCTATCTATCTATCTATCTATCTATCTATCTATCTATCTATCTATCTATCTATCTATCTATCTATCTATCTATCTATCTATCTATCTATCTCAATTCACGTAGCTCACTGGCTATCTTAGTGTAAACAGAATTTTCAAAGGGCAAATAAATCATCATGAAAAAGGACACTCACCACATGAGCTGCACTTCCCGGTTTCTTCATTGAAATAATGATTTGAATCACAATTGTAACATCCTGCAGAGGGAGAAGTTGTAACAACTTTAAAATAAACCAATGCATTACTAGCTGACCAAATTAGTATTTTTTGTGGTTGGAAAAAAAGATAATTTTAGTGCATGTTACAAGCATCAACATAACGGGGTAGGAATGAGGGCAGACTTTAGCCTCAGCATCACCGACTTCTGTTTCCCATTTTCAGGAAACTCATCTCAACTAAATAATTACAGACTAGTTTGTCTCCTCGCCTTTCTATTGAAAAGTCTGGAGCGTGCGGTCTCTAACCGAGTCTTTTCTCTTCTTCAACAGAGCTGATTGCTTGATCCTAATCAGCTGGGCTTCAAAAGAGGCTATCAGACTGAGACAGCTCAACTGTATTGGACACATTACTACAAATACCAACATGTCATTTGTCTTCATTCTTCTGGATCTATCGTCCTCCTTGGAAAAATTCAACTATCAGATCAGAGATGCCACCCTCTCTGACCTGGGCATCACTGGATACAAGTGGTTTGAGTCTTAATCGTTCGGTAGATTCTACCATGTCAAGGGTAAATAAGGCGAGCCCTGGGTCGTCCCAAAGAGCAGTTTTGGCTCCTCTCTCTGTTCACCACTTCATTAGACTCTATTATCCAGTCCCATGTTTTCTCAAATCTATGCTATGCTATTTTTGTAAGTGACATTAGTAAAAATCAGACAACTGTGAATTTACCGTTGGTCTTGCTCTTCTGTCAACCTGAAAATTAATTTGAGCTAATTATGAGGAACAAGTTAAATAACAAAGTCCTGAAGTGTAGTCTTTTCAGGTGAAAGGATTATACTTCACGGTAGCGATAGGACCTTGTCCTCTGTGGAGGCATTCTGAAGTTGCCTTGCATTTGATCTGTATTTATACTGTAGCAAAGACAGCTAAAGGGGACAATTAAAAGTCCTTGGCCACTGCTGTGTTTGAGGCATGTGTAATGAGTGAGTATTAAGTTGGAATGTATTATGCAGTGTACATGCAAATCAAGGCTAATAGTTTTGGCATTTCCAGTAATAATTTGTTTGCCAATATAAAAAGAACCTTACAGGTAGAGGGGCCCTTCGTGAACACTTTTATACTACAAAACACTAGGCTAACAGGCTTAATAGTTTTAGGCTTTTAAACTAACAGGCTGTATTTTTAAGACAGTCAATCCTTCCTCTAATTCAAAACATCAGATGTGCTAAACAGAGTCTCAGTGCTTTTACAGTTCAGCCAAGGCTCTTGCCCATTAGTTTTTTTGATGTTATTTATAAATAATCTTGTATATTATTTATTAATGTTGAGTTTGGTTTTGCATTTATATATTTGTATTTTCATGATTTTCTTTACTTTTGCATTTCTACGTACTTGTAGTGTTGTTAGTGTTCTGTCCTCTCTCTTGTATGTGGAAAAATCAAGAGGGTCCACTGAATTATGCAGCTGAGGTTCTGAGATACACTATAGTTTTATTACCCTAATGTTCAAAAAAGCAGAGCCTAAACAAAGAATGCCAATTTCCATTTTAAAACTGTAGTTACTGTATTAATGTTTTCAAGGGTGACTAAAAGTAACAAGATAACATTTTCACATTGTTTGAACTATAATACAAAATGAGATATTTATACTCTCTTGGCCCTTTGTTCATGTTTTTCTTTTTTTTTTTATTTATTAATTTTATTACAATCAATACATAGCAATTAAGTTTTTACAAAAAAAAAAGAATTATGCTAAGAACAGATCGATCCCCACCCTTGAGAGAGAGAGCGAGCCAAACGGTGTAAAAATTTAAGGCTTGTAAAAATACCTAAATCAACAAATTCTCTGTGCTTTATAAACTTATTTCAAAATATTACTGATTAGATCCTGCCATGTTCTGAAAAAAGTCTGTACGGATCCTCTAACTGAGTATTTGATTTTTTCCAATTTTAAATAATATAACACATCAGTTTCCCACTGACTTAAAAGAGGAGAGTTTGGGTTCTTCCAGTTTATCAGAATAAGTCTGCGTGCCAACAGTGTAGTGAATGCAATCACAATTTGTTTGTCCTTCTCCACTTTAAGACCCTCTGGAAGAACCCCAAACACAGCTGTTAATGGGTTAGGAGGGATTGTGAGTCCAAGGCTGTCTGACTGGTAATTAAAAAGTTTTGTCCAGAATAATGTTAATTTGGAGCAGGCCCAGAACATGTGACCTAGTGAGGCTGGGGCTTGGTTGCAACGTTCGCAGGTTGGATCATGTCCTGGAAACATTTTGGAGAGTTTTAGTCGAGACAGATGTGCTCGATATATAATTTTGAGTTGTATAATTGTATGCTTTGCGCATATGGAGCTCGAGTGAATTCTCTGCATTGCTACTTTCCACTCCTTTTCTGATATATTAATTGAGAGGTCATTTTCCCAGTGTTCTCTTGGATCTTTGAAAGGAAGAGATTGTAAAAGGATTTTATATATTGTAGAGATGGAGTCTAACTCCTTGAAATTGAGCAATAATTTTTCCAGCGTAGATGAGGGTGCAAGATGAGGAAAATCTGGAAGGTTCTGTTTAACAAAGTTCCTGATTTGAAGATAGTGAAAGAAATTTGTAGCTGGAATGTTAAATTTGGAATGTAATTGTTCATAGGATGCAAAGACGTTGTCTATATAAAGATCTCTAAGCAAGTTAATTCCAAATTTTTTCCAGATATTAAAAACTGCATATGTTTGTGAGGGTTGAAAGAGGTGGATGTTCATGTTTTTCTGAAGAGAAAAACTCAACATTCTATATGCTATAGGATTTTAACATTCACACACATACTGACTGGCTTTTCAGTGAATTGTGCTTTGTACCTGGATCCTGTGCAGTGGATCACCAAATACTTGATTATATCTTACTTGAGAACGATGATATCGCCAAACTTTTTTTTGTATGTGGACTTAGTTCATTTAATTAATATTTAACTGTTCTGAGAACATATGATTGTAGTTTGTTCTAACAATATATTATTGTTAGATCTGAACAGTTTTTTTACTTATGAGTTATAAACTGATGTATTACTTATATATGTTATGTGTTCGTAGTATGTACATATTATGATAATCAGATATCTGTTATTTTGTAATGTTTCATGACTTATATGCCATCATAGTGCTTCTGCTCTATTAAGAAGTTATGACACTGTATTCATTTTGCCCTATTCAGTTTTACCACCATCAAAACTTTTGTAAATGAATCGTAATGCTTGATTATACGTTTAAAAATAAACTGCTAGATTAGCATTTAAAATCTTTAAAACCAATTTGTAGTCATTTACCATTTGAAAAACTACAGAAGAAAAGTACTTTGTTTCCCTAAACGCTGTTATTCTCATAGGGCTGAATGCAGAACAATGGATCCATCAGGCAGCTGCACTAACTACTGCGCCCCCACAATAACTTGGTACAATTAGGTAAACATTTTATTTCTAAGCTATATTTTAGCTTACCTAAAAACAAGATCATGGCACTCACCTTCAATGTTGAACACTGACTGGTATGAGTTGGAGGAACAGAGACAAGGCTGATAATGCCAGGCACAGCTTTCTGGTTCAGTGTAAACGAATGTCTTGTTGACCATCACATGGGTGTTGAAATAATCACAGTACACAGCTTAAAGAGAAAAAATTCAAAGCACTTCAGAACCTTTAATTATTTCCCTGAAATGATGATACTGATAAATGAGGTATGTACTCACGGCAGAAATCTGGTGTTCTCCAGTCGATGCAGACACCAAGATCCAAGCACTCTTTGGCATAAACGGCAATGGAATTGCAGACACACTCACAGTCGCCACCCATGTCACAGCCACAAGCATCATGAACGCAAGCTTCATAGTAATTGCCATAATATAGCTGTAGGTATCACATGAAATGTACAAGAGACACTGCTGAAGATAAGCTAAAGATATATAAGCCGTGGTACTCTTCATATGGCACAAAGGAAATTTACTGTAGAAGAACAGTTCATACTAGAAATATAATACACTCTTCATCTAATCACAGTGCTATCCTTGAACATTCTCTGAATTTTCCTTGTAGCAAACAAATATAGCTCTTGTTTTTCATTGCCTTTCCATAACATCACTGTTGTCTCTGACATTGCTGACCAGAAAAATGTTAAACTTACCTGTCGTGTTATACTGTAATTTCTTAACACACTTCTATCCCTTTTTTTTACCATGCTTTTTCTATAATAATGGATATAATTTTCTATTGTCTATGCCTAATGTTCATCTAAATTCTATACTTGGTGCACTGCTCTTTATCTAACTGCACTTTGTTATTTTATCTGTGAATAAGGCCTGCTGAAAAAAATAGCAAAATTTTGTATTTGACAGTCAAGTCAAGTCAAGTCAAGTAAAGTTGGGGAGCATGCACTAGTACAATGTGTTGCTGCACCCACTACACAACGAAACAACTCGGGATCCCAGTTGGCAACCACTCAGGCAGACACGCTGTCCAGTCCCACCCTTCGGAAATGACCCGCTATCTGCTCCAGCCAGGTGTTACTTGGATGGTCCCTTGGCCTGGTCTAGCCACTCGGGTCCCCAAAAATGAGGATCTTAGGAGCTGGATCACCTTTGGGGAAACACCTCACATGGCTGTAGTGCCGTAATTAACATTCTGTCACAATGCATCTGCCTCATTCGGGACTCCATTAACAACCACTTATTCAACACAAAGTCAAACCAACGGTACCCAAGGATTTTCCAGAGAGACACAATACCAAAGGGGTCCAGTCTTCGTCTCAGGTCACTGGATAGCATCCATGTCACCAGGAAGCACCAGGACTCTCAAGACTTGGACTTTTGTCCTTTTGCATAGATATAGGGAACGCCACACACCCCTTTCCAGTGACCTCATGACCCCCCCATGCTCCCCCAATCTGTTTACTGACTTCATAGGAAAAGTCAGCAGAGACATGAATGTCACTGCCAAGGTAAGTAAACCAACAGACACACAGCTGATGGCTGCACCCAAGAGGTCATTAAAGGCCTGGATCTTGGTTTTTATCCAGTACACTCGCAAGCCCAGACACTCAGACTCCTCACTCAGTCTCTTGAGTGCCCCGATCATAGCCTCTATTGACTCTTCAAAGATCACAGCATTGTCAGCAAAGTCAAGATCCATGAATCTTTCTTCATCCACAGATGCCCCACAGCTGCTGGACCCCACAATCTTGGCCAACACCCAGTCCATACAAGCACTGAATAGAGTAGGAGCAAGAGCACACCCCTGACAAACCAAAGAATCAACTGGGAAAAACACAGAGGTTCTGCCTCCACTCTGCACAGCACTCACAGTACCAGTGTACAGGCCTATACACTGGTTTGACAGTCCCCTGAAGTTTAACCCATACAGTACATAACTGTCACTTCAATAAAATGACCAGTGTCACGCTGTGCCTCTCTATTGATCATTCAGAAGTTCTTTTTATCACTTTCATTGCCTCGATTTAAGATTACTATAATCTTCTGAGTGTACCAGCAAACAGCTAAAAGAAGCCCATTTGAAATTGTGCTGCTGACCTGACCACTTGCCTATGACACTCAGTGTGAGATCGTCAAATTCCAGTCTTTTTGCCAGCCACAACTTTGGTACAATACCCTATAAATGTTCATTTAGCTTGGTTTCTCCCATTCTAGGAAATGCATATCTTAGATCATTTTCTAAAGCCAACCCTTTTAACATTTACATCTTGCCTGAGGAAGGTGTCTGAGCTGCCTCAAAAGCTTTCATATTGTAATCTTTTTAGTTAGCCAATAAAAGGTGTCATTTTGCTTGGCTTTTCTCTATAAACAGGTGATATTTACTTATTATTAGATACCTAGAAGCACTCTCTGATCTTACACACATCCTTGATTTGTTGTAGTGTTTTAATTACCTAGTTCAAATGAACTCTTCAAATCAGCTCGTCTTCTCTATGCAGTCAATCTCTTCTGTCATACATTTTCCTAACAAGTTTGTTTAAATACTTGGACATCAATATCTTTCCTTTTTAGCAGGAACTTATAATGTATAATTAACTCTATTATCATATTCTTAAAAGTATCAACAAATACCTTTCCTCAATGTCCTTTCTTCATCTATCATTGCATTCTGGATTGGCAGTTATTAAAATGAACATAATCATGTGTTTCAATTTTGTCACTTCCCATGTTACCTCCCCTCTCTCTCCTCATATAATATTAATCAGAAGTTTATTCTCTTTTTTCTGCCTTGCATTGAACTGGTTGGAGCTCATTCTTCAAGCACTTCATTCTAATTCGTGATAGGTTTGAAGCAGGATGTCTTTGCCACATTTAGAACTCCATTGTGCGATTTTACTCTCTGGCGAGTATGGAATTGGTTAAATACTTCCATCAGAATACCATCCTGGTTTTGTCAGCACCTCTTCTGAACTGACATGCACCTTGCTAGAAATACAATTTAATTCAAGTCCTCTACTTTTAATATGGTCTTCAAAAAAACTTTCCTATCTTCTATAATGATGCTCTCCATATTATATACTGTGTAAAGTACATACTTACTGCCCTCATTTTCCTGTGCAAACCTCTATAGCCAGGTGCATATTTAGGTCATTTAAATGTGAATTTCTACTTGGGGTTAATAAAGTTTATCTAATCTAAATGCATGACACCTAACATGAAAGTAATCACAACTTTAGAGATAAACAGCAAGATGAGGTGCACTTCAGTGTACTGTAAGAGATTACCAGAGAATGGCACTTGGCAAACACAGAACTTCTCAGGATGCTGCATTTCTTCTGTGCCCAAGCAAATCGAAAAGAATTCTTCTGGCATGGATCGGGAGGGGTCTCAGCTAATAGGCATTCTGGATCCTCTCTCCAGGAGTTGCCAAAGTCATACACATTAGTGGTAGAGGCCCCATTTCGCTCAATAAAGTCATCACTTGATAGTTGATTGTAGTTGCCACATAAACCACACAGTTTCATCTAAAAATAATCAAAATAGTCAATAATGACAAAATATTCAGTTACAGGAGAAAATATAGCCAAATATGAATTAAGTTTCCTCTACAACATGGGAGACATACGTTCAGGTCTGTTTAACTATTAAAGCAATTTCCCATTCACTCTGTTTTCTTATGGCTATATATTTCTAAAAGCTGACTTCTGGCAAATTTCAAACTTTCAAATTCTAACTTCCTAATTTATATATTGAGATAAACTGATCTTCTACAAATGATTTGGACAAATGGTTGAAATTATATTGTCTCCTAGGTGATCGTAATTTGCACTGACTTATGCTCAGTGACTTAATATTGCCTTGATTTCCCACATTTCCCTTGTGTGTTGTGCTATTAGTTCAAAAGGAAAGCAATTTAACATCCCCTTAGAAAAGAAATATCATTATATCGTTCTCACTTACCACTGTATTTTGTATTACGTTGATAATGATCTGAATATTATAATTCCATATTATGCTGATTATGTTATCTGTATCAGGAATCCCCATAGAAAGCATAAGGTACAAGTAGTTTGTCTTTAGAGTAAGTAGTCCATATGCACTTTGTGGTGTAACTTTAATAGTGCTGTTGCTAAGCTCCACTGTAATATTCTAAACAAAAAATTTGACAAAACATTATCTCAATTACATACATTACTTAACATTTAAACATGAGAACAGCTGAATACATGCAAGAAAAAAATATAAAGATGAAACACAATTAAGTAAATGGCCAATCGTTCCTACTTAATGACAATATGAAATACTCATAGATATAAAAATAGTTATCACCTGAAAGGATTATCTTTATTTACCAGAGTCTATATCCTGAAACATTTTTTTTCCAAAACAGTTGTTTATTAGTGGCTACCAATTGTTCAGAACTCTTGTTGTACAGTGCTAGAGACCTTGGGTTTGCTTTCTGGATCAGTCATTGACTGTGTAGGTGGTACTTATGTTTGTAATTTTCTTCCTCTGGCTACTCTGATTAATTGCAACATTTCAAATACTTGCAGGTGAAGCTGACTGATGATTCCAGATCGGCCCAGTATGAGTAAATGAGGGTGACTGAGTACCTGCCATGACGGACTAGTAACCTTTCTAGTATTGCTTCCTTCTCCATAATGCTGCCAGGACATACAGTCGAGCTTGAAAGTTTGTGAATCCTTTAGAATTTTCTATATTTCTGCATAAATATGACCTAAAACATTATCAGATTTTCACTCAAGTCCTAAAAGTAGATAAAGAGAAACCAGTTAAACAAGTGAGACAAAAATATTATACTTCGTCATTTATTTATTAAGGAAAATGATCGAATATTACATATTTGCGAGTGGCAAAAGTATGTGAACCTTTGCTTTCAGTATCTGGTGTGACCCCCTTTTGCAGCAATAACTGCAACTAAATGTTTCCGGTAACTTTTGATCATTCCTGCACACCGGCTTGGAGGAATTTTAGCCCATTCCTCCGTACAGAACAGCTTCAACTCTGGGATGTTGGTGGGTTCCCTCACATTAACTGCTCGCTTCAGGTCCTTCCACAACATTTCGATTGGATTAAGGTCAGGACTTTAACTTGGCCATTCCAAAACATTAACTTTATTCTTCTTTAACCATTCTTTGATAGAATGACGTGTGTGCTTAGGGTCGTTGTCTTGCTGCAGGACCCACCTTCTCTTGAGATTCAGTTCATGGACAGATGTCTTGACATTTTCCTGACATTAGAATTCTCTGATATAATTCAGAATTCATTGTTCCATCAATGAAGGCAAGCCGTCCTGGCCCAGATGCAGCAAAACAGGCCCAAACCATGAAACTACCACTAGCATGTTTCACAGATGGGATAAGGTTCTTATGCTGGAATGCAGTGTTTTCTTTTCTCCAATCATAACACTTTTCATTTAAACCAAAAAGTTCTATTTTGGTCTCATCCATCCACAAAAAATTCTTCCAATAGCATTCTGGTTTGTCCACGTGATCTTTAGCAAAATGCAGACGAGCAGCAATGTTTTTATTGGAGTGCAGTGGCTTTCTCCTTGCAACCCTGCCATGCACATCATTGTTGTTGAGTGTTCTCCTGATGGTGGACTCATGAACATGAACATTAGCCAATGTGAGAAAGGCCTTCAGTTGCTTAGAAGTTACCCTGGGGTCCTTTGTGACCTCGCCGACTATTACATGCCTTGCTCTTGGAGTGATCTTTGTTGGTCGACCACTCCTCGGGAGGGTAACAATGGTCTTGAATTTCCTCCATTTGTACACAATCTGTCTGACTGTGGATTGGTGGTGTCCAAACTCTTTAGAGATGGTTTTTTACTTTTAGGACTTGAGTGAAAATCTGATGATGTTTTAGGTCATATTTATGCAGAAATATAGAAAATTCTAAAGGGCTTCACAAACTTTCAAACACAACTGTAATCTAGCCGAAAAAGTGAGACACTGAGAATTAACTGAAAACAGCTCCTTGACCTCTCTACTATCACTACTACTAGAGAAAAACACAGCACAGTGAAGATGAATGGTTATTTATTCATTATACATTATACTAAACTAATAAACTAGATGGATAATATAGAATCTCAGCTGAATCATCATAGATTGACATGAACAGAATACAGGCTTGGGCTGATCTGTGGCAGATGAATTTTAATGTAAATAAATGTAAAGTATTACCCATGTGACGTAAAAATTGTAGACTTGAACAGGCAATGGGAGGCTTGAAATTTGAAAGTACACCTTATGAGAAGGACCTGAGAGTAGACTCCTCACTTTCTACATCCGAACAGTGCACAAAAGCCATTAAGAACACTTTTAGGATATTAGATTATATATGCAGCACTATGTGTGGAGTACAAGTCAAGGGAAGTTATGATAAACATCCACCGACTGGTTAGATCTCATCTGGAGTACTGTGTGCAGTTTCGGTGTCCATGCTACAAAAAAAGATACAGCAGCACTAGAGAGAGCAAAGAAAATGGCGACTAGACTGATTCCAAGGATGTAGGCTATGAGCTTTGATTGGAGAAGCTCGACTTTTTAGTTTACGCAAACTTAGATTAGAATGTGTATGAAACAAATTAGATGATGGACCAATGGATTTGTATTTTACTATTGATATGACGTATACTTTACATTTTCAATATAGCTGAAAAAAATTAAAGAGCGTATTTGACAGTTGTAAGTAACTAAGGACTCAGTGTGTGTGCCCATCTATGTCATAAAGGCTTTAGTTTTGTGTAACAATTTCCCTGAAAAAAAGCAAGTTTAAAAATTGAATGGAGAGCTGGATAGGTTTGTAGTATATGATACAAGTTTACCCGAGTTTTCAGAAGAATAGACCTGGCACAAGTTGTTCCAGCATTTCCACAGATTACATTTTTGATTGTGACTGTAATACTTGCTTCTGTATTCATACTGCAGGAATCCTATAAGGAATAAAAAGTAAGTTAGCAAGCCAACATTTTAAGGATTAAGCCCTCATCGGTTATTGTACAATATAAAGGATGCATACAAGACACAAATGTGAAAAATTATTTGGAAAATGAGAGAAATTAAACATGTGCCAAAGTAGTATTGCAAATGGTGGCCATCTGGAAGCATAAAACATGAGATAAAAAGAACAACTAATGCCTGGAATATAAGAATTAATTTTAAGGAATCTGACCCTGCTCCTTATGTTGGATGGATGCTGTTAAATCCTAGCAATAGAATAAAAGTCTGTCATTATCCAACCCACTATATCCTAACACAGGGTCACGGGGGTCTGCTGGAGCCAATCCCATCCAACACAGGGCACAAGGCAGGAATAAGCCCACCACAGGACAAACACACCCACACACATTAGGGACAATTTAGAAACACCAATGAACCTAACCTGCATGTCTTTGGACTATGGGAGGAAACCGGAGTACCAGGAGGAAACCCACACAGACACAGGAAGCACAAGCAAACTCCATGAAGGGAGGACCCGGGAAGTGAACCCAGGTCTCCAAACTACCACTGTGCCACCAGAATAAAAATGCACTATTTAATGTAGTATGAACCAAGAGATATGAAATGTTCTGCTCAGTTTTGTTGATCCTACTAACCCTGACATGCTCCAAACCCTTGCCTCTGTGCAGTAACAGATATACACATTTTATTAACATTATAGTAACAAAAATAGCAGTACCTTTTTCAGAAGGTTTGTGGTGGAGAGAAACCATTGACATATTTCTGAAAAATGTATATAAGCCCAAAAAAAAAAACATTTTTGGCAAAAACTAAAACTTCAAAATATGAATTACCAATCAAGGCGTATCTCTGTTTCTCAAAGTACACATTACCTAACAATGATCTTCACACTGGGAAAATCTGGTTGATATTGTTCATTCTTTCACCACCACAACTTCCCCTGGTGTTTTAGGATAAATAGAATTGATGAACAGGTGAGGGAAGTTACTGCCAAAAGTAACAAGGAGAATTTTTTGAAATTGAAAATACTAGAAGAGCTATCTCTACAACAATTAGTTATGGTAAGAATACATTTAGAATTGTGCACATCCGTTATGCTTCAGATGCAGACTTCACTTTGCTCCATGTAACTACGCTTGTTTAATTAATTAAAAATGAATGTTCCACACAGCCACTTATTATGAAACCTGCATAATCCCAATTAGAGTGCTGGGGGACAGTGGGTCTGCCTGAAATAAATAAATGTTAATCTAAAAAAAATATATTTATTTCCAAAATGTTCAACATATCAGAAACATTTTGTCTCATTCATGGTACAGCTAAAACAGGCAAGTGGAATAGTTACAAAATGATTTATTTTTATTTTAATATTGCAATTTAACACTGGACAGGACATCTGCCATTTGTTGCAAATTAAAACGAGTAACACTAGAAGGTTTCATTCTATTTTCACGTTACGTTACACGTTACATTATCTTGTAAGTAGAATTTCATTTAGGCCATTCAAGTAGTGAAAGAAATATCTCAGGCATTTAGATTATTTCTTTGTTTTGCATTATTATTGAAAGAATGTTAAGTATCATTTTTAAGCATTAGAGCTTGTTTAAATAAAAACAATGAAAAGATTATAACTGTCAAATGATCAAAATTTTACTCACAATCAGTTTATAAAATGTCTCCAAATTAGTTTCGATTAATCGAATGTTTAACCAAGGCGTTTCAGCAATGACCGGTAATCATTTATGAATAGGACTGCTGTACAACTTTTTAGCTGCTTAAGCCACAAAGACTTTCCATATAAATCCATGATACGTGACACAGTTGTCCCATTTGAATGTAATGTCAGACCTCGCTGAATGATGTCTCTCAGCCATGTATCTTTAATTATTTTTGGAGGTTTGCAGTCTTATGTAATTTTGTAATACATGGTGGCAGTTAAAGCTTTAGAGTTTATTTCATTCATGGACTACAGTCAGCTGCAGATTTTACTACTTAATGTTAGAGTTTATAACAGCAGCATCATGCAAGTTTTGCTCTTAAGTGGTAAGCCAAGGATATTGTACTGGCATAATGTTTAAAATTGCCTTCAGTAAGTTTACATGTATTGACAATTTTGTAATTTAAACCATCAGGGAGAGTTTTAAATCAAAACCATCATAAATTTAGTTTTTCTCAGTCAACATTAATGCCATTGCTTGGATCAGAGGTTTCCAAACTTTAAGTCAAGTTAACCTCCCAAAATATTGTTCCAACTGGTCAGGGACCCACTTTAATATAAAGTAAATGCTGGGCAGCAAAGTGTGATTTTGGATCTCGGTTACTGTTAATAGTAGTTGTACCGCATGATTCTGTACAGTAGTAGATCTGTTAATCAAAGTAAATGTTTAACTTCAGCAGATATTGACACTTGTGTTTAAATGTAATGTAATAGCCTTTGGCCAGGGGTTTTTAAGCTTTTTTCTTGTGGTTCCACCTCCAGGAACTGAATTATGCTGAAGTACCACCATTTTCTTCTAGTCATAAATTGTTAAGTACTGAACTCTTAGTAGGCACAACTAAAAGTGAGATTTCTTAACTCACTCCCTTCTTGCTAGTATTGCACTTAGAGGTTTTAACAAGCGATTACAGAGAGTTTTTTGTGTGGTTATCTGAAACAATAGTCTCCTGTTGATGATCAGTATAAATACAGTAATACTAGAATAAATGTTAGATACATGTAAATTAATCATAATAACTGCCAAACATTTGTCTTTGTGAAAAATGCTAGCACAAAAAAAAGTATAAATCTTGTAATGTTGGAGGAACAGACAAAAGAGAGACACAAACACTCTGTCCAGACTGTTTATGCAGGTAAAGGATTTTGAAAGACAGCAGCTCACCTGAGATGCTTTCTTTCACTAAAATCCATCAGTTGGTGTTCAAGATTCCTCAGCAATCCACCACCTGGCACAGACTGGCTCATAGAGGGAGTGGTTCCCTCAAAGTCAAAATGAGTAGTGGAAAACTGTGCAATATACATTCAGTAGAAGAGGGGAACAGATGTGGGAAAGACAGGAGAGGATTCTGTCAGCAGGAGTGCCACTAGACAGAACGGTGGAATTGAACCCCAGGTGGGCACTGAGGCTCGGGTTTGGCCACAGCATAAGCAACTATCCCTTTAAGTCCAGCTTTTTACCCCAATTACAGTGCATCCGGAAAGTATTCACAGCGCATCACTTTTTCCACATTTTGTTATGTTACAGCCTTATTCCAAAATGGATTAAATTCATTTTTTTCCTCAGAATTCTACACACAACACCCCATAATGACAACGTGAAAAAAGTTTATGTAAGATTTTTGCAAATTTATTAAAAATAAAAAAATTGAGAAATCACATGTACATAAGAATTCACAGCCTTTGCCATGAAGCTCAAAATTGAGCTGAGGTGCATCCTGTTTCCCCTGATTATCCTTGAGATGTTTCTGCAGCTTAATTGGAGTCCACCTGTGGTAAATTCAGTTGATTGGACATGATTTGGAAAGGCACACACCTGTCTATATAAGGTCCCACAGTTGACAGTTCATGTCAGAGCACAAACCAAGCATGAAGTCAAAGGAATTGTCTGCAGACCTCCGAGACAGGATTGTCTCGAGGCACAAATCTGGGGAAGGTGACAGAAAAATTTCTGCTGCTTTGAAGGTCCCAATGAGCACAGTCATCTAAACTGAGCGATCGGGGGAGAAGGGCCTTAGTCAGGGAGGTGACCAAGAACCCAATGGTCACTTTGTCAGAGCTCCAGAGGTCCTCTGTGGAGAGAGGAGAACCTTCCAGAAGGACAACCATCTCTGCAGCAATTCACCAATCAGGCCTGTATGGTAGAGTGGCCAGACAGAAGGCACTCCTTAGTAAAAGGCACATGGCAGCCCGCCTGAAGTTTGCCAAAAGGCACCTGAAGGACTCTCAGACCATGAGAAATAAAATTCTCTGGTCTGATAAGACAAAGATTGAACTCTTTGCTGTGAATGCCAGGCGTCACGTTTGGAGGAAACCAGGCACCACTCATCCCCAGGCCAATACCATCCCTACAGTGAAGCATGGTGGTGGCAGCATCATGCTGTGGGGATGTTTTTCAGTGGCAGGAACTGGGAGACTAGTCAGGATAAAGTGAAAGATGACTGCAGCAATGTACAGAGACATCCTGGATGAAAACCTGCTCCAGAGCGCTCTTGACCTCAGACTGGGACGACGGTTCATCTTTCAGCAGGACAACGACCCTAAGCATACAGCCAAGATATCAAAGGAGTGGCTTCAGGACAACTCTGTGAATGTCCTTGAGTGGCCCAGCCAGAGCCCAGACTTGAATCCGATTGAACATCTCTGGAGAGATCTTAAAATGGCTGTGCACCGACGCTTCCCATCCAACCTGATGGAGCTTAAGAGGTGCTGCAAAGAGGAATGGGTGAAACTGGCCAAGAATAGGTGTGCCAAGCTTGTGGCATCATATTCAAAAAGACTTGAGGCTGTAATTGCTGCCAAAAGGACATCGAGTATTGAGCAAAGGATGTGAATACTTATGTACATGTGATTTCTCAGTTTTTTTATTTTTAATAAATTTGCAAAAACCTCAAGTAAACTTTTTTCACGTTGTCATTATGGGGTGTTGTGTGTAGAATTCTGAGGAAAAAATGAATTTAATCCATTTTGGAATAAGGCTGTAACATAACAAAATGTGGAAAAAGTGATGCGCTGTGAATACTTTCCGGATGCACTGTATCTTTCCCATAATTTAATTCTCCCATGTATCACCTAACAGCTGTCTGTGTACCACACAGGTGGTGGACCACTGTGTTTGTGTATAACTATATTCATATACAAGTACTTTTATGTAACAATTGAAAAACATTTTGTGTTACCCAGATATTTATTTTAAAACTATTTATTTCTGGATTTTACACAAACAAAAACTCACTAATTCTAGTGTAGCAGTAGGGAGCACTATCGCTCCCTTGAACCCTCAGGTACCATGCCAAACACCAGGTAAAAGTCCAATAATTATTATTTTTATTAAAATAATTATGTGCACCAAGCACCCTCCACTCCACACTACTCATAAATAACCAATAACAATAATCAATCTTCCACTCCCAGACACGTTGCCATCCTTCCTCCCAGCTCCGCTCAGCGTCTGGGATTTCCCATGGTCCTTTTATATCTCCTAACTGTGAATCCACCCTACATACAGTCCATGAGATTCCTTATCACTTCCGGGTCGGATACAAAGTCTTTTTCTTCACCCCGGAAGCACGTTGTTCCTACTGTTTATGTGACCAGGACGTACTTCCGGGTTATAGGGCACATAGCACTCCTCAAGCCTCCCTATAGTGGCTCCTGGTGGTCCCCATGGTATCCAGCAGGGCTGTTTATAAAAACTACAAGGTCCATGAGGCTCTGCTGGAATTCAGGGAGCCTCCATGCCACTGGAAGGGCTCCATCTGGCGGCTTGGAAGTGTGGTCCAGAATATATAGTCGGCCATCCCTCACACTAGCAAATGCTCAATTGCAACAAAACTAATTGTGTTACAATTTGTTTTTAACTAAGGAAAAAAATCTCTAGACTTTGATTTTTGATTTTTCTTTTAGTTTTGGTATTTAGAATTCATATTTAACTATAACAACTCCTACCTATCTTTAAACTACTCTTTAACTACCATTAAAACCTTTCCTGTCACTATAATTAAACCTATCAATAGTTCCCATGAGCACAAAATAAAAACAAAAAAAATAATACAGAGTAGGGTGGCACGGTGGCGCAGTGGGTAGCGCTGCTGCCTCGCAGTTAGGAGACCCAGGTTCGCTTCCCGGGTCCTCCCTGCGTGGAGTTTGCATGTTCTCCCCATGTCTGCGTGTCCAAAGACATGCAGGTTAGGTGCATTGATGATCCTAAATTGTCCTTGGTGTGTATGTGTGTGTGCCCTGTGGTGGGCTGGTGCCCTGCCCGGGGTTTGTTTCCTGCCTTGTGCCCTGGGTCCAGCAGACCCCCGTGACCATGTAGTTAGGATATAGCGGGATGGATAATGCAGAGTAACACAAAATACCAACAGCACATAATTAAAGATCAAAACAACCATGCTTAAGATAAAGGCATAGTGACAAATAAAAGACAGACAGAAAAAAGCTTTTTAGGCTTTCTCATAAGATCAGAAAAAGCTAGCAATAGAAATATAGCTGCATCGTTTTGCTATAAAAAACTAAAATAATAATGAGTAATAAAATAAATGAGCAATGCAATAATCTTGTAAAAAGAGAATAAGGCAAAATGCATCATTCTGCAAAAATTATTATTAAGACAAAAAAGTAAAAAGTGCATCCAACTAGCTATGAAAGTAAATGCTGGCTTGATTTAATCAGGTACCCCACCAAGGCTGTCAGATGTACCGATTTCAGCAGACAAATCTCGAGTGCTTGCCTCTAAAATTCACGTTTGAACAAAAATTCTCCATAGGAAAAAAAATCTTAATATACTGAAAATCTAGTTAAAGAGGTTCGCTAAAGTTTGTAGCCAGCCTGGCGTACCACGTTTATGAATAAAATTTGTATAACATCAGCTGAATCTGAGGGATTGTGCTTGTGTCATCATTGCGTTTGCTGTGAATGACCATTCAAACTGTACTATTATGATTATTCTGTATCCATTTTATATATGTTCTCTTCTATATATGTACTTATTTACATATACTTATTGTGGTGGATGGCCGGGGCCCTGATTATGGACGGACCGGGGGAAGAGAGTATTTCCAGGACAGCTTCTTCCCCGGACTGACAGAGGGCAGCCCCCTTGGATTCCACCAAGGCAACTGGTCATGAGCATGGGAACTCGACCCTGTTGGGACCCGTGGTCCATGCAAGGGGGTGCACGGATATTTTCAGGGCTCTATTTGCCGGCATTTCCGCCATGTCTGGTTCTTCCAGGTGCCCTATAAAAAGGGGCCAGTCACCAGAAGTCGAAGACCAGAATCGAGAGAAAGAGGATAAAGCCTGAGGAGGAGTGGAGGCGGAAGGACTGCAGGCAGAGGGACTGTGTTATGCTCTGTGTCTTGTGAGCATTGTGTGAAGGCAACTGTGAAAAAAAAACTTGTGCTGTGTGGCAACTGGTGTCCTTGCCTGTTTGTGTTGGGGTTACGGTGGCTCCACGTGCCCTGGGCTTCACATTATATATTTAGATTATACATGTTTATGTAACTATTATTAGAACTTAATTAAAATTACCTATTTTTTTGTCTTCCTCAGTTTTGTAACATCTCTTTTTGGTTGCTCAAAATGGTAGCTGTCCCAATCTGTGATTTTTGGAAATCTGGAAATCTGACCCGCACTCTTACTTTAAATTTAATATAGTAAACGCTAAGTTTAACTGGTAGGTAATTAAGATATGATGAACTTTACGGACAGTATAAATTTATTTATATTGACTGCTCCAGTGTGTTGTATTGGGTTTGTTTTCTGCCCTTCCACAGCCTTTGAACTTATTTTACTTATTTTTTTGCGCAGTTTACAAAATAAAATTTAATTGGTTGTAATGTTAAAATGAGATCACAAGGGGGCAGCATTTCATGCTGCAATAAATTAGCTAAACTTGATGTAAAATGTAGAGAGCAAGGTAACACTGAGTCCAGATCTTTCAGAAAAAAGAACGCCTTTAAAATTGTTTTTCTATAAATATAAGCAAAATTTAGGTGAATAACCCACCAGCATAAAAAAGTATTTATAGTCAATCATCTAGTCATATAGTCAATTATTTTTAAGTTCTGTAAGAAATATAGAACACTGCATAATAGACAGACAGAGAAGTCCCTAGATAGATAAGAGACAGATATAAAACTGTCAAGAAAAAAACAAAACAGGTAAGGTACTATATAAAAGACAAAGAAGCTACTCAGATAGATAGACAGACAGACAGACAGACAGACAGATAGACAGGAAAGGCACTATATAGTCAGACAGGGAAGTGATTACATAATAATAATATTACTATTATTACTGTATAGACAGATCGACAGGCAATTCACTGTATAATAGGCAAGCACAAAAGGCACTAGACAGACAGATAATAGTATTAGCAATAAATTACAATTTTATTTTATACATATATATTTTATCTCTGAGATTTGTGTCAAAAAATAAATGAAAAATGCTACGGCCTGTTTATTAATCACGAGACACAGCAGGAGGGCAAGTATGCAGTGACAGTACATATACATGTAAAAGGCACTAGATATACAGATGGGTACATAGGGAAAGCACTATATAAAAGATATAAAACTGTCAGAAAAAAAGGGAACACAGAGTATAATTTGCAGACAGAGAAGCCACTAGATAGATAGATAGATAGATAGATAGATAGATAGATAGATAGATAGATAGATAGATAGATAGATAGAGACAGAGAGAGAGAGATAGGACATATACTATATAATAGGCAGACAGCTAGACGGGGAATTCGCTGTATAATTGGCAGACAAAGGCAGCACTGGAAAGATAACAGTATTAGCTACATATTAGTTTTATTTTATATATTTTATATGTAATATATAAGAGAGGGAGAGTGTGTATATATATATATATATATATATATATATATATATATATATATATATATATATATATATATATATATATATATATACTAGAAAAATACCCGAGCTTCAAGCAGAGGTGAAGTACTGCATTAAAATTTTTATTAAGAAGAAAAGTAAACCTTTTTAACTGAGGGAAAATATGCCAATAATTATTTGTTAAGGATCTCTTTGTATACCACGTTGTCAGTTCGGCCCTCCGGTTGTAACATGACCAAGCTGTGCGCTGAGCTTACTCTTGAGCATGCAACTTACAGTTGGCCATGTGAACAGTAATCTTGTCTCAAATCTCACAGCTTAGATTGCTGCTGTCATAATCGGTTTGAGTTTCATGGTTTGTTTCAATTACGACAGTATTTGCAGGATTTGTTGTGTTGAAGTGACATTTGGTATCTGTCAAGCGTTGTGAGCACACAACCGGTTTCATCGATAAAATCACATCTAGGTTTTGAGAGTTTAAACATTCATAAACATCAAAGTGTCCACTACTGAAATCGTCACCTGTGAATCTAAGATGTTTAAGAGGCATTGGCAGTTGTCGAAAGGTGTAAAATATTTGGCCATTTCGGTACACTTGAAAGCAACAACCGAACAATTCAGTGGCAGGCATCAACTCAGATGCAAAACCATAGGTGAAGAGCTTAAGCATTTTACTCTTATAGTGCTCCTGTGTAGTATAATTATCTCCTGTACCGTCATCAGTCCACATCGTAAACCTGTCCCAGTCATTCAATACATAAGACACAATGTTCCTCGGGATATCAAGAGTGAGCCTGATATGGCCGTGCAATATGATCATCTCGATAGACATGTTAATGGGGGTTGGAATGATAAAGGAAATGGGTACCTGAGCAATGTAAAGTAAGTCTAAAATACCTACACAATAACTATAATTGTAATAAACAAACAATAAAACAGCGGAGAAGCCGTGGATTAAACAAAAAGGCTGTAGTTATCAGTAGGGAGACGTGAATCCCATTGCGAAGCAAGGAAGGGAATGTAGAGACCGGAGCGACGGACGGTCTTATACAGGCAGGCAGCCAACAACGTGGGAGGCGTTGGGATGGGGGACCCAATGCCGCCTCACACGGCGACCGAGCTGCAGGCTATGGACGTATATATGTACGTAAGTAGGATTCAGTTAGCGTTGGGAACCCGTGTACCAAATTTCTTGAAGATGGGCCCATAAGTAACAAAGACTGTTGAAAAGTTCAATATGGCAGCCAACAGTGACATCATACCACCGAAATAAGTACGTACATTGGTTTCGGTTAGCTCAGGGAAACCGCCTACCAAATTTCGAGAAGATGGGGCCATAAATAACATAATAATAATAATAATAATAAGTACAGACATCGGTTTCTGTTAAAAGTTCAATATGGCGGCCGACAGTGGCATCATACCACCGAAATAAGTACCAAATTTCAGCCTTCTACCTACACGGGAAGTTTGAGAATTAGTGATGTTGGAAAGTTCAATATGGCGGCTGACAGTGGCGGCATACCACCGAAATAAGTATGTACATTGGTTTCGGTTAGTGCAGGGAAGCCGCCTACCAAATTTCGTGAAGATGGGGCCATGAATAAGAAAGTTCAATATGGCGGACGTTGTTGACCGTTATGACCATTACGCGTGGAATTTCAAAATGAAACCTGCTTAACTTTTGTAAGTAAGCTGTAAGGAATGGGCCTGACAAATTTCAGCCTTCTACCTACACAGGAAGTTGGAGAATTAGTGACGTTTGGAAAATTCAATATGGCGGTCGACAGTGGCGTCATACCACCGAAATAAGTACGTACATCGGTTTTGGTTAACGCAGGGAAGCCACCTACCAAATTTCGTGAGGATGGGGTCAGCCTTCTACCTACACGGGAAGTTTGAAAATTGGTGATGTTGGAAAGTTCAATATGGCGGCCGACAGTGGCGTCATACCATCGAAATAAGTAAGTACAGTGGTTTCAGTTAGTGCAGGGAAGCCGCCTACCAAATTTCGTGACGATGGGGCCATAAATAAGAAAGTTCAACATGGCGGACGTTGTTGACCATTATCGACCGTTATGACCGTTACGTGTAGAATTTCGAAATGAAACCTGCTTAACTTTTGTAAGTATGCTGTAAGGAATAAGCCTGCCAAATTTCAGCTTTCTACCTACATGGGAAGTTGGAGAATTAGTGATGAGTGAGTGAGTGAGTCAGTGAGTGAGTGAGTGAGTGAGGGCTTTGCCTTTTATTATTATAGATATACATACAGTATATATGTATATATATATATATTTATTGTCACATACACAGGGCCGGATTAAGACGAAATTGGGCCTGATGCTACAGCACAAAAAAGGCCTATTTTTTCTCGGCATCGGTGCATGTGCATTCAACACTCACCATACATGCACACTCAGACCGCCCAAGGAGCCTTAATTGCTTGTGACGCAACCAGCCAGCCTTTATTGAACATGAATAATAATAACAACGTAGTATCATAACAACTCGAGATAAACATCAAACTATTTAACATCAACATTCAATAGCAATTGTCTGAAAAGTGCACTTAATGCAGAAAACCTAACAATGAAATACACAAAATTTCGCAATTCTTTTATGAAACAGAGTAAGAAAAAACGAATTTGCAGAGACATTGGGTCAAAGTGACTCAGCTCAGGCTCTTGAGGGTAAAAATTTGTCCACGATTTAAATTTCATAATAGACCAGAATCCTGTCGAGGATTTAAAAAATTCTTAACATCCATGCCGGGCCTGCGGGCCTGCTTTTAGTTTTACCTTTACAGACAATCATTTAAATAGCCATCGATTTTTACTGTACAACTAACTTTCAAGGTGAAAAATTTACTACGTGGCACTTACCGAACAATAATAAAGTGGCAAGAATCCCCAAAATATTGCAAAAAACGCAACTAAATTGCTAAGTAAACGGTTTAACGTAAAATTGAGAGCATTAACTTGAAATCTTCGGTTAACAATAAACACAACGATGTTATAGTAACGTCACAGCGCGAAGAACAATAGTAACTGTATAATAAGTAACGCTGTGTCTAGGCGTCCGAAAGTCGGACTCCAAATTTCATTCTAAGAATTATTTTGAGGTTAATATAGCAAAGGAAAACTGTTCAGCTTCCGGAAAATTCTCGCCTGTTTTCATCTGGGCCTATTTCAGGAATGGGCCTAATGCTGCAGCATCAATAGCATCCACCTTAATCCGGCCCTGCACATACATGTGCTTGGGAGGCAGCTAAAGGGCTCAAAAGAAGGTAATTCCCGGTCAGACCAGGGGGTGAGAGAAGGCACTAATCCTTTCTCTTATCTCCCTGCAGACCAAATGCGGGAAATTCCTCCTGGCTCCCATGACATCACTTCCGGTCCTCTCCTGAATGACATAATTTCACCATTCCAACTTGTACTATACTGCCTGTACTGTTGCTTCAGTTCTGTTTTGGACTCTTATCTGTAAAAATAATTTTGTTCTCAACCTTTTTACATTTGCAGCCAATTCTCAAGTATACGGGAGGCTGCCCCAAACCTCTTTGTTGTGTCAAGGCTTGATTATTTACCACAACTGGCATAGTCAGCTGGAAGGTAGACTTCTAGAAGAACCGGGAGAAGGACATTGGAGAAGCCTTGACACACTACCCTGAAGAATTTCATTCCTTACGGGTCCAGGTAGGGGAGTACCACACCTGAGTGGTACCAGGTATGGTTGTCTGTGGGGGATTGTGGAAATTCGACAACAGCTCCAATCCGAGGCCCAGCCTAAGCAGGAGAGTGCAGCAAAGGCCAACAGAATAGGCCCAAGCTCGGAGGGGGACATGCATGATGCTTATTATGATCTTCCAGGGGAAAATGCCACCCACCCAAACCCCAAAGAGGCAGAGCCCTCTGCGAAAGGTGGGGAACCCAAGGTCAGCAGATCAGGAAAATCTCGAAATGGGGCTTCAACCCAGGGCAACAAACCTTCCCCGAGGCCTTCCGTCTGTGGGGCAAAATAGGTGCTGGCTATGGCCAGACCTAAACAATACCTGACAAATAGTTTAGCAGGTTTCCTTTTGTTAAACGCCCTGCCTGATTATCTGGCCCAGCTAGCCTGAAGACAATCCTTAAAAAAAATGAAAGACCTTATCGAGGTTATCGAAGGACTGCAGGAGGTTTTGAACACGGGAGGAACAAAACAGCCTCTGTGTGAAACATGAAGTGCAGGTGTCCCTAACCCTGAGCTTTAGGGATCTCCATCCAGAGATCCCCAATGGGATGGGGTTGGTGGGGGAGGCCCAGAGAGGAAGGTGCTGCACTCTGGTTAATTCCCTGTCATTTCTTAATGGATATAAAGTATTCACCCTTATGGATTCCAGCAGCAACATTTCCATCGTCACTTGCCGCTTAGTGTTACCACGACAGTGATTAAGAGTCAAGACCAGTCTGACCTGTATTCACAGAAACATTCGTCAGTATAAGTCCGCCACCTGCAACATCAGCTATGTGGGGACTCTAAAGAAGCTGATGGTGGCCATACTGAAAACCCCTCAGTTTCTTGTGATACTAGGACGAAACTGGCCATGTATACAGCTGGCTGAGCGAAGGGAGGTAATTGCTTCTGGTGACATGGCAACTCCCAGAATGTCACATGGTGAGACGTCACCACCAGGCAACACGGCAACCCTGGAGGAAACCACGCCCTTTGAGGTTGGATCCAACCCTCTGCATTTTCAATTTAAGCAGACTCTGGCTTCATTTAAAAGGGAGCAGTGTAATGACAACTCCCTTAAGTTTGAGATATATGTTCAACATTTCTTGCCTCACATTTCCTGTCATCCTACATTTACCCAGATCGTTGTAGACACGGAGCACACATGAAATGCATGTGTTCCAAATAATGATATATTATTCACTCCATACAACTCCAGGCACCTCACACCCAGATAAACAGACTTGAGAACTTTTTGTCCGACTTGAGCTACTCTCTCTTCTGTTTCTTTTTCCGGTTTCTTTGTGGTGGTGGCCTGCGCCTCCTCCACCTACTCAAAGCATCATGATGCTCCAACAATGATGGATGGATTAAAAGGCAGAAGTTGTGGAAGACGAATGTTCTCTTCGTTCCCTTGTACTAATTCATGTCTGAGAAGTAGGCTTTACTAAACCTTGTAAAAGAATTCTTTGTTTTAGCAAACAGAAAAATAGTTGTGCAAAGGACACAAGGTCTGAGCATTCCACACATGAGTCTGCCTTATCACGTTTTCCCTTAGCTTACATCTGAACGCCATAACAAAAGGAGCCAAGAAATCAAGTTTTACAAGGGACGTTAAAGGGGCTCAAGGTTTGTGTATAATAAATGTGTTGACTGTTACATTTCATAATGATATTAAATCACGCATTCTAGGGGTATAAAACTGGACCCCACCCAACAGACGGGGTGCAGAAGAGCCCTGACGCTGTCATGTACATTTGATTGTCTGCTTTTCTGAAACTCTTCTCTAACCGTGACTCTGAAAAATAAAGCTGCTTTATAACCGAACCTGCTGTCGGGTCTGAGTTTTCGTCCACAAAGTCTACGTGACCATCATCATCAAGTTCTTCCGTGAGAACCCTAAATCCAAAGAGGACTGTTTCATTTATGTTAGGTAGAATGCCAGAGGGGACTGGGGAGTGTAATGGTCTGGAATCTCTACAGATTTTATTTTTTTCTCCAGCCGTCTGGAGTTTTTTTTTTTTTGTTTTTTCTGTCCACCCTGGCCATTGGACCTTACTCTTATTCTATGTTAATTAATGTTGACTTATTTTATTTTCTTATTGTGTCTTTTATTTTTCTATTCTTTATTATGTAAAGCACTTTGAGCTACTGTTTGTATGAAAACGTGCTATGTAAATAAATGTTGTTGTTGTTGTTGGGGGGATGTGATAGCAGTCTGCTTGCTGCTTGTGCTGATTGACACATTTGCAAAATAAAAGATGCTAATGGAGAGGTGCAAAGGAATTTAAGGTGTCCCGGGATTATGAGTTTTTTCGTAAGCTTCTGGGATTCTAGAGTTAAAAGAAGTGTGTATAAATATATATAATATACTGTATAATGAGTCTCAGATCACATATGCTTAGTGGCCATTAAAATGCTATTGCAGCCAAAAACGTCTCCCCTAAATAATTCTACCCACCTAATAATACAATTAAACATACTTTTCCCATTCATTCCAAGAGTTTTTCTAGAGCTACCTCTCATTGGTTCTGGATGTCCCAGCTCCTCTTTAATTGTTAGTTGGCCCTCTACTGATGTGCAATTAACTAAGCCCAATAATCAACTGGCACCCCAATCACAGTTCGTTGCTGCCTTGTGCCTAGACCACAAGACCCTGAAATGGACTAAGTGAGATTAAGAATATTACATTAGGTTGAAAACACTGAAATCAGACTTTGGACATGTTTTCCCAATGAAAAACAAGTTGTATTAATACCAACATGTTTTTATTGCCCAATTCTAAATATTTGAAAAGTGTCATCATTTAATTAATTAATTAAAAAAAACAAAAGAAAAAAGTATAACAATTCCTTACCGTTAACATAGTGTATTCACATGCACCATCAAAGTTGAAGAACGTGTTGTCAAAGGTGATGAAATGGCCTTCCCCATAATGGATGCAAGTTGCAGGACATGCTTTGTATGGCTCACAGTTGAACACACCTTTTTGACATGTACTGAACAATGGAATAAATGTTATTTTTCACTCCACTATATTAATTGCTTATGAAAAGGGAAAAAAAATATGCAATAATGGATTAAAACAAGAGACAATCATTTTTTGTTATTGATTTCAGTTTCTTCTCATAATTAGGACTATTATCAGCCATTACTTCATGACGTTAATGGCAGTAAATAAGATTTATCACATCCCACTTCCTTTTTCACAATCAAATTTTATTAGAATTCATTTTGTGAATTTACTTTGATTATTTTTTTGTGGAAGAGACAGAATGCTTTAGTTAAACTGGTAACATTCATTGAATTTAATTGTGTAAAATTATATTATTTTTCCCACAACGTTCTCTCGAGAAGAACTCCAATGTCAAACTTCATTCTGTTTTCTGAATCCAATTCTTCCTTGGACACAGAACCTTTCCCATTGGACTTAAGGCAGGAATGAGTCTTGCAGGAGATGGCAGTAAACTGCAGGGTACACTTTGACATATGCCCTCACTAAGATACTTATCAGGTATGACCAAATCATTAATATCAAAAATTTAAAAAGTTAAAAACATTTAGAAAAAGATGTTTTTAAATTAGGAGATTTCAGTCAGATTTCAGCAATACGTTTTTGTTTTATTTACTAGAAATAAACATGTAAAATGTTAATTAAATTTCCATCCATTTAAACAATTACATTTAGCAGCACAGATTCTGTCTTCACTAATGTTCTCTCACTTTACAGACACTTTTAACAGTCAAATAATAAGTTAATATGCAACAGAGAAGTATAACGCATACCAGAGTTTGCAGTCAATTATCAAAGTGTCATTACGTTTGTACTGTACACCTTTATAAATGCAGGGGCAGTCCTCTTCAAGTACACAGTTACCATCGCCATCGTCATACAGCCCATCAGCACAAAAGCAGCCAGACTCACATGGATCCTAGGAGGCAAGAGAAGAAGTCTATTTACTTCCACTGTATAACTAGGATCCAATCCTAGAGCACTACAGAATGGAGTATTCAAAGTCAGATGACAATGAATTTCAGAAAAAATCTTTAATAGTCTAAGCAATCAATAAAATTACATGTTATTTTCTATCAGGTACAGGTTTCCAATGGGATGATAAGGGTTAGTACACAGAATGGCTCCTAAATCTGAGCTCATGGTGCTCTTCTGGAAAAGATTGGGCTATTCCTTAGAGGCAAGGGGTGAGAAGCTGCCTCAAACTGAGAAGTTCTAGTACCTCAAGGTCTTATTCATGAGTGGATGTAGAGGTGATTGTGAAATTGACCGGCAACAGTATGCAGCAGCAACAGTATTACAACATCACACTCAGTTGCAAAGCATTTCAATGCACACTAAACATAATATTCTGATGAAGCAAAGAGGACAACCCCAGCTGGAAATGAAAGGGATGCAACATATAGGTTCTCAATCTACACAGTAAGCTCCTGGGCAGTCTATGGCACCACAGGATGGTACTGGATGCACAACGTTCCAGACATTCTCAATTGGATTCAGGTCTGGGGAACTGCAGGCCAGTCAATGGCATCAATGCCTTTGTCATCCATGATCTGCCTACATACTCTGACCTAATGAGGCTAGGAATTGTCCTTAAGCAGAAGGAGCCAAGGGCCCACTGCAGAGTACTGTTGCCTAGCACGTGGAGGTCTGTGTGACCCTCCAAGGACCCACCGCCAAACCAGTCATGCTGGATGATGTTGCAGGACATTGGGCCCTCATGGAGTCTGTTTCTGACAGTTTGGTCAGAAACAAGCACACCAGTAGCCAGCTTGAGGTCATTTTGTAGGACTCTGGAAGTGCACCTCCTGCTCCCCCTTGCACAAAGGTGCAAATATCGATCCTGCTGCTGGGTTGATGCCCTTCTATGGCCCTGTCCAGCTCTCATCAGGTAACAGCCGGTCTCCTGGTATGTCATCCATGCTCTTGAGAATGTGCTAGGAGACATGACAAACCTGCTTGTGACAGCACATGTGGATGTGCCATCCTGGAGAAGCTGGACTACCTGTGCAAACTGAATTGGCTGCAGGTTCCATCTCATGCTACAAGTAGTGACAAGGACAATAGCAAAACACCATACTAGAGACAGGAAGGATATGGAGAGAGCAATTCTCTGTGGCCACCACTTGCAAAACAATTCCCTTTTATTGGGGGGTCTTGCTATTGCCTCTCCAGAGCACCTATTTTCATCTTCATTTGCACCAAAGACGGTGAAGCTGATTTACAACTGCTTTTGCTTCCCAACTGGACAAATTAATATCCCTGAAACTTAATTGACTTAATATTAGACTGTGATGATTATATGTTCCATTATTTTTTTGATCAGTGTTGATACCCATCAAACCTCAACTGTATATTGATATTGTCTAAATAAAAATCATGGACAGGAAAGAAGACTCTTAGACTATTGAATGGACTCCAATTAATACCCAATATGCAAACATAACTCTCACGGTATAAATAAAGGGATGGAAAAGCATCAGGCAGCGGCCCTGGAACTCCACATTTTTGAAGTTCTTTCCACAATATGCTACCAGGTTCCCAGTCACAAGATTTTTCCAAATATGCAAAGCCTAAATAGCCAAGATTAGCTCAATTGCCTCTTCCGGAAATTTGCTAACTGGCCATACATCCATAGATATGAAATATCCGGAAAGAGGAAAGGAAGGGGACTAAAGTTTCATGTGCATAGTGTCTGATGCACTAGCAGTCAAATCATAGGTAGCCACTATTATCTAGAAAATATGTCAGTTAAATGTAGACCTTTTTAGCTACCAGGAGAATTGTCTGTAGTAGTTCTCATGGCTATATGTATTCTTCAGGATGTGAATACTAGCATAGCCCTCAGTCACTTATTTAATACAATACACAAACAGAGATGTGCTTATCCTAAGTCTTTATTATAGGGTGGGAGATTAGCCAAACCAATTTTAAGATTGTTCTTTCAAAATTCTATCAATATGTTAAATGTACCACTTGGAGTAATAACATATTTGATTGTGTTTATTCAAATATTAAAAGTGAATACATAATTTTACTTCTGCCACATTTGGGCCAGTTAGTCCATCTCTCTCTGCTGCTAATACCAGCATATACGGCCCCTCAGGAGAATGAACAAGCCAGATGTGAAGACTGTGAAAACCTGGCCTGAAGCAGCTTATTCGAAGTAACAGAGCTGTTTTGTATGGACTGATTGAGCCGGGAATTGAAAGAGTATACTTAAACAGTGCTTTTTTTACATCAGTTGATAATGTAATTGGGTTTTTGCTAATTGGAAGCCCTGGATGACAAGGAAGGTTCAGTTACTTCTCAGAGTTCGTAACATTGCATTTAGTTCAGGTGACAGGGCTCGCTATAGTGCTGCTAGAGCGAATCTGAAGAGGGGCATTAGGAACGCAAAAATGGCCTATGGGAGAAGTACTAAAGAGCGTTTTTTGATTAATGATTCACGGCAGGTGTAGCAGAGAATACAGTACATCACAAACTATAAAAGCAGCAATATTGGGACTGCTGACAGCTGAGGTACAAAAAATTGTCCCAACAAGATTATCAACACTATTATCCTTTGGCAATCACAATTGTATGGTACAGGAGCATGATGTGAGGTTTGTGTTTAGGTCAGTGAACACTATGAAAACATCTGGTCTGGATGGGATACCGAGACTCAAAGAATGTGCTGTTCAAATTGCAGGTGTTTTTACAAAGATTTTAATTTATCTCTATCACAAGCCATTATCCCACCCCGCCTGACGTCAACTCTAATTATTCCAGCCCTAAAAAAGGTCAGTTTATTAGCAGTTTAAATGATTACAGACCAGTTGCTCTGACATCAGTTATGATGAAGTGTTTCAAGAAACTGATCCTAAAATACATTAAAACCAATCTCCCACATATTTTTGACAGACCAGTTTGCTTGCAGAGAAAATAGGTCTACAGAAGACAATATTGCCATAGCTCTACATATTGTACTGTCTTGCCTTGAGCAACAGTGAAGCTATGTGGGGATGCTTTTTATAGACTATAGCTATGAATTCAATACAATTTTACCGGACAAGCTATTGATAAAACTAATTGAATTAGGCTTTTCCCAATCCATACGTTACTGACTAAAGGAATTTCTTATCTCAAACTGTCAGATTCATATAATATCATTCATATATTGGGTGGACTTGGAAGGTCCATTTGCAGCCTTTAAAAGGTCCGAGTCAGATATACCACTTTCTCTTGCAGCCCAACACACAGTAGGCCTAGCCAAGAACATACTGCTCTGTTTTGTCAGCTGTGAGTACCTCACATCCAGCCAAAAAGCCAAAATCAGAAATTCAAAACTTCAGAGTATTTGAAGCAAAGAATGACTTTTATAATATCTAATCCTTTTTAACATGAACAGGTACATTTTGAGCAACGGATCTACCAATCAACTAATTTGTTAGACATGAAAATGCTTTGGCAGCTCTGGTTCACTGTTTCAATGCAGCTTATTTTATAATTGACTTAGGCATACCTGTTTTAATTATACTGCTGTTCACGTCTGGATTAAAGTTAATTCAGTTTGTACTTTGACTGAGAAAGACATTGCGCTTTAATGAATACAAAGTTCAAATGAGAGCATATTTTGCCTGTTAAGTACGTTTAGTGTCTTTGTGTTTATTTGTTTATTTTTTTAAATTTCTAATCCTTGTATCATTATTTACCGGGATAACTTCTATTCCCCAACATCTTTGAATTGGATTAGGTACGTCCGAGAATGATATGTTATGCCATTGTTTTTCTTTAATCCTATTTAATACTGCTGATGTTTTTGACTTTCGATTACTGCCAATGGTCATGGCATATATTTACAATTCTTTAACGTTAAGGTCAGAAATCTTGTTTGCTAATAAAACAGAGGAATATACAACATTATTTTTTTTAAAACTTATTTTTCATCATTCTTTTTCCAGGAAAGGTCTCAGGGAGATTTTGCCTATCCTGGTAGTCTAAGGCACTAGGCATGAACCAACCCAGGATCTAACATTTACTTTCTTTCATAAGGGCTTATTAAGAATTAATAATCAACATGATTGTGTAAGAGGAAACCAGAGACTATGAAGAAAACACACAAACATAGTGAGAACATACAGAACTCACAACAGGTATGAGGCAGTGATACGCCTGATCAAAGAAAAGTGCTTTGTAATTGTACTCATCTTGGAAGAACCAGAGTATCACCTAAAAAAGACAAATTGACTTACACAGTAACCTCCAGTTTGCAAACTTTCACATGTTCGTTCACACTGCATACTGCTAGAGGAATCGCATGTTGCAGTAATCCTTGGTGGCAGGCAAGCGCCTAGATGAGAAAATTCACAATTATGCGAGATTTATACAGCACTGATTTTGGATTCTTTGTGTACATCAGTTACTCACATTTTTTTTTTTCATTTTTGTTTTGTATTCAGATTGCATATTCCTAACCCGAAAACTGTGAGCGGAGGAACAGTATAAAAATACTATTTGTTACAGTGGGATCCTTTTCCTAAAATGTCTGTATACTGTGAATCCTTGGAACATGCTGACTTGGACAAATGATCTTAAGTACTAATGTCAGAGCTGAAATCATTTTGAAATCTAGCAAAGAAGTTAAAAATTAAAGGACGGACCTAGAAAAGCAAAGGGTAAAAAGTCTTACAGCCTGTCGACTATCTTTTAAATACAGGCCTTTAGCCTCGCTTTTTTAACAAAGGATTTACAATACTTAAAGATGTCCCTTAACACTGAATAGACATTTTGTTTCCTTGCCATCTAGGAAAGTAGACTGTGATACCTTACTATCAACAATTTCTGTTGGACAGAGTTACTTTGCTTCCATGACATGTTTGAAATGAAAAGACAGACCTTTCTGATTGAATTGGAAGTAAAAACACTCCAAACCCCTTACAAATAATATCTGAAATAACCCAGATGGGATAACATTATCTAAGGGAAAATCTCTGGTGGTATCCTCTACTATGCTGCTTACACAAAGACTCTTTGTGCTTAATTGGAAAAATCCAAATCTACCTCCTGTAACTGAGTGGAAAATTAATGTTTTATAAACTGCTCAAAAAACTTAAAGGAACACTTTGAAAACACATCAGATCTCAATGGAAAAAAGAAATCCTCCTGGATATCTATACTGATATAGACCGGGTAATGTGTTAGGAACGAAAGGATGCCACATCGTTTGATGGAAATGAAAATGATCAACCTACAGAGCCCTGAATTCAAAGACACCCCAAAAATCAGAGTGAAAAAATTATGTGGCAGGCTAGTCCATTTTGCCAAAATTTAATTGCAGCAACTGAAAATTGTACGCAGCACTTTGTATGGCCCCTGTGTTCTTGTATACATGCCTGACAACATCGGTGCATGCTTCTAATGAGATGACAGATGGTGTTGTGGGGGATCTCCTCCCAGATCTGGACCAGGGCATCACTGAGCTCCTGGACAGTCTGAGGTGCAACCTGGTGGCATTGGATGGACCAAAACATAATGTCCCAGAGGTGTTCTATTGGATTTAGGTGAGGAAAGTGTGGTGGCCAGTCAATGGTATCAATTCCTTCATCCTCCAGGAACTGCCTGCATACTCTCACCACATGAGGCCAGGAATTGTCGTGCACCAGGAGCCACTGTACCAGCATAGGGTCTGACAATGGGTCCAAGGATTTCATCCTGATACCTAATGGCAGCCAAGGTGCCTTTGTCAAGCCTGTAGCGGTCTGTGTGACCCTCCATGGATATGCCTCCCCAGACAATCATTAACCCACCACCAAACTGCTCATGCTGAATGATGTTACAGGCATAATGTTCTCCATGGCTTCTCCAGACCCTTTCACTTCTGTCACATGCTCAGGGTGAACCTGCTCTCATCTGTAAAGCACAGGGCACCAGTGGTGCATCTGCCAATTCTGGTATTCTATGGCGAATGCCAATCGAGCTGCATGCTGCTGGGCAGTGAGCTCAGGGCCCATTAGAGGACATGGGGCCCTTGGGTCACCCTCATGAAGTCTTTCTGGTTGTTTGGTCAGAGACATTCACACCAGTGGCCTGCTGGAGGTCATTTTGTAGGGCTCTGGCAGTGCTCATCCTGTTCCTCCTTGCCCAAAGGAGCAGATACTGGTCCTGCTGATCCTGCTGATGGGTTATGGACCTTCTATGGCCCTCTCCAGCTCTCCCAGAGTAACTGCTTGTCTCCTAGAATCTCCTCCATGCCCTTGAGACTGTGCAGGGAGACACAGCAAACCTTCTAGCAATGACACGTATTGATGTTCCATCCTGGAGAAGTTGGACTACCTGTGCAACCTCTGTAGGGTCCAGGTATCGCCTCATGCTACCAGTAGTGACACTGACTGTAGCCAAATGCAAAACTAGTGAAGAAACAGTCAGAAAAGATGAGGAGGGAAAAATGTCAGTGGCCTCCACCTGTTAAACCATTCCGGTTTTGGGGGTCATCTCATTGTTGCCCCTCTAGTGCATCTGTTGTTAATTTCATCAACACCACAGCAGCTGAAACTGATTAACAACCCCCTCTGCTACTTAACTGACCAGATTAATATCCCATAAGTTTCATTGACTTTATGCTATACTCTGATTAAAAAGTGTTCCTTTAATTCTTTTGAGCAGTATATTATTTTAAATTGGAAACATAAAAATCACTGAAAGAATTGGTTTAAGAGTTTTGTTTTTTTTTTAAATTAGGCTTTTCTTGATCTTTGCTATTGTTTTATTTTTTAAATTTTATTGTAATCATTCCATACAAATAGATCAATTTTTACAAAAAATAGGATTGAAAACGAATTGCTATTAATATATATGAGGAATCACAATAGGCTTTTTCTACTGTATGGCTCTATTTTGTGGGTATGGCAAGAAGTGTTTTCTTTCTATTTTTTTTCTCGATGATTTTTTCTCTGTTGATGACATGAGTATATCAGCTGCATTTTGTGTTACAGTATATGTTTAGCATTCGTTAATAAGATAAAACAAAATAAACTACAAAATTATCTCTATTAAAGTTAAATTATCTATATTTTTCTTACCTGTGTCTAAGCTTCTAAAGAAATCACAAATAAATGTGCCATTACTGCAGAAACTACATAAAACAGAGAAGAGTAAATTAGAACATACCTATTTTTATCACTTTTTTCCATTTTGTCCAGCATATTTAATACAGTCTTAATATTTTGTAACTAATTTATTTTTTGACATTTACATGAAACCATGTTTTTTTGCATTGTTTTCAGCTTCGAACTCCTCTGCCTACTTTATCCAGAATGTAATTGTGAGCTTTAATGTATCCAGTGCATTTTCATATCAAAGAAAGTAAAAATAAATACTGACATTTACTAAAAACTGGCACATAATGAGGCATCAGATACAGGATAACAATCGATCTACATGCTGTACAGAAGAGATGCTCAAGTTGATTAGCAACTGAGTCACTTTACAAGATTATCACCTTGGGATGTACCATATTTTAATATGTAATTATACGATTGGGTGTTTAATAATATATTTCTGCAAACATTAAACTCCTTAAGCTGATTGAAACAGAACTTAGCTGCATATTTAATGCCTTCAAATCAAGCTAAACACCCAAAAAGATTTACATTGAATTGCAGTTGTGCTTCAAGCCTTGATAGAATTATAAAAACAAATGAAACTCTTGGTTTTACTTTTTTCCCTTTACTAATGCTGTTTTCTCCTCTTATTAACAGTCCAAGGTAAATTCTTATATTTGAAAAAGGGATAATAGCCCTCTCATTGCCATATGGACTAGTTCAGCTTGCTAAATAATCGCTGATATTTTAAGCTCCACATGCAGGGTAAAGCAGTTACTACTATCAGAACTCATGTCTTCAAATATGAGTGCCCTCACAGTGGTGTCCTGTCAGAAAGAAACTGTTCACCTGGTGCTGTGATATGCATACAATAGATTGATGCTGACCAGAAATCTGTTCACCACAGAGGGCAAAGTGCAGGAAGCCAAACCTTTTGTTCTCACTAATGGCCCATCAGCTCAGTATCCTGATAACACAGCCCAACTGGTCTATCCCAAAAGCCACAGTCTACTACATCTTGAATGAATGTAGAAGTAATTTCTTTGCAATGAGCATATGACCCAAAAATTTCTGCAATTGTTATAAAATACTTTATTATACAACTTACAGCAATTCCTTTTAAGTCACTATCAAAATACTTACCTTGAGATGCAATTGCACTTGTCCCAGCTCTTCCTCCATTCATGGAAAAATGTCCTGTAATTATCTTTTTTTTTTGCCTTGTCTACAGCTCCCTGCAATTTCTTCCAAGATTTCTAACATGATAGCAGATAATCGTTCCTTCCGCCTCAAGTTTAATTTCAGGAACAGAAGGAAGTAACAAGAAACGAGATCCTGCAAATATGGGAGGTGTATGGAGCTAAACTACACTGTTTGGGTCAAGAGCTCTGATAATGCACGGTGTGCTGTCCTTGTGCAAAATGCTGCTTTGTCTGTGCACCTGCTCCAGATGTTTTTTTTCTTCATGCATTCCTGCAGCCACCTCAGCAGTTCAATGTTGCTGATTAACAGTCTGTTCACTGAGAAACACTTTATTAACAAGTCCTTTAATGCCAAAAAACATGTTCACCACTGTCTTGATGTATGACATGTTTTTTTTACATGTCTTTCTTTGGCTTGGTGCAAAAAAATCTCTGACAAACTTGTAAGATTGTAAAATAAATTTTAGGAATACACATCTCAATCAACTCAGAAAAATGCAACATGTCAGACTGATTAACACGACTATGGGCATGGAATCTTAGTGGCTTGGTTGGTAAACCTACCCATGGAGCGCTAAACTGCTTCAGTATTTATTAGTGAAAAGCAAAAAAATAAAAAAATAAAATAAACATTTAAATTCGTTGGGTACAAAAAATAAAACATGAAATACAAACTAAGTTTCATGGTGACCCTTTGCGTAGTTTTCTTTTTGCTTTATTGACTGTGCATTGTCTAATTTCATACTGCTTCTAGGAGGGATGCTGTTATACAAGAGGATTTCTCTGATTCGGTATAATACCACTTCAGTATTTAATCAAATTGTTATGTTAAGTCAAAACAATATTTTTCTACATACAATGCATAGTTTATAAAATTATACCATTAATTACATATTTTACAGATTATGTAAGTAAATAACAGGCAGAATGATGAATGGATTATAATGCTGTGCACATCAAAAGTATGTTATTATTTAAATCGACACAAAAACAGGTGCACTGTATTTACTTTTGTTTTGCTTCTGGTGTGTTCTGCACTGCTGCAGCACTTTATTGCTGTCTGCCTGCTTGACCACCTTCTATGCCCCTTCACAGTGTGCTGCCGTTTCCCATCTCATTTTGTTCATAGTTTGGTACAGATTAGGAACTATCTTTTTGGACAAGCAGCTTATTTGCCAGTGCTTGAAGTTGAATAAAATAACTGTTGGCACCGCTGGTTGTATTTGGTTTTTCATCATCCTCTTCACATGCGAGTGTTCACAAGTATATAACTATTTCTAATTGCAGTTCTCTCTTGGAAATCTGAGCATACACTGATATAGACGTAAACTATTTCAGACAGCAGTGGGGTCTTCCTAGGAAGTTGAAACCGTCCCTTATGACAAGTGCCTGTAAGCTCTGGTCCGTGTACAATTAAATGCCAATACGCCTCAACAAAGAAAGGGAAATGCTTACTTGAATCACTGTGAAAGTGATGAAAAAATATTGTCTGTAGTGAATTTTCTCACATCGCTTGTGAGATGTTCACAGATCACATCAACAATCACACTATATTTCCCTCACAATCAAGTGTGATGTTTATCTAAATAGATAATGGATTTGGGTACATATGCTGCTTACATCAGCAGCAAAAATTTGATTCCAGACTTGCTGTGTTTAATTTTGACTGTGTGATAGGGAATCAACATTTTAACAGTTGCTCATCAACAGTATGTTTGCCCTTACTTATAAAGCATGAAGCAGTTCTGCACAAATAGTGCTAAGTGTCTGATATACTGTAGAAGCAAAGCTGTTAGTTAACAGCCTGCATCAGATAGATATGGGGACACATTGAGGATAGAGCGAACTGTAAGTGAATGCAGTTCACTTGCAATTGTTTCAAAGAAATGTGAGACATGATGATGTATGCAAATACAAGAAAATACTTTTTTTCCTTTGTATGTGTATGCAACTGTCATTAAATACATATATGTGATTCATTATGTGCAATTTTGTAAGAATGTTATTTAAAACATATACCAGTATTTAAATATAGCTGTAAATACCACATTGAATCAATCCTTTCACTTTCATGAAGAATTCCTAACATTTATTCTTGCATTTGCATTCATTGTCGATCTGCAGTGTCTAAAAACTTTGCAACTGAGCTGCCCTCCACCACTGCTCTTTTCACATCTGACTGGAATACTCCATCCAGTATGTGCCATTTCGCATGTTCTCCCTTCCCCACATTGAATTACTACTGATTGTATACTTTGTATTCCACGGTGTGCCATTTTGAGTTTATAGTTTTTTACCTAATGGAAATAACTGGGGGTGGCACGGTGGCGCAGTGGTAGTGCTGCTGCCTTGCAGTTAGGAGACCTTCCTGGGACCTCCCTGCGTGGAGCTTGCATGTTCTCCCCGTGTCTGCGTGGGTTTCCTACGGGCGCTCCGGTTTACTCCCACAATCCAAAGGTGTGTGCTTGGTGTGTGGGTGTGTTTGTGTGTGTCCTGCGGTGGGTTGGCACCCTGCCCAGGATTGGTTCCTGCCTTGTGCCCTGTGTTGGCTGGGATTGGCTCCAGCAGACCCCCATGACCCTGTATTCGGATTCAGCGGGTTGGGAAATGGATGGAAATAACTGGAGTGCTGACAATTTTTAGATTTGTTTTTGTCTTCATCATGTGTAATGAAATAATGTGAGTGATTATCAATAAGACATTTTTTCATTGTATAGTTGTCTGCTAAAGACTATCTGCAGTTCACTTCTGGAAAAAAAATGTTCTGTAACGTTGATGGTAGAAGAGTACACTGTGTGCACAATTATTAGGCAAGTGAGTATTTTGACCATATCATCATTTTTAATGCGTATATTCCAACTCCAAGCTGTATTAACTTGAATGCTTATTGGATTTAAGCACGTCAGGTGATGTGTATTTGTGTAATGAGGGAGGGTGTGGCCTAAGGAGATCAACACCCTATATCAAGGTGTGCAGAATTATTAGGCAGCTAGTTTTCCTCAGGCAAAATGGGCCAAAAAAGAGATTTAACTGACTCTGAAAAGTCAAAAATTGTAAAAAGTCTTTCAGAGGGATGCAGCACTTTTGGAATTGCTAAGATATTGGTGTGTGATCACAGAACCATCAAACATTTTGTTGCAAATAGTCAACAGGGTCGCAAGAAACGTGTTGAGAACAAAAGATGCAAATTAGCTGCCAAAGATTTGAGAAGAATCAAACGTGAAGCTACCAGGAACCCATTATCCTCCAGTACTTTCATATTCCAGAGCTGCAACCTATCTGGAGTGCCCAGAAGTACAAGGTGTTCAGTGCTCAAAGACATGGCCAAGGTAAGGAGGGCTGAAACCCAACCACCACTGAACAAGAAACATAAGTTGAAACGTCAAAACTGGGCCAAGAAATATCTGAAGACAGATTTTTTTCAAAGGTTTTATGACTCTTGATGGACCAGATGGATGGACCTGTGGATCAGTAATGAGCACAGAGCTCCACTCCAACGTGGAGGTGGGGTAGTGGTATGAGCTGGTATTTTTAAAGATGAGCTAGTTGGACCTTTTTGCATTGAAGATGAACTCAAAATCAACTCCCAAACCTACTGCCAGTTTTTGAAGACACTTTCTTCAAACAGTGATACAGGAAAAGACCATGATTTTTATGCAGGCCAATGCTCCATCACTTGCATCGAAGTTCTCCACTGCGTGGCCAGCCAGTAAAGGCCTTAAAGATGAAGGAATAATGACATGGCCCCCCTTCCTCATCTGACCTAAACCCTATCGAGAACTTGTGGGCACTTCTTAAACACTAGATTTACGGGGGAGAAAAACAATACACCTCTCTGAAGAGTGTCTGGGAGGCTGTAGTCACTGCTCCACAAAAAGCTGATCGTCAACAGATCAAGAAACTGACAGACTCCATGAATGGAAAGGCTTATGACTGTTATTGGAAAGAAGGGTGGCTATATTGGTCATTGATTGATTGATTTATTTTTTTTGAAATGTCAGAGATGTTTATTTGTAAATTTTGAGGTGTTTGTTTATTATTCTTACTATAACAGATGAAAATAAACAAGTGAGATGGGAAAATTTTCATTTTTCCTTTAGTTGCATAATAAATCTGCACACTAATAGTTGCCTAATAATTGTGCACACATATGTATTCTCCTGATGATGTTCACACTCACATTTCCGTTGTGAAACATTCAGGTTTCAGGTTTATTAACATTTTGGATTGACTGATAGCACTGTGTTTGTTCCATATTAAAATTAATCCTCAAAAATACAACTTGCCTAATAATTGTGCACACAGTGTATTTGTCCAGGTAAAAAGGACACACAAATGTAGTCTAGTGCAAGAGAGACAGCAACTCAAACCTGGGTACCAATGTATAACAGTGTTGCTGGTGGGTCATGTAAAAAAGCAAACAAAAATATCAATCATGTTTTCAAAATAGAATTTCAGAGTTGCATCTTTATAGGCATTTGAAGTGTAGCAATTCAGGAAAAGTCAAGTGTCATCCACACTGTGGAAACAATTAAAGATTTGAAAACACAATGATAATTGACATTGGTCATGGCTCTTCAAGAAAAATTTCCTTTAGATTGGTTATAAATAGGAACACTTAATTTTTGCCTTTCAGCAGGGAGGATATAACTTTTAAGAACATTTTTGCTCAACAGCAACAGAAAAGTAAATAAATAAAAATAAAACAATAAGATATTGTAGCGACCCGGCAGTCAGCGCTGCCGGAGTGATGCATTATGGGAAGGTTGTACGTTCACTGCTTTTTATAATGTTTTTCCTGTTGTATTTATTAATGTCTTAACTTGTAAATAATTGTTGTGTTTGTGTTCAATTGGTTGGGTGGGTTTGGGTCATCGCCGTCCGGGGTTATTTATTTTGTAAAAAGTACCGGTTATGTGAAATGTGTCTTCGTGCATGACCTTGACCATGGCAGTGCAATAATGTCGAGCTTTGTTTACTGGCTATCTGTGAATAAAGAGATACAACAGGACAGAGCTGTTATTCATTGCTAAGATTTTATCTAAGCAATTAATGCCGAGACACTTGGAGTCGTGCGGTGTATGGGACACGAGTGCTCGTTACTTAAAGAGCTGGGTACAGCTGCGTGTTTAACGCTGGCAATCCGCTAGCCGACAGCTTGGGAAAGGTGCACGGCAGCGATCGGCTTTAAAAACTTCAAGACTCGACCCCAGGTCGCTACAATATTAATACATAAAAATAGATGTTTTCTTGTGATCTAAAATGTAATATTGATATTATCATCTACAGCAGCAACCGGAAGCACTTAATGATCAAGGGCCAGGTACCTGCTCTGTAGTGCTATTGTGTGATGTAAAAAGGTTCATGACAGGCTGTTTTCTTCATATTGGTGGACAGCACTGGAAATGCCTAAATTATTAGCCTTGATTTACATGTACGCCCAATAATACTTACCTTACCTTAACATTCACTCATTTTTCATGTCTGAAATACAATGGTGGCCAAGGACCTTTCACTACCCCTGCTAGGTTAAAGATCAAATATAAAGCAAAATCAGAATACCCTTCCAGAGGCCAATCGCCTATTGCTGCCCCTGAGCACCTACCCTGAAAGGACTACACTTCCCTACCTTAGCAAAGGTCAGACCAACTCCTGCTGGGATTCATAGATATTGAAAGGGCTGCACAAATCAAACTGATCAACACCCCAGCTTCAATACCTTAGCAGGGTCTAAAAAGCCTCCTATATATCCTTCAGCTCTCTCATTGTTACCTGTGGCACAGTTTTAACAGAATGAGCACAGCTTACACCTGAACAGACGTAAAAGACATACTCCAGCAAGTTTGCTACCACTAAAAGAGCAAAATAAATAACAAATCACTCAAACAAGTGTTCCCTGGGGCAAATGATATCAATATGTAAGGCTAGATTCATTTATGAAACATTCAAACTTTAATGCAATTAATATTTATGTTCATTTGCAGAGAAACCAGAAATTATATACTAAACAGTAAATGAAAGGTACAACCTGAAAGATTCAGATCAGTGTCCATGAAAGAGAACTTGGCTTTAGTATATTCAGGAGAGAGATATCGGTGCAATTTAAAGGATTTATTCTTCTTAATCCATCTGAAGCATTCTTTAAAATATTGCACCACCATAACGTTGTCATCTCCTTTGCTGAGACATATTTTAGGTAACTCTGCACTTTTGTAGCATGATGGTTCAAATCGATGCAGCTTCAGAGCTGCCAACACCCTCCCTCTCTCATATCAACACTGCGTTGTTATCCTCCCATTATTTACTCAAGTTTGCCTCTCTCAAACGTTGCATCTGCACTTCTCAATGATATAGTGTCTACTATTTCTCAATAGCAGTATTAACTTTAATAATGTGGCTTCATGGATGTTGTTAGTAGGGACATTAGTAAAAATCAAGATGACTGTGAATTTATCTTTGGTCTTGTTCTTCTGTCAGCCAGACATTCTTTTAAGTTAATAATGAGGTACAAGTTAAATCACAATGGAATCCAGTTTCAAGTTTACAATCTTTTCTGCTGTGCAAATGACATCCTGCACTTTATGTTTCAAGTAAGCAGATGCATTGCCATGCCAGACTGTTATGGAGAAAATGAGGAAGCTATGAATAAGAGCTCTATAAACTGCACCAGCACTGATTAGAACAGATTAAACTTTTTAAGCTGATCAAGAAAAAACATCAAAAAGAGCTCAGCAGTGTAACAGCAGTTATGTTTTCATCACAGCTCAGATGGCAAGTGATAGCTGTACCAAGAAATTGAAATGATTCCAAAATGTTCACAGCGATACCATTTATAACTAGGAGGATACCATTTGCAAGGAGTTCAAGTTAAGACAGTTGATGGTGAACCATCTGGGAAGAAGATCCACCTCTCTCTAATATGGCACCTTGTTCCTGTCTGTGATCAGGCCACATAGGGTGGTGTCACTTGCAAGTTTCAGCAGTTGAGGTGCAGTCATTGGAGCAGAGAGATATTTAAGAAGAAGAGACAGTCCTGAAGGGACCATGGGCTCAGTTTCAGGGGTTATGACTGATATTTGCCCATCTTCAATGTCTGACATCTATTCCTTAGAAAGTCTGGCATCCAGGGATATGGGGCATATTTCAGATTTATATTGAGAAGTTTAAATTGTTATTATTACCCACAAAAATTGGATAGAGTTAGCCTACATATTAACTACTAAGTATTGCTGCTGTACAGCACAGACTGATAGATGTGTATTTTACATGACTAATTATGTACAGTTTATCAAGCAGTGATATGGAAGACAAAATGTTATAGGCAAACTTCTGAGCACAATGCTGACAAGATTCAGAAGTTAAAAATACAACCAATCAATACAGCACATCAGGCACACAATCTATTAATTCTTACCAGCTTGTTTCATTGATTAAAACAGTTTGGGAAAGAGCCACAGCTGTTCCATTCTCTAGGAAACAAGGACACTTTTCTTCAATGACACAGCCCCCATTGTTATCAAGGTAGGTGCCATTGGGACACTGGCAGCCCTCAAGAGGTACCATAGATTGGTAGCATATTTCAGGATACTGCAGTGAGTAGCAGGTATGCTTGCAGGTTCTTACATTATAGCTGAATTCGTGTTGTCTGGGACAGGTAATTGCTGTAAAGAAAATGAAAGAAGTGGTTCAAGTGCCCATCCTCTGGTACTTTTGCCATGATGTACATCATCTGTTCCAAGATTTTCCCTTGACAGGTATAGACTATTCTTGAAATGTGATGTTCGTTGACCCCAAAATCAGTACCAATAAACTTATGTAACCTTAAGACTTTTCAGTCATTTGGATATTTTTCAAATATAAAAGATCTGAATGAGCGGCGGTGGGATGGCACCCTGCCCGGGGTTTGTTTCCTGCCTTGCATCCTGTGTCTGCACCCAGCAGACCCCCGCGACCCTGTAGTTAGGATATAGCGGATTGGATAATGGATGGATGGATATCTGAATGAGTGTATTTTGCATCTCTGCTCAAATTAAGAGATTTACACATTAAAGTCTTTTGCTGTATATGACTATATTACCCCAATAACAGCTGCAGGGGGTGACAGGGAGACGTCCCTGTCACTGCTCCGCCACCAGGAGGCGTTCTAGCGATTAAAGGAGCGAAACGTTGGTGAATGGTGGTTCCTAGCTGAAGACCCTGCAGCTGACCCATGGGCACCGGAGGAGGTGCGACAGGCAGCAATGCCGAGCAGGTTATACCACCTACCTGTACATCGACAATGCCATTAACTTGGCTTATGTTGCCAATGATGTGTACAACATTACTTACTGCAATTTTCCATACATTCTTCTCTCCATTTTTCCAGTATCAGTCCCTTCTCAGCACAGGCCCTGGCATACGACTCCAAAGCCCCACACAAGAACCTGCTCGTTTCTTCATAGTTACATGCTTCATACCTGCATCTCTGACATAAGTTAAAAAGAAAATTTTATTTTCATATTAATTACTAAGTATAAGAATCAAATAAGTTAATGTCACTAACTACATATTACAATCATATATCTGATTAGAGTTTTAAATAGAACGTTAAATTGATAACAATTTTCACATCTATACATTTTCTGCTTTTGTCTTTTATATTACTTCAAAGATCATTGATTTACAGCATTCTTACATGTTTTTTAACTGTGTAGCTACTGGCACAGCCCTCCCACTAGTCAAAGACCAAAAGGTGAAAAGTTTTTAACATTTCTTTTATTAGGTTGTGTTGTAATCACTTTTTATGGGTTTATAAATTGTATCTACATCCTTCCATTTTTTAAAACTAATATAAATGTTATATCACACTTTGTTTTTCTTGTTGGTGTCATTGTTTTGTGTTTTTTTGCATGGCAAAAGTCATTTGTTATGCCAGCAATATCTGTACGAGTTTAATAATTACATTTTTGCTGTCTAAGATGGTGATGGGGCAAGGACCTTATCTATGAAATGGATTAATTAAAAATAATAATAATGATGATAAAAAACGTTATTGGCCATTTTGTGTTGGTGAAATTTGGATGAGAACATTGGCTTGATTCTTGACATGCAACAGTTGGTTTGTTTTTGTAAATTTCAATGTTTGAATTACTTTTCTTTAGACCCTTGACAGCTCCTGATCATGTGTGCCCTGCCTCGTCATTTGGCATTTTCCTTAGCATTACAAGGGGCTAAAAGTCACCTCCATGAAGAATTTACTGCTAAGGCATTTTGCCTGTATCCTTCCATGACGATCATTTGAGTTTCTGGGATTTCTGCACATTTCCTTCTGTCTCTACAAGATCAGTAAACTCATGAAAGTAATTCAAAAACAAAAAATCTTAACACTTTTGAATGTTTCCACCATTTTTAAATAGACACCAAAAGATCCCACTGCATGCATGCAACACCGATTACAGATAGTCCGACAGAGATCTTGCTGCTCATACTAATGAACCTTACTTGGTAGCCCCCTTGTCATACTGAAAAGTAGAAAATTCAACTGAATCCCCTGTTTGACTCCCAAAGGCAATGACTGAATGTGTAAATGGCAATTAAGAAAAGAAGGGTATATGATCAAGTGGTATTAATTCTATATCCATTTTTAACCTTATGCCCTGATTAGGTTTATGTGGGGTAATCTTCTGTTTTATTGTTTGTTTTTTTTTTAATTTAGCTTTATTATTCTATCAAAGTTTGTATTTCCACCACTATACCCTTGTGGTACAACCCTGAATTACCAGGGTATTCCTGAAGTTTGATTATACTGGCTGAATGATGACATGGGCTCTTATAAAGTTTCATTTTTTTTTCTTCAGTTTAGTGTCTTTATTTTAGTTTGCTCAAAATGTTAGCTTAAGTTGGATTAATTATACAGTACTGACAATATAGTCTTTTATAAGCAACAGAAATTTCTGCAACCAATTGTCCTTTCCTCTGGTTGCCATAATGGCCCAAACTTGTCACTTTCACCTAAAAGCACAGGCATGAATATTTCACACAATTACTTGTGGGGCAGCCTGGCACTACTGCTCCCTTGAGCACAAGTTAATAAACATATTATCACCCCTAGGCTTTAACTCCAATAAATCCACGGGTATTGGACTCTAGCAATTAAAAGTGTAAGTTAGCAATGCTGGAAACTCAGATTTTAGCTTTTGTTTTTGTTTTCCACTTGAAATCTTTACAGTTTAGAAGGCTGTGGGTGTTATGATAAATCCCAAATTGGAAAAGCCCAGACTCAAAAACGCCTTACCCAAAAGTAAACTTTTAATAATAAAATGCATTGATAAATTTAAATAAGAAACACAAACTTTAAAATTTCAAAAGCAGAAAAGAAGATAAATACTTCAAAGGTCAAGAAGTAAAGTTAACCAAAATCTACAATACAAAAAAAAAAAATGTATTAAAGTGAAATTGTTTTCATAATGTGTGATTTATGAGAGTCCTAATTGCTGGGTGTTCTTTATTTCTTCCTTTCGTTCTCTCTTTTTCATTTTTTTACATTCAATCAGTGTGGGCTTTTCCTTGTGAAACACACAAAGTGAAACATATGATGCTGCTTGAAGATGATCCCTCACTCCAGAAATAAGCAAATTCTAATTAATTAGAATTATGAAATGATCAGAATGCATGTGCCTGTTCTTTTCCAAGTAACACAGACAAGAGATACTGCCTTTAAAACACTGTAAACTCCACAACATATTGAAAAAGGAATGTTCAACTGGCATTTAGAAGAACTGTGAGGAAGCAAGGACTGACTTCTTACCTATGAACAAAAAAAAAAGAAAGAGAAATAAACGTCAAATTATCCATCCATCCATTATCCAACCCACTATATCCTAACTACAGGGTCACAGGGGTCTGCTGGAGCCAATCCCAGCCAACACAGGGCACAAGGTAGGAACCAATCCTGGGCAGGGTGCCAACCCACCACAGGACACACACAAACACACCCACACACCAAGCACACACTAGCACCAATTTAGAAACACCAATCCACCTGACCAGCATGTCTTTGGACTGTGGGAGGAAACCGGAGCGCCCGGCAGAAACCCACGCAGACACGGGGAGAACATGCAAACTCCACGCAGGGAAGCGAACCTGGGTCTCCTAACTGCGAGGCAGCAGTGCTACCCACTGCGCCACCGTGCTGCCCAAACTTCAAATTAGAAATTTGAAATGTTATACACCTTTATTTAAAACATTTATTAAATATGAAACTCCACCCATTACAATAGGATATTAGATATCATTCATTGAGTTGTCAGTACTCATCTTACCCGATAGAATTGGTGGGGGCTGACAAGAGAATGGCAGCTGGCAAAGATGCTAGATTTGTTGAGGAGGATACCACAGTGAAACTCAGAGTACGCAGCTGGTAAAGGAGAACAAGAAATTTTATGCTCTATAAACAAATCATAAAAAGTCTTAATAACAAAATCAAACAAATGTTTTTCCCCATACTTACATAGCATGAGCAAAAAAACTTCACTTTAACAAGCAAGAACATAACCAACCTCAAAGACAAAATACTTTTGATATTAAATTCAAAGCCTGTGGGTCTCTACTCTCACTACATTAAATAAGGCTTTTGTTTTGCTGTATACATAAGGAAACTTTAACTTTAGAACCGCCACACATTATTTTAGGTGCTATAACTATAGATGTTACTCCAAGCTAATCCTTTGGTTCTCACTAGTAGCCCAACAATTCATTACCCTGACATCCAGACAGTGCATCTCTACCTCCCATCCCCAAAACCCATGTACATTAAAAATGATTATTACAACAAGAAACATTAACATATATTTTCAATTAAACAACAACAAAAAAAAGTTGTGAAGCTGTTCAGCATAAAACTGCTTCAAATTTAAATGACATGTGTAAATAATTTAAGGGTTTTAACTATACTCGCATATTTCACAAAAGCAAAATGAAAGCAGGATGTTGGGTGATCAAATACAATCTGCCCACATTCATGGATTCACAGAACTGTGTTACTTCAGACAGTTCTCCCTTGCTTTGTTGCATGTGGGGTGGCAGCTCCTCTAGCTCTTTTTTATTCCTTTTTTGGCATGGGTACAGAAGATGTGTGTTAGCATCTTCATGTTGCACAAGCAAACAAAATTGACTGTTTATTCTCGTATTCACATGCATGGTCTGACCTGCCTTGTAAGTGAAAACGTTGCGAGTGTGCAGCCTTTCGGCACCGTGCTCACCCATGGCTTTCTTTGTGCACTATGTGCCATCCTTTACCAGATGAAATGTTGATGTGCTTTGTCCTTTCTCTACATGCTGATTCATACTGGCTGTGAAGTGTGAGAACTGAGGCGATTGGCAGTTTTGATCTGTCATGCAAATAAGATTTTTATTCTGCTATGTACACATGATGTCACTAATGTGGCAATAAATCAGAACTAAACTAATTACACTAACATTTTTTCGTCAAATTAAAATCTTGGACTTTTTAAACAGATAACAACAATGTGCAGCTGCATTTGTTCACTACATTTAGTACTAAACCACACTCAGCATTACTGGTTTTCCGTGACATGGCAAGTGCATGCATTATAAGAAAAACACTGAGAAAATGAAAAGTGATGAAATGAAGCACCACAAATCATTTACTGATTTTTTTTTTAATAATGCATGCTTAGTCAATCAAAGTGGTAGAGGAAAAGATCGACTGATAATAGAGTGTGTGAGCAACAAAAAATAATCAGTAACCTTTAGTGTTTCTTGTTGGAAGATGTTTATTCAAGTGTATAATATGATGAGGTAATAATCCTCTTAGGAAATGATGCCAATACAAAGTTGTGATTTGTAGAAATTTTAAACTAAATTTGACTGATTTTTAATAATCTTTTTAACAGTATTAGGGAGTCCTGAATCAATCTCTGTATGTGTATGGAAATGGATAGCAAGGATAGACTGGTTTCCTAAATGGGATGGACAGACCTTAGCCTGGTTGGAAGTCCCGTGCATGTCTTTTCCGGGAAGCAGTGCACGGGCATCTCACATGTGAACGGTTTTAGATCGACCGACACTTATTTTTAATAAAACTACTACAGTATGTTGACACCAATAAAAGACTAACCTTATCTACAAGCAGTTCATGCTGTCATGCCTATAATACATGTATCTAGTTCAGGGGTGCCCAATGCGTCCATTGCGATCGACCGGTAGATCGCAAAGGTCGTGCAGGTAGATCGCGTTGCATTCAAAAAAAATTTTTTTTAAACGTTAGTCTATCATATATCCTCCCTATGGCATTTGCCACTTGATTGACATACAGGGCAGCCATTCTGAGATCTCCTTTCTTCTAAGACACTGGTCATCCCGACCCGCACACACGATCAAACGTGCAAGCTGCTGCAAAACTCCGGCTGTGATCTAGTTAGCCTTCCAATTTATATCGACTAAATAAGGGATTAAAAAAAAATGTTTGGGGAAGGTATGTGCTGGATGTGTAATTAGAAGAGGATTTTTTTTCTCTCACAATGTCACAATCGAAGTGCGTTTGTCTGATCTATCAATCTATCATTGCTAATCCAAAGAAGGAAAATGTGGAAAGGCACTTTCGAACTGTTCATAAAAACTACGAAACTGACTTCCTTCCGAAAAGCGATCTGAGAAAGAGAAAAGAGAGGCAAAATCGCAGTTAATCGGACAGCTGTCATTTTTCACTCGGCTGAATTCAAAAGGCTCTACTTATTTATGGGAGTCAGCCTTTTCCCACGTGAAGATTATTAAATCCAAATACTGTAGTGACCATAAATGTATTGAATTGTTATTGTGCCGTGAAGGTTATTCAGTTATGCAACTGTGTGTGTGTGTATATATACTTTTTAATGTAGGTAGATCATTTCGACCTGGTTATTTTAAAAGTAGCTCGCAAGCCGAAAAACTGTGGGCACCCCTGATCTAGTTAGTTGCGGTAATAAGAGCGCAGAAACCATAACTTGTCCAGCGTGCGGTCATCCAGGCGAGAGAGTACTTCGTGCAGAGTACGCCAGCTGCTGAAAAAGCACGCTTTGCCTCCACGGAAGTAGACAGCACAGTCATCAGATACAGATACACTTGTTCTAAACAACGCCCGCAATTGCCGTTGCTGTGAATCACCGCCATTTCAGCTGTTACTGATGCATCCAGTATCTTGTCATCATTCTGTGATGGCAAGTTTCTTGGGACAGATAATGCGGATGCAACAGACTGACGCGTTGCAATTTCAAGTTGCTGTTCAAAGCTTTTGTCTGACAGACGTCAATGAAGTCTTCAGTTTTCAGCTATAACTCTGTTATTTCTTGATCGATTTTTACACTTTTACAAGCTATATATGCGAACTTGGCCGTCCCTGGTTTCCCGGGAATTACAGAAGTTTCATTCCCGGGAATGCAAGAATGAAAAATGTCCGGGAATATACACTAGCCATGGAACCGGTTGAAGACCAATAACAGAATAATTAAAAAATATCTTGCTTTACAGACCTACAGAATACTTTCATATAGTACCTTTGTATTTGCTTGTGTGAATGTCTTGTAATTGGCGCTTTGTCTTGCAAACACATTCATGTAAAGCTGGCTTCTCAGACTGTTATTTTCTACACAACTTTCTCAGCTCCTGTTTGGCTTTATACTTGCAGTCTTTTAAGACGACTCTCTCAGCAGGCCTTATATCCTTTCATTCACACTCATGAGTCTCACACTTGCACTTTCTCTTTTGTTGCGTCACCAAAACCAAACTGACGAATCAGATACACACATGCAAAGAAAAAAACACTACTCTGTTTTTCTGAATAAAAAAAAAACACCCACTGGCTTGGTAAATGGTGATTCTAGTGTTAAAAAGCTTGGTTAAGATGTTGGATAATAACTGATTCACCCTTTACAACTGAAAAACTGTGTTAGCCTTTTTAAATGACTGTTATTGGCCTGTGCTACCAATGAAGACATATGTAAACCAACATCTCACATTGCCTTGAGACAGTGCCCACAATAACCTAGTACTAAATTAAGGGTATATATTATTTTTATAATTAATTCTTGCCTTCTGTTCCGATTCTGCATTTCATCACACTAAAGCTTCATTTTAGCATATTGGTTGTTGATTAATTACTGGAGTAATGCTCAGATTAGAATCTGCTGATCCTTCAATGGACATTGGTGGACATTTGTTAGACATTTTAGATTTACTAATCTAATACACTCTGACACCTGGTCAAGCATTTAAAAAAATTTTATTGAAGAGGAGAAGCTAATTAAGCAAATACATTTTCTTTCAGTTTACAGGAAATTTGTTAATTGAGTGAAATTATCTTTTTACCAGTAGATTTCAGGTGGGCTTGCCATTTTATTGTTTAAGCAAACAATATGCTGTTTCAGTTAGTGTTACTCTGCATCATTATAGTGGAATAAATTAGTTTCACAAATTATGAAATATTTGGTATCAGCACGATTTTGACTCACCATTCAGGAAGCTCAAATTACAGGGATCAATTTCCTTATCTTTGGCCGGTTTGCATTTTTTGCTCAGTCTCCAGAAATTTGCAAATTGAGCTCCAGTGCCACCTCTTATCCCCATATTATTTTCAAAGTCATCAACAGAATTGTCATTATAGTTTCCACAAAGGCCTATAGTGAGAGTATAAGTGGTTAAGAGAAATTTGTGGTACACAGTGTATCACACTACTATTCTATTTTTAACAGGAGAGGGAAGCTAAATCCAGAAAAACAGATGTAGTTCATGAATATTATTATCATTAATGCACATGCAAATCTATTATCCTGAATTCCTTTACTCTAACATTGCTCTTCATGCCTGGATAATGAAAAATTTCAAAGTACTTGACTATACCACCAGGTATTCATGTGTACTGTGAAGGGGTGACTGGCAAGTAATCAGGTGGAGGGGGATCCACAATGTTGGCAAAAGGTATAGGAAAGCCATATCAGATAGCAGTTAATATGTATTGCTTAAAATATTTTGCAATTAACACTGATTTTTTCATAACCAATTGTCTTGATAACTCATAAATAACTAGACTTCAAAATAGTGTATACAGACAAGATGCATTAAGGTACAGTGCATCCGGAAAGTATTTACAGCGCATCAATTTTTCCACATTTTGTTATTTTACAGCCTTATTCCAAAATGGATTAATAATTTTTTCCTCAGAATTCTACACACAACACCCCATAATGACAACGTGAAAAAAGTTTACTTGAGGTTTTTGCAAATTTATTAAAAATAAAAAAACTGAGAAATCACATGTACATAAGTATTCACAGAATTTGCCACAAAGCTCAAAATTGAGCTCAGGTGCATCCTGTTTCCTCTGATCATCCTTGAGATGTTTCTGCAGCTTAATTGGAGTCCAACTGTGGTAAATTCAGTTGATTGGACATGATTTGGAAAGGTACACACCTGTCTATAGAAGGTCCCACAGTAGACAGTTCATGTCAGAGCACAAACCAAGCATAAAGTCAAAGGAATTGTCTGTAGACCTCCGAGACAGGATTGTCTTGAGGCACAAATCTGGGGAAGGTTGCAGAAATATTTCTGCTGCTTTGAAGGTCTCAATGAGCACAGTGGCCTCCATCATCCATAAGTGGAAGAAGTTCAAAACCACCAGGACTCTTCCTAGAACTGGCCGGCCATCTAAACTGAGTGATCGGGGGAGAAGGACCTTAGTCAGGAAGGTGACCAAGAACCCAATGGTCACTCTGTCAGAGCTCCAGAGGTCCTCTGTGGAGAGAAGAGAACCTTACAGAAGGACAACCATCTCTGAAACAATCCACCAATCAGGCCTGTATGGTAGAGTGGCCAGACGGAAGCCACTCCTTAGTAAAAGGCACATGGCAGCCTGCCTGGAGTGCCAAAAGGCACCTGAAGGACTCTCAGACCACGAGACAAAGATTGAACTCTTTGCTGTGAATGCCAGGCATCACATTTGGAGGAAACCAGGCACCGCTCATCACCAGGCCAATACCATCCCTACAGTGAAGCATGGTGGTGGCAGCATCATGCTGTGGGGATGTTTTTCAGCGGCAGGAACTGGGAGACTAGTCAGGATAAAGGGAAAGATGACTGCAGCAATGTACAGAGACATCCTAGATGAAAACCTGCTCCAGAGCGCTCTTGACCTCAGACTGGGGCGACGGTTCATCTTTCAGCAGGACGACGACCCTAAGAATACAGCCAAGATATCAAAGGAGTGGCTTCAGGACAACTCTGTGAATGTCCTTGAATGGCCCAGACTTGAATCCGATTGAACATCTCTGGAGAGATCTTAAAATGGCTGCGCTCCAACGCTTCCCATCTAACCTGAAGGAGCTTGAGAGGTGCTGCAAAGAGGAATGGGCGAAACTGGCCAAGGATAGGTGTGCCAAGCTTGTGGCATCATATACAAAAAGACTGGAGGCTATAATTGCTGCCAAAGGTGCATCAACAAAGTATTGAGCAAAGGCTGTGAATACTTATGTACATGTGATTTCTCAGTTCTTTTATTTTAAATAAATTTGAAAAAACCTCAAGGAAACTTTTTCATGTTGTCATTATGGGGTGTTGTGTGTAGAATTCTGAGGAAAAAAATGAATTTAATCCATTTTGGAATAAGGCTGTAACATAACAAAATGTGGAAAAAGTGATGTGCTGTGAATACTTTCCGGATGCACTGTATATTAGTATACACTTACAAAGTAGTAAACAAGTTTAAATTAAATTCAGTTTAAAAATATCATATTTGTATCAAATATATTACTGTTGAAATACACAAGAAACTAGTTTAATGTGATTTAAGTTTGATACCTTTTGTAGATCCTGAGAGAGCCAAGTCTGCACACAAGAAAACACAGATGGTGGGCGACAACTCAATTTGAATCACTATGCCAACCTCTGTATTTATCTGTATAAAATTTGATGACAGCTTGTAGATAGTGATGTTTTCTTTAAGAAAAAAAGACAAAGGATAGATCTTCAGTAAAGAAACTTAGTAAAAGTAAAGCAAAAATGGCCAGCATATCTAGGATGACCAATTAAATTAGATATAAATGCATACACTTCTCTTGGAACTGAGTAAAACAGTTAAATGCAGGAATAGTGAGAAATGAAGATAATTGTCACTTATTTGTCAGGATCCTATTAGTACAGGTCTGCGCAGTTATTTTGTTATCTACTAGTTATGATGCAGTTTTATTGTGTACTGATTTGTTTGTATAATTTCTTTTGTCATTTTTTTGTGTTTCAGATAGTTATAACGCTCATGTACATCCTAGTTATGCTTAAACCGATGGTACAGTAGTTAAACCACAACAGCGCAAAACCTGAATGTAGCATGGAACATACAGTATAACTTTGGTTTCAATTTTGAAAACAATCTAAGGCTACATTCAGACATTATTTTCACTCATATTTGACAAACCTATTATGTTTTTAGAGAGGTTTGTTCAGCAAACATTACTTGGAATTGCAGCTTTCAGTAAGACATACACTACTTTCGAGGTTTAACACTACCTGACATCTCACTCCAACCATTTCCGGTGTTATGATCATGTGATCAGGAGTTCCAGATATGGAAAAACAGGAGTGAGGCCTACAAATATTCCACGAAAGGCTTCACTAGCCAGACCTCAAAAATAGCCTCAAGAAAAAAAAAATTGAAAAGTATGAAGTAAAACTCCTCACAGTAAAAAAGAAGCACAAAAGGAGTTGGCTAAAAGGCCATGCTAAGCAAACAAGTTTCACTGTGCTAAAAATGAGAAAAAAAAAAAACAATACTTACAATAAGACTCCAAATAACTACAATACTCGACTACCGGGTCTCACTTCTGACTAGAATAAATAGGCACACTAGGGTGGCCCCACCTCCGGGGGCTCTTTCCACAAAACACAGAGCTCAACTAAGTAACGATAAGTCAAACTAACAGAAATAAAAGAAAAACATGAAAAATAATAACTCAAAATGAATGAAGGCTGCAATAAAATATAAAATACACATAAACTAGAACTGGTACAAACACCAGACTCTTCTCTTATGTCCACAGATTTCAAATTTCAGATATGGCAATGATAATTGCATTCAAAATGACAGGTATAATTTTTCATTTTCTGTTTCTCCTCTTTGCCATCATGAGCTGAAGAATTTGTGGCACTGAAAGCAATGTGTAATATAGCAGCAGTCATCTGCCTATTCGATTGTATCTGCCTGTCAAAATTGTTTTCATTCATCTTGCATTTGTGGGGCACGTTTAAGAAAGATATCCTTTCTCATATTAGATTTGGATCACTCACAAAGTCACTTTGTCAAAGAATGGAAAAAAAAGAAAAACATTCAAATGTGAGAGAAAAATCAGAACACAGTCACTTCTCTGCAGTGTGAATTCTCATTTTCATGGACAAAGCGGATAAAGTTTCTGATAGATTGGGTGTCTGTGGATTGTGGATTTAAATTGAAGATAGGACTCTTGGCAAGTGAATGAGGGACAGGGTTTTTAATTCAGAATTCAATTTTACTGCATTTGCTGTCTGTGCGCTACTATGATTTTGACTTCTCATAACTAGTTATCTAACAATATTTCAGAAAAAAAAACATGTTTTTTTACACATTATGAGCATACGATGGGATACCTAGACACATGGGAAAAGTGTTACAAGTATTGAGAGATTTTTTTACATTGACATTTTTTTCCTGTTGTTCAGAGTTGGATTCCATAGATAACCATTCTTACCAGAAACTTTATTATGTCCATTCCCTGTCATATCAAATCCATCCATCCATTATCCAACCCGTTATATCCTAACTGCAGGGTCCCGGAGGGTCTGCTGGAGCCAATCCCAGCTAACACAGGGTGCAAGGCAGGAAACAAACCCTGGGCAGGGCGCCTGCATGTCTTTGGACTGTGGGAGGAAACTGGAGCACCCGGAGGAAACCCATGCAGACATGGGGAGAACATGCAAACTCCACTCTGGGAGGACCCAGGATCGAACCCAGGTCCCCTAACTGCGAGGCAGCAGTGCTACCCACTACGCCACCGTTCTGTCTGTCATATAAAATCATGAGATTAAAATTTTTACTAGGCCATAACTATAAACCATACAGGGCAAGAAACATACAAAAAACAGCTTTTACTTTAAGATGTCTGAAACCTTTATTGCAGCTAGGCGTTTCTGAGACCCTTAGTTGTTACTTAATATCAGAGCTTTAATTATGTTAATAATCTTATAACTGACAGGAAAGAAGACTTTCATTTCTTGTGAAATGTGGTTGAGTATTGACTGTGCTGCAGGGTTGACTGAACCAGAACCCATTATCCACTTCCCCAATGTAACCATCCTCCCTGCATTTTTAATTTTACTCAGTCAAGTTTTCAACAAGATGACTGGGTATTTCCTCTAGCCATTTAAACAATAAAGAAGCAACCTGGGTAGTTACCAAATATCAAAATACATGTCTTTTGAGTTGCTCACTGTAGTTATTCATAGAGTATTGCTTTCTCTTACACTTAAAATTCATCATCATCCTCCAAAATAATAAAAAAAAGATACAATTTCAGATTTATTAGCTATAAACAACAACAAGCCACGAAAGATCTCTTAACGTAGGCAAGTCCAGTTTTCATGTTGATATCCAGTGTGACCAGAAAGCAAGCAAATTTATTAACCTAATTCATTCTTAAGATCTCAGATCAAAAGGACATCCAGCTAACACACAAGAAAGGTCACATGCTAAATGTAGTTATTTAAAATTAAAATGATGCAGACATTGATATATCAAGTCATTACTGTATTTGTACTGAATTGTAGAAAAATCTATGAATAGTACTAAACAGCAGCACACTATTAAAATTGTTATTTTGATACTGCATTTATTTATAGGTTTGCTAATATTTTGAATAGTCTTATTGTAATATGGCTCATAGTTTAAATAGTAAGATGGAAAATTGTATTGCTAAGTTTAGGACCACAGCCGAAAAACTATTTAGAACTCTTCAACTATTATAATACTGTGGAAAACATGAGCAGTATGTAAACTCAAAAAAAAAGAGCATAGTAAGCCTGAATAAAAATAAGAACCTAAATTACAAGAACATTGTGAACTTGTAAGGGATAATATAACTAAATACAACACAACTTTTTAACTTGAGAGCCATTCACTTTCTAAAACAATACAGGAAATCCAAGAGATTTGTTTTCAGTTTCTTATTGCCTTTAAAATCTACTTGCAACTATAGAAAGAATTCTGAAAGCTTTAAACTGTGTTAAACTGAAAAGGTTCAACTCTTTCCTATCAGGCCTAGAAACAGCACAGTTGCTCTTCAATATAATTTCTGTAGTGCTGCGCTTGTTTTTTCACAGGGTACTCCAGGTGGGGCCTATACAGCTGGTAGTGCTTTAAGTTGGTTTCAGTCTTATGAATTTGTTGAGGAGCCTAATAGTTAAAGTTAAGTCACACTGTAGTCCAAGGTGTAAGTTTCCTCCTTCCCAGCCAGGTGAGAAGGAAGGAAAAGTGGAGATGGAAGTGAATAACATATCTGCAGAGGTGGGTAGTAACGAGTTACATTTACTTGAATAACGTTTAAAAAAAATTGAACTTCTAAGAGTAGTTTTACTACACCATATTTTTTACTTTTACTTGAGTACATTTGTGAAGAAGAAACGCTACTCTTACTCCACTACATTGGGCTCGACTCATTACTTTTTTCCATTTATACATTAGATACTCTATATTTTTGCCAAAGGGAAGTCGCCAGTGGATCTACTGCATGACTATTTGTCCAATCAGCCGTAGCAACAATAATCTCATGACTCCATTTCACCAATCAGACATAGCCATGCAGTCACATGACCCCACACAAACTTCCTGCGTCTGCAGCCTGTGAGAGACTTTTAGTCATGCAGGGCTCCTGTTCACTGCTAAATGGTCACAGCTTCACTGCAAGAACCTTGAAAGCCAACTCCTGCTGAAGCTTTACCATCACTTCACTGAGTGAACAAGCAAGTTTTAACCAAACAGGCATAGACACAGACAGTCAAGGTAAAGTGAGACTTCTTGTATGTGCACAAGCTGCCTTGTTCTAATGTTATTTTCTATCAGCTGTGCTATTTGGAGGGTTAGTCTGTGACGATGCCGGTCCCCTACAGTCTTTTCTTTTTTCCTTTTCTTTGATTACCCCTTCTTTTTTTGTTCTATTTAGTGTATACAGTATATACACTCCTGTCTCCGTGGGCCTTGAACACACGCCACAGGAAGCCAATGAAGCAATTGAGAACGATCGCACCCGCACATGCAGGTGTGACTCGCTCCAACTACCTCATTAACTCCCCGTGGTCCTGCAATTGTGCCTACGGAAAGTGACATGGCTTTATGGATTTGAAACTGGCCTTTTTTATTTTTTTTTTGAAGCTGTGGACTCGCTACACCACAAAGGGAATATACCGTATTATACTGTCACTGTACAGTATATCTTGTCACTGTAAGTAGTTTGCACTGTTCAAACATACATGTTACCTACTGTCGGTATTGGCTTTAAATGCTTTGCTGTGAAAAACTGAGATTTGGAACTTTGTGTTATTTGTGCATGTGTGTATTTTTACAAATTTTTTTATTTTATTATTTGGAAATAGCAGAATTTGCACATTATTTTATATTTTTGTCTGTCTTATTACAACATTTCTCAAAAATAAATAATTTATTATGATCAAACAGTTACTCATTATTTGAGTAGTCTTTTCACCGAATACTTTTTTTCTCTTACTTGAGTAATTTTTTGGATGACTACTTTTTACTACTACTTGAGTAATACTATTTTGAAGTAACACTACTCTTACTTGAGTACAATTTTTGGCTACTCTACCGACCTCTGCATATCTGTAGGTCTACATAACAAAGTTAGGATAGGGTCCCCACAAGACCCTTCCATGGTAACACAGCATTATAATGGAAATTCTTTGTAGTTCTGGCAATTGTGCTGATTCATGATTTTGTATTACGTTGTGCTGAAAGGATCGATTTTGAGCCCACTGTTTTTCTCAGTTTACATTGTCCAGTTATTCTAGAATGCACAGTGAACTACCAAAGCTATGCAGACAATACAAAGGTTTCCCTATTAATAGCACCAGATGATCCTGAGGCTCTAAGCTCTCTAATACTGTCTTACTAGCATTAAAGAATATGTGAATACTTTCTTCAACCAAACCAAAAAAATTTAATTTTAGTTAGTGGCAGAAATAAAAAAAAAAAAGAGAAGCTAGGAAAATCTTGATCATCCGGCCTTAGAGATCAATTTTCAGCCATTTTTATAGTTTTAATTTGTATTTGAGAATATTTTTGTACTTCTTAATAATTTTAGTCCACAGAGACCTATTAATTTAGATGTTGTTGATCTCTGTCTAGGTCCTAATCTTCAGCACTCTAATTAAATACAGCATTGACCATTAAACGTGATGAAGATTTTCACTTTATTACCTTTGGGTCTGAGAGAAGTACCATTAACACATTTTAAACATCAATACATCTTAAAATAGTATCATTATCAAGATGCCTCATAATTACGATTCTGAACCAAGTACTTCAACACATTTTCTTTTATGCAATACAAATATGTCATATTATTAAAGGTGAATATTATTACTGCTGTTGGGCAGCAAAAACTTAAGAAAGTTAGCTCTCATTAATATGAAACAGAGATAATAGACCAGCTTAACTGCTGTTAAGGTTAAGTATAAGGATCTAAGGTGTGTGTCTTTCAACACTGCATAACTTATGCAAAGGGTCAATACTAATTACAAGCAGGGTTTACAATACACCATAACATATGTCACACAACTGATGCCTATAGATGGTATCTGAAAACAGTACAGTGCAAAAAGTCATTTTTTGTAAATGCTCATTCAAAATCTAAGATAGTAGTAAGTACCTTAGTTAATTTCAGTTCCAAGAGCTATTTAGAATTTCCAAAATACATACCACAAGGCTACCTTGTGCACCAGTGTGGGTCAATTTGCATCTTGATCAGACTTAAGGTGGATTGGTAGCTCTGAGGCTAGGGGTCTGCACTGACAATAAGAAGGTTGCCAGTTCGAATCCCGTAAATGCCAATAGGGACTCTGCTCTGTTGGGCCCTTGAGCAAGTCCCTTAACCTGAAATTGCTGAGCACTTTGAGTAGTGAGAAAAGTGCTATATAAATGCAAAGAATTATTATTATATAATATTATAATAATAATGTGTTCACTAACTGGTGTCAGCTCATTTCATCTCAAAATATTCTTCACTACTCCCCAAGTAATTCATATGCAAAAGAGATCAGGAAATATATCATATTATATAAAAAGGAAAAAGAGCTGACCTTGATATTTACAGCTGTGTTAACGTATCTAAATAACTGACACAAAAATAAAATGGTTAGTGTGGCTGCCTTAGGCCAGGTTTATACTTCACACAACACGACATATGCTCCAGCGGACGTTCCTGCTATGCAAGAACTGTACTGTTTAAACTTGCACGTGTACTTTACGTAAATCTGGAAGAATCCACCAGGTGGCAGTGCGAGATATTATCATGGTGAGAACAGGTTCGACTTCGCTGTGTTGTGAATTGCCTGGAACACCCATTAAATTCCAATGACACCTTACCGTAATATCTCTGAAAAGGATGTTTAATGATTAAATCCATCAATCCAGGGATGTGTCCATTCCAGCAAGCATTAGGCACAAGAGAGAAACAATCTCTAGATGGGGCATCAGCTCCTTTCAAGGTGAATATAAGCACTCACATACACTAGCGTCATTTTAGTGTCACCAAATCTGCATATCTTTGGAAGGAAACCGGAGCACTCTGTGGAAACCCAGCAGGAAAACATGTAAACTCCAGGCAGGGAATACCAGTGACATGACTCCCTGTGAGACAGCAGTGCTACAGCTCCGCTACCGTGTCATCCCCATGTGTGTAATTATTAACAGTATTCATTATTTAAACAAAATCAACGATTTATCTGTAAAATGTAACATATATACTTTAATGCATTTCATCATGAAAGTGATATCAAGTATAAATTTAAGGATTGTAACTGTGCAGAGAGGTGGAATATCATACATTTAATGTGCTCAGTGTAGTGATCTATTGCTGTTTGCTACTGCTGTCAGGTCAGGAGGAAGCCCCAGAAAAAAAAGACGGCACAAAAGATGGTATGTGAGACTTTTAAAATGTATCATGTCATTACGATTGGGAATATGCGATGCTTGAATATAACAGCACCACAAATGCATCTGTATGTCAGCATTTTGCTTCACCATATCGAACCATTCATTAAACATCTTAGCGCACACATTAATCCTGCAGAATCTGCACAGAGGCTTTCTGCCACATGTAGATAGTAAACAGACTCTGACGTCACGTTCCGACTTTTATCACACTGCGCCCCCTGACTAGTTGCTGGTACTGCAACTCGCGCACGCATCGCGTTAATTTCTGAGGACCTGCTCAAAGGATGTGTCAAATGAACGCTGCGAATGCATGGCAGCCATGATGCGTGCGCATACGCGTTCTGAGCGTGAAGTATAAACAAGCCCAAACAGTTCCAGACTCATGATTTCAAATTGTCACTCTACGAATGTCTGGAGCTTATATGCTCTTTCCGTTTTCATGTGTATTCCCCCCACTCCCCACACACACACTTTGTTTTTCCTGTGCTATTGGGCACACATGAAAAAAAAATTGACTTGATTTGTGAAGCCAAAGTCCAATTAATCCCTCAACCATTCATTTACTATTCATAAAATACAAAAGCTAACATCCAACTTTTTTTGCAGAGCCTTTAGTTTTAAAATAAAATAGTTTGCTAAATTAAGCATGCCCCCAGGGATCATCAGTATTTTCCCATTTGTTCCAATACTTACAATAATGGCATGCTCACATGCACATGCAAACTCTTACCTGAATTGTAAGGAAATTTTTGCCGACCATTTTTAAAAATGTGGACATCTTCTTTATTGACTCTTATCATAATCTGCATATAATAAAGATATTAGTTTCAGAAGTTTAAAAGCTCACTGAATAAAGTCTTGAGCAGAAATAGAAGATAATAAAGCAAAAAGAGCTTGAGTAAAATTATTAAATAACCTTTTTCATGGTGGTTTACACCAACAACTATACTGCAAAGGGGAAGAACTGTTGTTGTCCAGTGAATGTTTATGGCCCCATGTGGGTTTCATTTTTGCCTTTAGCTTCATTTACAACCGAAATTCCAAAAAAGTTGGGATGCCATGTAAAATGTAAATACAAACAGAATGGAATGATTTTCAAATCACATGAACTCATTTTATTCACAATAGAACATAGAAAACACATCAAAGGTTGAAAGCGAGACATTTTACTATTTCATGGAAAATTTGAACTCATTTTGAATTTAATGGCAGGAGCACATCTCAAAAAAGTTGGGACAGGGGCAACAAAAGGCTATAAAATAAGTGGTACTAAAAAGAAAGAACTGGAGGAACATTTTACAACTAATTAGGTTAATTGGCAACAGGTCAGTAACCTGACTGGGTATAAAAAGAGCATCTTAAAGAGGCGGAGTCTCTCAGAAATAAAGATAGGCAGAGGTTCCCCAATCTGCAAAAAAATGCATCAGCAAATTGTCTTTTCAGAATAATGCTCCTCAAGGTAAAATGACAAAGAGTTTGAATTTTTCATTATCTACAGTATATAATATCATCAAAAGATTCCAGAATCTGGAGAAATCTCTGTGAGCACAGGACAAGACCAAAAATCGATATTGGATGCCCATGATCTTCTGGCCCTCAGGCTGCACTGCATTAAAACAGACCTGATTCTGTCATGGAAATCACTGCATGGGCTCAAAAACACTTCCAGAAATCACTGTCTGTGAACACAGTTCTCTGTGCCATCCACAAATGCAGGTTAAAGCTCTATCATGCAAAGACGAAGCCACATGTAAACATGATCCAGAAATGCTGCAGTCTTCTCTGAGTCAAAGCGCATTTAAAATACACTGAGGCAAAGAGGAAAACTGTTCTGTGGTGAGATGAATCGAAATTTGACATTCATTTTTAAAAACATGGACGCCGCGTTCTCCGGACTAAAGAGCAGAAGGACCATCCAGCTTGTTATCAGCACTCATTTTAAAAGCCTGCATCTCTGATGGTATGGGATGCATTAGTGCCTGCCTAGAGCTGCTGATTAACTGTACAGACTGCATCTCTTTTGTTAGTCATTAGCACTAAAACATAAGTAACATGATAGTTATAATTTGTTACTAACCCTCACCTATTCTGTTTCTCTTCTCTGTACTGAAATGTGGCACTTGGTGCCACGGCCCACTTGCCAAGTTGTTTTGCCTGCCTAATCACCCCTGATGGAGTATTGCAGGAATTGTGGGGTAGAGGGGTCCTTTCATTGGATTGGCTGGCCCAGCACTGTTTCAGCTGTGGAATGGCAAAATGGGGGCAGCAGCTTGATGGCTGAGGTCTCCAGGACTCTAAACAAATCCATATCATATTATGTGATATCATACTGTTAAATTCTGCTCCATACTTGTAAAATTTGTATTTACATACCGTATTGAGGATTTGTTTTGTTCTGTGTATGGTATTGTATTAACCCCCTTCTTTTTGACACCCAGTGAACACCCAACCTACAAGGAAAGGGGTCTCTTTTTAAACTGCCTTTTCCAAGGTTTCTTCCATTTTTTCCCTACAAGGGTTTTTTGGGAGTTTTTTCTTGTCTTCTTCTTTTTCAAGAGGCAGGGCCTGTTAAAACCCATTGCGGCACTTGTGTGATATTGGGCTATACAAAAATGAATTGTATTGTGTTGTATTGTATTGCATTAATACCTATGCAATGGGCAACTTGCGTATCTGGAAGGGCACCATCAATGCTGAAAGATATATACGGGTTTTAGAGCAATATATATTCCCATCTAAGCGACCTCTTTTTCAGGAAGCTTTGCATATTTCATCAAGACAATGCTAAACCGCATACTGCATGTATTAGAAAAGCATGGCTTCATAGTACAAGAGTCCGGGTCATGAATTGGCTTGTATGCAGTGCAGACCTTTCACCAACTGAAAACACAAAATGAAAAATACGACAAAGTAAATCCAGGACTGTTGAGCAGCTAGTATCCTATATCAGACAAGAATGGGACAACCTTCCTCTCCCAAAAATCCAGAAACTGGTCTCTTCAGTTCCCAGACATTTACAGACTGTTAAAAGAAGAGGGGATGCTACACCATGGTAAACATGGCCCTGTCCCAACTTTTTGAGACGTGTTGCTGCCGTCAAATTCAAAATTACCTTATTCTTTTCTTAAAATGGTACATGTTCTATTGTGAATAAAATACTAGTTTATAGATTTGCAAATCATTGCATTCTGTTTTTTTTTTTACATTTTACACTGTCCTTTTTACATTTTACTCCTCCTTGAACCGTCACCTTATCGTGGTGGAGGGGTTTGCGTGTCCCAATGATCCTAGGAGCTATGTTGTCCGGGGCTTTATGCCCCTGGTAGGGCCACCCAAGGCAAACTGGTCCTAGGTGAGGGATGAGACAAAGAGCGGTTCAACAAACCTCCAATGAAGAATAAAAACCTTGGACGACGTTTTCCCTTGCCCGACGCTGGTCACCGGGCCCCCTCTGGAGCCAGGCCTGGAGGTGGGGCTCGATGGGCGCCTGGTGGCCGGGCCTGCACCTATGGGGCTCGGCCGGGCACAGCCCGAAGAGGTAACGTGGGTCCTCCTCCCCATTGGCTCACCACCTATGGGAGGGGCCAAGGAGGTTGGGTGCAGTGTGAGTTGGGTGGTGGCCGAAGGTGGGGACATTGGCGGTCTGATCCTCGGCTACAGAAACTGGCTCTTGGGACGTGGAATGTCACTCTCTGAAGGGGAAGGAGCCTGAGCTAGTGCGCGAGGTCGAGAGGTTCCAGCTAGATATAGTCGGACTCACCTCGACGCACAGCTTGGACTCTGGAACCAATCTCCTTGAGAGGGGCTGGACTCTCTACCACTCTGGAGTTGCCCCGGTGAGAGGCGCCGAGCAGGTGTGGGCATACTTATTGCCCCCCGACTTGGAGCCTGTGCATTGGGGTTTACCCCGGTGGACGAGAGGGTGGCCTCCCTCCGCCTTCGGGTGGGGGGAAGAGTCCTGACTGTTGTTTGTGCATATGCGCAACAGCAGTTTGGAGTATCCACCCTTTTGGAGTCTCTGGAGGGGTTGCTAGAGGGCATACCTTCTGGGATTCCCTCGCTTTGCTGGGAGACTTCAATGCTCACGGGCAATGACAGTGAGACCTGGAAGGGCGTGATTGGGAGGAATGGCCCCCCCGATCTGAACCCGAGCGGTGTTTTGTTATTGGACTTCTGTGCTCGCCATGGATTGTCCATAACGAACACCATGTTCAAGCATAAGGGTGTTCATATGTGCACTTGGCACCAGGACACCCTAGGCCTCAGGTCGATGATCGACTTTGTGGTCGTGTCGCCGGACTTGCGCCATATGTCTTGGACACTCGGGTGAAGAGAGGGGCGGAGCTGTCAACTGATCACCACCTGGTGGTGAGTTGGCTTCATGGTGGGGAAGATGCCGGTCAGACCTGGTAGGCCCAAACGTGTTGTGAGGGTCTGCTGGGAACGGCTGGCAGAGTCCCCTGTCAGAAGTAGCTTCAACTCCCACCTCCGCAGAACTTCAACCACGCCCCGAGGGAGGTGGGGACATTGAGTCCGAATGGGCCATGTTCCGTGCCTCTATTGTTGAGGCGGCTGACCGGAGCTGTGGCCGCAAGGTGGTCGGTGCCTGTCGTGGCGGCAATCCCCAACCCGCTGGTGGACACCGCGTGAGGGATGCCGTCAAGCTGAAGAAGGAGTCCTATAGGACTTTTTGTCCTGTGGGTCTCTGGAGGCAGCTGATAGGTACCGCAGGCCAAGCGAACGCTGCTTCGGTTGTTGCTGAGGCAAAACTCGGGCATGGGAGGAGTTTGGAGAGGCCATGGAGAGCGACTTTCGGACGGCTTCGAGGAGATTCTGGTCCACCGTCCGCGCCTCAGGAGGGGAAGCAGTGCAGTGTCAACACCGTATATGGTGGGATGGTGCGCTGCTGACCTCACTGACGCTGTGGGTCGGTGGGAGGAGTACTTCAAGACCTCCTCAATCCCACTAACATGCCTTCCATGAGGAAGCAGAGCCTGGGGACTCTGAGGTGGGCTCTCCCATCTCTGGGACTGAAGTCACCGAGGTGGTCAAAAACTCCTTGGTGGCAGGGCCCCGGGTGGATGAGATACCGAGTTCCTTAAGGCTCTGGATGTTGTAGGACTGTCTTGGTTGACACGCCTCTGCAACATCGCATGGACATCGGGACAGTGCCTCTGGATTGGCAGACCGGGTGGTGGTCCCCTCTTTAAAAGGGGACCGGAGGGTGTGTTCCAACTATAGAGGGATCACACTCCTCAGCCTCCCTGGAAAAGTCTATTCGGGGTTCTGGAGAGGAGGGTCCGCCGGATAGTGAACCTCGGATTCAGGAGGAACAGTGTGGTTTTCGCCCTGGTCGCTGAACAGTGGACCAGCTCTTCACCCTTAGCAGAGTCCTGAGGGTGCATGGGAGTTTGCCCGACCGGTCTACATGTGTTTTGTGGACTTGGAAAAGGCATTCGACCGTGTCCCTCGGGAATCCTGTGGGGGTGCTCCGGGAGTATGGGGTACCGGACCCCTGATAAGAGCTGTTCGGTCTCTGTACAACCGTGTCAGAGCTTGGTCCGCATTGCCGCAGTAAGTCGAGCCCGCTTCCAGTGAGAGTTGGACTCCGCCAGGGCTGCCCTTTGTCACCGATTCTGTTCATAACTTTTATGGACAGAATTTCTAGGCGCAGCCAGGGTGTTGAAGGGGTCCGGTTTGGTGGACTCAGGATTGGGTCACTGCTTTTGCAGATGATGTTGTCCTGTTTGCTTCATCAGGCCGTGATCTTCAGCTCTCTGGATCGGTTCGCAGCTGAGTGTGAAGCGGCTGGGATGAGAATCAGCACCTCCAAATCCGAGAGCATGGTCCTCAGCCGAAAAGGGTGGAGTGCCCTCTCAGGGTTGGGGAGAGATCCTGCCCCAAGTGGAGGAGTTCAAGTATCTCGGGGTCTTGTTCACGAGTGAGGGAAGAATGGAGCGTGAGATCGACAGGCGGATCGGTGCGGCATCCGCAGTGATGCGGGCTCTGCATCGGTCTGTCGTGGTGAAAAAGGAGCTGAGCCGTAAGGCAAAGCTCTCAATTTACCAGTCGATCTACGCCCTACCCTCACCTATGGTCATGAGCTATGGGTAGTGACCAAAGAACGAGATCGAATACAAGCGGCTGAAATGAGTTTCCTCTGCAGGGTGTCTGGGCTTTCCCTTAAAGATAGGGTGAGAAGCTCAGTCATCCGGGAGGGGCTCAGAGTAGAGCCGCTGCTCCTCCGCATCGAGAGGAGTCAGATGAGGTGGCTCGGGCATCTGATCAGGATGCCTCCTGGACGCCTCCCTGGTGAGGTGTTCCGGCACGCCCAACCGGGAGGAGGCCCGGGAAGACCCAGGACACGCTGGAGGGACTATGTCTCCCGGCTGGCCTGGGAACGCCTTTGGGATTCTCCCGAAGAGCTGGAAGAAGTGGCGGGGAGAGGGAAGTCTGGGCCTCTCTGCTTAAGCTGCTGCCCCCGCGACCCGACCTCGGATAAGCGGAAGAGGATGGATGGATGGATGGATTTTACACCGTCCCAACTTTTTTGGAATTGGGGTTGTACTTTGGACTAGTATGGCGTACGTGGATTTTTTCACCTTTGAAGTTTTTATTTTTTTCACATTCTTTTTGCGTTGTTTGATAATGACATCTAATTTTATGTTGTGCTAATTACTAATGCACTTATCAATTGCTTAATGAACATCAAGTTTTTTTGTCTGAACTTTAAAAGTAAAGAGAGCCAATATTTCCAAATTTCTCTTTTTCTTTTAAATAATCAAACTTGACAGTGTTTGAGTTGTAATTAATTTTACAAAAATGCATTCCGACTGAATCAATTACACAATTTTTGTTATTTAAGATATTAATACCAATCAAATAAATAAAAGACAAAGTTCCTCTTTTTTATTAAATTGTTGCTTAATGCCACATACTATTTCCTTGTGACATGGAATTCAGGATAATGTTAAATTCAGAGTGGTCACGTTTTTAAGAGATTTAGATATTGTATGCTGCAAGGAAACATGCAGTATACTGCACAGTATGTTGTGTTGGTGGTTTGCTAGTTTTATTCAACTGTCCTGTCTATTACAATAGGAGGAGGAATCAGACTGCTGTAGAAAAACTGGCCAGCCAGTGTCCAAGTAACTTTAACCTAACCACTGCTATTACTACTTATGCCTGGTCTCTTTGGTTGACTGAAATTTATCTGACAGGGAGTAATAACAGACTGTATCATTTAGACTACATCAACAGCTAGTGAAGTTATCTCACAGCAGGATACATTATATGGCCAAATGTTTTTCGACACTAGACCATCACACTTACAATAGCTTCTTTGACATCACATTCCAAATCCACATCCACCTTTTATGGCTGTAACAGCTTCTATAATCCTGGAAAGGCTTTTCTCAAGATTTTGGAGTGTGTCTGTAGTAATATGTGTCCATTCAGCCAAAAGAGCAATTTGTAAGGTAAGGTACTGATGTTGGTCAAGAAGACCAGGCTTATGTTCTCCACTCCAATTCAACCTAAAGATGTTCAATAGACTGAAGATCAGGGCTCTATGCAGACCATTCAGGTTCCTCCACACCAAACCTGTCAAAGTATGTCTTTATGCAATTGGCTTTGTGAACTAGTCATGCTGTAACAGAAACAGGCTTTCCACAAACTGTTGCCACAAACTTAGATGTGTACCATTGTCTAAAATGTCTTTGTATGCTGTAGCATTAATAGTACCCCTCACTGGAACCAGGGGGCCTAGCCAAAACCCTCATAAACAGCTCCAGTCTATTATTGCTACTCTAGTAAACCATACAAGTAGGCATTATGCAGTCCAGAAAGTAGCGCTCTCTTGACATCCACCAAATTTAGATTCATCCATCAGACATTTCTACTGCACCAGAGCCCAATGGGCTCTGTCAATTTGTGGGGTCTTCCACTTTGTGGACGAGCTGTTGTTCCTCCTATAATCTTCCACTTCATAATGATTGCACTTGTTGACCGGGGCAGATCTAGCAGAGCAGATATTTTGCCTACTTTTGACAAAGGTGACATCCTACGACAGTGCCACATTTAAAGTCCTTGAACTCTTCAGTACAATCCATTCTACTGCCAATGTTTATCAATGGAGATTGCATGGCTGTGTGTTTGATTCTATGCATCTTAAAAATGAGTGTGACTGAAGCACCTTTTAACAAAATAGTCTGGAGAAGTGTCCACATACTTTTGGCCATACAGTGTACCTTCTTTAACTGCACAAGGAATTCGACAATTTGTACTCTTAACTAAAAAAAACATGATAAATTGACAAACAATGCAACTAAAAGAATATGTAAAAAACGAATGCAATGAAAAGGAGATACCTCAGAGGACTTGTAAATAATGTCTGTCAAGCATGTTTCAGTGTCAGATACTCCACACTTTTTGAACACTGCAGCAACTATCCCATTATTTGGGATCAGGTCACTCTGTAAGAGGCACAAAAGTAGATCTTTTTGAAAAACAATTTTCATACTGCATTTGTTTTTTTCCAATCTCATATCCATCTTACCTATAATAATTTAAGAACTAACTAACTCTCTAAACCACTTGTTATTTCTTTACAATATTTTTTATAAGTTGTATGTTGTTTTTGCTTTGTGTCTGCCAGGAGGAACTTAACATTCTTAGATTCCAATTATTAAAAATAAAAATACAACAGAGATGCACAATTCTTTATTTTTCATTACTCTTGGTATTGCTCTGAGAAGCTAAAGTCCAACCTATCCCTATCCCTTCACCTACCATTTCAATTGTAGTGAAAAACCTTCAATTTTGTTTAAACTGCACACTGCTTATACTGTACTAACTTTTTTTTTGCTAAAATGAACCAAGAGAAACTGAATTTATAGAACTATTAAAAGCAATTTATTCAAGAGGCAATTCACATTGGAAACATTTGTCTTTCATACATTTTTTTTTTCTGCATTGCTCCAGCAATTAATAACCTTAGTGCAGCTGTTTCAAATAGTTTATAACCAAAGAAAAGAAAATTAAGTATGGACCAGAGGCTGTTTCAATTAGTTTATAGCCTGGAAAAGTAAAACAGTACCAGGTTCACAGGTATATCAAAAACATCGAGCAGAGGCATGCTTTATATAGTAAGAGCAGCAAATTATTCAAATGTGTACAATGCCAGAAGTCCCAAAGCCCAATGAGAAACTTTTAACATAAATATGGCTCCTCTGAGAGACCAAAGAGTGAAAACAAAAAGTAGCAACAACATAGGAAGCAACCTTAGATATCAAGACACGTTTCAGCATTTATGATGAATAACATCAATTGTTAAATCAAAAGCCATCCAGAACAACATGAACTCCTGATATTGCTCATTTTTCCATAAGCTTTTCTAAGACTATATATAAATATTGCCACACACGTGCAATTGAGTTTATGGGATCAAAAACTTGCATGTTCCTGCCAGACCAGGGGTTGGCATTGCCCTTTAACTGTTTCTCCTCTTTCCCTGCAGACCAGCCTGATGAACTCTCAGACTTAAAGCACTTCCGTTCTTCAGAAGACATCCAACGTCACTTCCTCTTCCGGTCCTCAAGATCTCATCTCCATCTGATGTCATCTCTGGTCCCAGAATTCCTCCAACTCATTACATCATTTCCTGTCTACCAGCTATATATGCCACCCATGCTCTCTTTTTTCTCAGTTCTGTTTTGAGGTCATGTTTGTAAACACATAGTACAAGCAACTTTTTTTTCCCCACAAGTATACGTGGTGGATCCCCAAACCTTTCCCTTTGTTATTGAGTCTTCTTTTACTATATATATATTTAGCTATTTTCTATTACAGTATATCTTCTTTTTATTTGGTATTATTATATATTAATAATTACCTGTACATTTCTGTAATTTGTCTTTACATCTGAGTAAATATTAGGGCATCTAGTTTGGGAATATTTCTGTTTTTTTTTTCACAGGGTTATAAAAGCTGAGAGGTTGCTCTTTGATATTTAGAATAAGTACAATAGAAATAAGACACTGTTGTTTTTTTTTAAGTAGCCCTATAACAAAAGTGATTGAGCTTTCATGTGTCGCGATAACACCCATAGGTTTCTTTGTGCTGGTCATAGTGAGACCCTATGTAGAGTACTAAGAGTGACAGGCATTTGGCATTACTTTTATACATACTTATGTGAGGGGTCCTATGTGGAATGTTGCAGTGTGCCTGGAAACTGGCATCACCCAAGATTTTGTCTGGATAGGATCTCTATGTTCATGTGTGTGTATCAGTGTGTGTATTAATCTTCAAGTGAGGGAGTAGATGAAACTAATAAATATACCTGGAAAGTCTTACAAATTTCCACAATAATATACCATTAATATAAAATTTAGCTTAGGTGCTTCAAAAATGCATCTATTTCTCATTTCCTATTATGTACCAAGACCTTAACAAACACTTCTTTGGGTCATTATTATACTTACAAAGCATCAGTAAAGTAGTTATTCATCTCTGCAATATAACCAACTAACAATGCTTCACAATGTGAAGCGAGTGTGAGGTGGCTTAACTGAGACACATTTCTCTTGATATTACATATTTGGAATCATGTCAATATGCCACGCTGCAAAGATGTATAACCCATCTACTGATGCTTTATCACTGCTAAGAAGACCAAAAGACGCCTTTGTTAAGGTCTTGCTACATAAGAGTAAATGTGTAATAGATGCATTTTGCAAAACTTAAAGTGTTACCAAATAAACTTATAAAACCTGTAATATTAACCGATCACAATCTCAAAAACATTAGCATAGGAATTAGCAGAATGGGAAATTAAATATTTCTCCATATTCGTTAACCAGGATCAAGTTAATTTGAAATTTATATGACTCTTTATTGTGCATTTTCCTGTGGAAAAAGACCAAACTTGTTGTATTGATCTAGGCTAATTCTAATTTTTAGAAAGATGACACATAAATCTTTTTTGGTTCTGTGTTATTTTTGATTTTTTTAAAGGTATACAGTAAGTCTATGCAAACTGGAACATGCATATTGTCTCTTGCCTTCATTCAAGCCAATCTTTTCTACAAAGTCTATTGATGGTGTGAAGTTCTTACTTTTAATAAGAGGTAGGTACACACTCCATGAAAGCGATATTGGCGCATATCAAATGTTGTGACAAATGATCCTCCTTGCACTGAACAGCATCTTGGACATAACTCATCCTGGCATTCAAATTTTCCCAGTTTGCATATGCTGTAATTTAGAGAAACATACAAGACAGTGTTTATGTCCATATGCAAGGTATCATCAGTCATCAAACCCACTTAATCCAGTTCAGGTTCAAGGCAGGTGAGAACATATCATACCAGCATTGGGCACAAAAAGGAGCCAACCCTAGAAGGTGTGCAAGTCTGTCACAGGCTATACTTGCAGAATGTCAATTTAAAGTTGTCAGTTCATGTGAAATATATCTTTTAGATAAGGAAGACTAGAGTCCTTGGCACAATATTATAGGACAATTTCAATTAGCAGGTATTAAAAAATGAAATCACACCAGGGAAGTAAGAACAGCTGAACACCTCAGAAGAATTCTAATTCAAATCCAAGAATACGTTATGATACAACTACAATCTCTAATTGCTTGGTTGGTTAGTGGTTGGCATTACCCCCTTAAAGTTTAAAGGACCCAGGTCTATTTCCTAGCCATTTCAGTGCCTTCATGGAATTTTGACCCAATTTCTGTACTGGTCTTCCTCTGGCTCATTGCTTTTCTTCAAAGTTTTCCCAATCATAAAATGAAAAAAGCTAATTAAAAAAAAAAAAAAACAAATGACTGAATGCTTTACAATACTACTTGATGGTTAATGCAGGATTCTAAGATGTAACCTACAGCCAATAACTAGAAAAGCATAACCTCACCATGTCCTGCAGGAAGACTTCATTACATCATGAGGCTGATAAACTATTCCATTAAAAACACATGGACATTTACTTATTGGAATACAGAAACCATTCTTTCTTATGTCATCCAGGACAGTGCCTTAAAAAAAGTAAACAAAAATGTCACATGTTCAAACAGAAAATGACCATTTATAAAATGAATCATGTTATTGATTATGCTCACATTAATAAATTGTATGAAATTTATATCACTCAACTAAAGATACCTACATTTTGTCGTTTTTGCTCTGTTTTAAGAATAGAATTTTCATTTATGGGATTTTCTTTTGTCATGAATTGCAATATCCATGATGTGTCCAGAAATACCTTATAGAGCTACTCAGTAAAACATAAAAAGGGGCTCAATTTATCTACCATTGTGATGCAGCACCCACTGGGAAAAATATGACAGCTTCTTGCTCAGCATTGGCATGAAATGTACTATCTAAAGGATAATGTCTTCAATGTTGTCTAACCAGAAACCCAGTCGAATTTTCATATTTTTTTGTACAAGTGCTACACAAGAGTGGCTATGTTTAGTTTCTGAGATCTAATAGCATGAAACCTGATCACCCTGGCCCACTAGGGACAGGTCTGCCTAAGATCCAAACCGGGAAAGAAATGCAATATGGCTGTTACTTTGGAAAATATAAAGAATTAGCAATGAACTAAGCACAAGTATGGAATAATAAATATGTGGTTAAAATCTATGTCATAATCTTAATCTTTTACATTTTCATATTTTCTGTAGTTCTCCTAATTAAGAGCTATATTTGTTGTAATCCGTTTGAACACTGGAACTAAGCAGTTTTTCAGTGTCCTATGGTTCATTGGAGATAAAACTGATACTTTTTTTATTACACAAGCATTATGTTTTGAAATAAAAGATTTTAATCATAACAGTACTTTTTAGATAATAGTAAATGTAAAGCTTAGGATATACATGATTAGAAGTAAGTAAATAAAGGATAAAGGTATTAACCATGTAAAGAATTGTATATTTTAATAATACCTGTTTTTATACACCATATCAGAAGGTATAGCCCATGGTGAAACAAAATGTTAAATAAGAAGTAAGGAGGATCAATTTGGAGCTAGTTAGGTATTTTGCTCTTTTTTATTTTTTGATTTGACATACTTTATTAATGTCATTTCTCCTAAGACAATGACAACAGAAGTCTGTCCATTTACAAATGTAAAACTCAAATATGCTTTGGTTTAAATTAAACCTCTGTACAATGGTTTGTAAAATCTATAATAATCTACACCACAACTAGAAACTGATTTTAAATATTAAAAGAAAGCCTTTAGGGAAAACAATGTCATACCTGGAGGACAGAAGCAGCCAATCTGACATGTCTCTGTACAAACATACTGTGGGTTGGAGCAACTGGGGATACAAGGCATGCCACATTCCTTGTAGATCTGGTTGCCTGGGCACTTTCCAATAGCTGGAATAGGAAAAAAATACAACAATTAGCATGTATATCATTCCATTAAAATCTGCAGCCCACTCTGTAATGAATGTGGCCAAAGCTTATCCCTGGAGCACTAAGTGCAAGGCAGGAACTATCCCTGGGACAGTCACTAACAATTTGAAAAGTGCACTCATACACTCACAATTTACTCCTATCAAGGGGATTTAAAATCAGCAATACACCTAACATGAAGTATTTTTGGGATTTGAGAGGGACCCAAGAAGAACATGATAATTTACAGACAGCGAGCAGATATGGAACTAAACTATGTCCCTGAAGCTGGGAGGTAGCAGTACTAACCATCCCCATGCTGCCAGCAATTTGCATTTGCTTTTTCAAATGTGTCTTTATTTCTTGCAAGTTTTGGGAAGGATCAAAAATGTGAAATAAAAGAAAATTTATTGAAGCATTTTTTTGTAAGAGATAAAGTACTCTAATAAAGGGGTTGTGAACTAGGAGCAAATTTCATAATTAGAGCTTTTGGCCAGGATTATATTTTCTTTCAGTGTCAGTCATTGAGCACAAATACAACGTTACCTTACTGTGTGCAGAATTGTAATGAAATTGATCTGGCACTCTTTAACACAGATTGATTCTAACTGAATATTACCATGTTTCAACCCTAACAGTATGTGATAATTGATATGTGACTATTGCTCGTTTTACAACATGGCACTTGCAGACAATGTAGTGTAGTACTAATGTGGTGAATCGTGCACTGAAAATGAAAAAATAAAAATAAAAAATGTTTTATATAGCAAACTCGTTGAGTGGGCAGGAACAACAGAGATTAGCACTTCAACAGTGTTAAGTTAATGCAAGAACAATACACAAGTTCTCTTCATTTTTGGAATTTGTTACAAATCTCATATATTGTACATACATGGTATATTTACAATATTCTGTGAATATCTCGGTATTTTGCATTTTTTGCATTACTATTTACACAAATATAAGCAAATATATTTGCTCAACTGGATGAATCCCAACCCATCACCTTTAAGTAAGCGGAATACTGATGTCCTATATTATCTGTAATTGGATAGGGGATGAATTTTGGTTTTGTTAAAGTTTGATTTGATTGTATGCATTGTTATTTGCTTATAATTAAAAGTAATAAAAAATACAAGTTCACAATATGTGTTTAAGATAGAGGGCACTCTATCTTTCAGTCTTAAAATGGATCACACTCTTAATTAAATTGTGCAAATAGTAATGCAAAAAATGTAAAATACTGAGATATTAACAGAAAAGGTTGAATTAAAAAAATGTGCCCTGATGCAAAAAAAGATAAGTCCAGAAAGACAATTGGAGAAGATAAAATCCATTGAGTCATGAAATTGATAAACTTACAAGTTCTACTATGTGAACTTGCAAAGAAATCTGGAAAAAGGGTAACAAAAGTAGGTTGGACATGAGCAGAACCACTTAGTGGTAGACATAAATACTTGTAAATACGTGAGGCTATGGTAGAGAAGGTTTGTTAATTTTAATGCAGCCATTGTGTAAATGGGCAGACATAAGTTATAAAGGAATTGTACAAGAGTAGCTGATGTAGTAATATGAAGTCTTAAGCAGTGATCTCAGAAGAGCAAATGACTTTAGCTTTAAAATCAGTACACAAGTTGAGGACTTGGTTAATTAGGAACCACAGTAACCTTGACACATTCCTGTTTACACATCATGTAGATCTCCATTTTTTCTCATGTCATCTGTTGTAAAAGAAGTACTGAGTGTGCATTACTCTCCCTGCTGCAATCATAAAAATGACATAAGAAGTAAAAAAAAGTATAATATGAAAAAAATAGTTATTTCATTCACTTCAATGCCAAATAATCTGTTATTTTTAAAATTTAGTTCTAAAAAATCATTCAAGATTTCTTACACTAAATTTCCTATGTTTAAAATTGTACCTTTCTTGTTCATGGGTCCATTAGATACAGTAGATCCCCCAGATTCCCTAGAATTGCCTCTGGTCTTAGTAGATTATCTTCAGTTCCTTGGTATACATGAGGTTTCTATAAGATCCTAACTTTTATGTCATTTGAAAATTACTCTACCTCCTAGATTATGACATTGTTCTAGTTTAGTTCCTGGGGCAGTGTCACTGTGTGCACAATTCACAGCTTTGTGACTGGCATAAAATGGCTATGAGATGGGCAGTGTTTATATTGAGGGATTGCTTGTGCCATATTTCTAGTTTAATACTGACAACCACTTATGGGTAGGGTCTAAAGAATATAAAAAACAATGTGTAATACTGTGGAAAAATAGAAATGTATTTGAAGCTAATTGCTCTTCCTTTCTGCTTTCCCTGAAGAACTACCTGTTTCAACATCTAATTTATCAAGTAAGCTTATTCAACTTTTTTTATCTCAACTTTAATTAGTAAGGCTTACTGCAATAGATTATTATGTCTAGGTTGATCTACAGTATAAACTTCAGCACATGGCATCTTTACCTGCAGGCCAGGTCTTTAGATCCAGCTGAAAAACTCCAGTGTGTTTGGGTTACAGTATATATTCATACTTCATATAATATATTAGGCCCACACTGAAAAAATAGCAAAGCTAAATACAAAAAAGGAAAAATCTAAAAATGCAAAGTACCGAATCTTTACACTTCCCAAAGCTCCACTGAGCTTAGCTGTCTTGAATGGCACAACTTGCTCTGTTTTGATAATGTGTCACTGCATGTGGAAACTTCCTTTCTTTTCACAGGTGAAAAAAAAACAGCATCTGAAAAGTGGAGGAGACCAGTCTCCTCTGAAGGATAATTAGGCTCTCTCAAAAGCATCAAACATTACTTGTTAACAACCTGTAGATGATAATGTCTGTTGAACAAACAGGTATTGCTAGCTAAGCAGAGACAAGGTACACTCGAACTGAGGCTGGTGCGTGAGTGAGGAGGGCCCTGCCCGGCTCCCCACTCCTGACGTCTAGCTTCCCTCTCCCCTCAGCCTAAAGCCGCTCTCTTGGATTTGCGCGAATAAATCGGTACCACAAGTGAACTATGATACTTGGCGCAATGAGATAAGTTGCAAAATCAACCGGAATATTCAAGCAAATTATAGAATAAACCCCAATCTAAATCCATTAAGTAGTTCTCTTGTGAAAAGCGAACAGTCATATAGACAAACATATGTTGGAGATAGAGAGATACAGAGATATATCTATATATACATATACATATATATCTATCTCTATATCTCTAGATATCTATATATCTATCTATATTTATTTATGTATTTATTTATTTATAAATCATTTTAAAAACAACATCAAGGCTGACCAAAGTGCTGTATATTAAAAACCCAACATATCAGACACACAATAACCAAAGGGTAAATGAAACAGAAACACATAAACACATAAGAGATTCATAATAAAAAGTATACAGATAGCCAACATATCATACTGGGTTTACTGTAAGTCCAGGGAGTAAAAGGATGTTTTTAAAATAAGATTTAAAGACAGCTAATGAAGGAGCCTGCCAACATGCAACGGCAAATCGTTCCAGAGTTTTGGAGCTGCGACAGAAAAAGCTCAATCACCTCGGAGTTTTCATTGTGCCTTAGGAACACGTAAAAACACCTGATCTGCTGACCCGAGAGAGCGAGACGGTACATAAGGGTGCAGCAGTTCCGACAAATAACATGCGGCACAACCATTAAAGGATTAAAAAACAAATACAAGGATCTTAAAATGGATTAGAAAACAAACTGGAAGCCAGTGATGGGAAGCCAAAATCAGGGTAACATGCTTATACTTTCTTGTGTCAGTTGAAAATCAAGCAACAGCATTTTGCACCAGCTGTAAGCGAGCAATGGAGGCCTGGCTAATAAAAGAAGCGCATTGCAGTAATCTAGACAATAGGTTATAAAAGCATGTATCACTGTTTCAAGGTTGCGTTTAGACAAAACAGGCTTGATTTTTGACAGCTGCCTCAACTGGAAAAAGCAAGATTTTAACACTGCCTTCACATGGCTATCAAGTTTTAAAGTGGAATCCATTTTCACACCTAAGTTTGTGATCATGGATTTCTCAAATTGAGCCACAGTGGAAGGGTCGATGCAGGGGGTCCTGCTGTGCAATTGGGTCTAAATAGCATGACTTCTGTCTTGTTCTCATTAAAATTTAGAAAATTTAATGCTATCCAACTCCTTGTGTCAATAAGGCAATCAATCAGGGGCTGGACAGAACATGGACCTTGGCGCTTCAGAGGGAAATAAACCTGACAGTTGTCTCCATAAAGATGAAAGGAAATACCATGTTTCCGGAAAATAGCGTGGCAGCAGGTACAAGGAGAACAGAAGAGGTCCCAGGATGGAGCCCTGTGGTACACGCCAGGGGAGGGCAACAGAGGTGGAAGTAAAATCATCAATACTGACACAAAAACTTCTATCTGAGAGATAGGACCTAACCCATTGGAGAGTTAAACCTGTGATGCCCACCCACTGCTCCAGCCTGGAGATGAGAATCTCATCGTCTATCGTGTCAAAGGCAGCTGTTAAATCCGGAAGCATAAGTAAGTACACAGTCACCAGAGTCCACTGTTAAAAGAATATCATTAAAAACCCTTAACAGAGAGGACTCAGTGCTGTGGTGAGTTTTAAACCCAGACTGGAATACTTCCAGAATTGCATGTTCATCCGGAAAGGACTTCAGTTGGGCATAGATGACTTTTTCCAAAAGTTTGAACAAAAAAGGTAGCTTGGAAATAGGCCTAAAGTTAGACATAACAGAGTGGTCCAGACCCGTTTTTTTCAGCAGAGGTTGCACAACAGCATTTTTAAATTTTTTAGGCACCACACTAGAGATTAAACTACTATTAATAATTGTAAGAATAGAAGGACCCAAGGTATAAAATACCTCCTTAAGAAGTCGAGGAGGGAAAACATCAAGTGGGGAGCCAGACGGCTTCACACTGGAAACCAGCTGCTTTAAAAAGGGGAGAGTGACAGGCTCAAAGTGGTCAAATACAGCCAAACAGGGTATTAAAATGGATGGATCATAGGAAGGTGATGAAACGAGAGCCCTAGTGCTTACAACCTTCTTCTATCTATCTATATCTCAAACTGTAAATTTGAAAATAGCTAAATACTGTGACAGCCAAGTCATAAGTTGTCTTTCTTTTAAACGTTTTTCTTGTTAAGACCAGTGGTAATATTTATTTATTTACTTATCTGCCTGTTTTTGTATTTATTTCTTAAAAGAGTTTCTGTAGAAACCCAAATGCTCCCCTGGGGACAAATAAAGTTCTATCTTTCTATACTGAGAATTGAGAATGACTGTGTAAGATGGCTCATGGAAATTGGCCTCTGGTGTATGTGGCATTTGGTGAAATTTCATTTAACCCATCAGCTGGTTTTATTTGCTGATGTATGAAATAGAAAAAAAAGCAAGCTTCTGAAAGAAAAGGACATGGATGGAATATCATAAGCTTACAGTGGTGAAAGCTAGTTCGGAAAATGAAAAATATATACTACAGCATCTTGACATGAGTTTAATATCTGTAAGCCAATTTTTAATTAAGGAATTTCCAAAGCCTTTGGAATCTTGTTTTAATTATTGCTTAAAATATAACATTTTACTAACAAGGCTTGAACAGTGCACATGTCATTTGTATATGGTAGAATGACTCAAATTGATAAAGAGGTTGAAATTGGCCAATATTCTGTTAAAACTTAAGAGGGCCTATAGGTTTGTTAATGTTTAGCTATTGGACATTTCTACATTTGAGTTCATGCTCCTATGCATTAGATTTATTCTCTTTGCAACAGACTGGCATCCTGTCTGTATACTTCAGTTTTTTCTGCATCTCACTTGTTACCCTTGATTAAATAAATTAATGTTGTTCTTAATATTCATTATGTTCAGCTTATTTGTGTGCAGATAGGTTCTGAACACTTGCAAATATTTACACACATAATGTAAATTATTAAACCATTCAACATTTACACACATAAACCCACAAATTACACCGACATAAAGTAAAATGAGCAATTTAAATGATTAATGTACATATGTCATGGCAATATAAAGTGCAAAGTCAATGTATAGTGTATTATAAGTTTAGTAGAGAAAAACAGATACTATTTTTTACCATGCAACAGTTTTTCATGATTTTACAAATTGCTTTGTTAATGATCAGCTACTTTACAGTGTACAACAACAATATTGTTGAATTTTTCTGAAATGTTTTTCTGTATTTTACATTGATTTGTGATAAGGATGCAGATGGGAGTAAACATCTTGAGAGTTTCATTTATTGAATGTGAGCAACACTGGAGCACCAAAAGGAACAGTCTTGTCTCCTTTTCTCTTTACTCTGTACACCTCAGACTATAAATATAACACCAAGTCATGTTACTTGCAAAAATCCTCTGATGGTTCTGCACTTATGGGGTATATTGATAATGAGGATGAGACAGTACAAGAGTCAGATGGAGAAGTATGTTTCTTGGTGCAGAGAATTGTCTGCTTTTTAACAAAACCATGAATCTGGTTATTAACCACTGCAGCACCAAACAGTCTCTATGTCTAGTCACTATTAATAATAATAATAATTCATTACATTTATATAGCGCTTTTCTCAGTACTCAATTGAAGGAGTGAATGTAGATTTAGTCTACTCCTACATCAATGGCAGGTAGGACTGGTCTAATAACACAGAGGAACTATATAAGAAAGGGTATAGCAGACTCTTGATCCTTAGAAGACTGTGTTAATTTAATTTGGGAAGAGATTTCTTTCAAATCTTCCACAACTCTCTGATGGCCAATGCAATTTTCTATGCTATGGTGCACTGGGCTGGTAGAATCGCTTCAAGAGAGGCCCACCAAATCAGCTAGCTAATTAAAAGGGTGAGCTCAGTTATAGGACACACTCTGGACCCCAGGAGATAGCAGCAAAGGAGAGAGTTAAAGCAAAACTGAGTTTCATTATGAACAATGCTGCACATCCTCTCTCTGACACTCTAACACTGAGGACTTTCAGCCAACAATTTATTCAGCAGAAGTGTACCAAGAAATGCTACTGAGGCTCCTTTATACCTATAGAATTATATCTGTATAATGCCTTACTGTGACTATGATAGCCAAGTCAGAATTTTTTCTTTCTTTTGAATTTTCGTGCTTTACAGTCATTCTAGTGTTTGTTCAGATGAAAGTGTGTGTGTCTGTATATTTATTTATTTGCTTACTTACTTACTTATCTATTTATGTATTTATTTATTTAAAGAGCTTATGTAAATAAGCTTCATTCCCCCCTGGGGAAAATAAAGTTCTATCTATCCATACAAAACAAATAGGTACAAAATAATTTATCCTAGAATATGGGACACTTGAACAGTTTTAGGAGGAATATGTATAGCACTGGGTGTTTAAATAATAATTCCATTTAAGTGAAATAAAATCTATCCTTCCGTTCATTTTCAACAGTACTTCATCCAAGACCTGTCCTAGGGCTAAAATGCAGCAAAGCAGCAATGCTTACTCATACAAAACTATGCCTCTTTATCAAATATTTAATAACTGTCAAATATCAAATTTCACTGGTATTCATTATTGTTTAATGTATGACAGTTTGTTGCTGTTGGATGTTAATATCCAATGTTTGGTTAAACTAAACAAAAAAGTGACAAAGTTACAGAATAAATAAACCTAAGAATTTTCATATATTGTTGATGTTGCCCTTAATGATTTCAATCTAAGCATTTTTACTGGGAAGCTAGCCTTCACAAGGTAAAGTCATGGCAGGGACTCACAGCAGAAGCTGGTTGTCCTCCAGTTTGCCACAGGCTGTTTTTGTAGGGAACAGGCTCTTGAATATTCAGACAATGTTTCACAACTTCCTATTGGATTTGGATTAAGTTTGTTGAAGCATAGGTCTTCTTGGCAGCGAAGGATGTAATCTTGTTTTTCAATCACGCAGTCTGGTGCTACCAAGTCCAACAAGTGTGCACATAATGAAACCTGGAAAAAATATTAAAAGCCTGAATGAATTAAAAATGATAGGTAACAATGGCAGACTGGTACTGTATATCCTGCACTTTTTTTCTAGATACACCTGCAGTAGTTAACAAACCTTTGGTCTTGACTTACATTTTTTCCACATTCATAGTTAACAATACCATCTGGGTCAAGAAGTTCACAGAACTCATTTGGATCATCCAGCTTCTGCAGATTGATGAAGTCGAATGGATTATTTATGATACCTGTCAAATATCCAAGTAACTGTTAAATTCCTTTGTTTGGTATATACACTGTATAAATATATTTATAAACACAGACATATTATAAACAAATTATGGATCAAATTTAAGAAGGACATACACTGATGAAATCAAACTCAGAAAAAACCTGTGGTGATAGAACTACTTATTTTGACTAGTATAACAAGGTCTCTTAAATGGTGCCAAAGAAGTGTATTCTATACAGGAGGAGAAATGCCACAGCAAGTTCATTAAGAATAAACAAAAAACAAAATAATAAGGATAACAAGAAGGCCTGACTCGGCACTCTGTTCATGCCCAATAGATAGAAAATATAAACCAGGCAACAATCTAAAAAGAGGGTTTTCCTTTCCATCCGAGAATGACATTAGCTGACATGAGTCTACCTCTGGAGAGGTTCTGTGACAAAGACGTGTGACACCTGGACAGAGAATGAAGATCATCTTAAAACTTCTGCAGCTATAACAGTTCAGGCTGTATACTTTATGTAGTACTTCTGCCTATGCTTCTGCTTATGGCTGGGGTTTCTCTCCTTGGAATTTAGAGCACATAATTAATTTCAGGTCAGTAGAGGTGAAGGAGAACATTCTGAATAAGGTCTGCTATAAAGTGGAGTCTTGGGCGAAAAAAGCATTATATAAACAAGGGGGTACCTAATGGCAGAGGTCATAAGTGCCATGTTGTCCTAACTTGGCAGAAAAACAGATAACTAATTGCTTGAGTTTAACCGGGAAATATGTGCAAAAAGCAGAACAATCAAAAATAAAATAAAACAAATGGACCAAAACCTAGACGAGAGGCAACAATCACAGTCAAAATTCAGGCAAGAAGTCAAAAATCAGACAAGACATGAAAATTAATAAGGAGAATAAAATTAATTTTTTGTTGGATATATCCATGGATCAGACAAAGCTCAGTGCAAACACTGACCTTTTGTCCTGTCTGCTGATGAACTTGAGGTCATGACCCCAGAGACCTGGGACGCAACCCTAACAATGGCATGCAAAATGGCTTCCACTATAGGAAAAGGCTATAAAAATCACAAAATGCAGCCCTGATCATGACACTAGTGGGCTGAAAGTTAGGGATGCTCCAATTGACTGGATGCTGATCTAAATTGGCTGATTTTCATAAAAAAAAATATATATATATATATATATATATATATATATATATATATATATATATATATATATATATATATATATATATATTTTGCTAATCTGCAAAAAGGCCAGTCACAAAAAATATACAATTTTCAGACCCTGCTTTTCTAAACTTTAGGGTAAGTTAGAAGCAGTGCTCTTTTATGCAAGTTATTACGGTAGTTGAGCCAGCACACATCCTTTTTATTTATTTTTTTCTTCTGCAGCAAACTTCCTGCAGTACAAACAAAGAGCAGCGAGTGAAAGTTTGTTTTATCAGTGAGCCAGAGGCAAAAAGACTATAAGCCTTTACGTTAAAGAAAGTAGAGTAATAAATTGAAAAAAAAAAGGAATCAGAAAAGTCTTTCTGTGCCATTAGACAAATGACAATAAAAGCTGTTTTTTATTTTGTCTTTTAAATTAAAGCGGACACTGCTTTAGTTTAGACAGCGAGTTTGTTTAAAATACAGAAGCTTATGCTTTTAAATTGAAAAAAGATAAAACAAATTTGAAATTTCTATTTAGTTAATAGGCTTTTTTAAAAAGGTTTGTGTTTATTATTTGTTGCTATGTGGCATACAATGAAACGAGTAATACATAATTAAAATGGTAATCCATCTCTCTATATAAAAAAAAAATCGTGGGAGGGAGACTAGTGAGACGAGATGTGATCTTCTCGGAAGACAATTTGACGTCCCGCGAGGGACACATTAACGTCACGCAAAGACAATTTGACGTCCCGCGAGAGACACATTAACGTCACACAAAGACAACTTGATGTCCCGTGAGAGACACATTAACGTCATGCAAGACAAGGCAGTGAGACAACATTTAAAACAAGTTCACGGACATTTAACCAAGCAGTTGCTGGAATGCTTTTGTTAGACAGACATCATGTGCTTCCAGCTTTTAAAACAACGACAAGCGACAAGCAGAACACGCAGCTTGCCAGCAGCAACAAGCCAACAGATGATCCGACTTCAACTCCTTAGCGTGCATTCAGCCCCCCCTCACAACGCGAACAGCAGAGACACGAAGTTGGAAAACAACAACTGCTGTACAGGATTTTAAATGATCGACATGCAGCGTGACAAAAAGAACACGCAACTCGCCAGCAGCAGCAGCAAAAAGACAGCAGATCATCTGACGGCATCTCCTTAACGTGCATTCAGCCGCCCCCCCCTTTACAACACAAGCAGCTTTATACGTCCTGCGAGAAAGATTTAACCACGCCCGGGGCCAAAAATAAAGGACACGTATTGTTTTTACAAAAGTTTTAAAGTAAAAATGAAAATAATGCATATGTAACAATTCCCATGAAAATAACGATCTCTTTAAATTGTATATCTGGTAAGCCAAACCCAGGGATGAGCAAGCGAAGTGAGCAGGGGGCAGAGCCCCCTAGTATTTTATAATTATACATCAAGAATTATGGATGTTTAGCTGATACACTGAAGAAGAAAAACACACCTGTATAAATAGAGTAAATGTATATTTTAACAGCAAAAGGCTGAAGTGCAATTAATGATTTAAAAATTAATAAAACATATAAATGCATGAATATTTACATTTAACCAGTGTTTAATTGTCAATATCAATTAATTCATTTGTGTGAGAATATATATAATGTTTTTTGTTGTTAGGGGAATAGTGAAAACTAGTTTTTGTAATTAAGCCTTGTTTCACATAGGTACATTACAGAAAAAATGAAACAATATGACAGCTTGTAGTTATGAGAAGCATTTTATTTTTAAATATTTTTGTACATATTTTATTAATGTACAGTAAGCCTAGAGAATTTAAATTTGTTAATAAAAAATGAAATGGTGTATAGTTTAATTAGAGAAATACATTTTTTGTCTCGTTATGCAGGAGATTAGTGTAAAAAGTCTTTTTAAAGGGATAAAGGAAAAAACATTAAGAATAAAATCAGAATCGGTATCAGAATTGGCTGATCAAGTAACATAAAATCGGTGATCAGTATCAGCCTTGAAAAACCTGAATAGAGCTTCCCTACTGAAAATCCTTAAGTCACTTGGGCAGACATGCAGAAACACAGGTTTAACAGGTAGTCCGTGCATAGTGTAGCCTTGGATGAAGCAGAACTATAGGTAAGGATATATAACATCTTAGTGACTGAAGCCCAACTGTCTAATGCACATTACGGTTAACAATTCTGGAGTCCAGGTAAAGGAGCTATATACTACTACAGTTTGCCGTATATGCTTCCACATTGCAAGGAACCAAAGGTTGGAGTGTGAAAAGAAATAATTTCCCATAATATTACAAAGCCTCCTTTATTCAGACAATGGATTAATTTTGCAAGTAGACATCAATCTGAATTTAATGAGACTTTCACGTAACTGTTTTCAAACAATTTCTCACATCTAAATCATAGAAACAGGACAGTTCTTTTTGGCTTCCAAAAATCACATACCTGCATCCCTGAGTAATGCTCTTCTCACAAATAAAGTACTCATAGGTCATTTTATTTTGTACCAAATTTTACTGTGCTTTATAAGATTCTTAGTACCTTGAAAATGATACTCTTCTCCTTGTTAGTGTTTAATTTTAAAGAAGCACATCTTGGTATGGAATATTCCACATAAATAAAATATTAAATAACACATATTATTCTTCCATAGAACTATCCATCTAATTTTTGATCTTACCAATTCCAATCGAGTCATGGAAGGTTGAAGGCTTCAGCGTTATATAGTTTTTTAAAGGCAACCTAAAGGGGCTTACAGATGCTTAAATGTTAAAGCACAGCACAGGGCTCACTGTTGCAATCTGAGCCTGTCAGAGAGACTCTGTTAAGTACAATTCCATACAATGTTTTTCAATCCACAGATATCTAACCAAAATGGTCTCTAAAGACAGACTATGAATGACTTTTCCATGCCAATGTCCAATTTATTTGAAGTTGAGAAGTAAGATTTTGCTAGCACGGTGGGAGTACAGACAGATGACAGAAAATAGACAAAGTAAAGTGAAAGACTTTTCCATGGTAATCTGGTAAAGACAGTTAAGTAAACTATTTACTCACCTACTACAGGACAAATCTGTATTTTGGCAGGCAAAGTGAGTCAAACATAGTACATAATAAATTGTATCATATAGACATATTTATTTAGCAACGTGTAGTGTTTGACAGTGGTAGGGAATAATGAAGAGTAATGAAGAGTAAATATAGCTACAGATGCAAATAAGTTGGCACATACTATGTATAAAGGCTTGAATCAGACTAAAAATATGATCTTATTTTGTTTGAGAGGGTGTTTGATTTACATGGATACTTTAGGAAGGTGTGTCTGGCTGTGGAGAGGCTTTCAGGGGCCGAGATGCAATTGTGATAACATAAAATCAGGGTGAAATTTCTCAACAAACCTTCAGAAGAAAAAGAGGGCATATTGGGCTGCTTTAGAAATATTTAGAGAACCACACATATCTGCTAGGAGGAGCTATATGCTTGTGACCTTCATTCCAAATTTTGGCTAGGTGACTGCAGGACAAGGTTTAAAGTCATCTCAGAATTAAATGAAAATCACCTGTAAATTCAAGAGAACAATTTGAGGGAAGGATCACTGGAGGAAAGAAGAGGCCAAGGTTATGAGAGAGAGGAATGGGAAATGAGAAGACAGAGTTATTATGGGTGCTTCACCATTTGGCAAGTAGAAAAGCCATCCTATCTGGTGTACATGTCAGACATGAATACTTGTTGAAGGAGGTCCAAAGAGGCAGCAGGGATGATGTTTTTAACTTTATTTATTGTGCTTTGTGTTCTCTTATTATTGCTCCTCCCCTGTGTGTTTTATTTTTAAAACACATGCAAAATGTTTGTTGTTTGGCTCCATTCATATTATTCTAAGACTGACCGCACAGAATTAGACCACATGGGAGTCCCCTTCTTTACATTTTTTATGCTGCATTCACATATTAGTGGTATGTGGTTGGCAGCAAACCGTAAATGCAATGCCTTTAAATAGGACAGCAATGGAAAACTTCCCCCTCCATCTGCAGCAAATCCCATATGTCACACATGCAGATGGAATCCTCCATCAGAAGTTCAATTATTTAAAAATTTTCTGTCAATCTGCATTGCTGATCAAATCAAATACTTGCAGTATTTTTTTCATTTTTGTAGTGTGTTGCCACTTGTTGCTCTAGTAGAATTTTGAGACATGACAAAACCACTTGACGTTCAATCTAAAATAATTTCTAACGTTCTCTTACTTCCTGTTAAATCCTGTAAAAGTCATCCAGTAGTGTTTGCTACTGTGAGATGCAAGATGAACCTACATATATTTTTTATTCAAGCATCACCAAATTACCACACACCTCACATGTTCCCTTGTCATATAGTGTCCTCTGCTATGGTCATACTCATTCTGCTTTACCATGTAGTGCAGCTCATTTTATCACCAACATGTAAAAACACTCTTAGTGTTACAGCAGAATTGTGTTAGATTTACAACACAAAATTTAAGATTTGGCTACAAATATTACAATTTAAGATTAGTTATGTCATTTCATAAGAATACGTAAATAGAAACTCATGGTCAAAAGGAAAAATGTTTGGTTTTTTTACCATCTATCAACAGCTCATTTTCTAAAGGATCTCCATTGAAATCTCCACAGAGGCCACACAATCTGCCATGAAAGTTTTTGGAAACTTTAACCTGAAAAGACATGACAAACATATAAAAGCAGATAACCAAATACTTATTGAGAAATAAATTACACATCATGTGCACAAAACTGGCATGTAAGGAAAGAAGCAACAAGTTATTTCAGTGCAGCCATCTTACTAAGGCCACTGTTTACTCGTGGATTCTAAGTTCACCAGTAAACACTTCTCCATTCATTTGAGACCACAATGGTTGCATCCATTTTTTTCTCTTGTTCTTGTTTTATACATTTATTTATTTTTTAAACCCTTTCATTCCAGTGCAGGGCAGAGTCCTGCTTTGGGCTGGCAATGCGTAGGTTCCTTTCACTTACCTGCAGAAAATATTAACAGGGGATGTGACGATGTGGGTTCTGGCTCCACACTCCCATTGCTGTTGGAAGCACTTGAACCCAACACCGTCGATAATGTAACCGAGTGAGCTAGTCAATGGAGGCAAATTACTGAGCAAGGGGAAGGTAAAAAGTGCAACCGGTGCTTTTATTAAAAACCAACAAAAACAGTGTTCCATAAATAGTGCAGTTTTTCAATAAATAAATCCATAAAATGAAAAAAACGTGGAGGTTAAAAACAACAATAAGAAAAGACAATCCTTTAAAACGAGAGGTTAAATCTTCTTATGGAAGCAGTCTTAAAACACTAACAAATCCGGTGCTTTTCTCGCCTGCTAATCCCGTTTGGGCCAAGCAGCAGGCAAGACGCTCTTTGCAGCTGCCCTCTTCTAGACACACACACGAGACTGGAGACCTCCCGATCCCTGGCTCCGGTATGGCACTCATCCCAGTCCCGGAGAACTTGGTTTCCACCAACGGCCAGGTCACTCACGTTGGGGATTCCCACCACCAAGTCTCCCGACTTCCGCTGCCTTCAATGGCCTCTCTGCAGCCAGTCGCATTCCCTGGTCACTCCCGCTACCTGATCGCTCAGCGGGAGCGACATCAACACAAACGCCTGCGTGTCGGCCTAATACCCAGCTTCCACGCAGCTGTCCACGAGCGCTCGATCGCGCGCTCACCACACTCACGCACCGCCTGCTTCCTCTCCTGCTCCCGGTAACCTCCGTCCTCTCCTTTCCTTTTTTCTCTCTCCATTTTTTTTCCCCCCTCCACACCGACTCGCGCTTCTTTTTAAAACGTGAGGGGCCATCACAGCTGTAGCATTAGCCACGGGAGCAATCACAAATGTGGGAAGTTCCCCACCTGTGCACACGGTGAGAAACGCCCACATCGACGACTGCCCCGCGGCTCGCTACAACAACGCCTCTCGAAGCCGCTCGGTGCGGTGATTATTTAAAATGAATGGCCTTTGCTCAACGAGCTGTGGACCCATAACACCACAGGGGACTTTTAGAATTTGATTATTTTTTTATGAGTTCAGGTGCAGTACAAAATTTAACAAGTTAGAAAATGTACACATACCATAATAATCAAGTGCAGTCAAGGACTATTCAGGTACTATAGTCCTAAATGGACTAAATTTAGTATACAGGTTCTAGAATTTTTCGCAATCCTTTTCAGGGTTTCGGGTGCTAAAGGCAGGATTGATGAAAAGGCACAAAATCGGAGATGAACAATATATCAGGAAGCTTATTGCTATTGACCAATGTTCATTAAAAATGATGACATCAGAATCGGCAAGACGTGTACATTTCATATAATATATATACTGTAAAAAGCCAAATACCACTGACTCACTCGTCACGAAATCTCCCGAGCCATGAAGACTTAGGACTTGAAATTTGGAATGTAGGTTACCCTTGGCCCATAGGTGCTCGGTAAGAAATAGTTTTAAAAATTTTGTGGTCCAAGCATGAAATTTCTTATAGTTTTTTACACCCATTCACTCTATTTCTTTCTAAAATAAGTTTCTTTAAAAGTAAATTAAAAATACTTTCATTTTTCTGAAGAGTACAAGTTTTGTTTTGATATTTTCGAGTTTCTACAAAGTGTTTATAATTTGCCATTTATTTATCTTTTTAAAATAATTTAGTTAGGTATTGTGGATACGACCCGGACACAGACAGGCAGACATGTTGTTTGTCACCACCACATGTATTTTATTTACAATATGTACAATAAATGGTCACTCAGACCCAGTCCAAATAGTCAAGTGTACAAACCCCAACACACAGTCCTGGCCTCACAATGCCTCTTCTCGGGCCGCCTCCACTCTCCTCTCTTGCCTCGTCCTTCTTCCACTCGACTCCAGCCTTGAATGAAACGAGACGGCCCCTTTTATATTCTCCCGGATGAGCTCCAGGTGGTTCCCGACACTCCCCCTTTGGCCACGCCCCAGCATGGCGGAAGTGCCGGCTGTTCTCCCGGCAGCTCTCCGGGTGTCCTTTTATTTCTTCCCCCCAGCACTTCCTGGTATGGCGGAAGTGCTGAGGTAACAGGTCCCCAAGGCATTGGGGCGCCTCCTGGCTGTGGCCCCCAAAGCAACCAGGCAGGCGGCCCCCACGTTATCCAGGGTGGGCGCAGACCCACATCCGGTCCCTCACGGCGTCCCGGCTGGGTCGTTGCCCCTGGCATCCCTGACAGTATATTAAAGCAGTTTTTTTTTTTTGGAGGATTTTGGTTTTTATACTTTTTATTTTATTCTTTTTCATACTTTCTTCATGAATTCTTCTATTAAGTTTACACCTTGTGAACATTGTCCCGGACACAGACAGGCAGACACACTCATGTCACCTAGCACACATTTATTCTTCATTACTTTCCACAGTTCAGTACTCACAAGCCCCCCAATACCCCTCAGCCCAGGCCAATACAAAGCCTTCTGTCTCTCTCTTCTCTTCTTCAGGCCGCCTCCTGCCTCCTCCAGAGACCTTGTCCAATCTTCCACCCAACTCTTGTCCTCCTCTGAAGGGAGGCGGGCCCTTTAAATAAGCACCCGGATGTGCTCCAGGTGTGTACCCAGCAATCTCCCACCGACACGCTCCAGTGTGGTGGAAGTACCGGCTGTCTCCCCGGAAGCACTCCGGGTGTCCCTGTTCCTCTTCCCCCCAGCACTTCCTGGTGTGGCGGAAGTGCTGAGGTCCAGGATTTTCCAGGTATTGGGGTCCCCCTGGCGGTAACCTCGGGTCCCTAGAGGGTCGAGCTTCCCAGCTCTTTACCCGCGGCCCCCAGGGCGGTCACCTTTGAGGTCTGGAGGAGGCACGAGCCTTTCTCCGGTCTTCTCGGGCGTCCCGGTTGGGTACCACCTATATTCGGGTACCACAACCTCTTTAAATAAACCCGCAAAACTATGACCGAGGAAGAAAGGATTTATAATGATGAAGTAATAGTCCCTCACTGCGTGGTGCGGATGAGTGGTGATGGTATTCTCCTCACTGGCCTACCTTGTGCACGGCACCGCCTCTCTGGCCACTCAGATGCAGGTTGACATTTTTAGCCACGTCTCTAATAACTGGTGGAGGTTCAAGCCGTACACCATGATGCGGACCGGCAACCCCTAAGGCACCATGCCTCAGTACCTCTCCGAAATGTCTAGACCTGTAACCTATGTACTGTATATTTTAGAACGCATTTTTCCTGTTGCTAACCCGTAGCAAAGCGTGAGTATTCAGCTGGTATATATATATATATATATATATATATATATATATATATATATATATATATATATATATATATATATATATATATATATATATATATATTGCTGTGCCAGTTTTTACTTCATCTGATAACCATCTACAGAAAACTGAAACCAATGCTCTCTCATTATAGCTCAAGTTATTAGAAGGTTAACTCTACTATACGGGCTGCCATTGATCTTTTCCATGTTTCTAAAATTATAAGCTTGTTGAAGACAACTTTTTTTGGGTGTGCCATACGCTCATCTAAACTCTAAATTATCACAATTAGAATGAACACTGGCAAGTAAAGCAGTAGCCTCTTCTAATGGATTCTAAATCAGGAATACAAAATGAAAGCAACCTGTTCAGTAAATAAACTCAACCATAACAATGAGATTATGCTGAATGAAATTATCGTTGCAGGTTTTGATCCACCATCAGACATCTTAGGGTAAGGGATAATGCCCCTTTCGTTATCTCAGCATCTGTAATTGCAACCCTGGCTCTTTGATTAGTTGCAGTTCTCTAAAAGTAATTGCTGATCTGCCTTTGCAAGTTGTGGCACTTACATTAATAGATTATTCAGTTTTAAACTTTTAGATATTCAAAAGGGACATGTGAACTGACTATGGTCTAAACCTATGATATAACAGTTGTCTGTGCAAGACAGCCATTACTAGATATGTGTTTGTGACTAAAGTGGCAGTGGTAAACAAACAATAGACAGAACTTGTGGTGACAATAATAAGCAGGGCTTGTATCTAAAAGTAAAAATGCAAACATAAATATGTAATATACAGAGTAAAGTCAAACTTGTAGTCAAAGAACCAGTATTTTTTCTAGTTTTGAGATACTTTGTATTTATTTTTTTATTTTACTTTTCAATTTTTATTTAGTTTTTTTTGTTTGTTTTGTTTACCATTTTCTAAGTGTAGCTTTTTGGGTTTTCTTTTTAGTTTTTTAGCAATAACCTTTAGTTTTTGTCACACCAAAAAAAATGTCCATATAGACACAGTTTTGCAAGTGTAAAACCGTTTTCTTCATATTTGGCAACTGTATATCATTTATATTCAACCTATCAACTAAATATGTACAATTTTACTGTGACAGAACTCAATATTCTCATGATAATATGACAGTTAAAGGCTTCCAGTATAATCAAAAAATGCCAGAATCACATAACAAGTGCTCTGATGTAATTTGTTATCTTAACCAAGTTTAAGCAAAAAAAATATATATATATATATATATATATACTGTATTTTTATGTTCAAGATTCCCTTTGTGAGCGTTAAGATTAAGAAGAGTATATGAGTTTAGTATTTTAGATTTATTTTTGATACGCCCAGACTATATGTCATTTACCCATTTCCAAACTTTAAAAGTGTTTTTTTAGGGAATTCCTCTTTTGCTTATTTTTTGAAAAACTGTTGAAGTTGCTACTTGAATTGTGTCAATAATAATAAAAGCAGAAACAGAGATTAATTTTTTCCATGTATATGCTGCATTTCTACAAGCAAGCCAGTTACATTAAATACATAACATTTGGTATAGTAACATCTCAGATTATTCACTTATTAAGCAACATGCAAAAAGTGGGGAGCTCCCTGTGAGCATAAACTGGGAGGATGCAATTTAACAACACATTATAGGAATAAACATATTTTGGCAATTGGTAAGCACTTAATGACCGTTTCTAATATCCAGCTATTAAAATAATATCTGATGCTAAGCACACTGAGTCCACATAACACATGGGGAGAACAGGCAAACTCCATAGAGACACTGACCAGGCTAGCAATCAAACCTGAGCTCATGACACTGTGTAATAATAATAATAGTAATAATAATAATTATTATTATTTATTTATTTATTGAACATCTTTCATTTATTTATATAGCACCTTTCTAATGCTCTAAGTGCTTCTTAAATAGTCAAAGGAATACGTTAGAAATTAAAGCAAAGATGACATTAATAACACAGGATACAAACTAATATGAAAGTCAAAGTTCAAAATTAGACTAAGAAATAAGCAAAAATTAGATAGCCCTGAACAAATTTTTGTAAAATTCCATGTTGGGACATAAATGTAGATGTGTCAAGGTCAAGGAACAATAAATAGGATAAGAGTGGATTTCGCTATCAGTTTTAAACCCAAAAACTACTAGAAGCATCTCAACCATTTAATGGCTATTCCTTTGCTGTTCCGTTCATATCTAACAATCCCAGCTTGACCTCCGTGGAGCTACAAAGTAAACAGACCAGAAGGAGTCGCCTCACTTTAACCATTATTAATAACCAGACTAAAACTAAATGTATACATGTAACTATGCATCTGCTTAATCTGTCACTGCAAAGGTACCATCAACAAACAAGTAATATATGTGGAAAGTAAAGTTAAATTACTGAAATTCTTACCTTCTTTGGCATATAAAGATAACATCTTTTCCAGCCTAAATACTGACTTAATTTGAAGCGTACTGGTGGTTATTTGATCTTGACAAATCCTCCATAGTACTAATTTTCAAACTATTCAGCTATATTTTTCCAAAGTGCCTTTTCATTTAAGTTTAGGGAAAGATGCCTGCCATTCGCTGACAGTGGACCGTCTGTGAATAACTGTCAAGTATAGCCAATTAAATCAACAGAATAAGTCATTAAGGAATTGAAGAGGCTTCACCATTCGCTGTCAGTTCTGGAAGACACAATTGAGTGGTGAAAGGAATGACCAAGGTCACGGTGGCGCAGTGGTAGTGCTGCTGCCTCGCAGTTAGGAGACCTGGGTTCGCTTCACAGGTCCTCTCTCATGTTCTCCCCATGTCTGTGTGGGTTTCCTCCCACAGTCCAAAGACATGCAGGTTAGGTGCATTGGCGATCCTAAATTGTGTGTGTGTGTGTGCCCTGGCGCCCTGCCTGGGGTTTATTCCTGCTTTGTGCCCTGTGCTGCTTGGGATTAGATCCAGCAGACCCCGTGACCCTGTGTTAGGATATAGTGGGTTTGGAGAATGGCTGACTGACTGAAGTGACCAATGAAATCCGTAGATTCAGACGCCAGTGGCAACGGGCACATGCGTACAATATATTTCGTTTTAGTTAACTAAAATAACACAGCAAAAACTCCTGCAAAAACCTCTAAAGGAATAAACATGCTTACTGTATATAAAGATGTATATAAAGATGACAAGATGTGTATAATGACAGCCTGCAATACTAATGACGCTGAGGGTGTTTCGTGATGTTGGGGCGATAAGTGGCTAACATCATTGGTACTGCGGTCTGCAGTAGTCAAAGAACTGCAATTACACTCTGTTGAAGATGACTGCGTTAAAGTCGCAAGCTGGCATAATAATTATAATTAATAATTTATTACATTTATATAGCGCTTTTCAAGGCACTCAAAGCGCTTTTACATACAAGGGGGGGATCTCCTCAACCACCACCAGTGTGCAGCATCCACCTGGATGATGCGACGGCAGCCATAGTGCGCCAGAACGCCCACCACACACCAGCTTACTGGTGGAGAGGAGACAGAGTGATGAAGACAATCAGTGCATGGGGATGATTAGGAGGCCATGACGGTCAGAGGCCAATGGGCAAATCTGGCCAGGATGCCGGGGTAACACCCCTACTCTTTCCGAAAGACATCCTGGGATTTTTAATGACCACAAAGAGTCAGGACCTCGGTTTAACGTCTCATCCGAAAGACGGTGCTTTTTTTACAGTAAAGCGTCCCCATCACTACACTGGGGCATTAGGACCCACACAGACCACAGGGTGAGCACCCCCTGCTGGCCTCACTAACACCTCTTCCAGCAGCAACCTAGTTTTTCCCAGAAGGTCTCCCATTCAGGTACTGACCAGGCTCAACCCTGCTTAGCTTCAGTGGGCAACCAGTCTAGGGCTACAGGGTGATATGGCTGCTGATGGCATGTACAGTATATGCACACACAGAATAACATCACATACATTGCAAAAAATCCTGTGACACATAGAAAAATATTTGAGAACCTGGTAATGCTATCGGCACACAATAATCCAAACATACATTTTAAACAAAAATGTTAATCAAAAATGCATATTTCTAGACAGGAGTAGCACAGCGGTGCATTAGTACTGCTTCTTGACAGATTCAGCATCTTAAGTTTAAATCTTTACAAGGATGTTCTCTCTCCATGTCTGAGTGGATTTTTTCTAATAAAATTTTAAATTAAAAAAAAAAGAAAAAATGTAAAATAGCAACTTTTATTTGAAATGTTCTAAATTAATTTACAAGATTTTGCACAATACTACTGTGTGATCCATTAAATGTTTCTGAGAATGGTGACATACACCGCCGACTCTGCATTTCAATTTTTTTTCCTGACGATTTCAAAATCCAACTTAGAGGTACACAGGCAAAAGAACTGAGACGTGCACAGCAGCTTATAAGTCCTTTACCTCCGCATCCAGCAACAAAGAACTAGACCAGCTAAAGGAGCTATCATGCAACCATAGCACCAACTTTTTGACATTCATAGAACTAAGGAACAACAAAAACTCAATCATTGGAACACCAACTAAAGATCAAGACTCACATGTTGTTAATGCCTGAATGAAACCATTAGGATTAAATGAGATATCCATGGTGAGCCAAAACTTTCTAATGTCTTGTCCTATGATTTAAGGCCTTTTTGCAATATTTACAGTATAAAGAAATGTACATAGTTGCACATTTTTTAGTCTTTATGTCTAATACTTTGTTCGTATTACTATCACCAAATGAATTTCCCTTTTAGAAAATATATTTTTTGACCTATTTCTTACTAATGTGCTAAACATCAACAACTTTAACTGAAAATAATAATTCAGGTTATCCTTAGAAAGTAAATAAAATGAAGGAGAAAAACCCACCATAATATAGCTTTCACTCCACACAACTGTCAGGTCCAGCCTGCTGTGCTTAATCTTCATCTGAGTGTAGTTTCCAACTGATTTGATTTGTATCCCGGGAACTTGGTAAGGCAAGACAATGCTGTTGTTTTGGTAACAAAAAAGAAAGTGTAAAAAATAAACAGGTCATTAAAGGATTCAAAGACCTACTGTATACACTTATTATGTTATGCTAAAGTACTGATTTATTCCAGAGTTTGACAATATCAGACTTGAGAGATGGCTGGAACTATAAAAAAAACAGTCAGCAGTGTACATTTTCATGGATGGCACATCCTGTTAGGATGGGTCCCAGTCCATTACCTGGCTGAGAGGCCAGGAGGAAGAAAAGGCAAGAGGAGCCAACAATTTGTGGAGTGTGTCAGCATCTCGGCAGGGGTGGATAAACGGCCCTGACCAGGCTGAGAGAAAAACATAATAGAGCGAATGGGGAGGACTTCATACCCAAAGTATGAATCCATGAGCATTGGTGCCCAAATGGGCACCTGCAGGGCATGTTGGGAACTGTAGTGCCATGGAGCAGCCTTGATGGGTTACATGGGGGCCACCAGCGGGTGCTGCAAGGACTTATGACCCCTGCTTTCAGGGAAATCCGTTTGACCCGAAGAACTTCCAACGAGATATGCCCTTGCACCGGGAGTACTCTCTGTGTCTTGAATAAATGGAGTTGCTCTATCTCACCCTGGTGAGTCGGAGTCAGGTGAAAGAAGCACAAAACTCACCTGGAAGGAGTGGAGGAGAAAAGAATACTTGTGCTTGTCCTAAGGTTAATATATTACCTTTGTTAAGGTAATTTATTATAATGAACCTTTGATTTGAATCCAGGATGTGTGTCTGTGCAGTTCTGCCTGGGGTTTAGGGTGCTGCAATGCTACGTAGTGGTCACAGCATAAAGAAAATGGATTGTAACTCACATATTTGTAGCAACTGCTGTGCAAGTGTTAAGAACCAGAGTTGAACGTAGGAGTGAGAAAACAGAGTAGAATATGTGACTGATAGAAGGAGCCTGAGAACTGCTTAGAGGAAGAGAGGACATGCTTAAATATGATGGAAACGTTCTTTGTGTGTTTCAATGAGGAAAAACAAGATTCATTTGATAGAAACCATTAAAATAAAGCAAATATGCTGAAAATCACCTTGGAAGTTACACTAAACTGTACTTCCTTTGTAATATTTTATTTCCTACTAGGAGGGATGTACAGTGGAACCTCGGTTCACGAACATCTCAGTACACGTACAACTCGGTTTACGACCAAAAAGTTCGCCAAACTTTTGCCTCGGTTCACGACCACACACTCGGTATATGAACAAGCCAGTTTCCCTTTCAGTTTGTACATGTTCAGTCTCTCCCTGTGCATTTCATTTGCAGCGAGCAAGAGAGAGAGAGCGCCACACACACACACAGGAAGCGCGAGAGAGACAAACGCACACACAAAGGCGTGAGAAAGACAGACGCGCACACACACAGGCAGCGCGAGAGAGAGAGCTGGACGCATTAAGGCAGGAAGGCAGTTAAAGAATGCACTGGGCTTGATTTTGTTTTCACTTCTGTTTCCAGCGATCGGTTCATAGCGTTCATTGTTGCAATGTTATTTTTCTTGGCGGTTTATTAAATTACGGATTTTTTCAAATGTTCATTTTTTTCCCTGTGCTTAAAACCCATTAAAAAAAGTGCTTTTAGCCAGCGGTTGGTAGCGCTATAGCGCAAACTATTGCAGTGTTAGTTTTCTCTGTTGTTCAAGGTTTTCTCAGAGTTATTCAATGTTTTTACATTTAGTTTACTATTACGCTGTGCATTCTATGGTTTGATTGACTATATTTGTGCTTAAAAACTTAAAAAAAATATATATTTACATACAATTCGTATGGTCTGGAACGGATTAATTGTATTTACATACAATCCTATGGGGGAAATTGCTTCGGTTCTACTGTATCTGTTTCTCAGTGAAGAAAATGCACAGTGTATGGTCACTGTAATCTGGTAGATAAAAGGATGCAATTAGCCTAGTTTTGTTAACTAGAAAATGTGTTTTCACTGAAACAACCAGAAATTCAGATGTCAAAAATAGGTAGAATATAAGAAAGCAACATTTGTGTATGTATTTGTGATAAAGTATCCTGTTTTACCAGGTTAAATGCTTATGGTATGGGGGTATGGGATCTGATTTAGTCAGGTATCTGTTTGTCTTCAAACTACACCAGACCAGTCATTCCACAATAATCACTTTAAAGTTAGTTTCTGCCATTATAAAGAAGGGGCTGCAAAAATGCAGGTAACATTCCTCTTTGGAAGTAGAAAAAAAACAACTATTCTTTTGTCAAATACAAAATATTCCCTGAGTTTGGAGTTAAAAAATGTAATTTTTAAGCTTCTAGATACTGTAAATTATTGCACATACTGTGCAATTGCTACTTCACTATCTCAGAGACTGACTCTTAACTAATTGGCAGTACTTAACAGTACATGGCTCCCTAGAACAAGAAGTTTGATGTAGTTCCTGGAACAAGAAATACTAGAGACAATAAGATCAGGCAGTTTAAATGTGCCTTCTGTTTGGACAAAACAAATACGTACTGAACAGAATCAACAATTATGTCCTCACGCAAAACCTGGATGATGGTGACAGGCAGCCGAATACTGATTCTCACTATGCTTCCTAATAAATTCCGCCTCAGTTGGATATTGAAGATTGGGAAATTCTCCTTGCATTCTGCAGCCAAAATGTAATTACACGTCCCAAAAAAATCAAACATTAAGTTGTCAAATGTCTTAAAATGTCCAAAACCCCAAGTGCTGCAGATTCCATGCTGGGTATCTAAAAAACAACCAAAAAGAATGAATAGTAAACAAAAAGGTGTGTACTGAATTTATAATAGCATAGTATTTTTATCTAGCACTAAGACAGCAAAATAACAGCAATCTATGAAACAATGTGTAAGCAAAACTATATCATTAATGCATCACCTATATACAGTAAGTAAAAAGACAGACTCAGAATAATGCAAATCAAACCAAATTCTGTCAAATTATTTTTTAACACACATAAGAGACATAAAAATATAAATCCTGCATCTCCCGACAGTCTACCTTAACAGTCTCATCCTTGGCATATCAGGTATAAAAGTTGTCTCCTTTGTCTACTTCTTAAATACTGCCAAAAGACTATCCCACTCACCACTCCCTTTTTCTATTCTCTTTCATCCTCTTCCTTCAATCAACAAGCCTTCACCTCAGAATCATTTGTCAACTTGAGAATAATTGTTCTTTAGCATTGAAAGGCTTTATCATCCTCCTATAATGACTTCCAAGTTCAGGGTGGCCTCCTAATAGCCCAAATGTTATTTTTACACTAAGCCAATGGTGAGCTGTAGTGGCTAAAGCTTTAGATTTAGTGCTTGTGGGTTGAAATCCCACTACTGACATGGTGTGACCATGATCAAGTCACTTGACCTGCCTGTGCTCCGATTGGATAACCAAAAGAAATGTAACCAATTGTATCATAAATGTTACAAGTCGCCTTGGATAAAAACATAATCCAAATATGTAAAAAGTGCTGTGTATCGCTGACAGGGCCGAGTCACTCTTGCACTCTCCAAGCTGCTGTATGCCTCTTTAAATAAAAAACAAATCTAAGTAAACTCATCCCATTCAGGGAACTTGTGCTAGGCCCTAGCAGCTGAGCAGGTATCTACAGGCCTCTAACCAGTCCTCCTGAGCTCACCCATAACTCTGATAACAATGAGAATTTATATCTTCACATTCTGCCTATTTTGTACTCTAATAACTTTTAGATATTCATGAAAATTAAGTCCTATTTTTTTGGTTGATAATTAACAAAGATAAGTATTCTCACCTATCAAGCCATCCATTCCCCATGGCTACTGTTTTCGATCAATTTATCAGGCAGTGTATATTCTTTTCTGTTTAGTATCCATGTACTTTATTATTTTACTGTGTGTTTTAAATAACATGAAGTACCCAGAAATAAATGAAACGGCACATAAAGTGGGTACGTCTTTGGCAAAGACACCAAAATGTGCATTTTTATATCTTTTTTATGTTACTATCTGTATGCAACCTTTAAAACATAATGTTAACTTACTTGAATAAAGAATATTGTTTTCCAGGGAAATGCCCAGTCTATCATGGTGGGGGGCTTTAGCAATGTCTTCTGTAAGTAAAACATAGCAACAATTCTTAAACCTTTGAATGGCTGGTAATGATGTTCTATCAAGTAATGCTGCTATATCTTTAAATCTATACTGTAAATTAGTGGAAAATTAAGCATTAATTGTTCTTACTAAGCAATAGAATACTGGTTCTGGCTTGCAAAAATGAAGCATTTTTGAACATTGAATACATAACATACAATAATTCTTAGCTGTCTGGTGTTATTCTGCCACTCCGTGCAGGGATTTCCTGAAGTTGAAATTTCCTCTAGTTTTCATGAAAATAATAGAAGCCAATTTTGCATAATGCAGGAACAAATATACACCAATTCAGCAGTATTTATATATACATCTCAGCATTATTTATAAAGTTTTAGCTGTTGCCTTTACCTTAGGCAACACACATTTATATTATGTTAGGATACAATACATCAGCAGAATTTCAAAAGATACCTGGACTCAAAATTCATTTGAACAAACCTGTGCTTTTTCCAGTGAGTTTTCTAGCAAACAGCAATAGATTCTCTTTTATCATTGCCAATCAGTTTAAATATCTAGGGGTAAACATCACAAGTAAATATAAAGCTCTTTTTCAACACAATTTGTCTGTTTGCACTCTCGTTTAAAATGGTCCAATATGTTTCCAGGTCAAGATCCGAATTGTGAATGTTGCAATCGAGCTCCAGCCTCACTAGGCCACATGTTTTGGGCGTGTACCAAATTAACATCATTCTGGACCAAAATTTTGATATGCCTATCAGACAGCCTTGGAGTCATAATCCCTCCTTATCTCCTAACAGCTTTTTTTGGTGTACTCCCAGATGGGCTTAAAGTGGAGAAGGACAAACAAACTGTAGTTGCTTTTACTTCACTACTAGCATGAAGACTTGTCTTGTTCAACTGGAAGAACCCTAACCTACCTCTTTTAAGTCAGTGGGTAACTGATGTTATTTACTATTTGAAATTGGAAAAAATCTAATTCTCACTTAGAGGATCTGTTCAAAACTTTTTTTTAAAACCTGGCAAGATCTAATCAATAATATTTTAGAATAAGTATTTATATTGGGGAGAAAGACTCCTTTCTCTCTTTACTACTCTCAAAAGTTTTACTCATGGGTGAGGGTTGAATTGAATTTAGTTTTGTTAAGTTTGACTTGATTGTATGGAATGTTACATGCTTTTAATTTCATTGAATTGCCAATCTAAAGAATTTAATATGTATAAGGAAGTAAATATTGTATTAGTGTTTACAGTGTTGCAACTAAAAGTATTATTATAGTCTAGATTCTCTGCAAACATTACCATAATTTTGATTTATTCACGTACTTCTTTTCTATACTAAACAAATAGGTATTTTCAATAAATAAAAGTGTGATTAACATGAGGTGTTTTTGATTTTTGGCCTCACAGTGAAACTGCATTTACTCCAAAAGTCGAAAAAGTTTAAAGACTAATGAAACTGAGTTGATTCTGATATTGAGTAGAACAATGTGATTATTAATAACAACTACTAATTTCAGTTTACTGCTAGTGATGTGTAACTGTTCTTAAGACCTTTACTCTCCTGTTAAATTACTTTTTTTTAAGTTATCCAAACCTCTGTTTCATGTGTGCCAACCTCTCAAAAATATTGGGGGTAAGAGAGAGCAAAAATTATAGGCTACAACATAAGCAATGATAGTAAAAGAAATACTACTACTACTACTAACAATAATAATAATATTAATAATAATCCTTATACTTGAGTAGCATAGGAGACATCATCATGGCAAAATTAAAAGTAAATGACTAAAATGGTAAGAAGAGTGCAAATTTAGGCTTTGAATGTATTACAAAAGGCTGGTTTAATTCATAGTATGAGCATCTCTGAAATAGGCTTACATTAAAACTTGTGTTAATATTTGAAAAATACTGTCTATGACTTATTAATTAACTGCACTAATCACATTTGTTCCTAATGTGTTTTGGGGATCTCCATAGCTGGAATGTTCTTGGAAAAACTCTGACATCAGATGATTAGATGGTGATTCTTTGCATTATTTGCTGTGTACACATTAAACTCAAATTTAGGTCAATGCTTAAAGATAATGTTTATACTTCAATTTCACTGAATTTTGTGATTTTGTTAGGCAAGCACTTTATTTCAGAAATCTAAATTAATCTCATACAGTTATGTTTATGGGGAGAATCTTGGTACACTTATAATTCTTTTGTCACCATCTCCATAAGCAACATATTAGGCTGGTGCTCTAAATAGAGCACAACTCCCACAACAATTTTGTTTGTATAAGAAGTTCAATTTTGAATTTTTTTCACTCATGTTACACAGACTTAAATTTTGCAGACCTCCTGGTTCAACTATGACTGTTGACTGCAAACAGAGTTCATTTTTGTAGTTCTGAAATGCAGCACCTGAAGAACACATTTTTCTGAGAGTGTTGCAGACAGACATTGACATAAGTCATTTAATCCCTCTTTCTGAAATTATCAAAGAGTGGTTTTGCATCAAACCCAACCAGTCCTGGCTCCTTTCTCACATTCACTTTGTGCTTAATGCTTTCAAGATAAATTTAGCCGCCTCGGGCTCTATATTGGATTAAGTGCTGTGGGATTGTTTAACTCTGAATGTGTGTGTGTCTGTGTGTGAAGTAGGTCACATTAAAAGTTAAGAAGGGGGTGGAGGTGGATTTGGAAGTGCAGGATTCCATTAACTTCACAGTGTTAGTAATAACACTTAACAGATAGAGGTAGGGAGACACTTAGATAGCAGGGGCCAAGCTGTGCATAAACCATTGTTTGAGTTCCACCTGGCCGTACTGCAGGAACCACAGAAAACTAATATGTGATGTTAAAATTTAGGAATAGCCTACACTTGAGTAGCCAACACTCAAGAACAGCAAGTAGTCATTGAGCAGAATACCTGAATGTATCACAGTATGTTTCAAAAGCAAGTTAATAGAGTTCCACACTCAGAACAATCAATGAAAGTTAACATAAAGTCGAGGCCACATTTATATCCAAGGCTTTATTCATTTTATTTTCATCTTACCCAGAAAAAAAATTCCTGGATCATCAAGTATTTCTGGAGTCTTCACATGGTGAACTAAAATTGAAATTAAATAAAATCAAAATATATCAAAATCACAAACCAGACAAAATATCTTAGAGGAGCATTAAATACAAGGTCATTGAAAATTTCTAGAAGTAACTTATATTACAAGAAAAATAATCAAACTTCGTGTTAAGCTGCAACCATATTAATACTGTAACATAGTTTTTAAATGTATTTTTAGGAATACCCTATAGTGTTGATTTTCAGACTTTCAAGGGTTCCAAATGGGTTAATCATGTTACTAATTCTTGTTAATGAACATAATGCTCTGACTTTTTGACTTGCATATATTGACTTGGTTTTGATGTAGTTTGCTTTGATACTTGGTTAATGACTACACTCAGTTTTTTTTTAATCCTGATATACTGTGCTTCGTGATCCTATTAGGGAGTACAAGGATTTCCACATATTGCTAACCTGAAAACTTGTACAATTTGAGCGATAGTGTGAAAATTTTATTTCAACATGATTTTTGTAGTGTAAAATTCAATATAAAATTCAGACCTGGTGCTATTTTATCTGTGTTGAGATGAAGTATATCTACTCTTGTCACAATCATCTTCAGAAGTAGTCTTTCAAGCTGCTATTTATCAAAGACAATGTTTATTTCTCCTGCAATTTTTAAGAAGAGGGATTTTCACCATCTCGTGCTATGCTGCTATAAGTAGTGAAAACTAGTCAATATTTGCAAAGAGAAACCACAAAAAACTCTTAATATCATGCATAATATCTGTTATGTGTCATTCAGAATTCTCATGTCCCTTTAGCCAAGATGTGTGTCCCACTGTCTAGTCCAGTAATATTTATTTGAATCTCCTGGTATGGACAGTCACTGCTGGTTTCCAGTCACAGTCAGTTTTATCAAATTCCTCCTCTTACTGTGAGGAGGATTAGCTTTGTTTTGAAATGGTAAGCTGTTGTTAACCAACATTTCAATTTGTTGTGTAAGTTCATCCACCTCTCCAGTGGCTGTTTTCAGAACAGAATGCACCTTTTTCAATTTGTGAAACCAGGAGGCAATAACATTTGGTTTGTTATCAATGATGGAGCTTTCTATGTCAGATGCCTTTTGTTCATTGAGAAGATTGTCCTCTGTTGGATTGTCAGACTGTTCATTATGTCTTCCTTTGTCCTCCATAGCATCTGATAACGCTGAAATGTTAGATGAATACCCAGTGCCAGTGTTAGGTTATTTTGCAGCCTAGGCCAAACTTATTAGTGCACCAACTGACTGTTCGGTAGCTAACCAATACAGCTGGGTCCCACCCTTTATGATCTGTGTCCTAGGCCAAAGCCTAATTCACCTTAATTATGGTGCTGAATACCTCAGAAACAAAGAGATGTCAAAGGGTTCACACTTTGGCACTCATTTTGTCTTAAGAGTATCAAGGTAGAAGCAAATATCACCCACATGGTTTAAAACAGGGACTGTAAAACTGGTAAAAATGAGGTGAAATAAGGCACCTGTTATAAAACATATTTCCTTAAACATGTTCAGCAACTTTTTCTTAAGTGAGAGCGAATAAAGTCTTATTATATCTTTGCTACTGTCATTTCTTATTTCTATTTTGTGCCTATAGAAGAGCCGAGTTTTTGCCCATCTCACTCTCCTCAAAGCTTATAAAACATAAGTTGAAAAGACAAAGAGAATTATACAGTCCAGACTCTGATTTGCATTCCCTTTCGTTTCTTTGGGCCAATGGATGCACCAAAAAAGCTGAAACTGTGTCTTAAAAACAATAATAAAAACACAAACAAACCTAAATATCATGTGCTACTGTTAACCAATATAATTATATTGTTACTTTGCGTCTTCCTTGGTCCATTTTAATTCTACTTTTTTTTGCGCTATATGTTTTCATCACTAATCAGAAATCCAGTAACTGAATTGAAATAAAGGTTTCCTACTTTGAAAGTATCAGTTATTTTACTTATCTATTCCCTTTATAGTACTGAATTATTTCCTAAAAATCTGACTAAAAGTCACTGACTTCAAATTAAGTGTTGTTTAACTCACAGTGTCTTTTCTTTCTGGATTTTTTAGCCACATCATCTTCATTTTCTGTAAATAAATATGACATTGTTAGCTGTTTCATGTGTATTGATGTTATCTGTTTTAACACTATCACTTAGACACTTTTCATTGGGAAATTTCATATAACAAAGATTTTTTTCAGTTTATCTAAATGTAAAAAGTATTACTATACAGTAATTATTAACAGTGTGACCTATATCTCATTTCAAAAACTGTATTTTGGATCGACCAAGTATGCACATAATATTGAAAACAGAAACTTCAAATTTCTTAAAATTGTTTTACTATTGTTATTAAGAACATAATCTATGTATTTTCCAAAACAAGGTTCGCTATTGTCCTTAATACTGTCAGATTTCATCAGAGTGTGATATCAAAAAAGGTGTGTCATAAGTATACTGACCAACATCAATGTGCTTAACTCCTTCTAAAGATGCAAAATCAAGATGACTTAACAGTTGTATTTCCACATTGTATGCCATAGAACAATATTCTGTTGGGAAAACTCAATCATTGATGGGTGTACTGTTGCTATAAAAAATATCTATCTGTTCAGCAAAGATGTTGCAATGTCATCTGAAACACAAACATTGCTTGTCTTGTGATAAGTGACCCTGAAATGGATATAATGAGGGTATTAGAAATAAACTTGATCAATTAGGCTTAAAATTCAAAACAGAGGTAAAGAATTTAGGGGTAATTATTGGCTCTGACCTAAATTTTAAATAACATATTAATCAGATTACTAGGACAGCATTTTTTCACTTAAGGACTATAGCAAAATTTAGATCCTTTATAACTTTGCAAGATGCTGAAAAATTAGTTGATGCTTTTGTTTTTAGTCGACTAGATTACTGTAACACACTCTTCTCAGGACTACCGAAAAAATACATCAATCGATTGCAACGAGTGCAGAATGCAGTTGGCAGAATCTTAACTAGGAAAAGAAAATCCAGTTCTGATGTCACTACATTGGTTACCCGTGCTATTTAGAATTGACTTTAAAATACTGCTTATGGTTTACAAAGCCTTAAATAATCTCACACCATCTTATATATCGGAATGCCTTTCACCTTACACTCCAAATCGTAATCTTAGATCTTCAAATGAGTGTCTGCTTATTATTCCGAGAGCTAAATTTAAAAGAAGTAGTGAGGCAGCCTTATGCTGTTGTGCACCTAAAATATGGAATAGCTTACCGATAGAAATTCGCCAGGCTAATACAGTGGAGCACTTTAAAAAGCTGCTAAAAAATCATTATTTTAATATGGCTTTCTCATAGTTTCATTTTAGTGTAATCCTGATATTCTATTCGCAACGCATCACTTTTTCCACATTTTGTTATTTTACAGCCTTATTCCAAAATGGATTAAATTCATTTTTTTCCTCAGAATTCTACACACAACACCCCATAATGACAACGTGAAAAAATTTTACTTGAGGTTTTTGCAAATTTATTAAAAATAAAAAAAACTGAGAAATCACATGTACATAAGTATTCACATCTTTTGCTCAATACTTTGTCGATGCACCTTTGGCAGCAATTACAGCCTCAAGTCTTTTTGAATATGATGCCACAAGCTTGGCACCCCTATCCTTGGCCAGTTTCGCCCATTCCTCTTTGCAGCACCTCTCAAGCTCCATCAGATTGGATGGGAAGCGTCGGTGCACAGCCATTTTAAGATCTCTCCAGAGATGTTCAATCGGATTCAAGTCTGGGCTCTGGCTGGGTCACTCAAGGACATTCACAGAGTTGTCCTTAAGCCACTCCTTTGATATCTTGGCTGTGTGCTTAGGGTCGTTGTCCTGCTGAAAGATGAACCGTCGCCCCAGTCTGAGGTCAAGAGCACTCTGGAGCAGGTTTTCATCCAGGATGTCTCTGTACATTGCTGCAGTCATCTTTCCCTTTATCCTGACTAGTTTCCCAGTTCCTGCCACTGAAAAACATCCCCACAGCATAATGCTGCCACCACCATGCTTCACTATAGGGATGATATTGGCCTGGTGATGAGTGTGCCTGGTTTCCTCCAAACATGACACCTGGCATTCACACCAAAGAGTTCAATCTTTGTCTAATCAGACCAGAGAATTTTGTTTCTCATGGTCTGGGAGTCCTTCAGGTGCCTTTTGACAAACTTCAGGTGGGCTGCCATGTGCCTTTTACTAAGGAGTGACTTCTGTCTGGCCACTGTACCATACAGGCCTGATTGGTGAATTGCTGCAGAGATGGTTGTCCTTCTGGAAGGTTCTCCTCTCTCCCATGAGGACCTCTGGAGCTCTGACAGAGTGACCATTAGGTTCTTGGTCACCTCCCTGACTAAGGCCCTTCTCCCCCGATCGCTCAGTTTAGATGGCCGGCCACCTCTAGGAAGAGTCCTGGTGGTTTTGAACTTCTTCCACTTACGGATGATGGAGGCCACTGTGCTCATTGGGACCTTCAAAGCAGCAGAAATTTTTCTGTAACCTTACCCAGATTTGTGCCTCGAGACAATCCTGTCTCGGGGGTCTACAGACAATTTCTTTGACTTCATGCTTGGTTTGTGCTCTGACATGAACTGTTATCTGTGGGACCTTATATAGACAGGTGTGTGCCTTTCCAAATCATGTCCAATCAACTGAATTTACCACAGGTGGACTCCAATTAAGCTGCATAAACATCTCAAGGAGGATCAGGGGAAACAGGAGCTTCATGGCAAAGGCTGTGAATACTTATGTACATGTGATTTCTCAATTTTTTTTATTTTTAATAAATTTGCAAAAATCTCACGTAAACTTTTTTCATGCTGTCATTATGGGGTGTTGTGTGTAGAATTCTGAGGAAAAAAAAGAATTTAATCCATTTTGGAATAAGGCTGTAACATAACAAAATGTGGAAAAAGTGATGCTCTGTGAATACTTTCTGGATGCACTGGAGGTCCACATGACCATCATCATCTAATTCTTCCACGTGAAGACTGAAAACCATGAAGACTGATTTAGATCACTTATGTTAGGTAGAATTCCCAGTTGGGGCTTAGTGGTCTTGTGGCCTGTAACCCCTGCAGATTTCGTTTTTTTCTCCAGCCCTCAAGAGTTTTTTTGTTTTTTCTTTTCTTCCTGGCCATCGGACCTTACTTTATTCTTTGTTAATTGGTATTGCCTAATTTTATTCTTATATTTTTCTTTTTTCTTTCTTCATCTTATAAAGCACTTTGAACTACATCATTTGTATGAAAACATGCTATATAAATAAATATTGTTGTTGTTGCTTTAAAACAGTCATTGCAAACCATAACTCTGTCACCAAAAACTACATTTTTGACACCCAACATTACAGTCCTGTGGAATATTGAAACTGAATCAGAAGGTGACTTGTTTCATCTGATAAGGTGGTTTTCAAATACTCCAGTTTCAAAGTAAATAAAGTTTTTATTTATTTGTTTGTCTTTTTTTAAGCATTTTTTCTAAAAATGGTTGATTCAATTGTTGATATTTTTATTTACAAATTCTTATGAAAGGAAGAAAAAAAAAACATTATATTAATTATATCCTTTGCATCAACAAATGCTGAACCAGGTGGCTAAAGGATAACTTGAATGTTGGCAGTGACAGTGCTACTCTATTGGGCCCTTGACCAAGGCCCTTAACCGGCAATTACTGCAGGGGCACTCTACAAATAGTCTACCCTGTGCTCTGACCTAACCCCACAGGCAAAAAAAATATTCAGTATCTCTAGAGAGCAACTTGGAGTATGTGAAAAATGACAAATTTCTAATGCAACAAATTATATTTGGCAACTAAAAGATTAAAAATCACTAAAAAAATAAAATCAATAATGACCAAGAACTTGATAAATGGCTTAAAAAATGACTGACAGAACTTTTTAAACTTCTAGTTCAACATACACTTTATAGTATTTATTAGCATAAAAGATAATAATTGTAATATTACTTAGAATATTATCAAGTAACAGATAGAACTGCACAGCTCACATAATAACTGCTATCATTGGTTCTAGAGGACAGTCACTGCTGTAATCCCATACATATAACAATTAAAAACAAATTCACTTTCAGCTATTATTGCAGTCTAGTGTTAAAGGAAATGAATTGGAAGTACAAAATACATTTAAATAAGTCAGTACATTGACCTTAATCATTAGAACATGTTCATCATGTTCATCACAAAAAAAAAGAAAACTGTTTCTAAAGACTAGTGGAGGTCTTTGTTTCCTAGAATGAGACATCTGATGCAGAATTTCATACCTGCTGACCTTTATTATTATAATGGTCCTCGAAAGAGTGTATTTAAATTGTTTAAAATAACGTGGGCTCCCTGATATGGGTGTATCAGATTCAGATAGTTATCCCTTCTTCTTCCCGGACATACTGTTGAAAATATTTGTCATTAGTTCTCACATGAGTAGGTTTACCATACAGACAGGGCTCATATTTCTTTAACTTCTCTCTACATCCATAATGGCTAACACAGTACAACACCCTGGTACTAGGAAATGGAAGAAAGCAATGAGTGGATCATTATCCACCCATTCTCATTTATTACATCAATAATAATTTCTCATGTACTTTATGACATTAACAATTTTTCACTGTTGACTAACACCTTTGCAATGCATCACTAGTGGAACTAAGTACAAATGATAAATGAAAAGAAGTCCCATTTCCTTAGGAGTCTTGATTCTACAATAGAGGGTTGAGTTTTCATTATATACAACATAGTTCATTAGCCTGTGGTTTTCCCCTTTCTAAATTAGTGCAGTGATGCAGAAAATAGTATTATTTTATCATAGTGTGTGCATCCATGATCTGATTCCAAATTTATGCCTCTTACAAAAATACACTATGACCTACCCCTATATGTTTATCAGAAAATACTAAACATTTGCAATCTATAAACACTAAGTACAATATTGGCAAAAGATCAATCCCTCGTCACATCAGCACCCTGTTGCATTCAGAGACCTCGTGTTAGCCCCTAGCAGCTGAGGAATGATCTACAGGCCTCTAGCCAGTCCTCTTGGGCTCACCCTTAAATCTGATAACAATGAAAATTGATATCTTCACTTTCTGCCTATTTTCTACTCTAAAAACCTTTAGATATTCATGAAAATTAAGTCCTAGTTTTTTTGTCGTCAATTAACAAAGAAAAGTATTTTCACCTATCAAGCCAACTATTCCTACTTTTTTGGATTAAGTTATCAGGTAGTGTATACTCCTTTCCTTTTAGTATCCATGTACTTTATTATTTTACTGTGTCTTTCAAATAATGTGAAGTACACAGAAATGAATGAAAGGGCACAGAAAGTGAACACAATTTTTTATATGAACAATTTTTTACATGATATCTGTATACAGTCTTTAAACACATAAATATTAACTTACGTGAGTAAAGAATATTATTTGCCAGGTAAATGTCCAGTCTATCATAGTGGGGATCTTTAGCAATGTCTTCTGTAAGTAAAACAAAGCAACAATTCTTAAACCTTTGAATGGTTGGTAATGGTGTTCTCAAGTAAGGTCGCTCTGTCTATAAATCTAAACTATAAATTAGCTCAAAATTAAGCATTAATTGTTATTTCTGCTTCTTACTAAGCAACAGAATGCTAAAGGTTCTAGCTTCCAAAAATGAAGCATTTTTGAGCATTGCATACATGGCATACAATAATTCTTGGCTGTCTGGTGTTATTGTGCCACTCTGTGCAGGGATTTCCTGAAAGTCCAACGTCCCCCTCCTTCTCCTGTTCATGTATAAGTTTTCCTCTAGTTTTCATGAAAATATACCAATTCAGCTTTATCTATAAGACATCTCAACTTTATTTATAAAGATTTACTGTAGCTGTTGCCTTTACCTTAGGCAATGCATAATTATGTTATGTTAGGATAAACTACACTACTTTTAACATTTGAGGCATAAGCTGGTTAAGTGACTTCGTCTGAAGCACACAAGTGAGGCAAATGCAGAAAATTAACTTACAACTTTGTGGCTTAAGATGCAATGCCTTAACCACTGAGCCAAACTACATTAACTTATAAAATATAATACAGTATTATTTTTTTTTTTACTTTTCTTTATTTTAAATATTTATTGTAGCAGAGAAGGAATTTAGCCTGTTGCAGAGAGGGTGATGTTATACCTGTGAGCTTGTGCTCTGAGCCTGCACTCGATGAATTCAAATGAATTAAACTGAATTGATGTTGTCTCTGCTTAACATCATTAATAGTGATGAAAGTCTAAAAGGATAAATAAGTTTGCTTTTGATGAGAAGGCTAGTTAATGGTGTTTGGATTGGGAAAACAGCATGAGTTAACAGATGCAGCCATGAAAAATGTACAGTATGACCTCTGTTTGCAGTACTTCACGTGCAAGCTACTGTATTACATGCTTGGCTAGCAAAAATGACCAAAAGGAGGTGCTTGTGATGCACTTAGTGATAAGATTGCTTAATCTAACCTCTTATTGTACACGCTTAAATCCATTTAATAGAAAATTTTACAGCTATCAAGTCACAGTGGAAAAATGCTTACTTTTTACAAACATCTTGTTAGGAAATTTTACATGGAATTGTCAATGTAAAGAAATTAATATGTGTAAAAATCTAAATATTGTGTAGGTGTAGTTTCTCTGCAAACATCACCATACATTTGACATATTCAGGTACTACTTTTCTACAAGAAGTTTATTGTTGCAGTGGTTAAATAGCATAGTAGCTTAAATGATTATCTTACGTTTTGGAAAATTGGGATTGACTCTAGCACAAGGTAACTGTATGTCCTTAACATGACTATTTTTTTAACATAATACTAAACAAATAAGGCATTTTCAAATATAAAATAATGATTAACATGAGGTATTATCATTTCAGTGAAACTGTATTTACTCCAAAAGACAAAAAAGTATACTGAAGAATACATCTGAATTATTGATATTAAGTAGATGATAATGATAAATTGTACTGGACTGCCAATACTGATGCTCTGTGCAAGAGAGGACAGAGCTGACTATACTTCATCAGAAGGCTGGTGTCCTTTAATTTCTGCAATAAGATGCTGCAGATGTTCTATGAGACGGTTGTGGCGAGTGCCCTCTTCTACGCGGTGGTGTGCTGGGGAGGCAGCATAAAGAAGAAGGACGCCTCACGCCTGGACAAACTGGTGAGGAAGGCAGGCTCTATTGTAAGCACAGAGCTGAACAGTCTGACATCTGTGGCGGAGTGACGGGCACTGAGCAGGCTTTTGCCAATCATGGAGAATCCACTGCATCCACTGAACAGTGTCATCTTCAGACAGCGGAGCAGCTTCAGCGACAGACTGCTGTCACTGTCCTGCTCCACTGACAGACTGAGGAGATCATTCCTCTTCCACACTATGCAACTCTTCAATTCCACCCGGGGGGGACGGGGCTGGGGTAAACGTTAACATTATACAAGATTATTGTCTATTATATTTGCCTTGCACTCTTCAACCTTGCATTTTTTTTTAACTTGCATTGCGTTTTTATTGCTCTTTAATTAATATTGTTTTTATCAGTATCTTGCTGCTGGAGTATATGAATTTCTCCTTGGGGATTAATAAAGTATCTATCTATCTATCTATCTATCTATCTATCTATCTATCTATCTATCTATCTATCTATTGTGGTGTATGGCCGGCCGTTTATCCTGGTCAATACCCCCAAGCCGCCAGGTGGAGCTCTCCCTGCAGCATAGAGGTGCCCCGAAGACCAGCAGGGCATCATGGACATTAGAGTCTGTATCCACAGCCCTGCTGGATACCATGGGGGCCACTAGGAGACGCTGCAGGGAGGAACGATGCTTATTTACCCTACACCCCAGAAGTATATCCGAGTCACATGGACAAGGGGAATGACGTGCTTCCGGGGTGAAGAAAAGGACTTTTTATCTGACCCAGAAGTGATAAGAGATCACATGTACTGGGGATTGGAACACTTCCGGGTCTGGGAATATAAAAGGATTGTGGGAGCTCCCAGACGACGAGCTGAGCTAGGTTAAAGGGTAGCAACGCGTCTGGGAGTGGAGGATTGTTTATTGTAGCGAGTATTGTATTGTTTAATGAGTATAGTGGAGAGGAGGGTGCTTTGTGCACTGTTGTTTATAAATAAAGTCAACTTTTAAACTTTTATCTGGTGTCTGGCAACTTGGACAAGGGTTCAAGGGAGCAATAGCGCCCCCTATTTGTCACAGTGGCGTAGTCGGCAGGATTTTTCTCGTGTCTATTGCAGAGGACCTGTACATAAATTTTCTGTGGGCAGAGAACCCCGAGAAGCCGACATCCAGACACACAGCAAAATCGGCAGAAAACCCGTTTTCCAGGTCCATAATGGGGAAGAAAAAGGGCAAGCAGAGCATCAGCGTCAGTGTAGGTATCAGGTTCGTCACAGAGGACGCTCGGGATGAGCTGAAGAGCGGCTGCACGAGTCGGGAAAGGCCTTCGGAGAAGAACGACTACCAAGAGGTATGTGCCGGGGATTCTGTGAATATCTTGTCGTCGCACTATTACACAGTACCTAGGTACATTACACAGTATTGAAAAAAAATAAAACAAGTACACTTTGGCTTGCAGTATTATCCAGTAGTATACAAACAGTATTCACAGATTTTAACATAATGGTCCACATCCAACCGTTTAAAACTAAAGTATCTCCAGACAACAGACGTGACAAAATTCTTCTGTATCATCATGTTCAACTTTTATCGTCTGCTACAGCTTCAGTTTCAGAATGTTCTCTGTTCATTTTCACTGCGCAATACCTCCACTACCACATGTACTCTGCTACATACGTGTTTAGCGGTGTAGCAGTGAAAAAGAGCCCCCGCGCAACACCTCCACTAACGCATGTACTCCGTTGCATATGTGTTTAGCAGTGTAGCAGTGAAAAAGGTCCTCCCTTAAACAGTTTTCCGCTGCTCCATGTTCCCAATGTTGTTTAGGCAATTTAAACTGGTGTTGCGGTATAAGAAAAATCCATATCATAACAAAAATAAAAAACAGTTTTCGGTATGAACCGGTATACCGCCCAACAATACTCTGAAGTGTGCTTACATTAAAGCTTGTCTGTTAATACTTGGAAAATACTGTCTGTGACCTCGTTAATGACACTCGTCACATTTGTTCAGGGTGTGCTTTGGAGAGCTCCATTTCTGGACTGTCACTGGAAAATCTCTGCTGGTGATATTGTCTTCTTTGCATACTTTGCTGAGTATACACAGTAAACTTGAATCACAGGTCAGTGCTTAAAGATAATCATTATATTTTGATTTCACTGAATTTTGTGATTATGTTTGGCAAGTCAGTTTATGTCAGAAATCTGAATTAAACTGATATGTTTATATTTATGGGGGATGTTGGTACACTTATAATTCTTTTGTCACCATCTCCAATAAGCTACATATTAGGCTGGTGCTCTAAATGGAGCACCACCACACACAACAGTTTTGTTTGTATAAGAGGCTCAATTTTAAATTTAATTCACGGATGTGACACAGTTTCAGTCATTTCAGAGAAATTATAAATGCAAAAACAGAAAAAAAAATTGCAGACCTTCTGGTTCGACTATGACTGATGACTACAAATGGAGCTCATTTTCTACGTTCTCAAATGTAGTACATTAAGAGTGTTGCAGACACAAATTGAACCCCTCAACTTTCTAAAATTGTCAAAGAGCTGTTTTGCATGAAACCTTACCAGTCCTGACTCCTTTCTCACATTCACCGCTTACCTTAATGCTGTCAAGATAAACTCAGCCTCCTCAGACTCTTTATTGGATTAAGCTCCATGGGATTGTTCAACTATGAATGTGTGTGTGTCTTTGCGTGAAGCAGGTCACATTAACTGTGAAGACTGGGATGGGGATGGAGGTAGATTTGCAAGGTGGGGAATTCCATTCATTCCATATAGTGTTATTTACTTGTGGTGCTGCCACAAGTAGCTGATTGAAACAACAGCTTAGTGTTTGTTTGTCTTTGTTATTGTTTACATTTGTTTACTATTTTTTATGGATAATAGGGATAAATAAAAATGTGAGGAAGGAGTCTCACCCAGATACACATGACAGCAACTGCTGGACCTGAACCCTTTATCTAATAGGGCATCGGATCTAATCACTGGGCTCCCAGATCTACAGTGTAATCATCAGGGAAAAAGAATATGTACCCGACTTTGGAACTGGAGAAGAAGGTATACAGACCATCTGCGATTATCATGGGAAATGTAATATTGCTGGTGAATAAAATGGATGACCTCTCAATGTTGATCAGGAGCCGAAGGGCATGCAGACTCAGCAGTCTCATGTGCTTCACTGAGACATGGCTTAGAGCTGAAACTCTGGACTCTGTGGTTGCATTGGATGGATTTAAAATCATGTGGACGTACTGAAGCAGGAAGAAAGGATGCAAAATTGCCATTTTTGTGAATGAAAAATGGAGAAACCCCAGACACATTACAATTAAAGCACAGTTATGTGACCAAATAGTTGAGTTGCTTGTGGTGGGCTTGCAACATTATTATATGCCGAGTGAGTTTTCACATGTGAATGTGCTGGCAGTTTAAATCCTTACCTCGGCAGACATGGCGATCGCAACAGACACAGTATACTTTGTAATAAGCAAACTCTATACTGACCATTCCATTGCTTTCAGCACAGTTTTTGGGGACTTCAAAACATATTTCACTTTACCCCACCCTCAATAATTTCTACCAGTTTGTGGACTGCACAACAAGAGAAAACAGCACCGTGGACCTATATGCCAAACTTAGAGAGACATATAACTCTGTTGCTTTGCCACCTTTCAGCTAATCAGACCACAATTTGGTACAGCTCATACCTGCCTATAAACCCATTGTCCAGAGGCTGCCAGCCACCACCATCACCGTGCAGGTATGAACAACAGAGGCTCTGAAGGATGCCTTTGAAAACACTAACTAGGATATGCTTTGTGAGTCACATGGTCAGGATATTGAGGAATTAAGCCACTGTATCGCAGATTACAGGTTTTGTGTGGATAACACAGTCCCCACAAAGACAGTGCACTCTTTTCCCAGCAACAAGCCACAGATCACAAAATAACTGAAAGCCCTACTGAATATAAAGAAGAGAGCTTTCAGGTATCGAGATAAGGATGAAATCAAGCAGGTGCAATCAGAACTAAAGAAGCAGCTCCATGAGGGGAAAGCCCACTACAGAGATAAACTTGAGCACGAGTTACAACAAAACAACATGAAGGAAGTGTGGAACGGGATGAAGAGTATCACTGGTTACAAGCAGGCTGTTAAACATGCATAGGACGGCAACAAGAGCAGAGCTAATGAACTGAACCAGTTCTCAAATAGGTTTCACTTATTCTTGTCAGTACAGCCCTCCCCCAACACTGCTAGCCTCTGTGTGCAAGCTGTGGTGGTTCCGGAATCAGAACTGCCATCTATACTCTGCACATACTACAATGACATCACACCTGTGGTCTTCAACCCACCTTCAAAACCTGAATTATGTGTCTCTGCTGATCAAGTGGCGAGTTAGGAAAACTCGGCATAAATAGGGCTTCAGGGCTGGATGAAATCTGCCCCAAGGTGCTGAAAATATGTGCTAGCCAGCTCTGCGGAGTCATTCTCCAAATTCTCAAATTCTCTTCTTCGCAGAAGGATCCCCAGCTGTGGAAAATATCCTGCGTGGTCCCAGTACCAAAGAAAGGGCATTCTAGTGATCCCAAGGACTTCAGACCAGTTGTTTTTACTTCATACATTTTGAGGCCTTTTGAGAGGATGGTTCTAAAATAGCTAGAACCCCTGGTTTCAGAACCTCTGGATATTCTGAATTTTGCCTATCAGGCACATATAGCTGTGGAAGATGCTTTCATCTATATGCGCCACTGAGGCTAGTCCCACTTGGACAAAGCTGGTACCACCGTCAGGATAATGTTATCTGACTTTTCCAGTGTTTTTAACACCTTTGTGCCTTATTGATTGAGGAAAAATGTCAAGACTTTAAATCTTGATGATCTCACAGACTCCTGGATCATGGACTACCTGACCATCAAACAGCAGTTTCAGGGGCTGAGGGACTATATGTCAGAAATGGTGGTGTGTAATACTGGAGCACCTCAGGGAACTGTCCTGTCTACCTTCCTTTTTACCTTCTACACAATTCCAGTACAACACCAGCACTTACCATCTACAGAGATTTTCAGATCACTCGTCCATCATAGGCTGCATTAATAATGGAGATGAGTCAGAGTATAGGAAAGTCATGGAGGACTAATCTTGTGGTGCAGGGACAACAACCCAAAATCAGCAAGACAAAAGAACTGGTGGTGGATGTACGATGTGCCATGAAGCTTCTGAGACCAGTCACAACTCAGATGGAAGACATGAAAGTAGTGCAGAGCTACAAGTACCTGGGAGGTTCACATAGCAAATTGGACTGGTCTGACAGTCCAGACTGTACTAGCTAAGGAGACTCAGGTCTTTTGATGTGTGCAGCAAGCTGCTGGAAATGATCTACCAGTCAGTAGTAGCCAGTGTGGTGCTCTATGCTGCAGTCTCCTGGAGAAGCAAGCCTGAGCACAAAAGAAGCACAAAGCCTGAACAAATTTAACAAGAAATCCTGCTCCATCACAGGGTGAACTGTGGACACAATGGAAGCAGTAGTGAAAAAGAGGATGATGGAAAATGTGGTGCCATCATGAAAAATCACCTCTATCTTCTCCAGGAAGGGTTCTCTTGGAGCTTTTAGGCAGAGGCTTATTCCATCATGGTATGATAAGAAGTGCTTCTGGAATCCTTTTCTACCTACTGCTATCTGGCAATTCAATGCTTCCCCACAATATTTCTCATTAAGTTTCTTTATTTATTTATTAATTGGATGTATTATCTGTCAAGTGAGTCTGCATTCTTGTTTTTAATGTTTGTGCTGCTATATTCATTTGAATTTCCCCATGGGATTAATAAAATGTATCTAATCTGATCTAATCTAATAACACTTAGCAAATAGGGGTAGGAGAAGACTTGAGCGAGTGGGGGGTAAACTGATCTTGAACCATTGTCTGGGCTCTACCTGGCTCTACTGAGGAAACCACAGAAAACTAAAATGTAATGTTAAAGTTTGGGAATAGCCCACACTTGAGTAGCCAACACTCAAGAACATACAAGTAGTCCCTGAGCAGTATGTTTCATAAACAAACGCATAAAGTAAAATCAAGGCTACATTTATATCCAAATCTTTACTCATTTTATTTTCATCTTACCCAGAGAAGGAATTCCTGGATCTTCAAGTATATCTTGAGAGTTCAAATAGTGAGCTGAAATTGAAATTAAATAAAATCAGAATTACAAACCAGAAAAAAACATCTTAGAGTAGCAAAACATACAAGATCACCGAAAATTTATAAAAGTAACTTATATTACAAGAAAAATAATCAAACTTCTTTTTAAGCTGCAACTGTTTAGCAAAAATTGTTACAATTGTGGTTTTCTACATGCTATGTTAATTTTCAGCTAAATATTGTAGATGTATATATTTACAACAAGCAATTAGTCTTTTTTTTACTTAAATTGTTTAGAAATGGAATGTGACATTTGTTGAACTTTATATTTGTTTCTGATTTATAGATACTTGGCTTGCAAGTATCCTTTTAATTCCCCTACTGTATTTCTTCATGGAATGTCTATCTGGTACAGTAATTTTGTTACTTATTTATTTATACCCCATGGTGAATAAGGGGTCCTGTTAGTGCTCCAGTGTAGACTGAAAACTAAACTGTTAATCTGACACTATAGAAATACAATACATTAGGTATGGATAATGCTGTGATAGGCAGAACGTATCTTAAGGCGATAAATCACATCACAGATGCACAATATGTAAACAAAAACTACACCACATTGCACAACTGGTCAACATCACACACATCCTCTTGTAAGCAATACACAGAAACTCTTGTGTGCGCAACTATTTCATGTTATGGATTAAGGTAACAGCAAACCATGATCAAATTGGTCACTATGCCACATACCTGCCCTGTAGCTCTAGTTAGCTAAGATCACAGAAAGTAGAAGCACACCATTTCAAGATTTTTTACTAAGCAATGTGTTGCTATCATGGAATCAATAAACTCTATCACATTCTTCTGTCCACCATCCCACTCTTCAGCATTACTCAGACCATGGCAAGTAGTGATAGCTGTGCAGGGCTCTTATTTATGCGTTTTTTCTTGGAGAGTCTCTGCCATCATTTCCAAATCCTCTTATGGCTTGTGAAAGGATGTTGTTTCCTTGTCTGCCAGATTTGCTGCTGCCACTTAAGCATGCAGACCATCCTAGCCAGTGAAGTACTGATGGGCACCTGCCTTCCCGCTTGTGATGTGCTGTCTTCCGATTGCTGCAATATTTTTTAATAGGTGCCGAGTGATACAATATTCATTACCAATATCATAACAATACCATAACATAGTTTTACAATTTATTTTCAAGAATCCCCTACAGTTTTGATTTTCAGACTTTTAATGGTTCCAAAGGGGATAATAATGTTACTAACATTATTATTTGTGAATTTCCCCTTGGGATTAATAAAGTATCTATCTATCTATCTATCTATCTATCTATCTATCTATCTATCTATCTATCTATCTATCTATCTATCTATCTAACTCCACTAAATGAACATAATGATCTGACTTTTTGACTTTTCATGTATCAATCCGGTTTTGATGCAAATTACTTTAATATTCTTTTAAAGACCATGCTCATTTTTTTGTGCTTTGTAATCCTCTACTGACTTGTACTGGGACAGTAAAAATTACGGAGTACAAGTTGCTCCCAGGATCTCCCCATATTGCAAACCTGAAAACTTGTAGAATTTGAGCTAAAGTGTGAAATTTTGATTTCATCATGATCTTTATAGCGTAAAATTCAACTTGGTGCTATTTTATCTTTGTTGAGATACAGTATATCTACTCTTGTCACAATCACCTTCAGAAGTAGCTTTTCAAGAGGCTATTTATCAAATATAATGCTTATTTCTCCTGCATTGTTTTAGAAGACATGTTTTCACCATCTCACACTAGGTTACTGTAGTGTAAGTAGTCAAAACTAAGTCAATATTTGTTGTGAGAAACCACAAAGTACTCTTGATATCATGCATAATATCTGTTACGTGTCAGTCAAAATTGTCATGTCACTTTAGCCAAGATATGTGTCCCATTGTCTAGTCTTTTAACAATTTATTTGAATCTCCTGGTATGGACACTCACTGCTGGTTTCCATTCACAGTCAGTTTTATCAAATTCTCCATCTTACTGTGAGGTGAATGGGCTTTGTTTTTGGATGGTAAGCTGCTGTTAACCAAAATCTTCATTGGTTTTGTAAGTTCTCCAGTGACTGTGTTCAGGACAGAATGCACCTTATTCAATTTGTGGAGGCAGGGACATTTGGTTGGCTATTACTGATAGTTATCTCTGAAGCTTTCTATGTCAGGTGATTTTTGGTCATTGGGAAAATTGTTTTCTGTTGGATTTTCTAACTGTTCTTTACACTTTTATCTGTTGCCACTGAAATGTTAGATAAATACCTCAGAAACAAAGAGATGTCAAAGGACTCACACTGCACACTCGTTTTAAATATTCTTATGAATGCCAAGACAGAAGCAAATCCCACCCACATTAAAACTGGGGCTGCAAAACTGGTAAAAATGAAGTGCGATAAGACACCTGGCATAAGATATATTTCATTAAACACATTCTGCCGTATTTCTTTAAGTGAATAAAGTCTTTTTATATCTGCATTTTAATTTCTAATTTCTCTTTTGTGCGTATAGAAGAGCCAGTTTTGTGCCAATCTCACTCTACTTAAAGTTTCCAAAACACAAGTTGCAAAGACAGACAGACAGATACACAGAATGATACAGTCCAGACTCTGACTTCCATTTTCTATAGTTTCCTTGGGCCAATGAACACACAAGTAAAACTGAAACTGTGCCTTAAAAAACAATAATAAAAACAGAAACAAGCCTAAATATCATGGGCTATTGTCAACCAATATAATTCTATTGTTATTTTCTCTCTTTCTCAGTCCTCTTTAATTTTACATTTTTTTTTTGTTCTTCATATTTGCAGCACTAGTCAGAAATCCAATAACTGGACTGAAATAAAGGTTTCATACTTTGAAAGTATCAGTTATTTTAATTGCCTGTTCCCTTTATAGCACCAAATTCTCTACTACAAATTTGACTAAAGGAAACTATCATTAACTGAAGTGTTTTTTAACTCACAGTGTCTTTTCTTCCTGGATTTTTCAACCTCATCATCTCTTTCATTTTCTGTAAATAAATGTTACATTGTTAGCTATTTCATGTGCATTTGTGTTATTTATTTAAATACTATCACATAGACATTTTCTCATTGGGAAATTTCATGTAACAAAGATTATTTTTTTCAATTTATCTAAAGGTTAAAAAGTATTAGTATAATTATTAACATTCTGTCCTCTATCTTATTTCAAATACTATATATTGTATCAACCAAGTATTATCACAATGTTCAAAATTCTTGAAATTGTTTAAATATTGTTGTTAAGAACATAATCAATGTATTTTCCAATACAAGGTTCGATATTGTCCTTAATATTGTCAGAATTCATCAGAGTGTGATCTCAAAAAAGTTGTCCAAAGTGTGCCATAAGTATACTGTCCAACATCACTGTGCTTAACTCCTCCTTAAAATGCAAAATTAAGATGACTTAACTGTTGTATTTCCACGGTGTATGCCGTAAAACCATATTCTATTTGGAAAAACCCAACAACTGATGAGTGCATTGTTGCTATGAAAACATCTGTCTGTTCAGCAAAAATGTTGCATTGCCGTGAAATAGAAACCTTGCTCTTTTTGTATTGAGTGACCCCGTGTGTGCTTTAAAATGGTAAACCATGACACTGCCACCAAAACATTCACTTTTGACACCCAACACTACAGACCCATGGAATATGGAAACTGAATCAGAAGGTGACTTGTTTCATCTGATAAGGTCATATTCAAATACTCCAGTTTCAAGGTATTTAAAGTTTCGTTTATTTTGTATTTTTAAGTATTTTTCCTAAAAATTGTCAATTCAGTTGCTACTTAGATATTGTTATTTACAAAATCTTATAATTATATCAATTATAGCCTTTGCATCAACAAAAACTGAAATTTCAATAATGACCAAGAACTCGATAAATGGCTTAAATAATCTTGTTCAACACACATTTTATAGTATTTTTTATCATAAATGGTAATACTTAGAATATTAGCAAGTAACAGATAGAATTGCACAGTTCATATAATAACTGCTATCACTGGTTCTAGAGGACAGTCACTGCTGTAATCCCACACATATCACAAATTTTTTTTTAATCTATTCATTCACTTTCAGCTATTATTGCAGACAAGTGTTAAAGAAAATGAATAGGAAGTACAAAATAAATCTAAACAAATCAGTACACTGACTCTAATCATTAGAACATGCTTATCAAGTCTTATTTCTTTATCACTAAAATAATAAACTGTTTCTAGAGACTCGTGTAGGTATTTGCTTAATAGAATGAGCCATCTGATGCAGGATTTCACACCTATTATATTGGACCTTGAAAGAGTGTATTTAATTTGTTTAATATAATGTGGGCTGAAAAGATTTCTTCCTGATATGGGGAATATGGGATAGTTCTTCCTTCTTCCTCCTAGACATTCTGCACAAAATATTTGTCATTACTCACGTGGGTAGGTTTGCCATGCAGACAAAGCCAATATTCTGAGACTTATACTAGGAAATGGAAGAAAGCAATTAGTGAATCATTGTCCACCCATTCTCATTTATGACATCAATAATAATTCCTCCTATATGATATTAATAATTTTTCACTATTGACTTACACCTTTGAAATGCATCACTACAGAAACTAAGTGCTTATGATAAATGAAAAGAACTGCCAAATCATTAGGAGTCTTGATTCTTACAATAGGGCGGCACGGTGGCGCAGTGGTAGCGCTGCTGCCTCGCAGTTAGGAGACCCGGGTTCGCTTCGCTTTCCTCCCACAATCCAAAGACATGCAGGTTAGGTGCATTGGCGATTCTCAATTGGCCCTAGTGTGTGTTTGTGTGTGTCCTGCGGTGGGTTGGCACCCTGCCCAGGATTGGTTCCTGCCTTGTGCCCTGTGTTGGCTGGGATTGGCTCCAGCGGACCCCTGTGACCATGTATTCGGATTCAGCGGGTTGGAAAATGGATGGATGGATTCTTACAATAGAGGGTTGGGTTTTCGTTGCATATAAAATAGAAACTTGGCTCAAATTATTAGCCTGTGTTTTTCCCCTTTCTAGATTAGTACTGTGATGAAGAAAGTAGTGTTATTTTATCATAGTTTGTGCATCCATGGTTTGGTTCCAATGCAAAATTTATGCCTCATACAAAAAGAACCATTATGACCCACCCCAATTTTCTATGAGAAAGTACACAAAAATCACAAACCTAAACATTATGACCTACCCAAATTTTTAAAATAAAATTGCAAATCGGGGTGGCGCAGTGGGCAGCGCTGCTGCCTCGCAGTTAGGAAACCTGGGGTCGCTTCCCGGGTCCGCCCTGCGTAGAGTTTGTATGTTCCCCCCGTGTCTGTATGGGTTTCCTCCTACAGTCCAAAAACATGCAAGTTAGGTGCATTGGCGATTCTAAATTGTCCCTAGTGTGTACTTGGTGTCTGGGTGTGTGTATGCGTGCCCTGCCCAGGGTTTGTTTCCTTCCTTGCGCCCTGTGTTGGCTGGGATTGGCTCCAGCAGACCCCCGTGACCCTGTAGTTAAGATATAATAGGTTGGATAATGGATGGATGGATGAAATTTCAAATCTGTACATACTAGGCACAATAGTTACAACAGATTGTCCCCTCATTACATCAACATCCTGTCTCATACTTTATAGCAAAAGAGTGGAGATGATACCTACTTTACAGTAAAGCAAATATTTTTCAATGGTCTTAAGTATTACGTAAATATCTCAATATGTTATAAAGACTTCAGAAGGAAACTGCTTTTATTAATATTAAAACCAACTGAAGAACTGTTTGAGACCACTTTTTTCTGGTAAAAGCAGTGTTTTGACTAATATCTGCACTCTGAGTCATCATATTTCTAAAGCCATTGGTACATTAGATGACTTCTAGTCAAAATGGATGTCAAACTAGTTGACTGTAGTTGCTGATCTCATTGCTTAAAAATATCAGACTACATAACTAGATGAATTTCCGGCACAGTTTCATTGATTCATTTATTTTCCAAACCTGCTATAGCCTGAGCTGGGTCAGGGTTGAAGCTGGAGCCTATCCCTGCATACAAAGGACGCAAGGCAGGAAAGATCCCTAGACTGGCCGCCGGTCCATCACAAGGTGAACACACAGACACACAAGCACACATACATACATACACTAGATCCAAGTGAGTATTACCAATCCACCTAACCTGCTTGCAGCACCCTGAGGAAACACATGTGGACAAATATAGAAAATGCAAACGTCATTCAGAGAAGACCTAAGTCTCTATGTTGCAAGGTAGCAGCACTACCACTGCACCACTATCCCATCCTCCACCACAGTTTCACATTTCCACTGCTCACTCCTTTTCCTGACTGCCAATAATGATCATGCCAGACCTATACAGTACAAATGTTTCCAGGTACAGCACATTCATCTACAATATCTATTCTTTTTATTAAATTTTCCATTCTTCCATCAGACACATAAGCCACTTTTCCACTTCTGTCCAAAACACAAGCATTCCCTCTGAGTTGCATTATGTACATTGTATTTCCAGCTGATTACTTCTCAACTCTTGCACATACACATAAGGATGCCCCTACAATTTAGGTTATGACCAAGTCAAACTTATTGGGTTGAGTTGCAGAATGCTTGGATTGAATCACTGCATATGTCAGACTAAATGACAATCTCTGACTGCCTAATATTTTGCAAGTGAACTATGTGACTGAAAATTACTGGAAGTAATGTGACAGGGGCTTAAGAAGAGAGCATCTTGTAAAACTGTCTTAATGGAGTTATTGGTATGTTAGGGATGCCTGCTACAGACATATCTCACCTTGCAAGTCCAGAATTTCATGGTTTGTTGTTTTCAAATTTTCTTTGGGAATAGTGATGTTCATCAAGTTTTCAAAATGTTGAAACTCTGATAAAATGAAAGACATTAAAATTAGTACAATTTTTAGTTATGCAAGGCTCATGACCCCTAGTCAAATATGCTTGCTAGATCCTATTTCTCTTATGATTTCCCACTAACAAAAATCCAGATTGTAATAATATTTTACAAGGATTCACTCAGGCATTTCTGTCAATATAGAATCACTATGTGCTGTTGGTAGTCCTATTTTTATATGATAAACTGAAGGTAAAAGGATGGTAGTACAGTATTTTGGTGGTAACAAATCTCTCACTACGTAGCTATTGCCGACTGGTAGATGGTGTTAACCTCCATGAACCCATTCATTCAATTTTATGCCTCTTATCCTTCTTCACTTAGTAAATTTTACACATTTTCTTACCCACAATGCTTTGCATACCTTATAATACTACTAATACTTATATTACTACTAGTAGTACAATTTTTACATTAAATTCTCTTGTTCTTCAAAAACCTCTTTATAGGCCATGTTATAATTAAAAGTTGAACATTACTTTTAAATTAATCTTACAGACTGTACTCTGCTTTACTAATGTTGTTTTGCAAAATCTCTTTATATGTAATCCAACATCTGTCTGTGTGTCTGTCTTGCCTGTCTGCCCGCTTTTCACAAGAGAACTACCTAACGGATTTAGATCAAGTTTTTTTCTGTAATTTGCTTGAACATTCCAGTTGATTTTGTAGCTTCTCTCATTGAGCTAGGTATCAGAGGTTGCTTGTGGTACCGATTTATTTGTGCAAATCCGAGAGACATGCAATGGGCCAAGGGGTGGGGCCCTCCTCACTCAGGCGCCAGCCTCAAGGTATACCTTACACCCACTTAGCTAACGAGCAGGAGAACTACTTAACGGATTTAGATTGGACTTTTTTCTAGAATTTGCTTGAACATTCCGGTTGATTTTTCATCATGCTAAGAATCATAGTTTGTTTGCAGGAGCAATATATTCACCCTAATCCGAGACAGAGGCTGCGTGCCGAAGGGGGAGAGGGAAGCGTGACGTCAGGAGTGGGGAGTCGGGCATTGCCCTCCTCACTGTCCTTTTTCACTAATACATGGGCGAAGCTGCGGGGCATAGCTAGTACTTTATATAAAGAAGAAAAACATTTTAAACATACTTTGCACTGCATTTTTCAGATATGAGATTTTTGCATGCTTGCATTTGTTTGCACAACTTTTACAGAAACTCAAAATAAATTTCCATTAACGCTTTACTTTAGATATCTATTATAAGTAGCTCTTATAAGTCTATATATATATTAATAGTTAGCAATTATCAATAATAAGTTATTATTGGAAAAAACAGAAGTCTTCAAAAATGCTATAGTCAAAAGCTTTATGATAAGCTTCATGACATGTGTTGCATCTGTATCTATTGAATATAAATTATTCATAGTGTTTTGTCCTAAAAAAATTTGGGTTACACTTTAGATATTAATTATTGACCGGCTATTAAAAATTATGGTTTTAATGATTTAGTTTTAGTTCTCTACTTTGCTCCTCTCTCCAGGGGGTGCAGAGTGCACCCTATTGCTGAGATTGATCCTTTTAATTACCTTGTTGATTCAGTGGCCATTTCTTGAAATGATGTTACCAGCCCAGCACACTGCAGCGTAGAATAGTGCACTGGCCATCACAGAGTTGTAGAAGAATTAAGGGTGTCACTACCGACATTAAAGGAATGCAGTCTCCTAGGAAAAAGAGCCTGCTCTGCCCTTTCTTGTATGCACTTTATTAGGTACACCTGTTCAACTGCTTGTTAATGTAAATATGTAATCAGCCAATGACTTGGCAGCAACTAAATGCATTTAGGCATGTAGACATTGTCGAGATGACCTGCTGAAGTTCAAATCGAACATCAGAATGGGGAAGAAAGGTGATTTAAGTGACTTTGAATCTGGTTTGGTTGTTGGTGCCAGACAGGCTGGTCTGTGTATTTCAGAAACCTCTGATCTACTGGGATTTTCAGGCACAACCATCTCTAGGATTTACAGAGAATGTTCCAAAAAAGGGAAAATATACAGTGAGCGGCAGTTCCCTGAGTGAAAATGCCTCATTGATGCCAAAGGTCAGAGAATAATGGCCAGACTTGTTCGAGCTGACAGAAAGGCAACAGTAAGTGAAATAAGCACTTATTACAAATGAGATATGCAGAAGAACATCTCTGAATGCATAATACATTGAACCTTGAAGCAGATGGGATGCAGCAGCAGGAGACCACACCACTCATGTCAGCTAAGAAGAGGCAACTGAAGCTATAGTTTGCATCGGATAACCAAAATTGGACAATAGAAGATCGGGGAAACATACTTTGGTCTGATGAGTCTTGATTTCTGGTATAATATTTTGATGGTAGGGTCAGAATTTGGCACCAACAGCAAGAAAGTGGATCCATCCTGTCTTCTGACTGGTGGTGGTGGTGTAATCGTGTGGGGGATACTTTCTTGGTACACCTTGGGCTCTGTAGTACCAGCCAAGCATCATTTAAATGCCAAGTATTGCTGCTGACCTTGTCCATCCCTTTATGACTGTAGTCTCCTCATCTTCTGATGACTACTTCCAACAGGATAACGCACCATGTCACAAAGCTCATATCATCTTAAACTGGTTTCTTGAACATGACAATGAATTCAGTGTACTCAAATGGCCTCCGCAGTCAGTTACAACATTTGGACTCTTAATATTTGCTTATAATGGATACATAAACAAAATTGTGTATGCATGCAAGGATTTGTTACAGAGTATATAATGAAATGTATTACCTACATGCTTCATAAGTAGTTATCATGTGCTTATTTGACTCACTGTCAGTTGTAGAGAATAGCTTCAAATACTGATAAAAAAGCCTGATAAACAGATAAAGCCTTTTCCATAAGTAAGGATTTTAGCCATCCACATAAGCTGTGTCATTCGTAGAAACAGTATGCTTTTCCCAATAGTTTGGGATGGAGGGTTCTTGCCTGCCCTTGAGGCCATAATAGAAGGAAGACAGGAGTGGAGACTTAACCCGGCCAAAATGCCTGACAATCCCCATCTCATCTGGGACAGAAGAATAATGGATAGACTGTGATGAACGTGGTTGCCAGATGAATTTTTTACCCCACATGGTTGGCAGAGTTTCTCGGGGCTGAACCCAGTTAGGGCACCCACAGGGAGGTATGGGAATTGGAGTCCTTGGGTGCTACCAGGGGAGTGCTGTCTTTCTTTCCACATGACGTGAAAGTACTTCAGACAAACTATGCTGTGATACTGGAAGCAGTTGGGTCGTGGGTCCAGTTTGAAAGAAGCCCCCAGCCTTACCTCTCACAGTCTTGGAGTAGATCTTGAAATCTTGTGTGGATTTTGGCTGATTCTTGGCTGGAACATGTCATAACAAATAAAAATCCTTTATATAGAACTGGAGTTGTGTTGAGGGACAGTGTGTGTGTGTGTGTGTGTGTGTGTGTATGTGATTTGGGGCTCAGTAGTGCCCCCGTGTGGGTACACTATGCAATAACTAGCTGTGAAATTTCCTAAGATAAAGGGCCTCAGTTGTATTGCCAAGGTTTAACTGAATGTATCAGAAGACCTATGTAAATAACTAAATACTTTTCTGTATTCAATATTGTTATTTATTTTTTTATTTATTTTTGTTTTCTTTTGATTTTTCCCCAGGGGCTAATAGAGGTATTATTAGTTCACTGGAGTGCCTTATTCTTGAACATGCTACATACAATTGGGCATGAGTAATACATTCCTGCCATAGATTAATTCTTGTTTTTCCTAGTGACTTGTATTTGCTGATGGTTATTGCAAAACATAAGCTTAATTAGGGTAATTAGTAGGAATAATGGAAATTTTATTTCAACCTGTAGCAGATCCTGTAAAGGTGGTCAGATTTGAATGTTAACTCTAATCTGTGATCTTGTACTGTTACAAAGTATTTCAGATAAAAATAAAGTAACATCATTGACAGTAATAAAGTCTATTACCTTCAGTTTCTGAAGGCAACTTCTCTAAAAATGTGTTTGAGAAAATGCTTGCTTACAGTTACACCTGTATTCAGCCATCAGCCATTTCCAGACATTTAAGAAGCAAGACTCTGGGTCAGCAGGACTGGATACAGAGTTGGCACTAATCATGGATGGGGCTGCAATATTACACTTCTAGTGAGTAGACCATTACTTACAAATTTGTGGAGAAACATGTCCTTCACTGTATAACCTATGTTTTTTTATTAATAATACTGATCCTATATTACCGCCACCCAAATGTTCATATCAGTTTATTTCTTTCAGACATTGTTGAACCTGACCCTCAAAAATGCAAATTTTTTTAAGTTTTGAGGTATTTGATCTGTTGAAACAATATTAGGTTTGCTATATATTTTTGTACATGTTTATTAATAAACTATACAATATGGCTTGGCCTAAGCTCATTTACCCTTTCCATTTTCTCACTTAATGAGTCTTTGACTAACCTGTGCATACACCTTTTCAATATACTGTATTAGTGCCCTTTAGATTCAATTTGAACCTATTTAATAGGTAGGGGTCTTATCAGACATATAAATGGTCTTAATGCTCCATACATATACACCATGTTTTGAAACTATTCAGATCTCTAAAATCTTTTTTTTGGACTGACAGCTAACACAGACAGAATTTATATAATTTACAGGAAGAACCCACAGAAAAGAGGAGTATGCTTCACACAGTGTGCTGTCACCAGTGGATCCCTCAGTCTGTCCTTAGACTGAAAGTTTTTCTGATTTATATTAAATGCATAGATTCCAATGTAGCTAATACACTTCTGAAAATTACAGATGATAATAAATTGTGTAAAGTCAGACAATGAGGAGGCAACAAAACAATTCAAAAAGACTTGGAAATCTTCAGACACCATCTAAGTAATGTGCAAAAGCTATTTAAATGGCAAAAAATGTTCGGTTTAATTGGAAAGACAGTTGAATATAAACAAAAGGATGTTATACTCAGAATACATAATGCACTCGTGAGACCATATCTGGAGTAATTTGTGTAATTTTGGTTACAACACTACAAGAAAGACAGCAGCACTTGAAGCTATGCAGATGATAGCAACTTAAGGACATATCCTACTCTAACAGACTCATAGGATAAATCCTGTTTATCACAAGCTATGGAGACTGTAGGGGGACCTAATCCAGATCGAGCTTTCTTTCAACTAAACGATGAGTCATATATGCCAAGACAACATTGGAAATAAAGGTGAATTGAAATTAAGACTGAAGCCAGGAAGCGCTTTTCTATTCAAAGAGTTATGAGCATCTAGAACAAACTACTGAAATGTGCAGTCAGGGTCAGATCTACCATCTAGGTGAATGCGATTGGAGGATGCCATTATTTTAAAAGTGTAGTCCTAACAAAGGACTTAACACAATATTAAGAGAGGGACCCCCGCTAATTTGCTATAATATATATTTCTCAGCATGCGGGAAATATCAATGGACCCCATCCCCCATTCTTCACTATTACATACATTTTTCAGCACACTCGAAACACCAAGGGGGTCCTCCCACCCTCTCTTCTCTATATTATCCAATTCAACACACTTAAAAACAAAGCCCTGTAAACTGTAAGGTGTATGATTGGTAGGCCCATTTACAGCTATGACTAGAGCTGGCACTGCATTTGGTTGTAGAACAAACCTTGACAACCTTTAAGAAGTATCTGGAAGAAATATTGGGACAACTTACGTAGTAGCTAAACAAACACAATTTAAAGACTGAATGGTCTCCTCTGGTTTGTCAAATTTCTTTCCTGAAAATAGCACCTTTTTCTATAAACTTTTCTTGACTAAGCAACACATTTCTATTACCTATGGCATATGTTCCCTGTACTACTTCAAGTACCTTATGCTAGGGAGTTGAGTTAGAGGTAAAATAATGAAACCAATTTGACTCAGAGCTATCAGAGCTGCAATCTAGCTCTTAAAATTTCTCAAATTAGATGAACACCTTTAACTCGGAGGTAGATACCTCTGGAATTAAAGCACCTCTGACCACTTATGTTTGACTGTGACACATTCACCACTTTTGGAGTTCACAATATCTTCTTAAAAAATATTTGGCCAAGTTTCTTCATTACACTATTCCATTGGATGTCAATTACCTTCTCTTTGAGATCAACAACTATGACCTTGATGTTCCAGATTTTCAGCTGCTTTTCACTGCCTTTAGCATGGACTATTTCATTTTCTGATTTGTACTCTCCCTAAAGTAATTGTGTGGCTTACTGTGCATTTCTATGTATAGAGGATGAAATATTTAATCTGACTTTAGACCATCCTTTGAATCTGTTTTTTATGTTCATTTTCTAACAACACTATTAACTGGTAAATGTCTGCATTATAAGTTTCTTACTTAAAAACTGTGCTTAGTTCACACTTAACTCCTTCAACTCCCACACTTCTCCAGAATTATAACATTCTATTTTTGTAAAAAAAAAACACATTCAACATCATCTTCTCCTTCTTAGTTTTCATCTTTTGACCTTAATCCTTGTCAAAAAATCAAGGGCAGCAAAACACATGTTAACTAGTAGCAAGTACCACCACTCCAGAACTGGGTTAATCAAGACTTAATACAAATTGCTTTATTAATAGTCCTGACGTTCCCTGTACAACCAGAAAGCAGCATGTTGATGCCTGTATAAAGTATATACTGTAAATGCTAATGGTAACAGCAGCTTTAAAATGAAGCTATAGCCTTCAACTTGTTACCTAATTATTATTTAAGTAAACAAGTATTTAGATTCATTAATACTGAAAAATAGTGAACCTTCTATTGAATAGCTCTGCATGCAGAAATTAAAAAAAAACATACATAAATATGTAAGTAAAAATAGCACCAACTAACTGATTATGTTACATGTCACAATAACCACCATGACCATGTGGTACTCTCACAGTGTTTGTTCACTAATTTGAGCACGTCAGAGAGGAGCACATAAGAATCTTAAACATTATTTTACAAGTTTTCAATTTTGGAATATTTTCAACTTCATAATGACATAACTTGAGTTCTGAGTATGCAATTTTCATTATATTGAGGCTTTCTGTGGGCTGCCCCACTAGGCCTCTTTTACAAAGAGTGCAAACATGCCAAAAGAAATAGTATTGTGAACTATGTACAGTGCAGACATATGTCAAAATGTACTGCTATGGTGGCAAGCTATTAATATTTGCAAAAATCTACTTAATAGGCTACCTTTGTAAGCAATGCATATAATTCTGGATAAGATAATTTTAAAGTCAAAGTATGATACTAGTTGTTAATAAAAGAATTAGAAGATTGCAAATAATACTCTGTTACATAAAATGTTGATCAGGCAGTCCCAAAAATCATTGGTAAAATATTGGAAGGAATTATTATGGAAGTGATTTAGCATCACATGGCAAGTACAGGTTTGTTAGTGAGCAGTCATCATGGGTTCTGATATCAGTAGTTGTGTTATACTTATATACTGGAATTCTATGAGGAAGCACCAAAATTACAGAATTGGGGGTTGTCATTTTATTTATCTTGATTTTCAGAAATCTTTTGATAAGGTCTCACATGAGATGCTAGGCAGCAAAATAAAACAAGTGAGAAATCAGGGTGCTATGTGAGGTGGTTATATCAGAATTATGCAGTGTGTGGAACTTGACCCGGACACAGACAGGCAGACACGTTGTAATCACCCCAGACATGTTTATTATACATACTACTATTTACAGTTCAAGTGCTCACAAACCCCAAGTCCCCAAAGTCCTGGCCAACACCACACAATGCCTTCTCTTATTCAGGCCGCCTCTTTGCCTCCTTCCAGACCTCGTCCTTCTCTCTCCCGATTCCAGTCCCCACACGAAGCGAGGCGGCCCCTTTTATAAGCACCCGGATGTGTCTCCCAATCTCCCACCGACACGCCCCAGTATGGCGGAAGTGCCGGCTGCATCCCCAGAAGCACTCCGGGTGTCCCTGCTCCTCTTCCCCCCAGCACTTCTGAGTGTGGCGGAAGTGCTGAGGTCCAGGGCTCCCAAGGCATCCGGGCGCCCTATGGCGGTGACCATGGGCCCCTACAGGGTTGAGCTTCAAAGACCTGTACCCGTGGTCCCCATAGCAACCAGGGTCGCCTCCACGTGGTCTGAGGAAGGCGTAAACTCTCTTCTGGTTCTCCTGGGCGTCCCGGCCAGGTCGCCCCCCCAGCCACGTATGACAAGTGTTAAATGTGCTGTCCCTTAGATAGTTAATTTTGCAGATGATACCAACTAAGTGGAAAAGCAAACAATCTATTGTCAGCTAAGTCATTTTGACGGGATTTAGACGGAATACAGGCTTGGGCAGAATTAAGTTAGATTAAGTTAAATGTAAGTAAAAGTAAGATATTACCTGTAGGAAGTAAAATGTTAGATTTCAATACACAATGGGACGTCTGAAACTAGAAAGTACTCCTTATGAGAAAGATCTAGGAATTGTATTGGACTATCTACACTATCTACATCTAAGCACTAGACAAAAGCCATTAATAAAGTTAAGAGAATTTTAGGTCAGATAGCATAATATGTAGAGCATAAGTCAAATGAGGTTATGCTCACCTGGAGTACTGTATGCTGATACAAAAAAATCATAGCAGTGCTAGAAAAAGCCCAGAGAACAGCAACTAGATGGGTTCCAGGATGGCAAGGTATGAGTTATAAGAAAAGACTGAATGAGTTGAAACCTTTTGGTTTAAGTAAACAGAGACTTTGAAGTGACATGACCTAATGTTTTAAAATTGTCAAGGAAATGAGTACAGTGAATTCAGGCTGTTAGTTTAACAAGAACACAAGGAAACAGGTGGAAATTTGTTAAAGTTAAACATCACACAAATCTTTGGAAGGATTTTTTCACACTTAGAACCATAGGGACATGCAGTAAACTACCAAGTAGTGTGGAGTAGCATTTCAGAATTTGACTTGATGTTACATTGTAGGAATTAGGCGGGTAGGACTAGAGAGCTTTTGGGGGACTGAATAGCCCAATCTTGTTGAAAAATTTCTAATGTCCAAATATTCTAATAATATTAACACAAACTGAAACTCATTCTGTTTAAATCAGGGTGTCAGTCATTAAAGTGCTTAGCCAAATCTAACAGGCTTGCTCCTTTGGTTTGTATTGTTGGAGACATTCTTTACACACTGGTTTTTCATAATCAACAACGTTACCAACAATGGTAAAGGCCTTCCAGACATGACTTCTGCTATTGGACTGTGGAACTTTAGGGAGGGCACACACAAAGGCCAAGAACACTATTCAGTTATTATATTTTGTGTTCTTATATCTTATATAAACTACAAAATAATATTGTGTTGGTATAGAGTGGCAGTCCGTTGCATGTTGGTCAAGCTTACAAACAAGAAATTCATTGTACTCTGTACACACGACAATAAATCTGAACTGATTACATTACATTTTTATCAAATGCCCTTCATTTTTTAAATAGCCAAAGCCTATTTGTTTATTGTTACTACATTTGCAATAGCAATCACCTCTTGCCACTACACGCTTTCTGTGGAGTGTCATGTACAAGCACAACGTAAAAATAAGGGCAAAACATAATTTAAAGGGCAATTATGCGTTAGAGCTAGTCACTATGAAACAGAATGAAGTGCCACAAAAAACCACAAACTAATTACTGCTTTACTTTTATAATACTAAGGCTCTATTCCTGAGAATATAGTAGAAATATATACTGGCTGAGGATGGGGTTTTGAGTGAGTGAAAGTAATTACTAGCTTGTACTGTTTTTTGCTGGTAGAGAGCCATAATATGATGAAGAGTTCTGAATTTAAGCTTTCGATTCTGACATTAACCTTTGATGCTGTATCTTGTAATACAGAATCCTGACCTGCAGCAATCTTTGTGTATCCACCTTTCCCACAGCTACAGATGTTTTGTGCATTCCATGTTTCTGCTGTTTTTCTTTTCAACAAGTGTTTCATTTTGAATTCTTGCAGCATTACTTTTTCATTTTGCTCACACAATGGTGGCCATTCCCATGTAATTTTTCTAATAGCTGTCAGATATAAGTGCAGTCCCAACTTTCAATTGGTGCTACCAGTACTGGAAAACTAAGGTATTAGTTCCTTTGACACCCTTAGCAGGAACATCTGGTGTCCTGTACAGACATAATCCAGACTTTGGAGGGCCACCAGGTAACCAATGGTTTTCATCACTATCATGACTTCAGGCTCAAATATCTCTTCCAGGCAGTCGTCTTACTCTAATTCAAGGAGTTGAGAGGTAATCACAGTCAAGTGTTGACATGGTGGGATGGGGTTTCTTGAACAGCACTGAAGAAGGGAAGTTTATTTAGAAGGTGAATACAGTGGATAAGTAGACCAGCCATCCCACCAATTGCTAAGGAACTGTTTGTTGTACAAGTAGGCCTACAGTTTTGTTGTTTTTACCCTCTTGTATTTTCTACCCTTCACCCTGCTGTAATTATTCCTTCTTTTTTTAATTCATAAGCCACCTTTTTGTTTAATGCTATACTTTCTCCTCCTGTGTCTTCTCAGTATTTGGGGAATAAGAAGTCCCTCCTAAAGTTCACAGTCTCTTACAAGTATAAATTTCAAAGAAGGCGAATTAGTAAAAACATTGCCTTTGTCTGCAAACTTCTGTCACCACTCATCTTACAATCTTATATGTATAAGATAGCTTATGTAAGCTTTTATTGAGAATGTAAATTCTAAAAAGCTGAATGCATCAATGCATAATCTAATATTATCATGGGGGAACTTAAATGGAGAATTGACCAAAACATCTCTGCAGTGAAAGGTAATGTCACAAAATTCTACAAATTAAAGAAATAAATCTATAATTATGTAAATCATTCACTTTTTTTACAATACAAGCTTATCCCTACTGTTGGAGCATTTATCGTTAGACTATGATTTAAATAAAATAAATACACCCTAAGATTTCAACAAGCAAGAATATGGCATAAAATATCTGGCAAGAACAAAATTCATATAAACTTGTTTTTAGCTTAAAAGGGAAGCAGCTAAATATCTCTCCATTTTAGCCTAGGAAAGTGTTTCAATTAAATGCACTTTTACAAGTACAAACAAGTAATTTTCACCCTTGAACAGTAACTTTATGTCTTGCTTCTCAATATTGATATGCATACCAACAGTATAGGTTAAAATAAAATCATGGGAAAAATTAAGTATACTCCACCGAAATTGTTGACTTTTTCAAAATATTCAAAGCTTTAGATCTTCATGCAAACAGTTCGTATAGATAAATGTGACACGTACTTGGACCAATGACACATAAAACTGACATTGTGTATTCATTGTCATAATTTAAACGAACAAAAATGTAAATATGTCATGTGGAAAAAGTAAGTGCACCCCTGTATTGATGGATAATAGATGTTTGTGGAAAAGTCTTTTCCCTTTGGAAAGTATTGCCAGATAAGCGCCTGCAAACCATATTCCTCTTGAAGCAGGAATAGCTTATTTGTCACTTTGTGTAAAAAATCTACCATTATGGAAAATCTGCATGCAAATTAATTTAGTTAATTTCTTTCTATTCCTGACCTTTATTGTAGTTTTGATAAACAATCAGCACATAAAAACAAAAGAGGAGCAGCAGAGTACAGGATTGGTGCGACTTGTCATTAATTCAAAACTATGCCACACCATTGTTCATTGATTGGATAATGAGAATACTTTATGCGAGGACAGGACTTATGGGTCATACCTGATTATACTGTTCTTCCATTTCATATAACATAGTAAGATTAATAATAATATTATTATATTTTACCTTCTCTGTAAATTATCTGTTATGCAGGTGTTTTAAATAGAAATAAAAGCATATTGTAACAGTCCTGTTGTTATGTGTTTGCTGAAATGTTACGCCTCACACTCATATTTTTCTTGTCTTGTTGAGCGATTTCCCTCTCATGTCTACATGTTCTTAAATACAGACTAGGAGGCTCTGCCCCCTGCTCGCTTCGCTCACCAATCCCCGGGTTTGGTTAACCGGATATACAATTTAAAGAGATTGTTATTTTCATGGAAACTGTTACATACTGTATGCATTATTTTCACTTTTACTTTTAAACTTCAGTTAAAACAATATTTGGAATTAACTATTCTTCAAGATCACATTGAATTTTGACTCTGAGTTTGGATTTACATTGTGAAAATGCAATGTTTAACTGCCTGTGAGTGAATATCATTTCTTTCTCTTTAATAAATAGACTTTTTCGAATGTTTGTCTCTTTGATTTGTTAATTGTCATAGCAAAAGCTTTTCTCACAGGAAACTGTAAATGTTTTATTACGAATGGTATATCAAGTTATCCTTTAGTGTCTAATGTTATCCGCTGAATATGTACTACATTACCTTTCTTGTTGCCTGTTAAAAGTTTACATATTCGAATTATTTGACCAATTTGTAATACAACTGATCTTGTTCCATTGCATAGTTCATCACTCATACAGAAATTACGCAATAACATTATATCCTTCTTTCAACAGTAATTTGGCCGGTGGAAGACTGGACATTGTTAACAATTGTTGATATTCGAAGGGATATTGTAAATTGATGTTTTCATCTTCCGCACGTTCACCACCAGCTGCTTCAACATAGTCTATTGAAACGCATTTAATTAATTTGCCATGTAACCGATCGACACTTTTCGCGTTAATTCATTTGACTTCATCGTTTCTCACTGCCATATTTAAATGAATGGGTGATTCCAAACTGGATCTTCATAAGTGTGTGTGTGTGTTCATAAGTAAGCCCTTTAATGGATTGGTGTCTGTCCAGGTTAAGTGCCGGAATGCACCTGATGACCGTGGTCTTGTTTGAAAATAGTGTGACTTGAAAGAATCTCATGGCAAAAGTCTCCGTCTCAAGTGACTTGCATCCAAAGGTTTTAAGTATAATGTGACTTGAAAGAATCTCATGGTAAAAGTCTCAGTCTCGCAGGACATTCTTGCAAAAAGTCTCTTCAAAAAGTCACGTCTCGTCGCAGGATTAGTCTCATCTCGTCCCAAGATTTTTTTATTATAATAGAGAGATATACCCATAACGTCTCTGGTCTGCAGCAATATCTACTTAGAATAATTCCATTGCCTTGCCATTGTGAGCTGATGAATTTGTAGACATCCTTTAATGTAAACAATTTGAAGACAGCATGTAGAACATTATCTATACATCCATCTTCCAAATCTGCTTATTCAGAATAGGGTAGTGGGGGAAGCTGGAGCCCATCCAAGCAAGTATTAACTACAAGGTACGTTGTAGGAGCAATCACTGGACAGGGCACCAGCCCTTTGAAGGTTGATCACACACACACACAAACACACACACACACCCCAGAGCCAATTTAGCATTGTCAATCCATCTAATCTGCAAGTCTTTATACTGTGGAAGGACACTTGAACACTCAGAGAAAAGCCACACAAGCACAAGAAAAACATGCCGTTCTTTTGCATTGGTTTTGACATTACATTCTTGTTTTCTGTGGTTCCCTCACTAAGACTAAGTGAAACTTATGCAATGTTTAAGGTACAAGCTCGTCCTCAAGTCAATGAAGTGTTATTATTACACTCAGAAATTAATGGAGTCAGCTTTGCACACTGTCACCCCCATCCCTTCCAGTATATACAGTATATGGCAAGCTTAACACACAGATATAAAGTATGCATGCATTCACCGTCTTAATCCAATCAAAAGTGTGAGTGGGTTGAGCTTACATTGGCTACACTGGACACAAGATGTACACAAGAAATGGTCCCGCACTGGTGAGAACGAGATTTGAAGAGCCTTGAAACAAAACAGCAGTTTGGCAGTTCTAGAAAGTTGCAAAGTTGTATATCATGTAATCATTCCATCCATCCATTATCCAACTCACTATACCCTAACTACATGGTCACGGGGGTCTGCTGGAGCCAATCCCAGCCAACACAGGGCACAAAGTCAGGAAACAAACCCCAGGCAGGGCGCCAGCCCACTGCAGGGCACACACACCCCCAAACCAAGCACACACTAGGGCCAATTTAGAATCGCCAATGCACCTAACCTGCATGTCTTTGGACTGTGGGAGGAAACCGGAGTGCCCGGAGGAAACCCACGTAGACATGGGGAGAACATGCAAACTTCATGCAGGGTGGACCCCGGAAGCAAACCCGGGTCTCCTAACTGCGAGGCAGCAGCGCTACCCACTGCTCCACCATGCTGCCCTATTATGTAACTGTTTTAGGTAAAAACATACTATGAAACTGCTACAAGTAGTTAGCAAAGAATTTGTTTTCAAATGATGCAAATATTTAAGAATTTCTGTGAAAGTTTTAACCTGTCTTGTATCTTTTATTTCTTTATTTTATTTCTGCCTGTTATTGGAAGCAACTGAGAAGGCAATTTTTCATGTTTTTTTGTGTAAACATGACTAAATTATAGCAAAATCTAGTGGCCTCTAATGTTTCTTGTTTTTCATTTAAGTGATGGTTGCAGTATTTATAAATACCAAACTCTGGATTCTCATTTAAAGCGTCATGTACATTTTGTAACAATGCCCCACAGTAGATCAACAAAAAGAAAAATGTTAGTCTAGCTATCACTATATTTTAGATAACTTTCAAGCATGCAGGTTACTTTGATGTTGCAAACTCTATTGTATAACTTCTGTATTTGTTTTAAAAAATAAAGCTTAGTTTCCTATTTATGAATGTGTCATGTTGATATAGTTATTGAGTTACAGCACTTAATCCTCGTGTAGTACATAATGAGAAAAGAGCAGAAAGCAAAACACCAACTCTCGACGGTTACACCAGTCCATTGCAGGAAACACACAGACACATCTATTTAAATTTATGCTTGGAGAAGTCAGAGTTACTAACTAACCCAATTGCATTCTCTTCAAAGGCAGGAAGAAACCAGGTCTTAACACTTTCTACATTTAATGCATTAATTTGACTTATTTTATGGACAGATCTAATTAGGTATGAAAAGTATCTCCAGTTTAAAATCAAGAGTTCCAAATTAAACCGTTACCATAATGAAAGTTTTTATAAAAATGGTAGTAAAGCTATTCATTTTGAATTCACAGATCTTAGATGGAATATTTTTGCACCATTTCACAAATTTTCTGAGATAGGTGAAGCTTAACTGAGCTCTATACAATAGCACAAGCAGTATAATGACCAGTGTACAGTGTATAAACTCTCAATTGTCAGAGAGCTTCTATGTTCTACTATTGTTTTACCTTCCAAAACAAATGGTGCCTATCATGTATTCCACTGCTCGAGTTAAACAGCACACATGTAAAACACTTTAGAAGTATTGTGTTTCCTTGTTAACTTGCTCTGTCTGGTTCAGGTCCTTTTCTGTTTCTGAAATGAGATCAGCCATTCTGCTTGGTACTGTGATATCTTTCATTGTTACTTTCACACATTTCATTTAACCATGTAATCCTCTATATTTTTCATGTCACTTATCTTCAAAACTGATTGCATTTCTTGTAAATAGACATACATTTCTTACACAAATAATTTCATGTTCTAATTTTAAAAAAATGTATTGACTTTGCAAACTTATGAAACATACAAGAAATTATTCTTCATTTTGTGAATTCACGATCAATTGCTACATTATCCTTTCCTAAAAGGCAAATGTTTAATTTCTGTTTTAACATTACAGGTATAATAGGGATGTTGTAATAAAAAGTGTAGTTTTTCTAAGTATAAAGAATATCTACTTTTAGTTATAAATATAGTGGGAGAAAAGTAAATTCTGTGTATTCAAATGTAAAGAATCAGACATCTTGGGCCTCATATATTATGGTATTCATAGAATTCACATTAAAACCTAGTCTACGAACAACACTGGAAAAGTGTGCATGCACACTGTGCGTATGCCAAGTTCCATGTACATCCCCTTTGTAAATCCCAATTAAGACATATGCACATGCCTACAGCCCCACTCCGACTACTCACAGAATTTTGCATGTTTGAATATGGAAATCAATATAAATAGCCCCTTCCATTCAGTGTTTTGTTAAAAGACAATGGCAAAAGCATGTGGAAAAAATGCAAAGTGGAGGCAAAGAATAATGTACTATTTGTTGGCTTAAGCAGTGGTATAAGCAGCAAAATGAAATTGATGACATGATAGCGTGTAGGAGACACTTTAAAATTTCAAGTTCAAAAAGTCGCACGATGCTTGAAATAAAAAAGAAGTGGCCAGACAACAAAGTCGATGTGAAAAGGCGAGTTGCAGCCCACCGTCTGTTTATTCTGTTTCAGACAATATTACAAAAGCTGACTCCTGTGTAGATGACGCAACTTTAGGTGGTGATGGTGCTGCTGTGACCAGCACATCTTTGGGTGCTGGCTGTGTACACGTCTGCATCGGAAACCACTGAGTGACCATCAGGCCATGTGCTGACTGACGCTGTTCTGGAGTCACAAAATGCAATAGTGGAATCTGTAACAGATGTTGCCAATGAACTAAGGAATATAAGAGCTGTACTATGTGATATTGACCACAAATTAAATTAATTGGTTAAAAAATAAATTCTGCAACTGATTCCCTGTTTTTACATTCTGCTAATTACATTCACACAAAGTTGTAACACTGTCCAATTTGGCTGATCATTTGATGTGTTCATCACACCGCATCTCTTCAAATACAGGCAAGCCACGACTGTGTGCCATATTATGCAGCACACTACATGCTTGCACAATGCAACACACTTTCATTGCACTACAGAGCAGCACATTAATAGAGTGGAAATGCTTTCTATATACAGAAGTAAATTCACCTCTGAAGGTGCCTTTTCAGTGTAGCATTTGCACCAAGTGTCACAACGTTTAGATTCTCTGCTGTTTACATTGCTCTTTGAGGTTACTTGCTGTCCTTAAAAGGTCTTCTTGCCTTTTGCCACACTAGTTGGAAAAAGCACCTGCGACTGTTCAGAGTTGCCATTTTTATAGACTCTCCTGCTATAGATGATATAATGCCAGCTCATTCTTTTGGTGATTCATCCCTGGCTAATGTAACTTGTCCAGCACTATTGCAATAGCAATGACTGCTCAGATTACAATTGGAAAACTGGATATTGCTGCAAATTGCACTTTCATGTTTACCAGTTCAACCACAGTGTAAGGAAATCTTATATTTCTGGATGACAAGCGAATAATACCATCCCATACAACTGGCATGGCATAACACGACTCAGTGATGATTGTAAAATCCTCTCTCAGTCAGCAAGTTCATGTTGAAAAGCTCCTGTGGCTAAAAACCAGAGAGTGGACAGAACTTGCAAAGGAGTAGGTACAGCACAATTCTTCAAAGTCTGCCTTTGTAAGCTGGCATCAGTTCAGTACACCGCTCCAAGAGAATAGTTCTTGGAAATCGAAATCAACCTAGATTCCAGTCACCATCATCTATAAATATGCACTTTCTTCGAATTCTTCCACTAGTGATGTCTTCTAAAAATGCTAAAGCAGCTATGGTAGTTGGAATAGTTTGGCCATTCCATGCACCATTATATTGTTACTGAATGATTACACTCAAGTGCCTTAAATTTGTAAATGATATGCAATTAATTTCAGTGTATTTGATAAAGCCTGCATCATGGATGTGAATCTAAAAAAAGAAAGGCAGACCACAGAAAAAGTAGCACTGCTTTGACACTGGGTGCCAGAAGTTTCCAAAACTGAGCAGAAAAGTGCATATGCACGGTGTGAGGCTGCCATGAAAAAGTGTATGACTTTACGCCAAGTTTATTTTTTATACATCTTGATGTGAGCATAGAAACAGGCATATGCAACATTTTTGTGCATATGCACCGTTTATACATGAGGCCCGTTGTCTTTGGAAAAAAATACAATACTTAAAATATCACAAGTATTCCTTAAAAATATCACAAACATCTATTGTGGGAAAGTAGAGGTAATTCTATCTAGAGCTTATGGAAAAAAATCTGTTTAGTTCTACTATGTTGTTTTCCTCAGGTTAAGAATTTGGTTCTCTTTTTTAACAGTTTGGAATAAGGAATTTACTGGCTATGGGTTATAGTAGAAAAGGGATTTTGAGGACTGGTTTGTCCAATATTCTTGTCCTTAGACATTCAAGAAATAAAATATGCAATCTAGTGATTACATAACAGAAAGTATTTGTATTTTTCAAAGCCTGACTAGAGTGAGAAATTACAAGTTTTAAGTGACAAAAGGAAGAAAGAAGTTTCAGGGTAAGGTTGTTATACTCGTTACTCTTCGCTCAGGAGAGTGACAGTGTCTTGCGTTTTGATTAGTACATGCAAATAAGAATTTCATGTTCTTGTACATATAGCAAGTATGACCCTATAGACCAGCGCTTCCCGATTCATTTTACCCTCGCACCCCCTGTGACAGACGAGGCCAATTTCGCACCCCCTAGGTTTGAGAAGAAGTATGAAAAAATATGAGGTTAACACAGAAAAACAGATCACCCATTAAAGCTTTATGAATAATGAATACTTTATTCTCCATCAATAATTGTTTTGGTAAGGCTATACTTAGTGTAATCCTCCTTCCATTTTCAAATTTTTTCGCGACTAGCCATGATTAAAAGAACGTAAAAAAGTAAGAGCAAAGCGACGGTGACTTCTTGAGGCAGGCAGGCAGGCGAGAGCACAATAGCACGCGGGCTCGATGTAGTGTGTGTCAAGTCGATCTAAATGCGTAGTCAGATTCGAAAAAATATATCTTTTCAAGTTCTATTTGGATATAAGTAGGTTCTATTTAGTCGACAGAAATTTCTTTGGTAGGAATGTAAGTTGAACTTAGTCTTTAAATTTCTATGGTGAAGAAAAATTTATGCATACATTCCTACCAAAGATATTTCTGTCGACTGAATAAAACTTACTTATATTTAAAATTTAAATAGAACTTGAACAGATACGATAGTTCATAATACCCACACAGCACAAAGTGCGCGTAAGAGCGGAAGTCATCCGTTTTAACAAGCAGCGTATTGCACTGATACAAAACAGCCTGCCCATTTAATTATTTAGGAATGGATAGATAAATTAAGATTTTGTACCAATAATGTTTTTCATTTTTCTTTCTCGATGGATTCTGGCAACCCCAGCAACAGTTGCTCGCACGCTGCTATAGACCTATAAATATCTAACAAGTATTATTGCACATCAAGCTAAGATCAATAGTTATTTTAAATAAAATATTACTCACAATAAATAACTTGCAGGCAGTCACCTTTCTGTTTAGAAATACTAAAATAATGCAACTTTGTAAAACAGTATTCTTACAAATCTACTTAGACAATGGGCAGGTATCTTGGGCAGTGTCTTTAACTGGTTTTAGCCTTATTTAACAGGAAGAAAATTCTTTGTTAATTCTGGTGATTTTAATTCATACCTCAATGATATTGTATACAGTGTATCACAAAGATCTACTCTGGGTCTGCTGTTATTTTCAGTCTACATGCGCTAACTAGACCAGATTATCTCAAAACACAAGTTCAACTACTACAGCTATGCAGATGACAGGTAGCTTTACTTATCTATAGCACCTAATGCCTTACTTGCATTTCTGAATGGATGAGTTGTAATTTTCTTAAACTAAATAAGGAAAAAACATAAATCTTAATCTCAGCAATAATCTTAATCAGAATATGAAAAATGAGGACATCTCTCCAGTTTTAGCATCATTACATTGGTTAAGTGTCCTTAACTTTAAAATACACTAAAGGTATGTTAAGCTTTAAGTAATCTTGCTCCTTCCTATATTTTGGAATGCCTGCCCCCCTACACTTTAAATCATAACCTTAGATCTTCTAATGGTGGCCTGCGTATTATTCCAAGGGAAAAGTATAAAAGAAGTGGTGAGGCAGCCTTTTACTGTTATGCATCAAAAATCTGGAATACTTTACCAATAGAGATATGCAAGGCTAACAATGTGGATCATTATAAAATAATTCTATAAGCCTACTTTTTTAATTTGGCTTTCTTATAGCTACATTTTAGTTGTACTCATAGTAGACTATACAAGCAGAGAATTATATTCTTCATGGATTTGTAATCATTACTGATTTCAATTTTTCTGTGCTCTCTTTTCTAATTTTTCTGTAGTGGTGTTTTTTGCCACCACTACCTGATTGAGGCATCGCGCAGCCATCTGTGTTGCTCAAATTAAGGTAGGTGGCCTGTCTGTCCCTGAGACCCTCTACATTGAATCCTCTAAGATGATGCCTGGAAACACTGAATGCCCCATAAGGGTTGGATAGTCTTTTGGTCTTCAAACTCCTGAAGATTTGGTTATTTTCACCATGAATTATTATTGTTACTGTCATTGGACTCATCTTTAGAGACTTTGAATACAATACTAAATATAAGGAATCTAGCTTTCTACTAATTATATATCTATTTTGCCTGTGTTAACTTTTTATTTTATTTATTCATTATTAGTCTTACCTAATTTAATTTGTTTTTCTTTTCTTACAACGATTTTTCTAACATTTTCTAAAGCACTTTGAGCTACATCCAATGTATGAAAATGTATTACACCAATAAATTATTGTTGTTGTTGTTGTTAAAATAACAGACACAGAATCAATTCTTAGCCAATTCACAGCTGTTTTGTGCAAGGAGCTTTTTGGATGTAAAATTCCGTAACAACACTAGTGAACAAATGATGAGTTTCACACTGAATGTGCATCTCCCTTTTTGCATGTAATTTTGACATTGGTCACTCTACTTCCACCAATACTAAATTGTTCAAAAAATTTTGTTCTTTCTCTTACCTAAGGTTTTAGCTTCCTATTTATGATAAATTCCAGACGTATCTATTTAAAGTATTTTAACAAAAATATAATTTTCCATATTTTCAGCATACAATGGATAACTGACATGTACATTATGCAACACAAGAAATAATGAGACATTTTTCACATATTTGCTTCTATCATATCATAAACTTTTTTCTCTTAACCCTGCAAGAAAACATGACATTAAACCTTTTCCTTGACCATCATTACAGAGCACATGGTATAAGTAACACATACAGGGTAAGTCTCCTCTTGTTATGACAGCCCTTTGCTTATATTTCGTTACAGTTACAGCCCAACTAAATTGTTTAGATAAATATGGATTTATTAAAATAAAAGTTATTTTTTTGTTTTAGAAAAAATGTTGCAGTACTGTATCTGTTTTCCCTAAGCCATTTAATTTTAGGGGCTTTGTCTATATTTCTGGTTCGTTTTCTACATTTCTACACAGAATCAAACATGTAAAATCTATAGAGCAACTTTTTCAGCCACATTCGCTGCAACTTGATGCTGTTGGCAGTAAACTTCAATGAGAGTTGTGAGCTTAAATCATTTATTAAAAAGCCATTGAAGATAAGCCAGCAAATACAGATTAGGAACGATTTTAAAATAAGTCAGTCAGTCAGTCATTCACAAACCTGCTTAATCCAAGATAGCCGCAGCTCATCCCAGCTGCACTGGACACAATGTAGGTTCCATATATTAAAGAATAACAGCAATAGTACACTTCTCACTATCAGGTTTACAACCAAAAAACGTAATATTTTAAAGTTAAAATCACAAAACTTCAAGTGTTCTGACATTGATCTAAATCATGATAATGGCAAAACATCTTGCATTTTTACTGGTTACTTTAATCATTTTTGATGTTTTGCAGAGACTCAGGAGTTTTTATTTGCCTTACCAGTGGTGTATAGGAAGCCTGAGTAGACAAAAAGCAGCAGCAGGATAGCCTTCATTTCAAAATCTGGTCCAAGTGCAGAGTGAATTGCATGTATTGAAGCTTCACTGGATATCTTATATAACCTTGAAATTCTGGAACCGTCCCTCCCTAAAATTTTGCACCAGTTTTGGGCTTCTTTTTTTACCCATTGGATTTTGGAGTTGGTCCTTGATATCCAATAACGGAGGATTTAAATAAGCAGGATATGCCACTTGAAATGCAACAGGATATTGTGTTCCACAGCTTTCAAAAAGTGACAGTTTTAATTATAAAAAATGATGAATCTAGTATTAGGCAGAAGGCGTGACTGTGTATCTAAAATGTCAGCCTACCCTCTCTAGACAATGAAAATGGAAAGTTGCATTCAAGTGTAAAGGTTTGAAAATCACCATCTAGTATAAAACCCTATATTTTTTAGTAATATCAAAAATACATTAAATGGAAAATCTCTGAAGGAGAAAGGTTGTCCTGTACTTGAATATTGACTTAACGGTTCATAAATTTTGCTAAAGCTCCCTTGCTCTGTTGTGGCAAAGTAATGGCTCATTTAACAGTATACTGCTATTCAATCAAGAGTATAAAACAATGGAAAATACATGTATAATGAATTTAAAACAGAAAAAATATTTATTTCAGTCTTACGAAGATTTTTTTAATAAAGGGTGAGAATATTTATCATTTCATAAGATGATTTCCATGGCAATTTCATATTGCAGCATGTAATTGATGAGTAAGACATACAATGCCAAATAAAAAATTCCTACAATGATATGATATATTCCTATCAAAATTAGGGTAAAATTAGGACAGTCACTAGATCTTTAGGAAACCTCCAAGGTAGAAGGAGAGCCACAATGGCAGTTCATATGCCACTACTGAGAAGCAGTCACTAAAGGGTGATGCTCTGGGTGTATGCTAGACTCGTGAAGGGCAACAGGCAGGGGTCTAGTTACCACAAACTCCCACAAACGCTGGTGAGAGGTCAAGTGATCAAGAAAAAATGAATGGCTTCTGATCCTCTTGTTTAAAGTAAACGGAGGACTGGGAAGGAAGGACGATGTGCTACAAGACCTTTTGTGACAGTTAGCAGGCCAGTGTTAGTAGACGGAGATACTGAGGTCTGACAGAGGATGGCCAGTACATAAGGTAAGAAACAGAGTGCTTTATTGTGCTTTTGTGGTAGGCAAGATATATAGGGACGCAAGCTCCATGCAGTCAGACCCAGAGAAGTAGCATGGTTTTTGCTTCAATTATGTTTGGTGTGTAATCTCTTTTTTTATGTGACAGCAACCCCATACAGAATCTCTTTGGTGCTTGAATGGAATTCTGCCTGGGCACAAGGGCAAAAGAAGTGCTGTTTGGCTGTAATTGTGTTTTCCTAAGAAACCTGGGGGTCCTAGTAAGCGAAAATTACAAAACTTTGTTAAATAAATACTGGTATAGCTTAACAAAGATATACCAAACAAGAAGATAAAAGTATACCTGTATTTGTGTGAAAGCTTAACCAACAATAGATGGTATACTGATTAAAAAAAAAAAAATCTATTGAACATATTACAGTAAGGTAACCTTAATATTAGTGTAAAGGCTGTTCTAACAAAATACGCCCAAATAGGCTAATCAAATTTAGTCACAGAAGGCTGTCGCATATCCCAGCAACATCAAATACAAGGCAGGAACCTTGGATGGAGCACTTTGTCCATTACATGCATACACCCAGACTTACATAGGGCAAATTTAGAATCACCAGTTAACTTTAGTGACCTGTTGAGGTTTCGTTATCCAATTGTTCTTACAGGTGATTAAACTGATTTAATGTGAAAAATGGCAAAAAGAAGAAAAGACAATGCTAAATGTCAAAGTCTTTCAGTATAAAGAATTACTTCTTTGTGGAAGTGAAAGGTAAGCCTGTTTGCTTTATTTGCTGTCAGCTTTTGTAGTAACCTCATCGAAAGCAGAAGGACATCCCAGCCGGACGTGATTCCAGTACCTTCCCTGGACAGGATAAAAGAAGAGGACAGAGAAGGACTGTCACAGAAGAATATTTATTCCCCCCAGGCAATAGATGGTAGCAACCCTCCATATCAGCGGCCATTTGGGAACCAGCAGGGAATGCCAGGAGTTGTAATCCAACAGCACATCCCTACTTGGTTCTGGGAGTGCCACAAGGGGGCACTGCAGAGAGAGGGAGAGCTGCTCCCTGCTAAATTGGACTTCTGTATGACCCGGAAGTACTTCCAATGGGCAGCAGCCCTGGGGCCTCATGTATAAATGGTGCGTACGCACAGAAATGTTGCGTAAGAACTTTTCCACGTTCAAATCGCGATGTATAAAACCTACACTTGGCGTAAAGCCACGCACTTTTCCACGGTACCTCATGCCTGGTCGTACGCAAGTTCTCCGCTCGGTTTTGCAAACTGGCGGCACCCAGCGTCAAAGCAATGGTACTGTTCTTGTGTGATTACTCATTATTTTTATGACGCGGCTTTATAAATACACAGAAACTAACCGCATATTGTTTATTAGTGTAATGCATCTGATTGTAATTAACTCGTAACAATATAATGGTCCAGGGAACAGCCATAGTATTCCAAATACCATAACTGCTTTAGCGTTGTTACTCTCACTTCTCCTTTTTCTTCTTCTTCTTCTTTCAGCTCCTCCCGTTAGGAGTTGCCACAGCGGATCATCTTTTTCCATATTACTCTCACTGCACGACTCGGAGTATTTATATCACTGTATCTGAGTGTGAATCACAGCAGCAGCTGATCGGAAAGAGAATTATCGGTATACAGCTTTAAGGACACGCTGTCTCAGCCACTGCAAAACGTTTTAAAGCCTTTCCTGTACAGACCTCGCGGTTCAGAAACAGTTTCATCCTAAGAACTTTAAATGCACTCAATCAATTGCTCCTTGTAGAACGTTTTGTACTTGTAAGTACAATCACCCCACTGTAAACTTGCACTACAGTTATAATATCTCACAACCTGAGCCACTTTATAAAGCACGTATTTACATATGATGACGATATCATTTTTAAGGTGAAATGCAGCAAAATATGTTTGTTAAATTATACACATAAAACTTTAACTTCATTTAAATAATCTATATTCTTCACTGGGAGTGTCGTGAAGGATAGAATAATTAAACATGTACTACGAACATATTTCAATGTTCTTTAAACGTTTTGAAGAATCGGCGCTAAGCTTACAGATGGTTATTACAGAGCTGATTGTATGGCAATCGGTTACTTGGGGAAAGAAAAGCAAGGACTCTTGGGGCGGCCACGCCAATATATATTGAATATAAAACAGAAAGAGAAAATAACAACACAGCTAAAAACGCAGCGACAAATTTCGACAAAAGATAATGCTTGTCATGAGCACGAGGCTCATGAAACACATGTTTAATAATGTGCTTTAGCTCCTATCATCATGAAAATGACATCACGTATACATCTCAGTATTTTAGTTATTCAGAGAGCTGTAATATAACAAATGTAATGGACTCTGTGTCCAGTTGGAGGAAGAGAGCCAGTTTAAGAAGCAAGTAGTAATTCACACACATAGAGCACATAGAAGATCACATACAAAACAAAGCATTTAACGTGCTACTTTAATTACGATGTGATTTGAGAAACTGGTTGATTAAACGATTTTAAGATGAAGTTTATAATGTTCTACTAAATGACAAAATAAACTACGTGATTAAAGTGGAAATGTCGAGATTGAAGTTGACATTTCGTGCTTTTTCCCCACCGTGTGCCTTTTTTCTCTGTACCCTAATAAACTTTCATATGACACTCAGACGGTGGGCTTACAACTCTTCTTTTCACGGCAACTTTGATATGTGACTTCTTTTTTATTTCCGGCACTGTGCGATTTTGTGAATGTGAGCTTTCAAGTTTCTCCAATACTCTATGTCACTCGATCAACTTCCTTTTGTTGATTATACCACGGTTTATTTGAACAAATAGTATGTTTTTCCTTTGCCTCCACTTGGTATTCGCTGAAATTTTATATTTTCCCGTGCTTTTCCCATTGTCTTTTCACAGAAGGCTGCGCTTAAGGGCGATTTATATTGATTTGCATATTCAAATAGGCGTAATTCTGGGAGGATTTGGGGCGTTACATAATGTGCGTGCACGAGCGTTAGTTTTCACGCTGATCGGGATTTATGTAGCGGAAGAACGTGGAAGTTGGAGTACGCACAGATTCCTGCATCTGGATTTTTCTGTGCGTAAGCACATTTCGGCTTTTGTGCTTACGCCATGTTATAGTGCGAGTTCTACGCACGGCGTTATACATGAGGCCCCTGGTCCTCAATAAAAGGTACCGCACTCCCTTATTTGCCGAATCGGAGCTAGGAGCAAGGAAGGCAACACTTGACTGGAGGAGGGCAGTGTGGTAGAGAGAGGAGAGGTGATTGGAAGAGAGGTAACTTGGTGTTTTTGTATAATAAATCATTCATTATTTGAACGTGGGACTGAGAGTGTGTTTTTGTTTGGTGTTTAGGGCTCACTGACAGCCCCTTTCCATCACAACTCATTTTAAAATAACAGTTTTGATCCACTGCACTAATACCCTTCATAATTTTAAACACTTCAATCATGTCTCTTCTTATTCTTGTTTTGCTTAAACTAAAAAGGCTCAGCTCTTTTAATCTTTCTTCAAAATTCATCATGTAAATCCTGGAATCAGCCTAGTTGATCTTTTCTGTTCTTTTTCTAGCTCTGCTATAGCCTGGAGACTAAAACATCACAAAGTACTCCAGATGAGGCCTCACCAGTGTATTATAAAGCTTGAGCATAACCTCCTTGGACTTGTACTGCACACATCAAGGTGCTATCTAACTTAACATTGTGTTAGGCTTCTTAATGGTTTCTGAACACTGTCTGGAAGTTGATATTGTGTTGAGTCCACTATGACTCCTAAATCCTTCTCATAAGTTATACTTTCAATTTTCAGACCTCCCATTGTGTATTTAAACCTAACATTTTTACTTCCTACATGTAATACTTTACATTTTCATACATTCAATTTCATGTGCCACAAATCTGTCCAAGTTCTTCTGTAATGACTGAATGGATTCAAAGTTATCTTCCAATCCACCTATCTTGACATCACCTGCACAGTTTGAAAGCTTGTTACTATCCAAATCATTTATATATACTACAAATAGCAGCGGCCCTAGCACTGATCCCTGTGGAACACCACTCTTAACATTCTTAATTAAGGAATCAACAATACACTTGTAACTGTTATGTTTAGTTTGAGAATTTATTTATCTTGCAATTTTATCTAAGCATAAGTATATGTGAGTATATGGTTTTCTTTATGTTGGGTATATTTTTGTGCAGCTACCTTTACAGTAAGATGTTTCTGATTATAATTATTATTTATTTCATGATACCAAAACATTATACAGTGGTACCTCGGTATACGTCCTTAATCCGTTCCAAGTCCTTGGACTTATACCAAACAGGACATATACCAAACTAATTATTCCCATAAGAAATAATGAGAAAATGATTAATCCGTTCCCATGAAAAAAAATCCTATTGTTATTGGCATATTATACATTGATGGGGTTGTATGAAATAATTTAAACACTGCCTAATACTAAAATACATAAATACAAAAGCAATTAGATGAAATAAATGAAAATTTAACCTCACTTTACTTTTTAGTAACGTCTTTGTTTTTCACAATCGTAGATAGCTTCGTTCTTGGCATACGGTATGCAGCAGCCATGTCCCAGATATGCATGCCACCTTCATACTTTTCAACAATCAATTAAAATTTACGTGAAAAAACACAAAATCACGTTGTGACGATGCGGGTTTGCTGTATGCTCCCACCTGCCGGGGAGCCCTTCAACCCTACACCGTCGGTAATGTGCCTCACTGCTAACCTCATCGGTAACAACAAAGCAAGGGGATGGTGAAAAAGTGCTGTGCTTTTATTAAAACAATCAACTAAACAAGGTGTTCAAATTCCCCTTCTAGCCGACTCGCGCTTCTATTTATCAAGATAAGCAGCCTCAGGAACAATCACGAATGCGGATGGTCTCTCACCTGTGCACTTTGGTGAGAAACGCCCACATCGCGAATCGCCCTGACAAGCTTCAGCCACATAACCACCACGCCCCCTCAGCAAGCCGCGAGCGCGGTGATTATTTATTTTAAAGCTTGCCTTTGACAGGAGCTGTGGACCCGCTATACCACACACGTGAAAGTTCACAGAGAGTTATAGCGCGGGTTGTTCACTGAATGCTAGCAACTGGTGCACTAACGTTCGTCGGCAGTCGTGGCTTTGTCTCGAGAGAGGTAAACAAGGTTAGCACGTGAGTTGTATTCCAAACAAAGGTCGTATACCAAGTAAAATTTTTCGTGTCCAAACAGGACGTATACCAAGTTGGACTTATTCCAAAGCAGACGTATACTGAGGTACCACAGTATTTTGTTTTGCATATGGGCGCTGCCATATCATCATTCCCATTACTGGAATGCTGTTCCCAGTTGCCAATGAAATTGGTTTTGGAAGGTGCAGGATCTTATGTTATCAGGGTGACCCCTTAAAACCAGTGCAATTTCCATGATTTGGATAGAAAACTCAGGATGAATATAGTGTGAATTACTTTCTTAAATTTTCAGCTTCTGAACTTTCAGTTTTCAATCTGATTTTGAATTCTAATTAGCAATTAGGCTTTGGTGCAAAAAGGTTGTCTTCACGGTTTCAACTTGCTTCTGTTTTTGATTATGTTTCATCTCCTGATCCTCATCCAGCATTTGGGCAGAATAATAATATTTGTGCATTTTAACTGAATCATTATTGTGTCAAAACTTAACAAAAGAATAGCTTGCCTGCGGGAGACCCTAAATTTGTTTACTGAATCCAGGAAAAAAATCAATATCAATAGGAAGTATGTCAATTTTAAAAGGATATCAAACTTTGTAGCAGCTATAATGTGCATTTGGAAGAAACCAAGAATGGATTGTTTGTGTGGTCAACACTATTATCTTACCTGTCCAGAATCAGTATTACTTATAAACAGTGTTTTTGAAACATGGAAGTGATTGACTAAATGAAGCTCAGAATATTCTTAGGATCTTAAATCTTGCTGGTATTAGATTTATGGCCAAAAACCTATGGATTATGTTGAAATAATTACTTGTACTTTGTGAATGTGACAGTTTCACAAAACTCACAGAAGGCTTCACCCCAAAAACTAGGCCTCAAGCCTCCACTTAAACTTATAAACATAAAGCAACTAGGCCTCCAAAACCCAACATAAACCTGGCCTCCAAACTCAAGAAACAGGCTTAAGACCTACACAGCAAAAAAGAAAAAGAAGAAAGAGGTGAACCGTAAAACCTTTGACCCACAATAAGAGTTCCTTTGATAATTAAAGATGTTATTGCAAAATATTCAAAAAACAACTGAAGAAATGGGCAAAATGTATCAGAAATGGCATGCTTAAAAGGCAAAATTAGAAGCAAATAAAATCAGATAGCAATGCTAAAATCATACCTTTTAAATAAAGCCAGTCAAAAAACAGAAATTTTAAAGAGAACCACTTACAATGACCAATCTAAAATGAAACATCCAAAATAGAGGCAATGAACTAAAGAATAAGTCAAAGTCACAGCATTAGCCTGGGTATGGTCCCAGAGATGCTGTGTCAGGAGGCCTCACCCCCTTAGGCTCAACATACTCCAGACAGGGTAAATAAAACAAATAATTCATAAATACACAATCAGCATAATATAAAATTAGAAGAAAATAAATCAACAAAGCAATATTAATAGAAAAATGAAAAAATATAAAAAAGAGATTAAACACAAACAGAATTTAGAAAATGATATTTAAAGGACAACAAAAACATTAAATAAAAGAAAGGAAACCTGAGGTGAGAGTCTGACTATAGTATAACACTATGTATGATTTTATTCAATTATACTTGTAAATATTTGTCTGTACATTTATTCCAGATTTGTTTTTATATAACAGACTTTATTCATACATTTTAATTTGAGATTGCATTATCTGAGTAGAATATTACTGGTGGGATCTTTAGTGAGTGTTAGTTGATCTTTAACATAGGTTAGATGAATTAAATGTACATATAGTAATTTAAAAATTGTGAATTGGTACGCACTGAAGATGAGATTTGATTTTTTTGCATTATTTCTTTTGATTTTAGTTGGTGATCTGGGTGATAAAATCAAACGTCTAGCTTCTTATACCCCTGTCTAACTGTAACTGCAATGCTGAACTTTTGTTTCTGGTTTTATTATATCCAAATTTCTTCAAGTGTATGAATCAGCAATTGGAAGAAACAGCAGTGGAATAATAACAATACAAAATATACTCCAGAACAAATAGGTTATGTGCTTAACCAATGCCTAAATGTTATCTATTTTAAGTATTAGGATATTTTCTATAGTCATAAACATGTCTGTGGTATGGGTTCACAGGTATCTTCTCTCATGGCTAACCTATATATAGAGGAAATGGAAGGGAGAGCCCTGAACACCCCCCAGAAAATAGCACTTTGTCATTGGCTCGGATATGTAGATGACACAAAGGTCAAGATCAAAGTCCATGAGGTACAACCCTTCACTCACAACACAAGATTAGTCAACTTGCTTCTTTGGTCTGTGCAGTATGCATCCAACTGACTTAAACAGATCTGCATTTGCAATTTGATTCTCACTATCACTAGAACACAAACAGGAGTTATTAGAACTCTGTATCACAGGGCTGTTTAGGTGTTGACCAGCTCTGAGTCCAAACGCAAAGAGCACAAACATCACAGAAAAGCTTTAAAAGTGTGTATCTACCCAGACAATTTTTTCTTAAAACAGCAACAACATGAGCTAAAACAAAATGCTAAAAGGCAGAGGAGTGAAGCAGAATAAAAGGAACATCTTAGAAAACCCTAATGCAGCAGGAATGCCTTAGATAATCAGGAGGACTATTAAAAAACAGTATTTACTGTGTATTTCAAACCAGCACTCTACACACTAAGACAGAAGCTTTTATACTTAACATAGTAATATAACATAGGAGATCAATGCCATAAGGAAAGCTCAGACTTGTGCAAATAATGAAACAGCCACTTTGTGTACAGGTGTGCTAAACTGCACTGGTCAAAAGTCAATGGTCTGTCGACATGTAAAGGTTAAGGGGCACTCATTTGAAGATATTCTTGCACGCATTTAGTACAGACATGGCAAATGGTTCGAAACAGCAGCTAGAATTACCATCTCTGAATGGAAAGGTCTGCACCACCATCTTTTGGCTACTTAAAAATCCATCTTTACATCGTTACCTTGGCAGTTTCACTCCAAGTCACACTTTTACTCAGGTGACTCTGATCTCTCAGCTAAGAAAGCTGCCATAACATTTTTATAGTGGCATATTTACCCCTGCAGTCATGTGACTCTAACACCTCTCACATGACTCTTGTGTGATCTCAATGAGTCTCAGATACTGAAGCACCCTCAGAATTTTATAGATTTTGTTTTCCAAAATTAATCCTTTGACTTATACAAGATATGATTCAATATTATTTCAGACATTAACTTCACTCTGCTTGTCATAAGGAGGGTCATGATAGCAACACACTTCTTAAGGATGATGAGGCCACCTTATCCTCATCAACTTCTTCCACCACCTCCAGGAAAATTCCCCAATGCTCCTAGACTAGCTGAGAAATATAATCTCTATATTTTTTACTGTATCTGCCCCCAGCCTTCTCTCAGTGTGCTATGTCGTGTATACATTGCATAGGAAACACTTCTAAATGCATAATGTAACCACAGCTAACAACATGCACTTGGTAGAAAATAAACTACTATAATGTATATTTAACTTATGGACACTATTCAAATCATGACATCAGCTTTAGTAAACATGAACTGTACAAGATCCTTGAAGGATGGGCACAAAATTTAACTGGTATACTTACAATAAATGTTTGAATTGCTTTAATCCAGGAATAAAATATCTCTGACCCTGGTGTGTATCAGTAATAAACATTTAAGCAGGATGTCTCACCCAGCAATTTCATGAGAAATAAAAACACCATCAGTCAACAAAGAACAGTTGGAAAATGAGACTCTAGATGCAATTGGAATTTGCTGTCTCTTAGAAACCTGAAGTAATTACAGAATGGAAAATGGAAAAAAGTATTACAGAAACAAATTCAGCTATTTAAAACATTCCAACAGTTAACTGTGCAGTGAGTGTAATTGCTGAGGCTCTATAGGGTTTGTGAACTTTTTAGTTGTGATAATAATATGTGAAAACAGAATTTAGAATACAGCTTTCAGTACATTATTGGCATATTACCATATACATCCTGTTATAAGTAATATTTTTACAAATTTTCAGGAATAAATACATTTTTCTCCTTTTAACAATACTTGGAGTTTAGGGTTTATTTTCCCCAAGTACATTCCTGGGCACGTCTTATTTATTTAATTGGTGCTTGTGAGTTGTAATTATTATTTTATTATTAGATTATCAGTACTGTGATGCCATTTTGTTTTTATAATGCATAGTTTTATGTTGTATTCCCATTGTTAAAATGCCCCTTGTGATTGCCAGGGAATGGGATTTCAGATGTCAACCAATCTGATATCATGAGCATAATACTTTAATTACTGGTGCAATGGATTGTTTATTATATTATCTGTGATTAAGAACCTTTCTAAAAAACTTATTTTTGCAGTTCTTTTCGTATTCTGATTTTTTGAATCATTCTTCCCCCCTTAGACTTTGATTTCTAACTTGTGGATAGGATTTGTTAACTAAAATTTTGATTGTTTGGGAGCCTTATGTTGAAAATGTTGCGTACGCCAGTTTCCACACTCACATCGTGATGTATAAAAACTAAACTTGGTGTGAAGCCACTCACATTTTCACACCAGCTAAATCCCTCGCGTATGCAAGTTCTCCGCTCGGTTTTGCAAACTGGTGGCACCCAGTGTCAAAGCAGTGCTACTATTCCCATGTGGTTTCCCTTTCTTTTTTAGATCCACATCCCTGACACGGCTTTATCAAATACACTGAAATTAACTGCACATTGTTTATTAGTTTAAGGCATCAGATTGTAATCAACCCTTTAGCAATATAATGGCCCACGGTATTGCCAAACTATTCCAAATATCAAAGCTGCTTTAGTATTGTAATCTTGGTGCACCACTCAGAGTATTTTAACCCACTGTATCTGAATGTGGAATCACAACTCTACAGCAGCTGATCAGAAAGAGGATTAGCGGGATACAGCATATAGCACATGCTGCATCGACCATGAGCACAGTCTAATTAAACTACTCCTATACAGCAAACTCTTCCGAGCCTTCCCTGTCGTGACCTGGCAGTTCAGAAGCACTTTTATTGTGATCTAAACTCACTCAATCAGCCCATCAAGTGCTCCTGGTAGAACTGTTTATACTTATACAATTACCTCACTTTAAACCTGCACTATAGTTGTAATATCGCACAACCTGAGCCACTTATACTTACATATTGTATATTTTCCATTGTTTGTTTACCGTATTGTTCTTATTATTATTAGTACAGTTGTTGTTATTTTATCATTTTATAGGAAAATAAGTTTATGGAGGATTTGCATATTGGATCTCCTTGTACCATACAATAACAATAAAGGAATTTAATTCAATAGAAGAGAGATGATGATGATGACTGGCATGTACAATCAGGAAGCAGGAACAATCTCTGGGCAGGGAGCCAGCTCATTGCTACCACTGTGCTACTGTGCCCCCTTGTTTTATACGTGCTTTACTTCATTTCACATGAAATTGATAATCAAGCATACATTGTCACACATGTGTGCATAGGAGGCAGTCTAAAAGCCTAAAGGTGAGTGAAACATCGCGTGACAAGGGGTTGTCACGTGGTACTTACCCAAATCTATTAATCTCCCAACAGGAAAAGCGAAGAAAAGTATACTTCAATTCTAGGTACCAAAATGGCCGCCAAGACGTCACTTCCAGTGCCCATTTATGACATCACTTCAGGCCACCACCGATGACATCACTTCCGGTTCCATCAAAAATGACATCATTTACGTCTCCTGTTTTCGACATCATATCCTGCCAACCACTTCCTGTCCTCCATTTTTATACTGTATATAAATGCTATTTTGCTTCATGCAAACTGTCAGTTGTTATGAATTACAAGTACTTTTGATCACTGCAACCATTTTCTTTGCTTTATTTTTGTCCGTTGAACAATATATAGGGACGATCCCCAAAACTTCATTTTTGTGGAGCTTCTTGTTTTCTTTTTACGAAGTATTTTCCACAACATCTTAGCATTTAAATTGTTCAGAGAGCTGTAATATCATGAATGTAATGTATTCTGTGTCCTGTCTGTGTAAGTGAAAGCCTGTTTAAGAAGTACGTAATGATTCACACACATAGAGCACATAGAAGATGTGCCACTTTAGTTACGATGGGATTTAAGAAACTCTAGTAAATTAAATATTGATTTTAAGATTAAATTTACAACGTTCTACTTTAATGACAAAAAATTATGACATTGAAGTGGACATTTGACCTTTTTTCACTGTGACGCTATTTTTTTCTTTTCTCTGTACCCTAATATGCTTCCATATGACACTCAGATGGTGGGCAACTACTCACCTTTTTAAAGCGACTTTGATATCTGAACATTTCATTTTTACTTTGGCACAGTGCGACTTTCTGAACTTGAGTTTTTCCGTACTCTATATCACTCTATCGACTTCCTTTTGTTATTTTGTTGTTGCATTGTTATACAAAACAGGGTGGTGGGGTGGCACAAAGTTGTCATACCCCAGGGACATATGATTGGATTAATCTGGCCCTGGTAACAGATAAACAATTGACTAACTGTATCCCCTGTAGGAAGGAATGACATCTGCATTCTTTTCCTTTCATGATCCAAAAGTGTACATTGAAGACTAATAAACTTTTTTGTGTTCTTTTTTGTAATAGCTTGAGTAGTGCCTGAATTTTATCACATATAAGGAAAAGTCACTATATATCCATCATACTATAGCCACCAACAGCTACACAGGCACATTTATGATTAAAAACACAGTAAAAAATACAGACCTAAAAGTAGAGTAGTTGAATTTATTAGTGGTCATTTCTGCATTTTGAACATTTTAATGTCTACTTGTGTGTCTACAACAATTGTTATTATTAAGTTAAGGTTGAAGACTACCTCATGACTCTTTCTAGAACTCTTCTTCCAGTATTAGTCAGTCATTCTCCAACCCGCTATATCATAACATGGGGTCTGCTGGAGCGAATCCTAGCCAACATGGGGCGCAAGGCAGGAATAAATCCTGGGCAGGGCACCAGCCCACCACATCTTCCAGTATTAGCTCCTTGTAAATAATCTTGTCATGTTTTATTGTATGACATCTTCTCCAGCTTCAGTTAATTTCTCTGTTTGTAATGTGTATTGTTCTCAAAATTCTACAACAGAAGAGGGCACTCTTGTGGCATCTCTCCACAGCTGGAATAATTCCAAGGGAGCCATAACTGTCAGTATGGACTGTTTGTTATACAAATAAAAAAGAAAGCAAGATATAAATATGGAAAATACAAAGTACGCAAAACATAAGATAAAGCAAAAATCTTTCAAGACTGGACTCATGGCCTTCAAAAAAGGACATGATTGTAGTCAGAACTTGAAGATTGAAGTCAAAGCTTGATTTCAGTAATTGCCGTGTTCCCCAATGTAATGGAAGTTCATTTTGTATGCATGTGCCTGTCTAGTATATTGAGTCCTAGCTAAACTCTATAGGAGCAATGTTCTGATCAGGTGTTCTCTCCTTTTTTGGTCCGGAATACAGTCCACTATTTTTTATGCTCCATACCTTCTTTCTCAGCCATCACATCTCTGCCACAGCAGGTTGCATGGTGCCATTTTAGCTTTCAGGTGCCATGTCATATTTTGGCAACTATTGCTGGATCATAATACTTTTTATAGCCAATCCCACTTCAAAAAAGGAACCTCTTAAATCAGCTGATGTTTGGTTTCACATGATAAATCTCCAGAACACTGTAACACTCAAGGATTTGCCTTTGTTACAAAGACTAACTTTTTTGGATGGGTATGACCATATCTGCACTTGTATACATGATTTGAGAAACAGGTGACCTCATCATTTAATGCAGATGGCCAATTAATCCGTGCTACAACCAGAATCATCTCTTATACCTCACCCATAGTCAACTGCATGCCCCTTTAATTCAACAAATCATTTTTTGCATGCTTTAGGTCTCTTCTATAAGCTAGCTGCTTTTTTTCCTTGTAATCAGCAAATTTGAATTATATATGCCCCCATGAACAGCAGTGAGCCCTCTAGGCAGAGACCCACCTTGTCTAGTTGAACAGTTTCCTGAGAGAATCTTTATGGCAGTCACATCACCTCAGTAATACCCATGTTTGCTGACTTCAGTCTCTAAGATGTGTTTTCTTCTTTCAGTCTCACAGACACATGAAACCTCTAAAACTACTTTTCTTCTATGTTTGTGAGAAGACCAAACTTCAGCTACCATCTTACCCCATTAGACTCCTGATCTTCAAGTGTTTGAAGCTGGCTTCACCCTAAAGGCAATAGGCCTCAGTTATACTGCCATCCAATAATCGGATGTATCAGAAGTACTAAATAAGTACTACAAAACTTAACTAAGTACTTTTCTGTATACAATATTTGCATTTTTACCAGGGGCTTATGTTATTAGGTCACTGAAGCTGTTTACTTTTGAACATACTACATACAGTTGCAAATGAACAAAAGCTTCCTACATTATATCAATTCCTGCTTTTCCTGCTGAATCATCTTGTTTTGTTTTATTTTTGATGGTCATTACAAAAGAGAAATTTACTGAAAACTGTATTTTTTTTAATTGAAATAGGTAATCAGTAGGAACAATATGAATTTTGAGTATATATCATTATCATTATTAGATATATACAATTTCATTTGTTTAACATTGCTTATTACAAACAGAAATCGCATTTACAGGCTGTACATGGACATGGCCCTTGCAAAAATCTGAACGTTTTAAGAATTGTACAGAAAAGAACATGAAAAAGAAGTAATATTGTGCATTACATACAGCATGGATTGTGGAAAGCATTTACAGTGTGTTTGAAGGCACAGCAGGAGGACCAGTGTGAGTTTAGGAAGTGGTGTTTATGTGAAATAGATAGCAGCATAATGTAGATGTTACCAATAGAGGCATTTGGAAAGGTTATTAAGGTGATTTAAAGCTGCTTTATTCAAAGTTAAAAGCTGTTAAAAATCTCAACTCTCCATAAGCATCAAAGCCTACAATTAGTACTGCCTCATTATACAGTGGGTTTGAATAGGACAAACAAAACAACAAATAAGACAAATATTACTTTTACTCACTCAGAAGCACTGTACTATTCTGTTTTGATCATATTCTGAAAAACATCTATAGAAGCAATCTCTCTATATTCTGTTCAAATGTGCCTTAGTTCTATTAGTTAATTTGCAGTGCTTTTTTTACTTTGGGTAATGTATGGGGAAACAGGAGAAGATTGAGGGGATGCCACAATTACTAAACTCTGTTTCATTTCTCCCCTTAGAGTGGGGGAGAAGCAACTGGAAGTGTTACCTGACATTGCTTCTGCATTAATGTCACTAGCCTCGCCTCTCCCACCCACACCTTTATTTAAAGCTCTTACTGACAGAAAGTCTCTGTTCATTTCAGGACCAGCTACCTGGGAGATCAGACCTTGTGGCAGATCTACTTGAACCCTGGCTGGAACACACCAGAACTTTAATTATATTGTTATTTGAACCGTCTTTTCATATTTGTGTATTAAATGGGGCATTCCTCGGACCCCAAATCTTTTTAGCTTTTTTGTTTTTGTTTTAATACAGTAGGACCTTGATTATACAAGGTAATGTGGACCAATGCTAACTTGTATAACTGTAAACTCATATAAAATGGATGTCAGTGACTATTTTGGATTGAAAAATAACAGATATAAATGGTTTTTGTCAATGTATATAGTGCAGTATCACTTTTCAGCTTCTTTTTATACCTTAGTGAATTTAATGTTACATCAAAACAAAGAAAAATACATATTTACACTTATTTTCGTGGTACATCATTTATTATACAACTAATACAGTAGTTTTAAGAATAAAATGTGTATTGTTTTAATTACATTTTAATATGAATGGTTTGTCTCACAATGAAGTTAAAAATAAAATGATAACAGATGAACAAAACAGTACAGTATGCATATACCTCAACACTGGTGACACAGTGGCAATAGCCAAGAGGTGCAGTTGGAGAGGGCTGATTGAGTCACGTCCACATTCCCACAGTCACCACCTCCTTGACCAGCTTAGTCCAGTTGAGGTTTAAAGTACAGTATTTACATGCTTGTTACAGTATATAAGGGAAAGCTTCTATGAATTACAGTATCAGAATTGTAGTCTATTACACTTGCAGGTTCACCTTACATAATGCAGAACCTTGGTTAATCATGGCATTGATAATCTGGGTTCTACTGTATATACTGTACATGTGTGTAGAGTCTCTCAATGATTTAGGGTCCAGTGTGAGACCAAAAATAGGGAAGGAGATGATAGACGCACGGAAGCTAAGCCAAAAAAAACTGCGCAAAAGCATCCTTGCTCCACTGCTGAACCCGTCTCCTCCCATTCCTTCCACCTCCAAAGAGTGCCATTACCAAACATCTTATTATATATAAAATTAGTGATATGTTTTATTTCTCAGAAGGCATGGTGGTGTCTCTTCAATGGGTTTAACAAAGTAATCTCCAGGAGTCAAAGACACTAAAGCAGGTGCTCTATGAGATTCATTTTAAATTAAGGAATATGGAAGATCCCCTAAAGCAATATTACCTGTAGAGAAGTTTTTAAAAATGAAGAATGTAAGTTTAGAATTAGATTTATAGTTGATGACTACAGTCTTTAACAAGTCCAAGCTACAGTATAGTTAGTTTTGAGGTCATGACTGTAGTCACTCTGGACTTTCTGGTATTCAAAAAAACTCATGGTTAGACTCAAATCTTTGCCATTTTGTGATAAACCCTGGTCAAATTTGTACATGGACCTTACAACAGTGAAATTCTATCAAAGTAATATAAGGCAATATTGATTGCAGTAAACAGGTCTTACATAAAACCTCATTTAATTATATTGAAAAAATATCAACTGTCATGTATATTTAGAAATATATTTGTTCTTGTTTATGGATTTGGATACAGTATTGTATTATCGTGATATTCCCCTCTGCTTACCCTTTACTTATTTTCTTCAACGATAAGTGTACTCATCAGGTTTGTTATCGGGTTAGTCTACTGTCACACCTTAACATTAACACATACATAGATATATACATACACACAGACCCTAACCACAAAAGTGTCATATGAATGACATGCCACTATGTAGCACTCTAGAGATATTACTTTTGGTCTCAAAGAATATATATTCTGACAAACAAAGACTTAACATCCTTTGCTATAGGCCATTTATCAACTAATAAATGTCTTACTTTAACACACTATTCATCATTGGACAGAGCCCTTCATCCTCAGCCTGATAAACATCGCAGCTTGGACCATATGGCACTTTCTTACTGTTCTAGGTGCTCTAAATATTTGCTTTACCACATCAATCACTCTAAATATGAAGACAATGCATAGAAAGTTAAAAGCAATTTGGTATTTATTAAAGAACAATAATATCAGTACAGAAAAGTATTAAAGGAAACATGGATAGCAAAGTGTGGATAGCCTATGTATATATAGTCTTTAAAAAAGCTTAAGAAAAGTTAAAGATATCAAAGGGTGGTGTTGATTTAGCAACCAATATTCATGAAATTCTTTAGTTGATGATCATATGAAAATGGTCGCATGTATCTCACCCTCTTCTGAAATCGCTTTGTCCTCGCTGTTTCTTCTTCTTCTTCTGATGTTGCCTTTCAGACAAGGCAAATTTATCATAAGATTCCATGTGAAATGTCTTTCTTTCCCAGGATGTAAAGCAATTTAGTAATTCTTAGTCCCAGGTGCCCATGCGTTGTCAGGTTGTAGAGTTATCAGATACAGCTTGAAGCCTCAGCATGTCTTCCTTACCCAAGCTGTAGACCAATTTAGTCCTAGGTGTCCATCTCTTCACAGGGGATAAAATAATCAACACAGCTTGAGGCATCTCCTGGATTTCTGCTCCATTTAAACAGATGGTACTGTGATTGATACTGGTATAATTCAGGAAAACAGGATGCTTTGATGTCCTGCCTTCTTAAGTGTTAAATTTGAGTAAAATATGTGTACTTTAAAGTTTAATAATACTTTGTGTATGCCATATATATATGAGACAATCAAATCTCGATAAATAAAGTACATTACAGTGGGTCCTCGGGTTACAACATCTTGACAAATGACATTTTGAGTTTACAACACTTGCTCACAAAAAAAAATTGAGATGTGAGTGTTTCGGCTTATGGTGTTAGCGTCGTACTTACAGACTACAGGGGCGAACTTTAGTTTGCGTGCAGCGGAAGAATGCACAGTAATGTGGTGTATGAGTGAGAGAGGTGGTAAACTAGTTTGGTTTGCGACGGAGGAAGTGTTCCGTTTGTGTTGCTTTGTTTGGCAAATGTTTTGGCCCTTATCATGGCTCCTAAACGAAAGTCAGAGTCTTCAGATGGCAGTGCTTCGATGAAGAGGAAAGCCATCACGATGGAAGTGAAATTAGACATTGTAAAGGGATCAGAAGAAATAAAGATAAGGAATTTTTTTTACATTTATCTTTTGTCAATTTTTCTGTTACTACAGTACAGTGTATAGGACAGTATATTTATGTCTTTTTCCTTTTTCTGTGGCTTAGTTGTGCTTTTATTTTCTAGATTATGATTTTGCAAATGTGTTAGGATAGGTAAGTGACTTAGGCTATGGAGTGTTTCAACTTACACCAGAATTCGGGTTACATCACTATTGTAGGAATGGAACTGTGTTGTAACCAGAGGACCCCCTGTATATTAATTTAAAAGTTATGTTTATGTGAATATTTCTGAGGAAGGGGGTCCATAGCTTTCATCAGATTCTTAAAGGAGTCTGTGACTCAAAATAATTTAAGAATCACTGTATTAGCGATTTCCATTTTAGAAGTTAGCTTCTCAGTTTGTTGGATCGTATAAAATTAACAGGCAAGTTTGACCAAAAACTAGCATTCTCTAAACATTTCCACATCCAACCCACCTTCTTATTTAAAACCAGTATTTTACTTATAGTTTTTTTTTTTTTTTGTCATCTTCCTACCCTGATTATGCTGAATGGGTCATTAGAATACAAAAAGGAACACATCCTTGATTCACTGCACTGGTGAGCGTGTTGTGCATTATCTGGTATAATTTGAATGATTCTGTAGTAAAAATCTGCATGCTCCTTCTCTTATGTTAATTTCATTTGAAATGGCCCAATAAACCTTTTGTTTCAAATTCTGGACTTCAGGAGATGTGTAAAATCATGATTTTTGTGATTTTTTTTTAACTGTTGCATTTTGTTCATAATTTCCTTTATTATGTTATTCCTTTTGAATTTCACAAATTTTTCAATACTTGCTACTAACCACGATTGTTTTTTCAATATTTGCCATTTTCTATGGTAGGCACCATCTTATTTAAGAACAAGAAAATAAGGAACTTTGTTGTTTAACTATTATGACAGCAAATAAAACCTTAAAATAATTCATTAAAGATTTCTGAATGTTCTTGCTCCCAACTTTCAGCTATAGTTTTATCATCGTCATGAACATTTGATCTTGCTTGCTTAATAATTCTGATTCCATTTTCAGCGATTCCAAATCTCTGTGACTCAGTTTTCTAATCAGTGAATAATAAGGAAGGACGAAGCTGAAAATTTACAGAACAAAAAAAAATTTCACTGGTTATAGGGTATGAAGGTCTACAAAATTAATTCAGACAGCATGAGTAAAGAATACAGAAGAATTTTAAATCTGAAAAGGGAATTTAAAAAATGAAGAAAATTACAATGAATCGCCTCATTCTATCTACCTCACACAACTGTAACTGTATTTGACTTGTCCATCACACACCCACCTGCACATTATACTTTATACTTCTATTCTTTTTTATACTTTATGCTGCCTCTGTTACTTAATATCTATCTGCTACTTATTATTTATGTTTATCTTTACACGTTGGTTTTATCATTTGGTGTGGACAACAAAGAAAGAATTTCATTGTACAGGGAAAAGTGTTTCCTTACTGCGCACATGACAATAAACTTTGAACTTGAACTTAAACTTAATCTTAAGTAAAGGATCTGTTTGTATTTCCATGAACAAAATGATACTTTTATTTACTTTATACAGCATTTGTTGGAGGTCCACTGACGATTTTTCAAGATCCCACTGGTGGTTTGTTGACTCTTTATTATCTTCTAGTCCACTTAGTTCTGTAACCAATTAATTTTTAATTTATTTACATAAATTTTAAGTTATTTACATAACTGTAAATCCAGCACTTTTTCCTGAAGGACCCCTGGGTCTAACAACACCTAATTAGGAAAAAAAAAAAAAACATCTTAGCGTTAATTGCTGTTATCAATTTTTAAGACTTTTCTCCAACCAACTGCATGATAACATTAAGTCCTTTATTTGACTTTTGTCGACTATACCAAAATGTTTGGAATAATTTAAGATGTCATATACCTTACTTTTAGCGTGTTATGATCTATGAAGAAAAGGAAATGCAACCCTCCAGGAAATACTAAAGTCAATTTATTCACTAACAACTCCTGATTACATCAGAATTCCAAACATCTCAAGTTTTTCAGAAATCAATGTCTCCTCTCAAAACAACATCCACTCTCAAATTCTTCTATTTACAACATCCTTTTGTCTAAACAATTGTAAGAAAATTCATTGGTTAATAGAGATGAGACTTGCTCCTAAAATCAGTTTTTCATAAAATAAATTGAGATTTTGTAATTTTTAGTAACTATAGTGTGAGTAATGCATAAAATATCTGACATTCTGAAAAGAGAACAGAGATTTGATGAAATTTACTTTTCTCCAATTTGACAATTAAAAATACACATTTCTTAGCTGAGAGAGAACTTTACTTATGTGTGCAACGTATGTTTTAATTTGGAGAAAAGATAAGAATGTCATCTATATATTATTAAAAAAATATTTCTTACATAATGGAGCAATAGGCAATAACCTAATTGGCACAATTATAGTTCTGAAGTGGTGGCTATTCTAAAGATTTCTGCTTGCATACACTCCTAGAGTAAAACTGACTGCACAACAAACTTTAACTGGCATTGTTTTTAATATTTGGTAATACAATTCAGAAATCAAATTTCACCTAAAGACTATAAATTGTCAGAGTTCCAAGTGATTTCGGGATAAGGATCAATGGGCCAATACTGACCAGCAGCAAACAATATTAAAATGTCTATGAAAAAAGTGTCAGGTTTCTCATGTAATGTAATTAATGTCAATTATCCAGTTGTATGCTCACAATATCTAAAATACTTAAATTTTTGTTAATATATTGTCAAATAAATATTCCTAGAAAATCAGAGTGGTGCACAGAAAAGAAGTGTGTTCAAGTGGAATTTCACTGAAGTGTTTCTCCTTTGGACGTGAGCCCCCACTAAAGCCTGACCCTGCCATCAACAAATACAACATGGGTAAGTAACAGGTAAAATAATTTTCATGTTTGGATGGAATATTGTTTTTACCAAGGAAATCCCTAAATCGCTCTTGGGAAATCTAAATTGGTGAAATGACAAACCCTGTAGTAATTTCAAATGATATAGTTTGATGATCAATAAAAATAAATTCAATCGAACCACCATCAACACTTTACATTTTTATTTTGTATTTTGAAGAATAAGTGATTAGATGGTATTGACACCAAGGTAAAACTGAGACAATTCTCTCCAGCACTATTGACCTTAGGAACCGTAGGTGACCATTTCAATGTTCCTGTAGCTTAGAGCAAGTGTTTCTCAAATAGGGGCTCCTATTTCAATATTTTTGTATCTTACCTAGTGGTTATCTATATAAACATTTGCTTCTGTTTCTAGGCTCTTTACCCCAAGGAATCCATTGGCTACATTTATTCCTGAAATGTATATCTGGTTTTGATTTTGATTTTTGTTTTGGGCCATTTTATGGCCACCATTTTAACGGCAGCAATGTTCATTACTGTTGCTAGGACCATCCTTGATTCGACATGTCCCCAGAGGTCATGACCACATCAATCAAGACACCACAAGGTAAAAGGTCATCTAAGATTTTACTTCCTCATCCAACTACACGGATTCCTTTTGAAATAATTTAATTAATTTGTTTCTCTGGGTTTTTAAACTTTTGACTTCAAATTTGTGTCGCAATTCTTGGCTTTGGCCTGGTTTTGACCCCCCGCTTTGCTTTTTTGACAACGTCCTTTACTTCCACTCACTCTCTGAAGTTTCGTGCCTGCTGGGCATAACACTAACCTCTTTTCCATTTCCACCCTCAGAGTGGGACACATGACATCACTTCCACTCATCCTATTTTGGACCCAATCCTTCCCACTTAGATGGTATTTAAATCACATCACTACTAGAAGTTGCCATTCATTATAGGACCAGCTTCCTAGGAGAACTTAACTCCTTGAAGAAGCCATACTTTTGTGCCAAATGGCAAAAACTGAAACCTGGACATAAAACAGGGCATCCTCTGGGCACCAGAACCCTTTATATGTCTGTTTCTGATCCAGTTAAGATACATTTGCCCATTTTGTAAACATTGATTATTCAAGTTTTAATGGCTTGGAGAATACTTTTTAAACTTGTTTAGTTTTGCTTTGGCTTCCCATGATCTACATGCTGGAAAAACTGTATTTTAAGACATTGGCAGGACAATACATTCTGTATCATCTACTCCTTTTGCATTTCCAGAACTAGAACATTGCATTCTGTCTGATGGTATGCACTGTTTGCTCTATTAAATTTGTACACAGTGGCCATAAAAGAATGAAACCATTTAAATATATTATATTCAATGGCAAATTCAAGACACTGGAAGGCTTTCGTGGAAATACAAACATTTTAAAAGCATGTGCTGTATGTTCATGGAGCATCTTGCACACCAATAAAGCTCTCCTTTTGCAATGCAACACAGGGTTAAACAAACAGAAATGCTGGCCCAGCTATGCTGAACTGTTTTATGTACAGGTATAGAAACAAAACTGTCAATGCTGAAATAATCCATGACAAGAACTTCCTACAAAGAGAAAACCAGCACTGCTGTAGCAGTCACCGTACCACAAATGATTGGCAGAATTGAAAAAAAGACAGCATTGCTTTGAAGTGTAAAATATGAAAGGTGCTTATCTTAATAGTCATGAGGAATTAATTTTTTTTAATAATATTCTTATGATTTTCATCTTAAAAATGACAGTGTTTCACTTAGCATTTACTGGATTTTAAAGTGTGGAAATGGTTCAGCACCTTTGGAGCAGAAGTAAATGAGTATTACAGTATGAAAGAGAAGCAATTACAGTGAGATGATTAACTTATATATTTTTTAAACTATTTACAGAAAACACTGAGAAAATGATACTTTCAGATTGTCACCTATGGTATTTGACTATGACCTATTGGACTGCTTGTTCTTCTATCTTATTTAACATGGATATCAAAATGGTGCAGTCTTTCTTGTGCTCAAAATTGTAATCCCAGATGAAAACAGATCTTAATCTTCTTTAACCTTTGGAGACCTTTATGGATGTTTATCATTTCTTTATCAGTACATATTAAGACTGTTCACATTAAATTACAGGTATATGAAGACTTTGTTTATTTAATAATTTACTATGCACGTAATGCCCTACACAATAAAGAATATCTGCAGATAATCGGAAGTCATTCATTTGATAAGTAAAGATATGAAAATGCCGTGTCCATGTGCAGCACACGTACAGTAAGAAAAGCTTCAGCCAACCTAACAGCACTTCAGTAGCTCAGATGTTAGTTAACACAGGCAGGGAGGCACAGAAAACAGAGTTATCAACTGTTATTGTATTTGATTTTGCAGGGCTGGTCATAAATAGGAATGTGTCAAGGAACTAGAAGGAAAAACCAAATAAAGATAAGCATGAAAAGCAAACATGAGCAAGCGAGCAGACCAGTGTGCCATCAGGATCTAAGCAAGCAACGGGCGCCAAAGCTAATATAACAATGGAAGCTTCATTGTAGAACTGATGATAAATATATAATAGTGTGAGTGCAGAGGGAGAGGTTAAGCATGCAGCAGGAGGTGTCAGCTTATCAGTTCTGCATTGTAAGAGTGACATTTTAAAACATCAGAAGTGATTATTAGGATTGCCTCCACCTACCTGAAATGGAAACCTGCACATTATGCTGGAGTAGGGGGAGAGTTGGGTCTTCAAATTCCTACCTAAACACTATAAAAGAATGAATGTTAAACAAATAAAATTAAATGGTGACATACAGTAAAGCATGATCTGAGAAAAACTGAAAATTATTTTTTGGACAGCGTATCAGATTAATGTATTAAAAATTTTGAGAGGACCAAAAAGAAAAGAACAAAATTTGAGCATCATTAAAAAGTTACATCAAATATAGCCAAGAGAAAGGCCCACTCGTTCAAATCAATCTCACATGTTGGTCAATTATTTTTTTGTAGACAAGCTAATGCTTTTGTGGCATGTTCACTTTTTTGGACTCTTGATGCATATCCAGGAATTTGAGCTTCCATGAATATGACTTCATGTGACCCAATCTGTTAATAGTATGCAGTATACAAAATCAGGGAAGGATCCCAAGTACACTGGCCACTAGGACTGTCAAGGCATTGGAATCCCCCTCCTGATAGAACCAACCTATAATGTTGAATATAAGTTACTTTTTCAATCAAATACCAAAGATTATTTGTATCTATAAGATATTAAATATAATCAAACAATTTAATTATTCAATCTGAGCTGATAACAGATCAAGTTGGGGAGCATGCACTGCTACAGTGTGTTGCCGCACCCACCACACAATGAAACAGTTTGGGATCCCGGTTGGCAACCCCCCAGGCAGACACACAGTCCAGTTCCTCGGCCGCTCAGGTCTTCAACAATGAGGATCCTGTGAGCCGGATCTTGCTTGGGGAATCGCGCCACATGGCTGTAGTGATAAAGCTTCTTCACAATGCAGGTAATGTGCATCTTTCTGGACCCACAACCACTGAACCCCATAACCATGCCCAACACCCAGTCCATGCAAGCACTGAACAAGATAGGAACAAGAACACACCCCAGTACCAGTGTGCAGGCTGGCAATGACATCCAGCCATTTCGGGGGTATCCCACAAAGTCTCAAACAACTTAAATGAATGCTTTTTTTGAAAATCGACAAGGGCTGCAAAGAAACTCCAATATTATATTTGTGTTTGCGCTCGATGAGAACCCTCAGAGCCAGGATGCAGTTAATGGTAGATTTCTTAGGCAGTCGCTGGTAGGTGAGCAAGTGATCATGGATCCCATTGAGGATGAGCCTAGCAAGGATTTTACCCAGTCCTTCCCTTTCCAGATAGGGACGACAAGTCAAATTTTCCAGTCAGTTGGGATAATACTCATCTCCCAAATGGAATCAAGTATTGCTTGCAATTCCAGGAGGACATCGATACCACCAACCTGGAGAAGTTCACCTTGGATACCACAGATCCCTGCAGCCTTCCCTACCCTCAGGTGGTTCACCACCTATGCAATCTTAGTGAGACTGGGTAGTTCATAGCTACTGAACATAAGTTGGATCTTCAGAGTAGCAACAACAAGTGTGAGATCAGAATTCACAAACTGGGCACTTCTGTAGACCCTGCAGTTCTGTAGTAGCCTCCAGGGTCTGCCCACAAGGATGTGATCGATCTTCACCGCACCACCAGTATTGGAGTACCAAGTCCAATGATGTGGGTCAGAGTGCTGGAAAAAGGATCAAGTGATCTCTAGTCTCTGAACTTCTACAAAGTCAAAGAACATTGTGATGCTTCATCAAGGTCACCAGATCCAAGTCACCCATGACCAGGAGAGTTTCACTTCATGGACACCCATCAACCACCAAGCGAAGTTGTGAATAGAATGTCTTTATCACAGAGACATCACTTACAGTGGTCGGAACATACACTGATATAATAGGCAAGGCACCCAGTGAGTGTCTTAACCTGAGTCTAATAATACACTCATTGAAAGTGACATTGGACACCACCATAAAGAGTCGATCCGCCACAGTAAGAGCCTTCATAATGTGATCTGCTTTCGCTTGGGCAGCTGCACCTGAGTTACTTCGATGGAGAGCTGAAAGGAGTTTTGTCTGGCGTTCAGGAGCTGCGTTAAGTTTTTACGATGGCCAATGCTGCCACCAACCCCCAAGTTTTCCCTGCAAGGTGGAGGACTGTTTGCAGAGCCCGATGCAGTTTAACATTTTACCCAGGACAGAGCAGATAACACATACTACATAATTTACACAATGACTTTGGTTGATTCAGCTTCAAAGACTCAACTGGTTTTAGTTTAATGAGGGATCCTCCTTGATGTCTGGGCCCCTAGGTCTTCACTCAACAGGCCTGTCTGAGAATCTAGGTATGTATAAAATAGTCACTACTAATCAGAATATCATGTCACACATGTGCGTCAGAGGGTCACCCTTCGAGTTCTTCCCAGGTATGTAATGACACACCCCGTTCTGGTCCGTGGGCCATAAAAGCACAACCACCTAGAAGATGGCATCACTTCATGACTGAGCAACCACAGAAACAATCTTTTACATAGCAATGAGACTGCTTTGCCCCCAAGTTTACAAGAGGCTATCATTTGTTGTAATTCTGATTGTATCGTGTGTTTGCTTTGTTTGAGTTTGTTTGAAAGTAATCAGGGATGGCCATGTTGGCACCTCCACATTTATTTTGTCAAGACCTGTCATTCTCTTGGATGACCACAACACCCATGTCCATTATAGAGGAATATTTTCTTTATGAAAAAGTACAGGCACATTCCCTTTTTGGCCAGAACAAGCTGATTACCATTCAAGAATTCTTACAATGAGACATTCGGTTTCAATTATTTTCTCCAAATCTTTTTGCATTTTTTTTTAAAGGCAGCAGATTTTTCTAATAACTTCTGGAGTGAAAATTTCAGATATGGTCTAAAATTCTAACACTAACCCTTTTCTTAATCAATGACCTGATTTCACTGCTAATTAACTTCTTTTACCTTCATTTTAATAGCCCTGTTTTTAAGGATTCAGTCCTCTGAATTGATTCTTTTCATTAAAAATGATAGTCAAACAGAAATGAGACATGAAATGAGCCAACAGATGACCAGCCAAATTGAGGCTTCACACTCCAACCAATTTCACTAAAACCAGTTTCTTAATGAGAAGCCGATTCTTAGTATTAATTAAACTCATTACTTAATGCCAAGGTTTGTTGCTGCTCTTATTCTGCCACATCAGACATTTCCAAAACTATTGATTTTCTGTTTTTTTATGGTCACTCTTCACAATATTTTGGTGACCTGAGAGATCAGCCTTACTGAGACCTTCACCTTTCTTTATTTTAAGATACTGTGTGATGGGCACAGGTTAGCTGAGCATGTGGTGGCTCATTTTGTTTCTCATTATTGTTTGGCTGCTAATTAAGGAAAAAGAAACAGCTAAGGGGTCTGAGTCAAATTAATTAAGATTAAGGCATAAGAAGTTAATTAGCAGCAAAAACTGGTCACTAATTAAGGAGATGGTTAGAATGAAAACCTGCAGCTCTGCAGGACTGGAGTTGGACACCCCTGCACTAGCCCTTTTACCACATTTGTCTGGATTACCATAATTGTTTTTCTTTATTGATCTTTATTCAGGGTACAAGAAATTTAAAATAAAGCTGCTACAATCCTGAGTTGGGCCAAATACAGTGACAATCATCTGGCTCAGGTAACTGACTTCCTGTCAAATACAGAATCCTTTGTATCAATTTATATCAGTTTACAAAGCTATCAACGCTAACACACAATAACCCCTGTTTATGACTCTTACCATTTACTGTATGTCTGTAAATGCTATGTCACATTACACAACTTTTCCAGCAATTTTCATTCCTAGCCTTCATTTACATGATTTTAATGAGTCAGAGGCAGTTGGTGGTATGCTCCTGAGAAGCCAGATGCCTAATGTAACTCCTTAACCACTATATCCTGTTAGCCCATGACTTGCTCTTGATTTTGTCTTTAGTCATATTGGCATCTGTGTGTGCATGATACCAGAAAACCAGTGATTTCTCATCCGGAAGTACAATCCTTTCACTGTGATAATAAGGAATGAGGACTTCACAAATTGAAGAGTAGTTTGTATTTCTGATGTCTCATCTTTTACATACCAAAACTGAATGGAAAAAAAGGGCAGAGATTGTTGCTGAACTTGGCGTACCTTTTAAACTATTGTACAGCGCTGTCTCTTTGAGATGTAATTATCTGTCTTAAAAAGGAGCAACCACTCCATCAGCAAATGTGACATGGGCTGTGATTTTGAGTCATTTAAACTGACATGCATCATGATCAGCAGCTGCAGCCAGCATACAGCAGAAGCTGTGTAATGTGAGATTTTTCTGATGTTGCCTTCTGTTTGTTTAATAGTTTCACTACTAAATGATTAGCTAATATTTTTTTCAGTTTTGTGATTCCTTCTCTATGGAATATCCTGATAATGTATGTTTGTGAATTTCTTTAGTTATTATTTTTAATTTAAGGTCAAGAATCTCCTTTTTCAGCTGTAATTCTTTTAGAATCAGCAATAAAATTAATCTGATATTTCCATAGGGCATACTGGCTCTTGCAACTATGAACTGGATTAAGCCAGTTTGAAAATAAATATATGAATGGATAGATGGAATATTCTTACCCTTGACACTGTGTCTTTCCTATGCTACCTCTAGTAGCATCTGTCAGTGCTGCTTTCATGTCGCATGATCAGCTGGAAGATAAACCTCTAGGAGTACATCAGTAAAGTTTCTAAAAAATCTGAAAAAGAGTTTAGGGTGAACGTTCACTAGCAGGAGGAGTAAGCCAAGGTCAAGAGAAACCGATGAACAGAAATGTTTGGTGCTTCCGTGAGCATTAAATGGGTTAGCCACTGGTGAGACTAAGCAAATATTTAGTTTAAATGTTTTCTGTTCATTTTCAGTGCTCTTCATTGAGTACGGTCTCAGAAAGATTACATAGATATACAAATGTAAACCTTTAAATGTAATAAGTTGTCACGCATGCAAGTTGGAAGATCATTTTCCAGGTTTATCAGATGTAAGCGATACCACCCCAGGGTGCATTCGGTAACATTGTTGTCTCTTTTGTCACCCACAACAGTGTGAAGACACCCACTGAGGGCAATTGACACCACCCATAATGACCAGAGGACTATTTAAACAGCAGACGCCTCAGAGAATGGGATCTCATGTTGGACCCAAAGGTGACCCGCTGATTCTTGTTAGGTTCTGATTCTGATTACTTTGCTTAGGTTATCTGTGTATGTTCTTTTTGTTTGAATTAATTTATGTTTGGATTAAAAAAAATCTGTTTTGGATTTCGGGTGTCCTTCCAATCATCCACAATGTGTTATGACACCATAAGCTACACAGAGAAAAGGAGAGAAGGACCAGAAAGAAAAGGTAAACAGATGCCCTAACAAACATCAGGGAAACTGACCACAACCAAGACTAAAGGGAGATGACAACTCAAAGAAGCAAGGCACACGGATTTCTAAACCAAAATTTATATCAGAACACTCAATAAATTACATACAATAAATTATCTATAAAATTAGTCATTATTTCATTCGTAATGGAGATCTTTTATACTGTCGCAGGAATGACAATGGTATGTGTTCCTGGTAACATTGTGCTGTATATAGCAATGGAGCCACAAAATATTGTGTTGGAGTAAAATAAAAATAACAATGTTAAATAATAAACATTTTAACTTTTAAACTTAGAAAAAATAAGGGATTCCATTATGCTACTATAAATCTATTCTTTATAGGATAAATATAATTCCAAATGATCTCATGAAAGTATGTAAACCTAATGAAATTTGCATATATAAACACTATTATCAAGGTAAATACACATTTAAACAAAAATCAATCTCACTGATTATATGGAAAAAAGAACTTATTGTAAATTCCTGGTAACACTGGGATTGAGAGTCAAACAAAAACTCCACCTAATGTCAATTCTGAAGAAAACATATTTTTAGGGCTCTGTGAAAATTAAAAATGGATGAAGTTACCATGAGTGCATACCAGGAAGAAAGATAAAATAGACAATAGACTTGGTAACACTTCATGATGACTGCAAATTTTAAATTTTTGTACAAATATTTAACATATGTAGTTACTGAATGAATTAACTGGCAGTTCTAATCTGGGCATGCTAGCCTAAAGTAATGGGTCTTCTAGTCAGGATTTGAATGCTCAGATTGTTAGGGCAGCCAGCAGATCAACCCACAGATTTGTGACCCTGTCACTAAAAATATGGCCTCGAGCATTAGTATCATTTATCCTTGGAGTTTTTAGAAGTCTTGCTTCTTGCAAGTGAAATATACAATGTGGTTTGAATGAATTTGTATGTTTTGGTGAGTGAATGTGTTTGTCAATGATGAGACAAATGAGTTGCAAAAAGGGCAGCCACCCGTAAAATTTTTCCTGGCTGCAAAAGAGTTGAGTAAAGAGTACATATGTGTACAGATTCGAGTCCAAAACAGGACTGTCTTGTTGAGGCAAAGATGGCAGTTTTAAAGTAGAAGATAGGAACTGGAAGTGATGTCATCGGGACCAGGAAGAATTTCATTCTGCAGTGAAAAGAGAGATAAGGTCAGTACACTCCACCAGCCCCTGGTCTGGTGTGGAATTACCATCTCTCAGGCCCTTTAGCTGCCTCCCATGCGCACATGTGTGACAGTGTCTTAAAGTATGCATATGAAAATAATGATTTTGCTATGGCTCTTATCTATAAAAAGGCATAAAGTCTTAAGAAAAATAGTGACATAGTTGCTCTTGATGTTCATGCCAGTTCTAGTAATGATCGTGAATTAACTGAAATCTTCAAAAAGAACGTGAACAACCCTTGAATAAACTATTATGGTAGCCGAACATATTGTGTGAGTACTTATGAAGGCAAACCCAGCATTTTATTTGTGCAATTTTGAGTTATCCTCCAGTTTCTTTCCTATACAAACTTTATTTTTTCATATATCCTTTTGATACATTTAGGACAATTATGTGCCGTGTCTAAGTATGAAATAACTACAACAGTGTGTTGTACATTGACTATATTTATTTACGCATGTGTATATTTTTATAGAGAAATGCCTTCTCCTTTTCATATAACAGTTTAATCTATTGATGTCTGTCCTGAAGCAAAGTCAGCCTTACACATACTGTAGTTAATGGCACCTTCGGTCAATCTTTCATTAAACTGATCATCAAAAGATCTTTCTGAGTTTCTACAGCCCTGACATTAAATCCTTTCCCACGGCTACTTGTAGAAAAGGGAGTGTTGGTTCAACCCAAACTACTATGAAAAATCATTTTCAGTTAAAAATTAATTTTCTGTGACACAGATTAGGTACACTGAATCCCACAAACAATATCTGGGAGGTAGTTTTCTCCCTGTCATTAGATAAGACAACTGTGGGTAAAGACCAGCCTTGTTTAAAATGACCATTAATTTAAAGCATGTTCTTAAAATTGACAGACTAAATTGCTGTCTAAATATTGAAATGAGGGTTTACTGCTTTCACAGATTATTTAACTACTATTGACAACCTTGACTTTCTCACAGTGGGTTAGTGTTCATAATAACTCCCTCTTAAGAGAAGTCATTTGTGAACAATAATTCTTACTGCCTACTTTTCCTTCAGCAAGCTGGAGTGTTGTTTTTTTACTGCTGTGTCACAGATCCATTCTCCTGGGTTCAAATCCAATTTTCTGTGTGGAATTTAAAGTTGCTCATGTTTAAAAAAATGTGTAAGTGTCATGTAGTACTAGTAGAAGTAATATTATCAGATGTACAGATTACGTCAAAATTCTTACTTGCAAAATGTTGCCACTTTCCAGTGTCACGATAAACAATGTCAGGGATGCCAGGGGCAATGACCTGGCCGGGACGCCGTGAGGGACCGGATGTGGGTCTGCGCCCACCCTGGATCACGTGGGGGCCGCCTTCCTGGTTGCTTTGGGGGCCACGGGTTGAGGGCATGGAAACCCCACCCTGTAGGGGCCCGTGGTCACCGCCAGGAGGCGTCCCAATGCCTTGGGGACCTGTTACCTCAGCTCTTCCGCCACACCAGGAATTGCAGGGGGGAAGACTTAAAAAGACACCCGGAAAACAGCCGGCACTTCTGCTACGCTGGGGCGTGGCCAACGGGGGAGTGTCAGAAACATCTGGAGCTCATCCGGGGAATGGATAAAAGGGGCTGTCTCCCTTCATTCGAGGCTAGAGTCGGGTGGAAGAGGACGAGGCAAGAGAGGAGAGTGGAGGCGGCCCGAAGAGAGGCGTTTGTGGCCAGGACTCTGTGTTGGGGTTTGTGCACTATTGGACTGGGTCTGAGTGACCATATTTGTAAATAGTATTGTAGATAATAAACGTGTGGTGGTGATAAACAACATGTCCGCCGGTCTGTGTCCGGGTCGGCTCCTCAACAAGAAAGCATTTAATACAATACATAATTACATTTTATTTCGTAAAAACACAAACCAGAACCATTTATTAAGTTATGCTGAAGTTCCTGAAACGTTGTGGAAAAACCAGAGGAAAACTGCAGTATAGATACAGTAACTATCTTTATGACCTGTTTATCTAGGTTAGCATTATATAAAAGGATGGCATCTGTGAGTGCGTGTCTGTGTGTGTGTGCACACAAGTGGGCTCTGTGATGAACTAGTGCTTGAGTGAGAGTTATTACATGTGTAGACCCTGATGTTGCTAGCATACACTCAGGCCCCCCCGATTCTGAATTGAGCTAAGAAGGTTCTAGAATGTTGTGTTATGTTATATTGCATTACATTATTTTTCTTCCAGGACAGATATTGTGATGTGTGAGTAGTTTTCACAATAGGGATATTAATTGTTATTCATGAAGTTATGTTTCAGGCTGTGTTAATAGTAAATAACCTTATCCCTTTTGCATTTGGTGGCTGTAGAAAATTATTTAGAGTTTCTGACCTGGCCTCTCTTTTAAATAACTAACTCACTCCATATGATTGCTAATCAGATGATTGTACACGTATGGCACAACCATGATAAAACCCTCTAATCTGTAATCATCCCAAGTTAAAGCCTATCTGGTCAAACACTAAGTGTTGCAGCTTTACTTGTCTCTTACATCATGTCATTTTCTAACCTGCTTAATTGAGGCGGTGGGTTGCGGGGTGTGCCAGAGTCTATTTAAGCTATCATAGGGTGCAAGGCAGGAGCAAACCCTGGGGAGGGAGCCAGTCCTTTGCAAAGGGAACACATACACACACGCACACACACAAAACACACACTCATCCACACACCAAACACACACTAGGGCCAATTTACCGTTGCCAGTTCACCTAATGCACACATGGGGAAAACCCTGGTCTCCTTTACTGAGATGCTACAGCATTACCCCTACACCATTGTCTGTAATGCATATTATTATATTATACCTCTATGTGTTGTGGGTCTATCCAAGTCATGCTTTTTTTAGTTCTCCTTTTCAAATAACTCAACAAACTGTTTGTTTTTTAACCAGCTATATCTTCAGAAAAGGCTTAGTTTTACTCTCTGAAGAGGACACATCACTGCTTTAGATGTAAATAGCCTATTCACATTTTTTTGGTGTTATAGAGTATACTATTTCTGTAAATGATTGTTAAACAGATGAAAGCAATCAATCTGTGTGAAATAAACATGTTTTACATGTATTTGGGTTAAATGTACCTGCCTGCTGAAAGTTATCTTTAGCAATTTATATCATAAAGATTGTCACACACGTGCACATGGGAGGCAGCTAAAGGGCTCAAAAGAAGGTAACCCCTGATCAAACCAGGGGGTGGTAGAGTGCATTAATCCTTTATCTTGTCTCCCAGCAGACCAAATGCGGGAAATTCCACCTGGCTCACATGAAGACGTCACTTCCAGTTCCACTTCCCAAGAAGTCGAAGCCCAGTGACCTCATTTCCGGTTCCAGTCCCAAGATCCCTCCTCTTCCTGCCGTCCAACTATATATCCACCATGTTTACTGAACTGTGCAGTTCTGTTTTGGACTGTTATCTGTAAAGACCCTTTTTCTCAACCTTTTTTTGCATTTTGCAGCCAATTCTCAAGTATACAGGAAGCTGCCCCAAACCGTGTGTGTCAAGGCTTGATTATTTACCATAAGATAAATAAAAGCATTTACAGAAACTCAATGGTTAGGTTTCTAAAATATGGAGGACAGCCAGTTAGCCTAGGATGAAAATTCCCTTAAGAACAACAAAAGTTTATAATAGGAAGTGGATAAAATAAAACAGCACTGTGAATCTGTGCAGGAACTAATATCCAGATAAGAAAGTCAGCCTCAAAAGTCACCAAGAAGCTTGTAACATCTGTAAAGAAACTTGTCAGGCTTGTTATCAAACCTTGGGAAAATGAAAAATGAATAAAACTCACATCTAATCATAACTATTTTGTCAGAAGGCATGGGGGAGACTTTGAGATAATATGGAAGTTTCTAGTGTCTAAAGCAGGAGTCTCCAATCTTTTTTCCTCTGAGAGCTACTCATGTTTTCTAACATTTATTCTCATAATTTATTTCAACCTAAACAAACTGAATAAGCTTGTTTTGCCTGAACATTTACAAAATATTGGTGTCCACAACTCACATTTTGCATTAAAGCATCACAAAAAGTATTTAGTTCAACTGCAAGTGCATTTTTATGTCTGTATGCATTTTCTAATGTATCTCACACTATTGAATTAAAACATGAATGCAGTCAAAACAACAATGCAATTCCAAACAGATATGACTTATTCATTTGCCATTTTGTTACATGTCACTGTTTCACTTTATTCACATGTCCAGTTGCATGTGTCATGTGTTCTTTAGTTAGTGAGATGACTGGCACTGCATGGAGTCAACAAGAGAGGTGTATAGTGGAGTGTAGCCACTTAGGTTCACTCTTGTGGAGTCATTTAAATCTTCATCTGTCAGTCTTGACATTCACTTCAGAAAAGGCAAACTCACAGAGATATGTAGACTCAAACAAAGCAGACATTTTCAGAGCTACTTGGTGCAGATTCTTATAGTTATCTGGCTCTACTAAGCTCCAGAAATGCTGAGAATGCTGTTGAGACTTTAACTGCACATTAGTTTGAAGGTTTACTAACATATAATATAGAAAATCCAATGTCTATCTGTCTGTATGTCTGACCGCTTTAAACAAGAGAACTACTTAATGGATTTAGATCCTTTTTTTCTATAATTTGCATGAACATTCTGGTTGATTCTGCGACTTGTCTCATCTCGCTATGTATCATAGTTTGCTTGCAGTACTGATTTATTTGCGCAAATCTGAAAAAAACGCAACAGGCCCTGGGGGCTAATTGGCCCGGGTTGGATTGGGGGGTTCTCTCCTCATTCCCTCACCAGCTTTGAGGCATGTACCTTTACTCTGCTTAGCTAGCGAACAAGAGAACAGTTGAATTCAACTTTGTTTGATATTTAAAATGAAGTATTACTTAGGTTTTGATAATTTGAAGAGTTTGAGTCCGGATATTCTCTTAAGTGTATGCCACATTGAAAAGATAGATTGCAATTCAGATTGTGGATAGTGATATGATTTTTTGAGAGGATTACCCAGCCCTAATTGAACTAATCAAGTTTTCGAATTTATGTAGGATTCATTAACCCTTTGGCGAGCTACTTGGAAAGGGGTTGCGAGCTATCAGTAGCTCACAAGCAACGCGTTGGAGACCCCTGCTCTAAACATTCTCTTTATTTAGGGCACATGTGCAACATTCCAAATATTACTAGTAAAACTATGCCTGCCAGTGACCATGGTGTTACATATATATGAATAATATATGGATGTCTCTTTGCCTCATTGAATAGAAAAAAGTAGTGTATGTGGCAAAATATTGCAAGTTCATGTTCATAAATGGACCCATTCAACTTTAGAAAGCCTGAGCAAATTTAACTACAAAACCCTTGTATTGCTGAACACACAAGAAATTAAATTTATTGGCACTCATATTAAAAAAACAAGATTAGTGCATATGTCCAGACATTTCAAAAAGTAATAGAAAAATGAAAAACCACTGTACACATCACATGTGCACGTCTAAGGATCACCATCTAAGCTCTTCCCAGGTATACCTGTAGAATAAAACCCCAGGCCAAGAGGGGGGCACTGTTGCTAACAGCCTTGTCATGTTGTTACTCCACAGTCTGGTGAAAATGTCCTGCGGCGGCAAATGACCATGCTTCTTCTGATCCTCTGGCTTTCAAAGGACAACAGCTCGAACACAGGCATCTTTGACTAAGGAGAGAATCCACAGAAAGAACCTCCTTATTTGAGATTCACGGACAGGAGATTGACGATTGAAGCCACTTTGTTACATGGCAGTTACTCTGTTATTGTTTTCACTCCCTTGTGCATTATGTATGTTTGAAAAAGAACTGTTACTAAATGGGAAGGGCTATGTTGGCAGCCCAAACTGCTCTTGGTTTGCCGACTGTTCTTCCTACAATGTTTATACATACAAACATACACACAAACCTTTATGAAAATGGATGAAAGTCCCACATAGTCCATCTGTGATAATTATCCTAATGATTGAGTGTACACAGATTATAGAGTGTTGACAAATAAGGGGATGAAATAAAAACTACTCCTGATATAGTTCTAGGAAAAAATAAACTTCTATAAAAGCTTAGATACAAGTCAAGCTGAGCAAAGCCAGTTGATTACTCAGACATAATGGTATAAACTTGAGTTCTTCATTGTGGTGCAACTGCACCGGTCACCATTGATATCATACATCTCACATACGTGGACTCCTCCTTCCATAAACCAGATAAAGTATCATAAAATAGTAGTAAAATACCAACAACAAAGAGAAAATGAGAAAGAGTTAGGTAGTACTGTTCAATGATAATCTGCCCCTTTTAAAGTTGGGATAACTAGCAGACTGGAATGTAATGTGGCATTATGAGCAGCTCTAACAAGACATGCTAATCCAGTGCAATGGCTCTCAGTCCTGATGTAATTGTTGAAACTGATGCCACATCTCTTAAACTAGCTGGCAGAGCTCAGGGGCCTTGTAAATAAAGGACTCTGGATCCTACAGTAGATGTATTTATTCATTCAATAGGTAAATATTGTATGTACAGTCCTAAGTGTGTGCTAACATACAATAATTTAACTGGAAGTAATAAATCTTTTTTTTAATAATTTACTTGATAACTTGAATTGCTTCAGGTTCTGTTTAGGTCAACAAAAGACCTGTTTTAGTTCCGTCTCTTAGTTATGATGAAGGATTGCCATATGTTGGAAATTGTGTAAGCATCCTTATCCACCCTTTGCTGTCATTCTCATAAAAGTAGAGCTTTAATAATGTCAAACACTGTACTTGTTGAATCAAGCTGAGATGAGATATGTGGAACAGTTGTTTATCGTCATGTTCTGCTGATTTATGTTTCTCCAACATCTTCTACTATCTGGTATTTGAAAGTGCTGAGAAAATTAGAAAACACTATATATGTTCTAAAGCTGAAACACAAGAAGGAAGGGAAAGCTCTTGCCCCTAATATTTTAATTCACTTTTTGAAGCTTGCTATTCTCTGCTTTTCTCCATTTGGAAATCCACTGGAGATTTTGTTATACATTAAGAAGAGCTACATTTAGCAAGAGGAAGGCTTACTGTGTTGTTATGATGTATTGTACTATACTTTCATTCTCCAACCATTTCTGACCCATTTTTCAAATAAAGCAAGCTTAGATTTCAAATGGAATTTTAGTTTAAGGGGCAAAGAAAGTCATTGGTGGCAATATTGAAATAACCAAGAGTGCACCCCATAAACGTTGCTGAGTTACTGTCAAAAACGGTAATGTTAGGATAAAATGAAAATGTACATTATTTGCCAATGCATTAAACATCCATTTTGCTGCTCTGTCATGTCTGGTGACATATTTGTAGTGTAGTAAGTTACAGTCATTATATGATAGATAAATGTGTTTGAACATGCCATGTCTATCAGGGACCATACACCAGACACTGAAAGACATTTAAACAAACTCTCCCATTGCAAAAGCTCCTCCACTTTCTGTGATAATGTCTGCGATGCCATATGTCATTCTCATAGTGCTCACCTGCTCATCTAAACATTAATATTAAGTGCTTTGTTGTAGATGTAATGACCCTGAAAAGGAAAATAAATCAAAAAATAAATGAAACTCTCCACATGTTTATTCCCATCTGCTTCTTTATCACAAACCAATGTAAAATACACAAAACATTTTAGAATAATTCATACACTCTAAAGTATTTTATCCTTAATTTAGCCATTTATAAAATGACTAGCAAAATACCCGCGCTTCGCAGCGGAGAAGTAGTGTGTTAAAGAAGCAATGAAAAGAAAAGGAAACATTTTGAAAATAACGTAACATGATTGTCAATGTAATTGTTTTGTCACTGTTGTGAGTGATGAGTGTTGCTGTCATATATATATATTTATTTTACACACACACATAAATATATATACATATACACATAAATATACACACACACACATATATACATACATATATATATATATACATACACACACACATATATACACACAAATATATATATATATATATAATATATATAATATATATACATACATACATACATACACACACATATATAAACATATATATACATATACATACATATCTACATATATACACACACAGCTATTTCGTATCAGTGCAATACGCTGCTTGTTAAAACGGATAACTCCGCTCTTACGTGCAAGTCTGCGTGGATATTATGAACTATCATATTTGTTCAAGTTCTATTTAAATTTTAAATAGAAGGAATTTTTATTTAGTCGACAGAAATATCTTTGGTAGGAATGGTTAAAACAGACAGGAATATTATTCGTGAATAAATCAACTCAAACCTTAAACAACTTATAATATTTTGCTCTCCATAAAAATATATCCTGTCTAAATTATACAAGTTAGAAATAAAGTAAACGTTAAAAGAACAAACATTCACATTTCTTTACTCTTATGTAATTTTATATAAAAAATAAACTTAGATTTTAAATATCCCAAAAGATTTTGCTCTCCATAAAAATATATCCTGTCAAAATTATACAAATTCAAATATGAACATGCTGCATAACAAAACCTAGAAATATAAATAAAATGTGTTCCTTTCAGCAATAACAAATCAAATCATTCAGTTGTCTTTGCTCATATGTCATTTTAGAGCTGGACACCTGGCATCTTTTTGGCAACAAGTTCGTTTCTGTTTGGTGTGAGGTTCTGTGTTGTGGAGATTCTCAGGATGGATTGCAGGTGCTCATCAGTGAGGCGACTCCTGTGTGCTGTTTTGTTAGTCTTTATCACTGAGAAGAGCTTCTCACACAGATATGTGCTACCAAACATGCACAAGGTTCCAGCTGCATGTAGACGGACTTTTTTTGTTCTTCAAAGTCACCAAAGCGCCGTGCAAACTCAGTGCGCTCAGTTTATCAGCAGAGTGCGTATTTGGGAACACCGCAGTGACGACTTGGTTTAACATTACTTGGCAACAGGGAAAGTGGGGCAAATTGCACTGGTGCATTTGTGTCTCCCATAAAAGCAGCTTCACTTGAAATCACTTTGTGATTGTGCACGGGTAAAAACGTCCGCTGAAGTGTCAGATTCTTATTTAATTTTTCTGCTTTCTGTATCTTCTGCATTGCATTCAGGTTACCCTGATGTTTTGTCTCATAGTGCCGTCTTAGATTAAATTCTGTAATTACAGCCACATTAGCTCCACAAATGAGACACACGGGTTCAGTAAACATATACTCAGCCTCCCATCGGTTTTTAAAGGCTCTATTTTCAGAATCAACTTTTCTCTTCAGCATCGTGTGAGCTAGCTTCGCAATAACTTGCAGCATCATAAGGTAGACTTGATTAACGGTAAGTGTTCGGCAAGGCAGCTGAAGCGCTGCATTATGGGATCTGTAGTTTATTGTGTTACCAGCGCTTCATAAACCCGGGCCATTAATAACAATAATACAGTATATAAAATGATCTCGGGCCGGATATAATTACACGCCGGGCGGATGTGGCCCGCGGCCCTTGAGTTTGACACATATGGACTAAATAGAACTTGAAAAGATATATTTTTCAAATGTGATCGCGCAATTCAGATAGAGTTGACGCAAGCACTACAGCCTGCATGCCTCAATGAGTCATCCTCCCCTCGCTCTTACTTTTTTACCGTTCATCTAATGAATACACTGATTATGGCTTTACCAAAACAATCATTGATGGCGAATAAAGTATCCATTATTCGAGTATGTAGATCGGGATATATATACATATACCCGCGTATCGCAGCGGAGAAGTAGTGTGTTAAAAAAGCTAGAAAAAGAAAACGGAACATTTTTTTTAAAATAACGTAACATGACTGTCAATATACAGTATTTGTTTTGTGAGTGTTACTGAGTGTTGCTGTCATCAAGGATTTGATTATCATTATTTCTTTCAATCAGGTTCGTATTTGGAGGATGTGTTGTGTTCAAGTTACATTCCGTGTTTGTCAATCGTTGTAAAGATGACAGGTTTCATTCATCGATTCGTTTCTTACTGCATCAATAAACCGCTCGTCTTCTTCTTTATCTGAGACCTGACACACTGCATGCACGGGTTTTTTTTACACTGTCTTCCTTTAGCGGGACATTGACTTTTTCCAACGTGTGCTTTGTTTCCGCAGTAGTTGGATTTATGAATATGCTTGTATGTATGAGACGCTTCATATTTTTTGCTGCCTTTTCAATTGTGTAATTCGGTTTTTGTTCAGCGCTCTTTGGAACTGTTGCCTTTTATCTGTGCACTGCGTCAGTTCACGTGAGCCACTCGGTGTACATGCATCGAAGGTTCCCAGCTGTGCTGGTGCCATCTTGTGCTATGTCCATGGCTGTATTTAATGTTACCTTAGTCCTGGCATTTAAAACTTTCTCTCACAGTTTCGCTGAGTTTGTGTCAAACACCACCCTGACCATCTCATCTTCCTCTCCATAAGCACAGTCCTTCACCCGTGAATATTTACCCGTGGCAGTTTGCTATTGGATTGCCGCTGACGGACGGCCTTATATGGGCAGGCACTAAATTACAAACGCCAGCGGCAGCCTGTCTATGAACTTAAAGTGTAGGTTTACATCGTGCTTTGTTTCCGAAGTAGCAGAACTCATGAATATGGTTGTATATGTCACTCGCTCGCTTCTTATTGTTTCGCTGCCTTCTCAATTATATAATGCATGTTTTCTTCAGCGCTTTTTTGAGGTCTTCCTGGTTTTTTTATGTACTGCGTGATTACGTGGGAAGCATGATGATGTCACACGAAACTCCACCCCCACGGCGTTGAAGCTCATCTTCATTACAGTAAATGGAAAAAAAACTGCTTCCAGTTATGACCATTACGCGTAGAATTTCGATATAAAACCTGCCCAACTTTTGTAAGGAAGCTGTAAGGAATGAACCTGCCAAATTTTCAGCCTTCCACCCACACGGGAAGTTGGAGAATTAGTGATGAGTCAGTGAGTGAGTTAGTCAGTGAGTGAGTGAGGGCTTTGCCTTTTATTAGTATAGATAAAAAAACTATTGCATAGTACAAAATAGCATCTGTTGTTCTCTAATAAACTTATAACACACTATTAAAGGACCTTGCCATGACATATTTCCATTAATCATTTAAATTTCTCTGTTTACTTTATATCAGTGTAATTTGTGGGTTTGTTGAATGGTTTAATAACTTACATAAAGTGCTCTTAACCTATCTATACACAAATAAACTGAACTGAATGAATTTTAAGCAACAAGTGAGATGCAGTAAGGTATACAGGTGGGATGGCAGTCTGTTGCAAAGAGCACAAATCTAATGCATATGAGCATTAGTTCAAATTTGGAAATGCCCAATAGAATAGATTAATAAACATACAGGCGCTGAAAGGCTTTAACAGAACAACAACCAATTTCAACCTCTTTATCGAATTGAACCATTCTACCATCTAGAAATGTCATGTGCACTGTTCAAGCCTTGTTGGTAAAATTTGATATCTTAAGCAATAATTAAAACAAGATTCTAAAGGCTTTGGAAATTACTAAATTAAAAATTGATTTATAGATGTAAAATTCAAATGTCAAAATGCCTTAGTATGCATTTTCCATTTTTTGAACTAGCTTTCACCACTGTAACCTTCCATTCCATTCATGTCCTTTTCCTTCAGAAGCTTGCTTTCTTTTCTATTTCATACATCATCACATGACACCAGCTAATGGGTTCTATAAAATTTGACTAAATCCCACATAAATCAGAGGTCACTTACACAGTGTGACACACAGCCGGGACACCCCTGCCCACTATATTCAGGGAGAGCAGCCATGGACACTGTTATACCTCCCCCTGAACGCTAGTTGGCCACCTTCCTGGGGTGGAACAGTGCCTCGGGTTCCCGCAGGGCATCCTGGGAATTGGAGTTGGGTGCAGCCCTGTTGGGTCCCGCAGGTAACACCAGGGGGCGCTGTATTTGAGACTCCTGAGGCCGTGTGGACAACCAATTCATCACAGCTGGAAGTGTAACCGGAAATCAGGGATCAAGCACCTGGAGCACTTCTGGGTGAACTATAAAGGGAGCCAGCGACCACCACTCAGGGGCACGAGTCGGGTGGAGGAGGACACAGTTGCTGGGAAGGAGAGATGGTGACAAAAAGGAGTAAATAATTGTGTTTATTGTGTGCTTGGGACTGTGTTGTGTCTGTGGGTACGGGGAAGGCGTAGCCCACAGACGAAGAAAAATAAAAGTTTATTTAATTTTACACGTGTCTAGTCTGTGTCGGGTCGGGCGCTATATAGCGCTTATTATATAACAGTTATACTCTGTTCTCAGTATAGATAGATCAAACTTTATTTATCACCAGTGGGAAATTTGGCTTTTAACAGAAGCTTTTTATGTAAATAAATAAATATACATAAACATTTTAGTCTTAACAAATAAGAAAATTTATTATTTTTTTTTAATATTTATTTTATTAATTATACAAAGCAATCAAATTTTTACAAAAAGAAAAATTGAGTTAAGAACAGATCGATCCCCACCCCTGAGAGAGAGAGCAAGCCAAACGGCGTAAAATTTAAGGCTTGTAAACATACCTAAATTAATAAATTCTCTGTGCTTCATGAACTTATTTTAAAATATTACTGATTAGATCCTGCCATGTTTTGAAAAAGTCTGTACAGATCCTCTAACTGAGTATTTGATTTTTCCAATTTCAAATAATATAACACATCAGTTTCCCACTGACTTAAAAGAGGAGAGTTTGGGTTCTTCCAGTTTATCAGAATAAGTCTGCGTGCCAACAGTGTAGTGAATGCAATCACAATTTGTTTGTCTGTCTCCACTTTAAGCCCCTCTGGAAGAACCCCAAACACAGCTGTTAATGGGTTAGGAGGGATTGTGAGTCCAAGGCTGTCTGAGAGGTAATTAAAAATTTTTGTCCAGAATAATGTTAATTTGGTGCAGGCCCAGAACATGTGACCCAGTGAGGCTGGGACTTGGTTGCAACGTTCGCAGGTTGGATCATGCCCTGGAAACATTTTGGAGAGTTTTAGTAGACAGATGTGCTCGATATATAATTTTGAGTTGTATAATTGTATGCTTTGCATATGGAGCTTGAGTGAATTCTCTGCATTGCTACTTTCCACTCCTTTTCTGATATATTAATTGAGAGATCTTTTTCCCAGTGTCCTCTTGGATCTTTGAAAGGAGGGATTGTAAAATGATTTTATATATTGTAGAGATGGAGTCTAAGTCCTTGAGATTGAGCAATATTTTTCCAGCATGGATGAGGGTGCAAGATGAGGAAAATCTGGAAGGTTCTGTTTAACAAAGTTCCTGATTTGAAGATAGTGAAAGAAATGTGTAGCTGGAATGTTAAATTTGGAATGTAATTGTTCATAGGATGCAAAGACGTTGTCTATATAAAGATCTCTAAGCAAGTTAATTCCAAATTTTTCCAGATATTAAAACTGCATATGTTTGTGAAGGTTGAAAGAGGTGGTTCTTTGCAGAGGTGCCACAGATAGAAGCTTCTCCGTCTTAAAATGCTTTCTACATTGGTTCCAGATTCTAAGTGAGTGGAGCACAATTGGGTTATTAGTGTATTGCCGATAATGTGTTTATTGGAGCACAGAGCAAGGAATACAAAGAAGTACTGTAGGATTTTACTTCTATTGCGGTCCAAGCCTGTGTATGTTCTTCTATTTGTGTCCAGGTTCTTATCGCCTGTATATTTGCTGCCCAGTAATAAAACTGGAAGTTAGGTAGAGCCATGCCCCCTTCTGCCTTTTGTCTTTGTAGGGTCGCTCTTTTGATGCGTGGATGTTTTGAATTCCAAATAAATGAGGTTATTGTTGAATCTAATTGCTTAAAGAATGATTTATTAATGTATATTGGATGTTTTGAAATAAAAAAAGGAGCTTAAGAAGAATATTCATCTTAACAGTGTTAATTCTTCCAGCTAGTGTGAGATGAAGGGTTGACCATCTATGCAAGTCTTGTTTAATTTTTTCCATGCAGACGCGAAATTTTGTTGATAAAGAGCTTTATGTTTACTTGTGATGTTTACCCAGGTATTTAAACTGTTCTGCAATAAAAGGTAGGGTGTCTAATCTAATATTATATGCTTGAGAATTCACTGGAAAGAGTACACTTTTATTCAGATTAATTCTGAGACCAGAGATCTTTTGAAATTCTGTGAGTGCTGCTAAGACTGCAGGCACAGAATTTTCTGGGTCCGATATATACAGTACCATATCATCTGCATATAATGAGATTTTCTGTTCCAGTCCTTCTCTGCTAATCCCCTTTATCTGATCAGTATTTCGACAATGTATTGCCAGTGGTTCAATGGCAATGCAAACAGCAGCGGTGACAAGGGCATCCTTGTCTAGTGCCACGTTCTAGTTTAAAGTAGTCTGAGCAAATGTTGTTGATGCAAACTGAAGCTTCTAGGTTAGTATACAGTAATTTAATCCATGCACAAATGTTGGGCCAAACCCAAACTTCTCCAATGTAGTAAAAAGGTATTTCCATTCAATCATGTCGAATGCTTTTTCTGCATCCAATGATAATAATATTTCTGGGGTGTTTGATTTAGTTGGTGAGTATATTACATTAAACAGGCGTCGAAGATTTGAAGATAAGTGTCGGCCCCTAATAAATCCAGTTTGGTCTTGTGATATTACTGAGAGGAACACTTTCTCCATCCTTCTAGCTATGATTTTAGAGAGTATTTTAACTTCGTTATTCAGAAGTGAAATTGGTCTGTATGATGCACATTGTAATAAGTCCTTATTTTGTTTTGGAAAACAGTGATTAGTGCTTGGCAAAGGTTTGTGGAAGAGATTGGTTATCTCTGGCTTCTGTAAATGTTGCTAATAGGAGGGAGCTAGCTGAGCGGAGAATTTCTTGTAAAATTCTGCAGGGTAGCCATCAGGGCCTGCTGCTTTTCCACCTTGGAGTGACTTTATAGCATCTAGTAATTCTGATAAGGCAGAGGTTTATCAAGTTCCTCCACACTAAAAGTGTCTATTTGTGGTATCTGTAATGTATCCAGAAATGCATTGTGTATTGTCTTCTTTAAACTCCGTAGTATATAGGGATGTATAATAGTCTCTGAAAGTGTGCATTATATTTTTGTGTTCGATTTTATCTCCGTTCGTGTTAGTGATTACGAGATTGCGTTGCTTCTTGCTTGTGAATTTGTTGAGCTAAAAGCTTATTAGCTTTCTCTCCATGTTCAATAATGATGTCTGGATTTGTAAATTAGTTGTTCAGTTTCTTTAGTTGTCAAGAGGTTTAATTCTGAATGTAGAGCCTGCCTCCTCCTATGTAGAGTCTCGCTTGGTAGTCTGGCATGCTCTTCATCTATTTTAGTAATTTCTTTTTATCTCTGCTACTTTCTTGGCTTCGGATTTATTTCTGTGGGAAAGATATGAGATAATCTGTCCTCTTAAGAAGGCCTTAAGAGTTTCCCAGAGTATTCCTGCAGAGATCTCGGTTGATGTATTTGTCTCTAGAAAGAATTTGATTTGTTTGGATATAAATTCAGTACAATTCTCGTCAGCTAATAGAAGCGGGTTGAGCGCCATCTGCGGGTGAGTGTATGGGGCTTAGTAATTTTAGCTCCAAGATCATAAGTGCATGGTCAGAAATAACAATAGCATCGTATTTACAAGATTTAATCTTAGGCAAGAAGTTATTGTCTATAAAGAAGTAATCAATCCTTGAGTAGCAATGATGTACTGGTGAGTAGAAAGAATATGTTCTTGAATTTGGGTTTAAAAACCTCCAGGGATCTGATAAGTTGTGATCAGTTATAAACTTTGTAATTATCTTTGCGGTGTTAGATGCCGTTCCCCCTGTGGAGGAAGTCCTATCTAAAAGTGGATTTAGAACACAATTAAAGTCCCCAGCCATTATAACTTTATGAGTGTTCAGATTGGGAATGGATGCAAATAAATTTTGTATAAATTCCTTATCATCAACATTAGGTGCATAAACATTTATCAAAATCATTTTACAGTTAGATAAGTCTCCCATGACCATTACATATCTCCCTTCAGGATCCAATACTACATCTGATGCTACAAATGGTACTGTTCTATGTATGAGAATTCCCACACCTCTAGTTTTCTTCGTAAAACTAGAATGGAACATTTGGCCAGTCCAGTCTTTTGCAGCGGAACTGATCCTTGCTTAGTAAGTGGGTTTCCTGTAAAAATACTATTTTAGCATTTAGACCTGTTAGGTGAGAGAGTACTTTCTTTCTCTTTAATTCGTGATTCAGGCCTTTAACATTCCAGCTTACGAAGTTAACTGTCCCATCATGGAGACACTGATTCTGAGTTTTTGATGTCATTTTATAGTCTTAACTGGAAGTGAGACAGTTTAGGTCTTAATTTCCTATTTCCCCTAGAGTTGTTGCCATGCAGCTTATTATTACGTTGGTAGTTATAATTATAAAGATTAATGATAGATTAGGTATAGATCAAGCCTGCTCTCTTTCTCTCCCCCCTTAACCCCCACCCTCCCCTTTTGCCTCCCCAAGTGAGGCTAAAACCCACTTCACACAGTCCCAGTCCTCTGACATACCCAGAGGCAGAGCACGTCCAAAGCAAAACAAGCCCCAATGAAGCGGCGCTTTAAGGATTAAAAGATAGAGATCTCTATTACCAATATAGTCTTTAAAAAAGAAAAAAAGAATTTTGCACTTAAAATATATATATAGTCTTCAGCAATTTTAGTGCATTAAGATGATACACCCAGATAATAAACCCGGGTGATGGTGTTAAAGATGGTGTCCAGAATAAGCATAACAAGTCATAATGCAGTAATAGCAATAACAATAAACCAAGGGTAGAGTCTCGTTTAGGGTAGAGATGAAATAATTAGAAAAAAAAAAAGAAAGAAAAAGTAATTAAGCACTATAAAACATAAACAGATAGTGCCCTAGTAATACTAAGTAATAATGAGAAGATAGATAGATAGATAGATAGATAGATAGATAGATAGATAGATAGATAGATAGATAGATAGATAGATAGATACTTTATTAATACCAAGGGGAAATTCATATGAGAATATATGCTGATAAAAACCCGTATTTTAAAACGAATAGATCAGACAGTAGATTATTAATCCTTGCTTTATCATTAACTGCCCTGACTCACTATTATGTATCAGAATAGTCCTAGGATCAGCTTTCTTAATTCCTTTTCTGCTTCTTTCTTACTAGCAAAGACATAGAATTGACCCTGCCATTCCCCTTTAATCTTTGCCGGATACTAGAGGCTGTATTTGACGCTGGCTTGCCATAACCGCTGTTTGATGTTGTAGAAGGCTGCGCGTTTAGTAGCTGGAGAGAAGTCAAGGAAGATAAGAATGTGGTTATTTTCAAATGTAATATCTTCCTTTTTTCTGAAGAGTGCCATCACTTCTAGCTTAAATGACAATCGTTCAAAACGAACTATAAAAGACCTTGGTCTGGGTCTTACGGTGTTTGATCCGTGGCCTGTAGTCATTAACAATACAGGATGTTTTCCATAACAGTGGCACTTTTTCGAAGTCTTAGAGAAAGACTGAACAGGTGACAGAGGACACCACAAACTTGGTCAGCACAGGAACAGTCAGGCAATTCCCACAAGTAATCTGTTTCAAAAGCATGAGAGCCCCTCAAAAATCACAACACATTTCACTCACACCCGCATACTGGCTAATATATAAAAAATGTTCTGCAAATGTCTGAAGTGGTCAGATTTTCAAGGAAAGGAAAGGAAATGATCATTTCTTCCATGTTTTAATATACGAGTAAAAATAAAGAAGGTCAGAAGGTTAGTTTGCAAAATGAAAACTAAATGTAACTTATTTTCCACAGTATGCAACTGGTTTTGTAGGTATAAATTAAAAATACCCAAGTAATGGATGTCAAAATTCAAACATGCTTTTTGCATTTTGGATCAATCAGTGCAGGAATATTTCATAATAGTATGTTGACATATACTGGGCTGGGTTGGACAAAAACAAGGAAGTGCAAACTTTTGCCTTGAGTCATCTTGATCTCATTGTCAAAGTATTTTAGCCCAAAAGTAGAACGTGAACTTCTACTGCTTTAGCATCATGCTATGGTTTACCAGATAGAAAGAAAGAAGGTCAGATGGGATTTCTTACAACAACATTTATTTATATAGTACATTGTCATTCAAATGATGTAGCTCAAAGTGCTTTACATGATGAAGAAAGACAAAATAAATAAGAAAATAGATTTAGGGAACATTAATTAACATAGAATAAAAATAAGGTCTGATGGCCAGGGAGGACAGAAAAAACAAAACAAAACAAAAAAAAAAAAACTCCAGGCGGCTGGAGAAAGAAATTAAAATCTGCAGGGGTTCCAGGCCATGAGACCACCCAGCCCCCTCTAGGCATTCTACCTAACATAAATTACATTGCAATCAGTCCTCATTGTATTCAGGGTTCACATGTGGAAGAACTTGATGATGATGGTCATGTGGACTTCCGGCCTTTAATCTATCAATGTAGGGATATCACAGTGCTTTGATCAAGTGGTGGTGGCGCAGATGGCCACCACAGAAAACCGGAAAAAGAACAGAAGAGAGAGTATGGGTTATTATGGATTACGGAGCCACCAGGAATGATATTGATTATTAAATGCATATACAGAGTATTAGGATTAAACTAAAAGGAAGCTATGAGAAAGCCATGTCAAAATAATGAGTTTTTAGCAGTTTTTTAAAGTGCTCCACCGTATTAGCCTGACGAATTTCTATCGGTAAGCTATTCCAGATTTTAGGTGCATAACAGCAGAAGGCTGCCTCACTGCTTCTTTTAAGTTTAGCTCTTGGAATAATAAGCAGACTCTCATTTGAAGATCTAAGGTTAAGATTTGGAGCGTAAGGTGAAAGACATTCTGAAATATAAGATGGAGAGAGATTATTTAAGGCTTTGTAAACCATAAGCAGTATTTTAAAGTCAATTATAAATGACACAGGTAATCAATGTAGTGACATCAAAACTGGAGAAATGTGCTTGGATTTTCTTTTTCCTAGTTAAGATTCTAGCAGCTGCATTCTGCACTCGTTGCAATCGATTGATGTCTTTTTTTCGGGTAGTCCTGATAAGAGTGCGTTACAATAATCTAGCCGACTAAAAAGAAAAGTGTAAACTAATTTTTTACAATCTTGCAATGTTATAAGAGGTCTAACTTTTTTGCTTTATTTCTTAAGTGAAAAAATGCTGTCCTAGAAATCTGATTAATATGTGATTTAAAATTCAGGTCAGAGTCAACAGTTACCCCTAAATTCTTTACCTCCATCTTGACTTTTAATCCTAATGCATCAAGTTTATTTCTAATATCCTCATTATATCCATTTTTGCCAATCACTAAAATATCTGTTTCTCTTTATTTAGTTTGAGAAAATTACTAATCATCCATTTAGAAGACATTGTGTCAATGAATCAAGAGAGTTGGGGTCATCAGGTGCTATTGATAAATACATGTTGTGTGTCATCAGCATAGCTGTGGTAGCTCATAATCTGATAATCTGACCTACCGGAAACATGTAAATCGAAAAGAGCAGCGGACCCAGGATAGAGGCTTGTGGAACACCATATAGAATATTATGGGTCTTTGAAGTATAATTACTACAACTAACAAAGAATTTTCTACCTGCCAGGTAGGACTTAAACCAATTTAAGACACTGCCAGAGGCCCATCCATTAACTAAGGCAATTTCTAAGAATATTGTGATCAATAGTATCAAATGCGGCACTCAAATCTAAGAGGATGAGAACAGATAAACAGCCTCTGTCTGCATTTACCTGCAAGTCATTTACTACTTTACAAAAAGGCCACGTTGAGAAAGTACTAATCACAGTAGATCATCCAAAATAACCTTTGAGTTTGGATGGGTCTCTGCTCTGCCATCATACTAACAGAACATTAACAGTCTACGTTTCATACAATTTTTAGGGTGTCTGACTCACAGGTATGACAGGACTCTACTCTAAATAAATGTTATCCAGATAGACACAAGATTAGTTACCCTACCAGCTTTAACATTTGATAAAGATCTGGGTGGGAAAGGTGTACTTTACATGAAGCCATTGTTTATTTTCCACTTACCTCTTAGTGATAAGGAAATGCCAAGCACGGTCCAATAAACTTAAGATGCTGTTTGTCTACAACTACAGTAGTAACATGGGAGAAATGCCCTTCCCTTGTATAACAGAAGGTCTATCTCTGTACAAATACTCTTGAGGAAAATGTTGTAATATGGTCAAAAAAAAAAAGCTGTCACAACTTACAAACTAATTGCTAATCTTAGGTAAGATTAAGTGTGCCAGTGTAATTTATATTCTGAGATACAGTAATACTGTACAAGACAAAACTTTGGCCTTACAACAATTTTTTTGGCTCCTGAATTACAAAGATCTCTCTGCAATGTAAATCTTTTCTCCAAATTTTGTAAACATAGAAATGAGTGTAGTTTTGTGCAAAAAATGCCTTTCCCTGGGGTATTGATGAATGTCTTGAACAAATAAGACATTCATAATTCACCTATAATATAAACATGTGATTGCATACTCTGCTAGTGTTTAAGCCTTATTTAACAGCATTTCTATCGTTCTTTATTATTTTTATGATTTTATTTGATTATATTAGATATTAGTTTGTATATCTTAAGGACTAGATGAGAGAAGTAAATGGATTCCAAGCAATTTATGAAAGATTATGTAGAGATTATGTACAATAACAATAAGCCCTTCATATTTAATTTAACATTAATTTGTGCACATGCACCAACTAAAGAAGGAAATAAAGAAAACAAAGATTTATTTATGATATAAATCAGAAGAAACATTCAGGAAACTGTTGGAATATGATGTAAAATCATTTTGGGATATTTGAGTGTGATATGAGATTGGTAAGGAAAGGATTACAGACGTATGACTGGAACAGAAAACACTTTAATTTAGGTACAGCAGAAATGCATCTATTACTCATTTACTCTTATGTAACAAGACCATAACAAACACTTGTTTTGGTCTTCCTAATGCTTATAAAACAACAGTAGATAGGTTATTCATCTATGTGTGATGTGGCATATTAACATGATGATAAAATTACTTGTTAATATGAATGATACACAGGTCATACACTAAATATGTAATATTTCAGTTAAGTCACCACAGACCACGCCAGAGTGAAGTGTTGTTAGTACATCACATCACAGAGATAAATAAACTCTTTACTGAAGTTTTGTAAAGTTACGAAAACAGAAAGAATTGTTATGGTCTTGGTAAAGAGTGAAGTGTTACTGAAAATACATAAAGTAAAATCAAGCTCGCCCAAGGGCGTAACAGAACATTGATCACGTCTTAATAGATACATGGCATGAATATCACCAATATCCATAGTTCATATGGAGCAGCTCTAGATACCAACTACTACCATGTAAGAGTAAAGTACAAGAAGAAAATTTTACTTACTAAAAGAAAAGTTGGAAGTAACCAAAGGAAAATTGATTTGTAAAAACTGAATTAAGAAAATAGAACTACTTACAAAAGCATGATAGAAACAGTTAAGAAGAATGAAAGAGAAGCTATCAGAAGACATTAATAAAAAGTGGAACATGCTCAAGAAGATTATAGTTAATACTGCAGTTGAAACTATTGGATATTCAAATCAAAAAATAGGAAAGAGTGGTGGAATAAGGAATTCCAGAAAGTATTAGAAGAAAGAAATAAGCCAAAAGCAAAAATGATTCAAAGAAGATCAAGATATAGCATGGAGAAATATTTAATAAACAGAAGAGAAGCAAACAGAGTATTAAGAAGGAAGAAGAGAGAGTTGAAAATGGAAAGGTTAGAAGAAATGTAAGAAATGAGAAGAGAAAAAGAAAACAGAAACTTGTACTTAAGAATTAGAAAATTTAAGAAAAGTTTCTAACCAAGAAAAACTATTTGCAAAGATGAAAATGGCATGATATTAGACAGGAACATAAGAGTCTAGAAATATTTCTTCTCAACACTAAGTTAAAAAGTATAGAAAATGCATAGAAATGAGTGCTTACAGTGCTTACAGAGAGGAGAGAAAACACTTTCAAAAAACAAAAATAGAGGAAGTAGAGGAAGCAATAAGTCAGTAAAAAGCAACAGAGCACATGGAGAAGAGTGTGTGGCAGCTGAGCTCTTGAAATATTGTGGACAAAAGATAGCAAAACAAATTAACAAACTAATTCAATAAGTTTGAAAATGTGAGCAAATCCTACAAGGATGGAAGGTGGGCATCATATTCCCAACCCATTAATAACTGCAGAGGAATAACATCGTTGAATGTTGCATACAAAGTTTTTGCCAGGGTATTAGCAAGGAAGCTGAAGAAATATTCAGGAAACCCCCTTTGGTAATGTTTGTGGGGGTCCATGGCATTAGAGTTTGTAAAAAAAATCATTGCAGCTCTGACTCCAGCCTCCTAGGGACCCTGTAATCACCGAAAATTGTGGGTGGAAAATAGAGGTCCAGTTCTGAGTGTCAAGACGGACAGCGAAGGTTGATAGGACAAGAACTGGAGAAAGGAAACACAGGGGAAATGAGGGAGAAAGACACACTGGGCTCCAGGTATGAGGATGAAAGGAAACCCAGTTCTTAAATGTATTTTATTTTTGGAATTTAACATATGGGAACTTGTCTAACTGAATTTAATCCTTAACAAAAGAGCACACGTTTTTTATGGAACTATTTCTGGAATATTTATTTATTTAATAAAAATGTACTGCACTTTGTGAACACTTTGCTTGAATAAACTGTACAATGCACTGTTTGTATCGTCTCTTCCAGTGTGAGACTGTCCTCATTGCCCAGTCCATCTCAGTTTCATGACTGTTGACATCCTGAGTTCAAGGAGTATGCCAGCTGCAAGCAACTCTGACATCACAGTACCACTGATCACATTTTCATATCAAGAACTATACAGGATTCCAAAATAACTTTGTTTCAGTTATTAATAAATTATAAACTGGCCTTTGAAAATGTGATAGAGTAGGCATAATGAAGATGTTGTAAGACTTCAGAATACCAAAGACACAAAGTGACCTTACAATCATGACTCTACAAGAGAGTAAAAGTAAAGTAAGGATGCAAGTTCAGCTGTCAAAAGATTTTCACATTAATCAAGGACTCGGGTAAAAGCATGTTCTGTCAGCAGTGCTTTATACTGTAAACGTAGAGTTTACAGAGGTGAACCTAAATATAAATCCAGGTGGCCATATTTATAATAGAATGACAAGTGTTAGCTATGCCAATGATGTTGTTCTAATTACTAGAATCCTAAAATAACCTGAAATAAAAAGCTGTTGTACTTAATAATGAATATAAGAGAATAGGTCTGTAATTCAGTCAGGACAAAATGTATGATAAGCACAAAGTGTAGGACAGAGACATTGAACTAGAGGAATAACAGATTTGACAGGGTGAATACATTACATTTTTATGAGCAATTTAGAATCAAGCCTATGGTATATTCTGTAATTAAAGCATGACTATCTGCAGTAAAGAAGAAGTTCTATTATGCTTTACAAGGACTATTAAAATCAAATCTGTTTCCCAGAAAACTAAAGGTGCAGGTTTATAAAGTCATGATGAAACCAAAATTTCTGTATGGGTCTTGATGCTGGACGTTAACAAAAAGTGAAGAAAACTCACTGCTATCTTAAGAAGGAAAAATCCTGAGGAAGATACTTGAGTTTTTCAGTGAAAATCAGAAGGCTGGGAAACATGGAAAGACCAGATAGTGAGAGAACCCTTAAGAAACTAAAAAATACCAGCCCACAAGGCAGCAGAAGTGTTGGACAACCAAGAAAACAGTGAATGACAGAAGTGTAGAATTATCTGAAGAAACTCAAAGTTAAAGGATGAAAAAAAAAATGGAGCAGAATCTTTTAAGGCAGCCAAGGCTTTCAATAGGCTGTAGCACCAGACTGGGACTTGAGAATTGGGACAAACCATATGTTATACTTTGAAATGAGTATTTTATGTGTGCTGCCCAGAGCCGCCATTCAAAACAAGCACTTTCAGTTGCAACGAAGCTATATTATTTGCAGCCTTCATTTATTTTTGGTTTCTTTGCTAATTTGAAAACCATCTAGTTGCCGCTAACATTACCCATTTTTGGAAAACATGTTTAGCATTTATTTAGGAAGAAATATGTAAAGAATTGAAAGCAATAATGTTGCCGGGTTCAATGGTGTATTGGTTCACTCCTCCTGTCCATGGCCACATTGATCTTTCATTTCTTCTTAGTTATATATAAAGGTTAATTATTTTTATTTATAATATTCAGACAATTACAACTATCACCTCTGAATTTCAGTTCTTTTATCTTACCAGTCTTTTCTTTATTAATTTACCCATTTCTTTTAGAATTCTATTTTATTTATTTGAACAGAAAACATTATAACAAAACACGACTTAAGCAGACAAATGAGAATAAGATATCCTTCATATACAATCAAAAAAGAATATTTGTCCCATTTTTTAATTTCCCCAAAGAAAGCTCAGCAGCTAAAAGCAAGATGTTTCTGAGGCCAGCATCACACTGCACAACTTGACAACTGTATTTGCCAGATCTTTTTGCCTTGAAGATGTCAAATAACTTTTCAGCATAGACTCAACTTTCCTATTGTGCTGTGAAAGCTTGCCCTTTTCGATAGATAATTAACATGTTTCCTGATGGTGGCAATGGCTGTACGAATCTTTTACTGGTATGATGCATTCAGCCCTAATCTTGCCTTTTTTTTTGTTTGTTTGTCAGTCAGTCAGTCAGTCATTATCCAACCCGCTATATCCAAACTACAGGGTCATGCGAGTCTGCTGGAGTCAATTCCAGCCAGCACAGGGTGCAAGGCAGGAACAAACCCTGGGCAGGGTGCCATCCCACTGCAGGGGACACACACACACCCACACACCAAGCACACACTAGGGGCCATTTAGGATCGCCAATGCACCTAACCTGCATGTCTTTGGACTGTGGAAGGAAACCCATGAAGACACGGGGAGAACATGCAAACTCCATGAAGGCAGGACCTGCGGAGAGAACCCAAGTCTGTTTGTTTGTTTGTTTGTTTTCCAATATTTTCTTGTCTTGTCTTTTCACAGCTAACCTGAGCAATAGAGGTCACTTCTGGATGTGCATCCAACTATTCATGACTTGGTAAGATTATGTACATGGCTACAACTGAATATCCCTGGAAATGTTGTGCAGTGTAAAGGGGGATTTACTATTTCTTTTTAGTGTGAAATTTGTTTAGTATATATATTGTTAAAATTTTGCATTCTATTATTTATATATTAACTGTTAGGTTAGGTTATGAAGACTTTATTATCCAAGAAGGAAATTTATTTGCATCAGGGGAGTACAAAAACATAAGATGCTGTTACCTAGATGCAAGAAAATAAGTCAAGGCACAACATCTGGCAACCAATGTTATCATCAAAACAAACACAAGATTTTTACACATAAGGGTAATTATCTTTAACAGTACACAATAATAAGAGGTCATAATTCCACAGGATCCCCAGAACTACTAGAATTCAAAATGTATATAGCTCTAGGAATTAAAGAGTTGTTAAATATGTGGCTGTTTACTCATGGGAATCTAAATCTGCATCGAAAACGAGTGAAATTTAAGAAAATAAAGGATGGCTACTGTCTGAAAGAACTGAGCTGGCCTTCTTTCTATTCTGTTTATAATACAGCTCAGTGGCAGAAGTCTCCTACAAACTAAGATTTTTTTGGCGAGTTTTTACAATGTTGTTTAGGTAGTTTATAGTTTTGATGTTGAGGATACCAAACCAACATATAAAATAAAATATGACAATGGATTTAAAAGGCAACATAAAACAAAAGAATAGCTGTGTCTGCCCCTACTTACAAATTTCTTCTCTTCAAACTGTTCCATTCCATTTGAACTAATGTGAGGCTGCACTTGGGTCCTAATTTGGGATCCTGAGGTGGTTTGTTGTGTGGTGGGTACAGCAACACACTGTATTAGCACATTCTCCCAACCTGTGTTGAAATCAAAAATTTCCCTGTTATCAATGACTGTCAATAAATATTTAAAATTGCTCCATCATTACCACAGTCTCCCCTTTTATTATTGTTGGGAGAGAGGAAGGAGGGGTGCACCTAAAATCTACAGCCAAATCCTTGGTCTTAGGAATGTTTAGCCATAAAAAGTATCTTCATACCACTGAACAAACATATCAACAACAGGTTCATGGCTGCCATCCTTATCTTGCAACAGACTCACAATGGCAGAATCATCTGAATATTTCAGGATATGTCTGTTCATATGTGAACACCTGCTTTCATTTGTGTAAAAATTATGAAGAACAGACGACACACAGCAGCCGTGGGTTGATCCTGTGGTTGAATAAAGCTAAGGTGTTACTTTTTTTGTAGGAAAGAATGAGGTGGACAAAGTTATGATCAGATACACTTGGAAGGGATTTGAATTTAGATTAATAAGCACCTCAAATATTTGCCATAGTGTTGATCAAGCACTTTGTGATGACAAGTCTTGCAAGTGACATACTGGTAAAAATTATTGTTCGGTAAATACTGGTTAAAATTGTCTAAAATGCCATTTGGAGAGTTGGGAGACAGTGATTTAAGCCTCTGTGTCACTCTTGAGATGCGATCAGCTATGTCACTGAATCAGCACCCACAGAGTGAAAATTTGTGGAAACTGTCTGGAAAATCAAATAGGATGCAGCGAGACAGAAGAAAATTCTACATCCTTTGTGCAACCTTTTTCTCTAACCATCATTGATTTACACGATTATCTCTCTATTATAAAAAAAAATCCTGTGGAATGAATGACTAGGAGACGATACGTGATCTTCACGTTAAGATCACAAAAGACAAATAAAAGAACTGCAAGACAAAAGGGAATGGGCAAAAAAAAAAAAAAATCAGTAGTGTAAAGACACGCAGCTCACACACATACAGGTGTTTCAGTGCATATAAAGAACAATATGTTATAAATGAAACTTCAACGAATAAAAGATCACATTAGCGCAAAAGAAAGGAAATAAATCATCAGGATTAGGTGTAATTAAAAAAATAGCAGGACAAAGCAAGGTCAGAAATTAAAGGAAAAGAGCAGAAAATAAAGTCTTTTCGCATTCGCATCATTCAATACACAACACGTAGATTTACACAATAATAGAACATATGCTATGAGAATCTGTGGACGTGCAACAGTTAAAGCAACGACAAGTTTAATTTCAAAGAAAACACAATTCGGTCAGCTGTATATTTATGATCACGGAGAAGCTATCGCAACGCGAGCAGCAGAGACACAAAGTAGCAAAAAGGACGGCTGTACAGGCTTTAAAAAGATCGAAGGTCAGCGCAACAACAGCCACATTCCCATAACAATGCGAACAGCATTATACGTCTTGCAAGAAAGAATTTAACCACGCCTGGGCCCGGAAATAAAGGACAAGTATTGTTTTTACATCGTCACGTAGGACCAGGCAGTGAGCCATAATTTAAAACACGTCCACAGAAATCTAACCTAACAGTAATTGGATTGCTTTTGGCAGAGAAGCATCATGTGCTCCCAGCTCTTAAAACAATGACATGCGACAAGCAGAACAGGCAGCTTGCAAGCAACAAAAAAACAGCAAATGATCCAAAGGCATATCCTTAGCGTGCATTCAGCCGCCACACAACACGAGCAGCATTATATGTCTGGCAAGAAAGAGATGTAACCACGCACGGGGTGAAAATAATGCCTATGTAACAATTCCCAAGAAAATAACAATCTGTTTAAATTGTATATTGCCTGCCTAAGGTAATGTCATCCCTGATGGAGGATCTCAGGAATCGTGTGAAAGAGGGGTCCTTTCATCAGATTAGCGCTATTTCAGATGTGGAATGGCAAAATGGGGGAGGCAGCTTGATGAATAAAGTGTCCAGGACTTAAAACAAATCTTAATCATATTATGTGATATCATCTAATGTGAAATTCTACTCCGGACTTTTAGAATTTTTATTTTTATACTGTATTGAGGATTTATTCTGTTCTGCTGTATGTATTGTACTGTATTGTACTGACCCTCTGTTTTTGACACCCACTGCACGCCCAACCTACCTGGAAAGTGGTCTCTCTTTGAACTGCCTTTCCCAAGGTTTCTTTGATCTTTTCCCTACAAGGGTTTTTTTTTTTTGGGGAGTTTTTTCTGGTCTTCTTAGAGGATCAAGACTGGGGGGGTCTGTCAGGAGGCAGGGCCTGTTAAAGCCCATTGCAGCACTTCTTGTGTAATTTTGGGCTATACAAAAAATAAATTGTATTATATTGTATATCTGGTAAACCAAACATGGGGGTGGGCGAGCAAAGCGAGCAGGGGGCAGAGCCCCCTAGTTTATATAAAGGCAGACACCACCACCATGAAATTTACCAGTGATGGTAAAGTCTTTATCCAAATGAATTGGTCATGAAGTGGTCATTTTCATTCAGCCATGTTTCTTTAAAAGCCTAGTGCATATACCTCTGTGATTGGATTGAAAGCACACACATGCTTGAAGTTCATCCAGTTTGTTTTGAAGACACCGAACATTTCTGATTGTACTATGTTAGAGTTAAATTCCAAGAATGGAATAGATAGACACAATTTAAAGAAAGAAAACTTTAACAAAACACGGAGCGAGACAATTCTACAAGCATAGCTAACCATAATTTTCTCAGTCCAGCTATGATAATTGATAATGATGACATGTGACAACAAAATGTAATGTTTAGTGTTATAAATGGCAAAATATTAACATTTTAATTGAAGTAATAAATGGATACTATAAATTTACATGTTCAAAGCAACATACAGTACTCTAGAACAAGAAGCGACTCAAATAAAGTAGATGTTTTAAACTTCACTCCCTTTCTGTTGCTCAGTATATATGGTAGGAAGCTCTTCTCAAGGTCACTTACAAGTGGTATATTTCTGGAAGAGGGTGCAGTGCAAGAGCAACAGAACAAGACCTGGGAGATCATAGGGAGTCAAAACATAAGTGAAATATGGAAAATGGGAAGCCAATGAAACTAGCATCAAGACAAAAATGTGAACCTAACCTGCAGCTGATTGTTGAAAGTAAATAATTGTCTTGATAAACTGAAAATGCAAAAGTACTTTGAATCTCTTTTGAGTATGGACATTATCGGACAATCAGGAGTTTCCAAAGTGCTGACTTGTGTACTACTTGACCCTTGATGTTACACTGACCGTGAAGATTGATGTCACCCCTTATAATTCCTACACAAATTTACACAACATGCTGACACCTGCAAAAAGCAAAATGGCATTGCAGAATTATTTCAATGAACTTAAAACAACAAAATACTAAACAACTAATGTCAGGACTGGTTTCAATGACTGTAAGAATAAATAAAGAGAAATACTAACATAATAACCCAAAACTGCCAATAATAATTGCATGATTAGGATATACTACAATTGTTTACATGTGTCTGTTACACAGACTAGTTAACTGGCACGCTCAGGGTCATGCCATGTTCACATAGGTATCCTGAGATCAGATGCTTCAGTGTACTTGCCAAGCAGCTGTCAGTGAATATGAACAAGCTTACAAATGGCTTAATAATTAATAAACTGAGTGGAATGAAGCAGAGCCAGCAATGTATGTGTGTTAGGGATGCAGAATGTCACAAGGACTGGATGTGGAATTAAAATAAAATTTTTGGTTATACAAGAAAAAAAAAAGAATTGGAATTTGTAATGATTGAGGAAATGAAAGGAAGGCAAACAGAGTATTGAATAATAAAGGTTTATCCAGCAGTCCATCTGTTAAATGACGTTACCTAACACAATTATAGAGTTCCAGACACCTTGATTGTGGTCTCAGATTGTCACAGGTCAAACACACTCTCATTTACACACCTACGAGGTGTGGCAGAAAAGTAATGAGACTGGCAACACTGCAAGAGATCTGGCAACGCTGCACTGTTGTCCTTGATAGAGCACGTGTATCAGTACCCTCCCATAGCTCAGTGCGAGTTTCAACTCCTTCCGTTAACTACGTGATTTTTGTGACTGCTATTAGTGAAGTTGTGTTTTTGGTTGTGCGTCACGCAAAATGGAACAGCGGAATTTGGAGCAACGTTGTGCCATTAAATTTTGTGTTAAGCTTGGAGAATCGGCAAGTGTGACGTTTGAAAAGTTAAAACAGGCCTATGGGGAACATTCTTTATCCCGAGCTCAAGTTTTTCAGGGAGGCCTTCAACTTCGAAAACCAATGAAAACATCGAACGTGTGAGCACTCTTGTGAGATCAGACCGTCGTTTAACATTAAGAATGTTGAATGAACAATTAAATTTGAACAGATTTACCGTTCATCAAATTTTGACTGAACATTTGCACATGCGAAAGGTCAGTGCCAAAATGGTGCTGAAAAACCTCACAATTGAGCAGAAGGACAATCGAAAAAACACATTCCTGTGGTTCCCCAGCCCCCTTATTCACCTGACCTCAGTCCGTGTGACTTTTCCTTTTTCCTAAATTGAAAAATGTCCTCAAAGGACGTCATTTCGGGACTTTAGAAAACATCCAAAAGAGTGTAACGGACATGCTGAAGACCATACCGGTTGAAGACTTCCAGCGCTGCTACCAACAGTGGGAACAATGTCTCCATTGGTGTGTAGCTGCCCAAGGGAAATACTTTGAAGGGGATAACATTGATGTTTGAAAAAAATAAAAACTTTGGTAAATAAAAAATCAGTCTCATTACTTTTCTGCCACACCTCGTATAACCACTCATACTGGGTCACCAATTAGCCTAATCAGCAATTCTTATAAATGTGTGGGTGCAAAGTGACATATGTAGAGAAAAAAAACATACAGAAACATAAGAATGTGCAAACTCCATGCAGTCTCTTAAGTCACAATTCAAACTAAGATGCCAGAAGCTTTGAGCAAGCAATGCTGTCTATTCTAACTCAGTACAGTTTAGAGAAAATGTAGCAATCTGCAAAATAAAAGCCACTATTCAGCCTTGGATTATTTTAAAGAATACTTTGCAAATAGCATCATATATTACATAATACAGATAGTTCAATCAGTGCTGGAAAATAAAGAGTAAGATACAAATGAATGTAACTGTTTTTGTTTTTCTAAATGGAATCATATTCTACTGTGTGAATCTACAAACCCATACAAATATACAAATACATCTACAAATCTGAAGGTTCATTTACTACTGAAATGTCATCTCCAAGCAGAGGAGTAGCTGTCCTGCTCCACTGACAGACTGAGGAGATCGTTCCTCCCCCAAACTTTGCGAATCTTCAACTCCACCTAGGAGAGTAAATACTGACATTATTCAAAGTTATTGTCTGCTTTTACATGCATTTATATTATTCTTTAATTTAATATTGTTTTTTGTATCAGTATACTGCTGCTGGATTATGTGAATTTCCCCTGGGGATTAATAAAGTATCTATCTATCTATCTATCTATCTATCTATCTATCTATCTATCTATCTATCTATCTATCTATCTATCTATCTATCTATCTATCTACATTTTCTTTACAGGAAATTGTTAAACTCAGTTTCAGGAGTGTATAATCTTGTGGTTTGTGAGACTTCTCAAGGTTGTTAAGATGTTAAGATTCAACATTAAGCAGACTCAGAGACACATAGAAATTTTATTTAGACAAAGTCTAAATGCCAGTTGCCTGTTACCCCACAATTTTTCTCATAGGATTCTTTTCACACACTTGCATTTAGAGATCCTAGCCAGAGTGCCAAGTGCCAGTGACTCCACTTTATTCTGCATAAGATTCTTTATATAGGGATTTACTATCACCGGCTCTAACAAATGTGTGGGTGTCGTCTCGAAACACATAAAAGCACAACACTTTTGGTTATATGATACCTAAAGTTACAACCTTTTTCAAATAACATAAAAATTTCTAATTTGAACGTCTATATTTCTTTAACTTTTCTGTCATGACAACTTATCAATTTAAGCATTTGTAATTAAAAAGAACTGCCCTGTAACAATGATTGCAGATCAAAGTGCTTATACTTAGTTTTTTACACAATTTACTGTTTGTATTTCATAATTGCAGTAGCAGTAGTGTACCTAACATAATAAAAGCAGTATGTAGCGTGTCATTTAACAGTTTCCATTACATCTGAAAATTCGTCATCAAAATATTTTAAGCCATAAACGACATATATAAATATTGTGAAATATTTATCTTGCAAGATGAAACAGTAGGAAGACAGTGCATAAGAAAGATTTGAGTTCCATACACATTTTTTCATTATCATTCTAAAACTTGATTTTGAGACACATGTCACAGAAAGAAAATCATTTCTGAATTTAACTTTTCTTCTGATCATATTGACAATACATTCAAACCCCTAACCTACCATCAAAATCGCAATCTCCAATTGACCTAACATACACATATCTTTGGGGATACAAGTTTAAATAGAAAGGACAATACATCTAAAGCAGGAGTATTCAAGTAAAATGGCACAAGGTGCAGTAAGTCTGCCCTCTTTTCCTGCTGAGGTCCAAACAATTAGATATCAGCAAATACAGTCCATCCTTTTTTCTGGTGTAAAAACATCAATTTAGTTAACATTTTTATTAAAAAAAAGTACAGGGAGATTAACTCGAAAGAGGCCGTGAATATTCTGTAATTACTCTTGCTAGGATGAAGCAATCTGAATGAAACAAAGTGCATTGTGCTCCTGAGTATATGGGGCTTTGAACAAGATGGGATGCCCCTGAGTTAAGCAGGTTTCATTTCGAAATTCTACGCATAATGGTCATAACGGTTGACAACGTCCGCCATGTTGAACTTTCTTATTTATGACCACATCTTCACGAAATTTGGTAGGCTACTTCCCTGCGCTAACCGAAACCAATGTACATACTTATTTCGGTGGTATGACGCCACTGTCGCCGCCATATTGAACTTTCCAACGTCACTAATTCTCCAGCTTCCCGTGTAGGTAGAAGGCTGAAATTTGGCAGGCTCATTCCTTACAGCTTACTTACAAAAGTTAAGCAGGTTTCATTTCGAACTTCTGCGCATAATGGTCATAACAGTCAACAACGTTTGCCATGTTGAACTTTTTTATTTATGGCTCAATCTCCACAAAATTTGGTAGGCTGCTTCCCTGCGCTAACCGAAACCAATGTACATACTTATTTCGGTGGTATGATGCCACTGTCAGACGCCATATTGAACTTTCCAACGTCACTAATTCTCCAGCTTCCCGTGTAGGTAGAAGGCTGAAATTTGGCAGGTTCATTCCTTACAGCTTACTTACAAAAGCTGGATGTGAAGTTATCGATGAAACCCTGTCCTGCAAATAATGTCGTAATTGAAATAAACGAACGTTACAAACGAATATTACAACCGGAGGGCCGAACTGACAGTGTGGTATACAAAGAGATCCTTAACAAATAATTATTGGTATATTTACCCTCAGTTTAAAAAGGTTTAATTTTCTTCTTAATAAAAATTTTAAGGCGGTACTTCACCACTGCGAAGCGCAGGTATTTTGCTAGTCATTCATAAAATCAGACAGGCAAATTACAGTGTCTTTGTTGGACAAACATTGGATGAATGAAAAACAAAGTGCAATAAACCCTTCATCTTTAAATTGACATTGTAAATACATTAATTTCAGTTCATAACAATTGTAAGAAGAATGAATCGGAGACATCATAAAGATTTGGGGCAGCCACCCATATAATTGTATCGACTGCAAAAGTTGGTTTTGAATAGCACGATGTGCTTAGTTCAGAGTCCAGAAGAGAACTGCCTGTACTGAGGCAAGATGGCAGTTTTAAAGGCCTGAATTACGTCATCTGTGCAGGAATTGAGAGTGGCGTCCTCGTGCCCAGAAGTGACGTCATCCTTGGGGCCGGCAATAGGCGGGATTTCACGGGAAAGGTCTGCAAGGGACTGAGGGAGATAGTCAGAACACTCTGCCACCCCCTGGCCTGGCGTAGAATTACTAGTGCTTAGGCCCTTCAGCTGTTTCCCATGCGCACGTGTGTGACACAATATAACACCCTCAAAGAAAACTGAACTGTTCTTTTAGGCTGAACTGAGCTTAGCAATGACTTAAACACAAACATTTAAACTTAAAAAGGAAATCACAAATCACATTAACATGCATTGTCTATACTTCCCTAATTCAATGGGAGATATTGGATTCAGCCTTACCTGCTAGTATTTTGAACCTCATTCTAAATGGTGTTTAGTTTTAATAATGTTAACTGTTGAGAATGCTAATTTACAGTTGAATGCGGAGACAAAATGGTCAAGGTGTGTACTGCTACTTTGGTAAATCCAGGGAAAACATGCTAAGGTACAGTCTGTAGCCAGAAGGTGGTGGGGTCACAAATTTCACACTGCTCTCTTAACCTCATTTGTTTGCAGATCAATGAGTTCCATCTGTAGAGATCCAATATCAACCTACTTGTAGAACTGTGAAAATGTGATGACATTTTTGACCAAAAAGAGATTCTGAATGAAAATCAGGAGGTGCTCCTCCAAGGCTGAAATCAAAACGATCACTGAAGTTTCCAATCAGTTTTTTGTATGAACTCAACATGGGAGGAAACATCTCTTTCCCCCTGAATTTGTTTCATGGCTTTAGCATGTGTACAGTCCTCTTGGAGAACTTCCTCTGAAAAGATGGGGCAGCTGCTACAAGATCACAAACAGAGTTGTTCAACGTAATTTTAAGTGGAAGTCATTTAAGTGTGATGGTCCTTGTCAACCAGGAATGCCATAATATATATTTTTCTTTCATCTTCCAAAAACTGAGCAAACTGTCTTGCCTTGTGATTGTTCTGTTGTACCAAGAACATTTTATTTGATTTCTAATTTCCCAAAAGTGAGCTAGCACCCCTGCCTTTGCTCAGCTATTTAACATTGTCACAGGTTATTTGAATTTGCATTAGGTTGTGTAAGGAATTCTCAAAGCATTTGATGCTGATAGGATGAGGATGATCTAAGAAAATTGATACAGTAAGTTTTAATCACTGTATTCTTAACCTCTCCAAACTCTTCTACAGTGATATGATGAGAGGTCTGGGTTGTCCTCTCTCATTCTTGTCACTAGTCCTTTTTTCTTTTCCTATCATGGAAGGAGCTCAGTCAGTGATATTGGACACAACGGGTTTCAGACTCATCCCTCTCTAATAACATTTCTTTTATGGCCGGGTACATGTCTTCTCCTTTGGTGTGTATTGTAAGTGCTGTGACACCTAAGAGGCCCTCAATAAAATCTTTCCTCTCTGCATGGTAAAATCTGACGCATACCAACAGCTTGGCATTGTCACTAATATCAGTTGAGCCATCTACTACTAAAGGTATGCAAGGTGCACTCTAAATAGCAGCGTCAGGCTGTAACTGTACATCCTGTGCTAACATCTGAGCTCTTCTGGTGGTTGTTGTGGCTGAAAAAGGGGATTAGTTTCATTTTTTTCTCTCAGTTCATGTCTTTCTTTTTCATCTAGAGGTGTTTTAGATACAGCATTCATGCACTCCTTTGCTATTTCCCTACCTGAAATGACTTTTTATTTTTTCGTAAAATCAACACTCATATGCTTGCTGCTGTGCTGTGAGGGAATGATAGAGGACCCGTGTAGATCACTCATATTGAGCTTCAAGCACATTTATTTTCTGTGTCATTACCATGGACTGCAGAGGGTATGTTTTGTGGAAGTGTCTGTCTAGTTATGGCATTAAATATTTCCACTTTTTGGCAACTGCAATAGATTCCAAGCAAATGAGGCACACTGGCCTTGTTAAGCTCGTTGTAGGAAGAATAAATGTGTACTTTTCCATCCAGTTATTTTGGAAGTCTCAGTTTTCATTGTCAATGTTTCTAATTTCTGATAGTTTCCCAGTTATTCAAAATTAAATATGCTTGTGTGTTGGTCTTCTTACATCTCTACCTGAACATAGCATATGCAGAAAAGTGTGTAGTCCTATAGGACCCAGAGGGATCTGCTGAGCTTGCCTTGTAGTGCCTTTTAAACAGTCACTTTCATGACAAAATAATAATAATAATAATAATAATAATAATAATAATAAATAACAATCTGTGATGGGCTGGTGCCCTGCCCTGGGTTTGTCTCCTGCCTTTCGCCCTTTGTTGGCTGGGATTGGCTCCAGCAGACCCCCGTAACCCTGTGGTTAGGATATAGCGGGTTGGATAATGGATGGATAAATAACAATTGGAGTTTTTTTTTTCATTATGTGTCACTTAGTGACCATAGATGATATATTCACCTACAATTTCATGATGGTCCCTCCTAAACAGAAGCTAAATTAATTAAGCAGTTGCTGATATTTCTTAAAAACTTTGAGTGGTAAATCTTTAGTCCATCAGTTTTTTTAAAGTGAATACTTTTTAGTTCTTAAAGTTTCAAGAAATTAGTACACTAGGTGATAGATGTATATTGTGTCATATACAATATACCGTACATTCAGATTAATTAACACTATCTCTACTAAAGCACTATAATGTTAAAATAAATGTGGATGTTTATATTTTAATGGGCAATTAATGATATTTATAAATTTGTTATATTGCTGTTTATAAAAGTGGCATGGTTGTTATTTAAAGAGGTATAGTCCTGAGCTCAATTTCTGTCTGTCTGCAGTTTGTAAATTCTTTATGAGTGCACTGTTCTGCAGGAATTCTGTCTTTTCTCCTGTATCCCATTGTTGAGTTGTGCAAGTTTAGTTGCCTGGCGATTCTATGTTTCTGCACAGGTGGGGCTGTGATGGACTGTTGCCTCTTACTGGGTTACCAAAGTTGTTCTTGATGACTGTGGTCCCAAAACCGCCTTCAGATCATTAACAAGCTCCTCCCGTGTAGTTTTGGGCTGATCCATCACCTTTCTCATGATCATCCTCACCCCATGAGGCAAGATCTTACATGGAGCTCCAGACTGGGGGTGATTGATGGTCATAATAATTGCACAAACAGTTGTCACCTTCTTACCAAGCTTCTTGGTGTTGTAGCCCATTCCAGCCTTGTGCAGGTCTACAATCTTGTCCCTAACATTATTTGACAGCTCTATGGTCTTGGTATTGGTGATGGAGGGGTTGGAATTGAAGAAATAGATTCTGTGGACAGGTGTGCTTATACACATAGTTAGTTGAGATCAGGAACATCTTAATTAATTTATTAATTGATTGGTTGTAATCTGTGTGACACATGGGCACATAGCCAATCTGTGGGAGCCAGAATTCTGGTTGGGTTGTAGGGGATCAAATACTTATTTCTCTCAATGACATGCATTATATATATTGTGATGGGCAGCCATGGCCACTACCTGGCCAGGACGCCAGCAGAGTGGAAGGACCAGCGGAGATGGCATTGATGACACAATACCTCCCCTGGGACACTAGAGGGCAGCCCTCCTGGGTGGCTGTGGCACCATGGATTCCCACAGAGCATGTTGGGAATTGGATTTTGGTGAAGCCCTGTTGGGTTCCATGGGGGTGGCCAGGGGGAGCTGCAGAATCTTGTAGAGGACCTCCAGCGCACCTGAGAGTAATTCCTGGTAATACTAATGAGCCACCTGGAACACTCCCAGGACCTGAGTAAGAGGTGTCGCCTCACTCCATTAAGGGGCTAGATTAGGGAGGAAGGAGTGGACAAAGCTTGAGGAAGAGTAGAGGTGGATGGACTGGTGGCAAGGAAGGGAATGGACTGTATATTGGTGTCGTGTTGGTGGTTTGTACACTTTTGATTCTAAATAAACACAGGTGTTGAATTGAACACATGTTTCCTGCCTGTCTGTGTCGGCGGTTAGGGTGGCGGAACGCCACCTAGTGGTGACAATATATTGTAGCGATCCGGCAGCAGCGCTGGCGGCGTGTTGCATTATGGGTAATTTATGTAAATAGCATTGTGGGTAATTTATGTAAGAGCTTATTGTTTCGTTAAATTAACAAAGTAATCTAAGTGTGTTTCCTGTTGTAAGTATTGTATGTGTTTGTGCTCAACTGGTGGGGTGGGTTGGGTTGTTGCCGTCCGGGGGATATTTGAATGTAAATAGTTACCATCGATAAGAAAGATGGCTTCATTAATAACCTTGGCAATGGCTAAGCAAATGAGTTAAGCTTTGTTTTTGCTGACTATCTGCTCTAATAAAGAGATACAACAGGACAGAGCTGTGTATTGCTAAGATTTCTATCGAAGTAATTATTACCGAGACACTCGGAGTCGTGCGGTGTATGGGACACGAGTGCTCGCTACCTAAAGAGCTGGGTGCAGCTGCGTGCATAACGCTGGCAGTCCGCTAGCCTACAGCTTGGGAGAGGTGCACGGCAGAGTACGGCTCTAAAAAACTTTAAGACTCAACCACAGGTCGCTACAATATATAGCTTTTATGTAATGTGTTTTACTTCTTGATTTTTGTTTGATATTCTGTCTCTCTCCATTAAAATGAAACTACCATAAAAATTGTTAATTTCTTTGTAGGTGAGCAAACTAACAATTTCAGCAGAGGTTTAAATAATTATTTCCTCCACAAATCTCAAAAACGCTTTGATGGATTTGCTTGAACAGACAGCATAAGTTTAAACTTAACAGGTACCCAATGGGTTACTCCATTGTAATATACTGTACACTCTCACCTACTGACTTTGAAATAGGACCTACAACTGAGTCCTCTAAACCAAGAGAGATCTTCTGTAATGTTAACATCCAAAAATGTACAGCTGTACACTTTTTCCACAGTAAAAAAAATTTGTAAAAAAATCCAGAGTAACTGAGATTGTGGAAGAGAGGTGAAAAAGAGAGTTCAGGAAGGGTGGAATGGGTGTAGAAGAGTGTCAGGAGTGATTTCTTTTGTGACAGATGGGTATCAGCAAGAGTGAAAGGGAAGGTCTACAGGACAGTATTGAGACCAGCTATGTTATATGGGTTGAAGATAGTGTCACTGACCAGAAAGCAGGAGACAGATCTGGAGGTGGCAGAGTTAAAGATGTTAAAATTTGTTTTGGGTGTGACAAGGAAGGACAGGATTAGATATGAATACATTAGAGGGTTGGCTCAGGTTGGAAGGTTGGGAGAGATGAGATTGTGTTGGTTTGGATATGTGCAGAGGAGAGATGCTGAGTATATTGTGAAAAGGATGTTAAGGATAGAGCTGCCAGGCAAGAGGAAAAGAAGAAGGCCTCAGAAAAGGTTTATGGATGTGGTGAAAGAGGACATGCAGGTGGTAGGTATTACAGAGCAAGATGCAGAGGACAGGAAGATATGGAAAAAGATGATTCGCTGTGGCAACCACTAACGAGAGTAGCCGAAAGAAGAAGTGTTGATTCTACATAAAATTTGTGATTCATTTTGCATTTACTTCATGATTTATGTATTAATGTTATAATTAAATGTTTTAACGTTAGATGCAATTAATCATAATTAATTACATACATTTATGCGATTAATTAATTCATTTTTTAAATCAATTCCCAGTCCTAATATATATATATATATATATATATATATATATATATATATATGTACCAGAAACAAAGTACGTGAATACACTTGACGTGAGCATTCCTAGTTTTCAGACTCTTTCTCTGTCTCTGTTTACCATTCGTTTGCTCAGAGGTTGATGCGCTTGCTGCTTCCTGAGCAGCTCTTCTTTTCACCACCCTAGCATCCCGCTGCTTCTCTTCTTTTGTCTGCATCTTTTGGCGTTAAAACTGATTTAGTTTTTGTTCTGCAATTACTTAGTACAACTTCTTTAATTTTTCACTTAAGCTGGAACTTAAGTCTTCAACCTGCCTCAAGAATGATTAGCGAAGGTGGTAGGGAATGAGAATGGCGCCCATACATATGCACCGTACGGCCACCCAGCTGCGAGCTGTTGAGAGTTGATTCTACAATAAAATAAAAATAAAAAGAGTAAAAAAAAGCATCACTCCGAAAGTGGATAGTAGACGTCACGTAATATATGTATACCAAATTTCAAGTCAATAGGTAAAACGGTTCTGTAAGCTACAGGTGATTTAAAATCCTGGACAGACAAACAAACAGCCACGGTAGCATATTATATAGGAAGATATATATAATGGTGGCTGTGAGGCTAAAGAGTTGTACTTGCATCTGGGAGGTTGCCAGTTCAAATTGTGTTATCCTGTTACTGGCAAAAGGGATCCTATTCCTTTGGCCCCTTGAGCATGGCCCATAACCAGAAAATTGCTCCAGGGATACTGTATAATGGCTGACCCAATGCTCTGACCTTCAAAGTTCATGCTATAAGATAATTTCTCCTCAGGGATTAATAAAGTATATCATATTAAAAAAATAAAGAAATGATTATAATTCATATGACATTGTCCTATTTCAGTACACAGAGCATGACAAACAAATGTTAGATGCATAATTAAAATAAGGGGTTACTTTACAGAATCACAAGTGAACAAGACAGGTGCTATTCATTCATGGTTGATGATTCAGTTCATATATCAAATGAATAAGAATAATCCAACTGGTTCACGGTTAATGATTCGGTCTGAATTCAAATAATGATACATGCTCATCACAGCCAATGAGCAGTAAAAAAGTCTGTGTTAAAGTAAAGATGAAATCAAACACTTGTTAGAAATTAAAATAATGTTCTGATAAGCTCCAGGATATCTATGGCTGGCCTGTACACTGGTACTGTGAGTGCTGTGCAAAGTGGAGGCAGAACCTCTGTGTTTATCCCAGTGGATTCTGGGGTTTGTCAGGGGTGTGTTGTTGCTCCTACTCTGTTCAGTGACTGCATGGACTGGGTGTTAGGCAGGGTCCTGGAGTCCATCGGCTGTGGGGCATCTTCTGGTGAAGAGAGATTCACTAATCTTGACTTTGCCAACAATGCTGTAATCTTCACTGAGTCAATGGAGGCTCTGATCGGGGCTCACGAGAGACTGAGCGAGGAGTCTGAGTGTCTGGGTTTGCGAGTGTCCTGGATAAAAAACAAGAAACAGGCCTTTACTGACCACTTGGACACAGCTATCAGCAGTGTGTCTGTCTGTAGAGAGAGTGTCAACCTTGTGGACAGGTTTATTTACCTCAACAGTGACATTCATGTCTCTGTTGATTCTTCCAGTGAAGTCAGTAGACAGTTTTGGAGTGTATAGGAAGGTAATGAGGTCACTGGAAAGGGGTATGCGGTGCTCCTGAAATTTTTGCAAAAAGACGAATGTCAAAGTCTTAAGTGTCCTGGGGCTTTATGTGTAATGCTGTGTGTAGAACTCACACCAAAACATGGAGGATGGAAGAAAATGGAAATATACAAAACCGTGCATTAGACAACTTCCATGCACTTCACCTCCATAAATCCCAGTCATTGTGAAAAGTAACGCACATGCATGTGTTGCTGTCCCACCCCAACTCCCCCCAGAATTTTGCACATTTTAATATCCAAATCAATATAAATATTACTAAGGAAAAGCATACTATTAATTGTCTTAAGCAGTGGTATAAACAGCAAAACGAAGTTGATCGAATGATACAGAGTGGTGGAAAAACTTGGAAGTTCAAGTTCAGAAAGTCGCAAAGTGCCCAAAATAAAATAGTGGTCAGATATCAAAGTCAATGTGCAAAGGCAAGTCGTAGCCCACTGTTTGAGTGTCATATGGAAGCATATTAGGGAACAGAGAAAAAAAATAGGGACACAGGAAAAGAAAAAGGTTGAAATGTTCGTTTTAATCTCATAGTTTATTTTATCATTAAAGTACAAAATTGTAACCTTAATCTTAAAATCAATGTTAAATTTACTAGAGTTTCTCAGATCCCATAGTAACTAAAGTATCATGTTAAATGCTGCATATTGTATGTGTTCTTCTATGTGCTCTATGTGTATGAATCTTATGCCAGCAGGAGAAAGGATACTTTTCATTCATGATATTACAGCTCTCTGAACAATTTAAATACTAAGATGTATACTTGATATCATTCTCATGATGAAATAAATTAAAGCATGTATTAAATATGGGGGCATGTTGGCACAGTGGTAGCGATGAGCTGGGGCCTTGTCCAGTGATTGGTCTTGTCTCCTGCAAGATGCTTGCTGAGATGTGTGTAATCCTTGATTAAATAATTTAACGTAGCAGCACAGTCTTTTTCAAACATACTGACCCCCAATTCCTGTCCTTCCTGTTCTTTCTTCACGTAACCAATCGCCACACAATAAGCCCTTTAATAAATATCAAACCATCTGTAAGCTTAGAACACTGATTCTTCAAAACTTTTAAGGAACTTTGAAATATCTTTGTAGTATATGTTTAATTATTCTATCCATCTATCCACCCAGTCCCAGCAAGTGTACAGTGTGAGGCAGGAATAATCCCTGCACAGGGCGCCAGCTCATTGCTACCAAAGAGGAACCGTGCCCACATGTTTAATTATTAACAGCATACATTATTTAAAAGTAAAAAATGTATCTGTATAATGTAATATACGTACTTTAATGCATTTCATCTTAAAAATGATATCAAGAGCTCCAAGAAGAAAACTCTTGGAAATCTAAATCGACTTAAAGGAAGTCGTTATCATCTCTAAATACATGCTTTCTTCTATTGAACTGAATTGAAATTCTTTATTTGTTATTATATGATATAATGAGATTCAATATGCAAATCCTCCATTAAACTCCTATAAAATGATTAAAAAACAAACAAAAATAATAATTATATGATAATAAAGAAATGAAAAATATACAAAATGAAAGCACACGTACAATATACTGTACATGTACATATAGTGTAGATAGTGCAAATGGTTCATAAAGTGGCTCAGGCTGTGCAATATTACAGTTGTAGTGCAAGTTTACAGTGAGATAATTGTAATTCTAAGTACAAACAGTTCAACCGGGAGCATTTGATGGACAGATTGAGTGTGCTTATACCTCTTGGGATGAAACTGTTTCTGAGCCTTCAGGTTTGTGCAGGAAAGGCTCTGTAGCGTTTGCTGCTTGGGAGAAGTTCAAATACATTGTGCGCATGGTTGAGCAGCATGTGCTATAAATGTTCTTCAGGGTAGAAGTTATATCCCGATAACCCCCTGTGTTCTCGACACAACTTGCTGTAAAGCTTTCCAATCAGCTGCTGTACACACTCATATACAGTGGGTTAAAATACTCCAAGTGGTGCACTGAGAATAATAACGTTTAAACAGGTATGGTGTTTGGAATAGTTTGGCAATTCTATGGACCATTATATTGTTACAAGTTCATTACAATCAGATGCCTTAAATTTATAAACGATATGTAGTTAATTTCAGTGTATTTGATAAAGCCCCGTCAGGGAGGTGAATCAAAAAAAGAAAGGGAAACCACACAGGAAACACTGCTTTGATGCTAGGTACCACCAGTTTGCAAAACGAAGTGGAAACATGCGTACACATAGGGTAATGCTGACGTGAGAACATTCATGGCTAGTTTAGTTTTTATAAAATTCGTCGTGAGCGTGGAAACAGGCGTACACAACATTTTTGTGTGTATGCACCATTTATACATCCTCATTATTGAGCACCCAAGCAGCTGGACCAGGCCAAGGGGATGCAACGTAACACCTGGCAGATAGATGGTAATTTCTGGGGGGTGGGACTGGACTGCATGTCTGCCTGGAAGGTTGCCAACCAGGATCCCGAGCTGTTTTGTCATATGGTGGCCATGGAAACACGTTGTACCAGTGCATGCTCTCCAACCTGACCTGACCTCTTATAAGGTTCAGTTTGGGGTCACAAATTTGTTGAATGTACAAAGGAACATAAACATATTAATTTTAATGTTGCTTATCTATAGTTTAAAGGAATTCAAATAACAATGATAATAATATGTTTTACTTACAGTATATAGCACCATTCCCGTGCTTAAAGTGCTTTCTACTAACGAATTGCACAAAATCCAACAATTAATACATACTAATGTTAAGTATGCTGTTACTATATTGTAGTGGTATGATGCATGAGAGAATCATTCATGACAACTTTATTCGCTGATACTGATATAGTTTCAACTCACAAGGACCATAAGTGAAGCAAGCCTACCAGCGTTGGCAAAACAAATGAATGAATGAATAGATGCATGGATGGATAATAATGATAATAATATAATAAATCTGTAAAAATGCAGTGAACACTTGGAAAAAGGTGTCTATATAATTAGATTAATCATTTCTAGAATAGAATATAGGGTGGACTGTATCAGTTACACTTACCTTGGATTGTTCTGTTTGACATTTAAACTCTTATTTGTTTTAAATCTTACCTATACAGTAAGTCAAAATATTCAGAGAAACTATAAAAAATAATGCAAATGTTTTATTATGATAAAAGGAATACGATCACAATGAATAACAATGCAATCCTGCTTTTAAATTTGCAAGATTATAGAGAAGACCTGAATTTTCTATGCTCTCAAGATCAGGAAGTATGCTTGCAATTTCTCAAGAAAAGGCTGCTCTCTGTCAAAGACCCTCCCTATCATAAAAAGATAACCGTTCTCCCTGCACATATAAAAAGAGTCTGTTGCTTTAGTCGTGGTCAGGGAGGAGAAATCCATTGCTGTGCTCTGCACACCCCATTCTGCTTTACCATGGGGATGAAAGAATTAGCAGTATGGATTGTAAGTCTCTCAGTGGCATGTTCTTTGAGAGTGTCTCTGAAACCAGGTAAGTGACAACAACAGGAGGGCACATGAATCTCATTTATGGCACTTCTGGCAGAGGTTCTGCAAGCTAAATGGGCCACATTCAGTGCTGAAGCGTGTAATGAGACCCTTGTTGCAATGCATGACAGTTTTAATTTAATTAAATCTATAGAATATAGAAACTAAAATGCTAAAGTATGCATTTAATGATTTACCCATACCTGTATTATTTAAATAAATATTTATATGTCTTGTTTCTCGCACTGCAGCAAGAGCTCCCAACCACAACAACAGAATCTGTAGCACCTGGGGAAACAGCCATTTTAAGACCTTTGATGGAGATGTCTACCAGTTTACTAGTACCTGTGACTACAACTTTGCCTCTGACTGTCACAACTCGCTTCCCGAGTTTTCTGTTCACATCCAGCGGGCAGATACAGAGGGCAAACTTCTCATTGAATCTGTGGTGATAACCATCAAAGATTATGTCATCTTCTTGACTAAGGACACTGCTGTTGTCAATGGGGAAAAGTAAGTCATTTAAACATCTTGTCTGAAAGGGGAAAAGTAAGAGAAATTAAAAGTTGCTTCATTACCTCCATACTTTTATAAAAGTGGTTTTGTTATAAAAGTGAAATCTAAATAATACAGAAACAACTTTGTGCAGTCAGTGAGAATCAATTTGAAATCTGCACACAGGCAGCTAATAATTGTATTGAACAGGCAAATGATTCATATATATGTGTCTTCAATATTTTATGTTTTTTTCTGCTTTGCTTTACCTCAAGTGCCATATGCAGTAGCACCAAGTTCTTTAGGTAGAGGTCTTGTGTGGCGATATGTTGGACAAGACGCCCAGTCTAGCTCTTATTAGCCTCACTCTCTTCCTGCATAGAATGTCCTTGTCCTGAGCGTTTTCCCTACTCCATAATGTCACAAGGGAGCATAGCATACTAAGTCTCATCTCTTTTACACTTGTACTGGTGAAACTGCCTGTCTAATTTCCAGATCGGCACACGTGCAGAGAGTATCAGCCTCCAGCAGACCCTCAGTTTCCACACTTATTTGTACAATTAATTCTTAGTGTTTATCATGGGGTCTTTCTCAGTTATGTGCCAACTTGTACATACAGAAGAATTAAAAAAAATTAAACTCTGAGATTCAAAAATATTTAATCCCTAATAAGAGGCAAACCACAGTTATGTTTTCAACACAGTATGCAAAAAATCTCATACAAACATTCTCATACCCACTTGATCCACTTGATCCAATTCAGGGTCTCCTATTCTGGCATTCCTGGGGACAAAGCATGATACAGACCAGGATACAGACCTTGACAGGACACATACACACACGCACACACACTTGCACACTTGAAAAAACCTTTCCACACTCTCACTAGTGCCAATTTAGAGTTTCCAGTTTAAGTTGATGTGCAAAGCTTTGTGAGGTGGGCTGAAAATAAAACGGTTCACAAAAAGGGCACAGACAATGAATGAGCACAGGACTAAGACAGATACAGGATTCTTGCTTCAGTGTTCTTCTGTCAGCATTTAATAATAAATAGTGTGCAATGTGCACTCTAACATGAACCATTATGTGGTGCTGTTTGAGATCTGTTTTCAAGTTTAAAAGTTTGTTCTGTATTTACAAATGTTATAGTTTTTACCTAGGATAAAAATAAATGGCAAAATAAAAACAATTGAAAGACACACTTAAAACAAAAGTACAGTGTACACAGAGTACAATACAGCAATAGTACCCAAGTGAGCCTAACAATACAAGAATCTTAATATTCATTCTGACCAAGAAAGCAACTTGCATGCTTACTCTGTTTTGTACCCCTGTCACACTCTCTGAACATTTTTCTTGTACCAGAGGCTGTTCTTCTAAGGGAGGGAAATGTTTAAACCCTCTTTGACTCTCTTGGTGTCTCCCAAAATAATTTTTGCTTCATTAGAAACTGTGCAGTTTACGAGGCCATAGTACCCCTATCATACCCCAACTCCTCAGCAATCTTTAGTATTACTTTATGTTTTAACCTGGAAATTCTGTTAAAAGGTAAGCATCTAGGCAAGTGCCTTGACATAAACGGCAACAGGGCACAAATCCTGTTGGTATCTTGCCTTTCTGTACATTGTCACAACAAATTTATGGCGTCAAGAGCCCATCTAGTTATCAAACACACCATAAAGCACATACAATGAACACTGACTTAAAACCATGCAACTGTCTACTATCTACTTAAGGCAGAAATCAGGGATTTCTTTTCTTGCCTCAATGTAAGAAACTCTGCTCTTCATTCTATGGCTACATTCCTGGTCTGAAGTCCTATATTGGATTTACATTTTTTTACATGACTTAGATTTCTTCATAGCCTATTAAAGTGTATCTATATATCTAAAATTCTTTTTGCGTTTGAAACAAAAATTACATATGACCACGTGAAATGGAAATTACGTATGACCACAGAACATATTATAATACAGGAACTAATCACTTTGTTTGTGGACGCCATTTTATATCGTCTTTACGAATTGTTATTATTTGTGTGAGAGTTATTTTACTGATATTGAAAAGAAGTAAACATAAACGTGCCAATCTATCCCATAGAAATGCACCCCACGTCGCCCCCTCTCCCAGCCCTCCTCTCTGGACTCCAGCGCTGAGCTGTCCACCGCCAGGTGCCTTCTGACAGAGAAGTTTTATTTATTCGTCCAAACTTCCACATTCTAACTTTTTGTTAACTGCCAGTACTTGATAGTAGAAGAGATGAAGAAAACAGCTTTGTGTCTTTCTACTTTTTAACTTCGCCAAACTGTAAACAATGTGAAGACGAGACTGACTTCAGCGGCGAGGGGTCGTGACAACAAAGTGGACGCTGGGAGGTGCGGAATGTAGGGCTGCTTCTCCGGTCCGACAGCTTAGTAGTTTCGGGCAGCGTCCTCTCTTCTCGCATTCTTTGTGATACTTCAAGTGCCCCATTGGCTCCTTGGACAGTGGAAATCTTTGTGAATTAGTGTAATTGGCGCCATCGAAGCGTGACTCTCTTGGTAAATTGTGGTGCACGGCTACTAACTGTCCCTTATAGTGAGTTCGGGTCACTAAAACCCCGCAACATTCAAGGTTGCTTTTGTGACGAATTCTTTTCAGATGGAGGGTTTACATCTAAGAAGATGTACCGACCTCTTCATGTAAAGTATTGGACTTGGGAATTGTTTCCGTTAAGGGCAGTGTCCACATTTCTGAGGAATACTTTTTCTCTTAAATCACAGGCATGTAGTGCAAAGTTGTCAGGCAGGTAGTTTACCCAAAACCACTGTAGTACTCAATGTATCTTTACTTCTTAAATGTTAATATTTTACAGTTTAATAATTTATACACTTCTTATATATCATTCAAATTCTCTTATGGAAATGTTTTACTGTTTAGTAATTTATATGCTTCTTATATGTTCTTCAAATTCTTTTATCAAAATGTTTTACTACTTAATAACTTATTTTATAAATACTACATTTTATTTTTTTCCCTTGCACTCAGTGAGCAAAGCCACTGGATAATCAGCTAGTATATATATAAAATCAATAGTGAAAATCAGAACACAACAAAAAGAGCACGATTTGCCAAGTTGTTCCCACTTTCTGTTATTTATTTTTTTATATATATTAATATGGGCAAATCAAATTCATATTAATTAACAGATTAACAAACAGACAATAGTAATAAGACAAAAAACACCTAATATCTCTTAGGTTTTCTTAGTATATGCCCCCAGCCCTCACTGTTTGTGGGGTAGTTGGTCAGTTTGCCCATATACCACACATTGTGACACATTTATTAAACAAGCCCCTCTGTTATTTTCTTTTCTATCTCTTAATGATGGCTTTTCTTTCTCATTTCATTTGTGCTCTTGACCTGACTCACCTCTCAACCCCAAATGAAAAAGATCTGGCATTATATTCCATGTTTTTGATACTTTTTGGTATCACAAATATGCTCTGAGAGCCCTGAGACCATCCTCCTAGAGAGCCCACTAGAGGCGACAGGACTTCCTGCACCCCTGAGCCTGCACTTTTGTTTAAAGGAAGGAGCTAAACCCTGGTGCTCACTATTGTCTAGTGTTTAAAATTCCTGCCTTCCACTCTGGTGGAGTAGACTTTACTATCTTTACGTATGTTGGATGAAATCTTTTGCACAGGTGTCTTGTTTATTACTGTGTTTGCCACAAATAAAATTTAAAAAAATATAAGGAAATGAAATATTGCAAGAATTTAGTTATTAGCTAACCCTAAACGATCTCCTCCTATTTACAAGATTTATTACAATATGTTCCTCCCCTCTCCACCCTCTCTGGAGAACTTTCAATAATTTGCTTATCATACCCCATTGCTATCCTCCTACATTTGTTTCCTTTAATTAGGGTATACAAAGATAATCACTATAAATAAGCTTCAATTTAATGGTTGTTGCTCCTTCTCTAGGCACGACTATTTTTCTTCTGTGAAATGATGTAAAACACACAGAGTACCTCAAAACATTGGGAAAAAGTTTGCTAAAAAGAAAGTTAACAACCCTTAGTATAATAACCATAAATGAGCACTTCTTGATTGCCTCTGGGAGCAGCATGGTGAAACCAATCTTAATTGAGAGCGGCACGTTTTCAATGTGGGCATGTCCAGTTTCCTCCATTATTTCTTTTTTTTATTATAGTATTGTTTTTAACTGTTTTTTTAAGATAAAATAATAAACATTCAGCAGCCTTAATGTACAGTTCAGCTTGTGAGTTCTGTCTGTGTTGGGGCTGTGTGGCAAGTGTATTTTAAGTAGGAAACTGTGGAAGGCTCAAAGAAAAATCAACGCAATCTTTGTTAATATGTTGTCATCAAGTCGGGTTAAGGACACAGCCCAGATATGTGAAAAGTTGGACCACCAGCCAGGTCGACCTGTTTAGTTCCAACAAAATGAAAACAGAAACAGCACTAAATGGTGCAATGAAAACAGTGTACATTAAATGAAAGGAAGGCAACCTACATAGACAAGATTTGGCCATCTTCTGCCATGTGTCTTAGTTAGCAGGGAGCTCCATCATCCAGCCAGCTTGGTCCAGTAATAGACTCCACCTCTCCAGGGAGCCCTGGTTTTATAGCGCTCCGACCTGAATGGGCAGAATCAATTGCCCTTATGCGGTGCTTTCTCTAAAATGTGGAGAGAACGGGAGATGACACAGTTGGTGACAGTGACCCCTCTCATCCCGGACTGGTATGGCACATCTATGATGAGTCCAGAATGTGCTCTTCCAACATGTATGCTTGACAATGTTCACATATTCACTCAGCCAAACACTGTTACTATGTTCCTCTAATTTTTTTTTAGCGGGTTATACCTCCATCATAATGACCTTAATATTGTTACATGTTATTTTTGCTAAACAAAATTTTGAATATTTATGTATATAAACATTTACAGTTAATATACTATAGTGCATTTGTGTAAACACTGGAACCTCTACTCCAAGATTTAGCTGAACTGACCTGAATTATTTTTCATTTTTAGAGTCTCCAATGCATTTTATGGACCTAGACTTTTACTAGAAAGAAGCCACAGCTACACCAAGCTTTTCGCTAAGATGGGGCTCATTTTCATGTGGAATGGCGAAGATGCACTTATGGTAAAATACATTTTTAATACTTATTCTGTTTGTTTTGAATTAATTATAACTGAATAATTTTGTTGTGCTGCTGCTACAGTTCTTGCAAACCTTGTCATTTACTAACTTTTCTAACTTTCAAAAGACAATAATGCAGTCAGCATCAAGAAGACAATGCCATTAGTAGTTAAATCCTGTTTTATAGGCATGTTTATTGATTAAGCGAACCATTGCAAATATTCAACCCTGTCCTGCCGAAATAAACTTTCCTCCCATGTTAGGCCTTGAAGAATGCTTCCAAAAAAAGAAGTATAGAAAAACTCAAGTGACTGCACACCTAATGTGCATGTGCGATGATCTCATTTTCACTCCTTTGATCCCCTTGATCTCCTCTTTGCACTGTAGACTCTTCTAGCTCCCTACTCCACAGATTCTCCACAATTCATGTAGTGTTGCCTCGACTAGTTTCTTTTATCCTCATGGTGGCCCACTGCCTCAGGCTGTCATTACTACCCCATACCACTAGATCTTTGAATCTACTGTGGTCATAGCACAACTACTTAAGATGTCTCATGGTATTGCCCAACCAACAATTATATAGAAGGATTTGTAAAGGTCATCCATTCCTTTCTGGAACAGTGGCTTTCACTGCAGGTATTTAGTGCTACCCCATCTGTTGATGCTTATGCTCTCAGCCCACAGCACTGAGCACTCAAGGCAGCTAGCCTTACCTTGTCTGTAGGTACTTAGGGATCTGATTGCTACACTAATAAAGAATCAGCATTAAAGAGCTGTTTTACTTCTTCAGCTTGCAACTTTCGTAAATAAAAAACAGCAGTTCACTTACAGAAAAAGATAAGAATGACAGCAGATAATAATTGGTTGCTTTTTCCTAACCATGCAAAGTAACACCAGAATCATTACATTTTGTTATCATCCCCTAGGTGGAACTGGACACTCAATTCCAAAATCGAACTTGTGGCTTGTGTGGCGATTACAATGGAATTCAAGTGTACAATGAGTTTATTTCAAAAGGTGAGTGCTGGACACAGTCGTCCTTATGAATTATTTTGATAGTATGGTAAGGCAGAATGATCTGCAGGAGAAATGCTTGGGATTTCATTTCTATAAGTAAGATATTTACTGAGCACAGTGGTCAGCACATTTTTTTAAATATAATATCTACAGAAACAGATTCAGCATAATAATATCTGAAATTTATATTTAAAACAGGGAGAAAAGAATCAGTGAAGTTACAAAATATTATTACTTTATATATCTGTGCTATGCCCCTAACCCCAATCTTCTGGACAGTACCTCAGACTGACCATTAACATGCCGTTTCTCTCTAGATGAATCTTTCACCCCAATCCAGTTTGGAAATCGGCAGAGAATTTACAAACCCAATGAAAACTGTGAAGATCCAGTTGAAGAGGATACTGTGGTGGACTGCAGCATGCATGTAAGCATCCAAATTTTTATATATTTAAGAAAATAAAATGAGGCATTTGGAGCTAGTTTCCAGGTTTTATGAGTGTGCAATTTCTGTTTCCATAGAGGGACAAGTGCGAAATCTTACTGAGTGAGAGTGCCTGGGAAAATTGCTTAAGTCGCGTGGATAAAGAAGTCTTCATTCAGGCTTGCATGAAGGACATTTGCAACTGTCCAAACTCTGCAAGTGATTTCTGCCTCTGTGGCACACTTTCTGAATTATCAAGGCAGTGCTCCCATGCTGGCGGCAAACCTGGGAACTGGAGGAGTGACAGCTTCTGTCGTAAGTGTCTTCTGAAATTTTTGGGCATAATGGTAGATGCTAGAACTTCAAGCCTTGTTTCGCAAATAAGGACCTTAATGCTAAACTCAAATCATTGTTGCATTATCAGTCACCACCTTCCTCCAAACTCATATAGTTCTTGTTGAGGGTGATCATATCCTTTGAGTCAAGGACAAGGAAAAAATTTGCAGCACTAACATATTTCTTTAATTAAAGTGATGCATATTTGAAATGCGCAAGCTTTCATTATTCACACACTGTGTTCCCCCTTCTCTCCATCAGGGTCTTTCAGATTCCCTTTTTCAAAGGAGAAACAGTACTCTCAAATGGCATTGTTTTTCCTTAGAGATGCTCTTCTTTCCTCTAAACCTATGTAGCCTATTTCTAAGGCCAACATCAATAGCATTAGTATCATTATGTTTTCTAAGCCTCTAGATACTTTGGGCTAAGCACAAGGGGATAAGCGTTTAACAGTCACATGTCTTAATGCAACGCTTCCACCCAATTCATCTCTCCACTCCCAACCACTCACTCGTCGGTGTAGCTTACCTGCATAGTCAATTGCAGTCATTTGAAGCTGAATTTCACTTCTTCACACTTAAGTAATCACTCTCCTATTCTTATTCTTTCATCATAATATAACATCCTTATATTATTTTGCTTCTGTTTGTCCATGCTTAAAATAAACAACGGTCGCCACAAGTACTACCTGTATACAGTATACCTCCACAACAACAGGGAGGAATCCATGTTCCTGTCAGAGTTTTGGTCTTAGGCTTATTTTCAGTCTTCAATTTTTCAATGTGACCAATTATCGACTGTTGTATTTGACTGTTTATTCGGTGCATACATTGTTACTCACCAAAACTACACCTCCTCTTTCCTTCACTTCAAAGTAAGCCTCCCACCTTTGTTACTCACTTAAACTGCATTATGACACTACCATTTTACACCTCACTTCAACGTAAGTTTCTCAATAACAATAAAATGAAAAGGCACATACATCCTAGCTGCAACCAGCGGAAACAGTATCGCCGGCCTACATACTCACACCAATGCACAGAAGCAGAAACATCTACATCACACCAGACCAACCAGTACAGGCAAGATGCCTTAGAACAACAAAGACAACATATGACAAACCACAGAGTAACATTATTCGAAGATCAGTAGGAACAAGTCTTGCACCTAGACAGTGATCGAAAAACAAATTAAACACACAACCTTTCTGAAGAGCAGTGGCAAACTGTCAGACAACAAGAAATATTACGATGGAAAAACTTCAGGGATTCCATAACACTGACAACTCAAAACAAGATATTCCCTTTATATTGCTGCATAGGCAATTCGCCATTCGTTTAGCATCAAGTCATAACAACAAACATTTAATACCATATGAGTTTATTTGCTGGCCCTGTATTTACCCAAGGCCAGTTGTACACAACATTTTCCAGAGTTACATCGAAACCTGGGTTAAACATACATGTAATTGCGGGTTACACACAGAGGATTATTTTCGACAATTATTATAGATGTTGGTATACTACATTACCTGATGGCCACACTTCACACCTACTGACTTACATGTGCCTTGCATTTCCCGTCTTATCCAATGTGTTCTGTTAACCTGTTCATGTTACACTTTGTATTGTAAATATTCATGCTGTTATAAGTGACTATAGTAATATCTCATACTAATCATGTGACTATTCTAATATTGAGTCCTCTCAGAAGTCACTACTTATCAAAATAATCTCCTTTCTTACTGCAAAGTGTGATATTCTTCTCGCCCTCATCATCATTTCATTAACGCTTTTATTATTACAAAATTTTCGCAAGCGCAGTTTGCTAGTTTATTATAATTCAGCTTTAGTCTATTATATGTAAACATGTTTGTTAACTAACTGTAGCTCTTTCAATGCCCACAATTTGTAAATGTTGCTTCAAGGAAGTTGTAGAGTGTTTTTCTTTTCTCACTTTCATTGGTATTTTTGTTTTAGCCAAGAAATGTCCATTCAACATGATTTACGAAGAGAGCCGTTCTCCATGTTTGGATACCTGTTCTAATCAGGATGCCAGCAAACTGTGTGAAGAACATGCTATGGATGGCTGCTTTTGCCCCCCAGGTATTCATTTAAATTCTGTGCTATGAATGGAGTCTTCCGTATGGCTGCTGGCCCAGCTCAATCACTATCATAGTTATTACCCTCTAGCTCTTTAAATATATATGTGCCATGTAAAATAAAAGGAAAACGTTGGGGTCAATAATGAAACATTATGATTCAAAATTCTTCCAAGAATGTTGGTACTAAAGAATAATACTCAGTTTGATCTAAATGGCCCACCTCCCTGATCTGGACTAAACAGTTTTGATTCTTGATGGTTGGATAGATGGATGGGTGTACTGAGTTGGCTTTTTTTAGGTAAACAAACCCTTCCCATTTAATTGAGTTCTTATATGTGCAGTGCTGCTTAAACACAAACTAATAGATCACGTGTGTACAACAGCAGGGGAAAATTGGCAAAAACTGAAGATTTAAAATACTTTGAATATCAGAAGTCATTGGCTAACATGAGTGTATCCAGAATAGCTAGAACAGTGTTATGGGTGTATTGAGATTTGGGTACCTTCTAGAAAATATAAAGCCAACAGTGGTCTAGTGATTGGAAGCAGACTACTAAAGAAGAGTACCAACAGAGGCTGACAAACTTTATGCAAAGCCGTCTTAAACCAAAGACATCAAAATGCATAACATGTCATTCTTTGTCAAGAATGGAGTATGGCAGATCTTCCTATTAAGTTCTAATCCAATTAGATGAATAACAAGGCAATGTGGGTTTAGTAGGCTGAGGAACAAAAACCACTCAACAGTTTTTCCCTTTTTTCCTAAGTTATAAGTGTTCATTTGCTCATTTTCTCTGATGGGAGGAAAATGATATGATGAAAAAACCACATGTCAGGTGTCAACAAGGAAGACTGGTAGGGGTACTGTAATGGTTTAGGTTGACATTTCATTTCAGACTATGATTATCATGGAAGACTTGCATAATTTTGCAATATTAGATGAATCTTTCTCTGGTGGAAGTGTGTGTGCTGTTTGTGCAGATTAGCATTTTTAGTTGGAATGTCAAATCTAGGAAACTCTCACAACAATTTCATAAACATAATTGAAAATTGTCTGTATCAAGGAGACCATTCAAGAAATAAAAATAAAAAGCAAAAGGCATAAACAGGAACAGAAGTGCACAATTAGAATTAACTAATTGCACTGCATTGATCTAGTGGCTGGAAGAACCAGATACAGTCCAGAGTACTTCAGCAATGCTAATCAAAGCAAGTGGAGCATACATTCTAATTAGAGGTCTCACCTCTCCTTCATGTAAAACCAATCAAATATTTAATGATATAATTCACAGGAGATAAGGGGAACATAAATAAACTAATAGGTTAACTACAAGAAGATGGTAAAAATTGAAAAATAACAAGCAAAATTAAAACTCAAACACAACATCTTAAGAAAAAAAAAAACAAAACAAAATGCATGAGCAACAACAAACAAAACCCTGAACAAATCATAACAACCCAAGACACATTATAAAGAAAGGGTACAGTGCAGTTCTTGACATCATCATTCATTTATTCTAGGATTGGAGCAAATGTGGATTATGTAACTTGTTTGTGGTCACATAATGTATGAAAGGTATTTTCTGCAAAATCTAAGTCTACATGCAAGAATGCTACAAAAATAAAACAAAAAATGAGATAACAGCATTTGCAATTGTATTTTCAGCCTGAACAGCAATGAAGCTGCAAAAATGGAAAGTAAAATGCAAATATGCACTGGCACCTCCTGCTGCTCATTGAATCTTCATTTTGCACTGTGTATTTTCATTTTCAAGTTCTCAACATTAAAACAGCATGGGTCATGAAGCAGGGCTTCACCCTCTATTTCTCACAATTCTTTGTCCTTCGTAGCTTCAGCAGTATGGGGTGCAGTTGCACTCTGTTGACTTCAATCGATAGAATGCTCCTCAGCTCGACTCTGTTTTAGTCACATGATTTTGATCTTTTCACCTCCATACTGTAAATTTCACAGCAAAAATATCTCACAAAATCTGAAGACCATGCATAATTGTAGTTCTGAAGTATTTAATGTGCTATATAATTACAGTATTTAACATGGCAACAATTAGAAATGTATTATCTCATAATTTACATTTATTTACAATGAAGTGGAAATGGGGCACATTGTTGAAAAGCTGAAAGTCTCATTAAGTGTGCACCTCAACTTTTAGCTTGCAGTACTGAGCATACTAAGCATGTGGTACGAGTATCATATTAAACATTTCAATTGTTTTTAATGCCTTTTATTGTCTTAAAGCTAATCTTCTTCTGTTGTTTTATATTTATACAGTATTTTTCTCCAAAAGAAAAAATATTTATTTACTTTTGTTCATTGTTCAGAGAATACATTGTACCATGAAGCCTGTACAGGAATTTGTAATATATGTGAATTGAGAGTGTCGTCTCATACCTAACAAGGATAACTCTTGGGGTATGTGTTGGGATTGTGTGGGGATGTGCGGGTTGGGGTTGGTGAGTGAAAAAAATGCACTTTGCCTCAGATGACATCATTCCACACACTGGCCCTGTTCATGGACACAGAAAACAGAAACTTTAGAATTGAGCCATAAGACCTGTACGTTTAAATCCAGCTCCTTATTGGTGATGGGTCCAGTTGCAGACCTTTAGTAGCTCTGCTGGACAGCCAATTGGATTGCAGGTTTTTGTCGCTTGGTTCAGTCGACTTGAGTCAGATAACCCTCCTCCAACCTTAATCTTAACCATAGTGTAGCTAGGTGCTATCACTGATAAGTAATATAACGCGACAAACTCCTCAATGGATTGGAGTTCTAAAGGTCCGCAGCTAGACTCTGCTGGGGGCGTTATTCACTAGTTCATGGTCCCAGCCATCAGTCAGTTAATTTTTTTTTAAATATTGATTTGCAAAGGATTTTTGTTTGCGACTCAAAATATAAAAACAAAATACAGATTGAAATATTAATACATTTTTTGGATTAAAATGCCAACAGAAAAGGTAATGTCACCATGCTTCCATTTTGCTGTTGTTCTTGTATGCATCCAAAATGGCCGATGTTGACTTTTGAATGACTTTCAAGTGCTCAATTTATCTGTATTTGTATGTTTTAGGAATGGTTGTGGATGATCTTTCAAATACTGGTTGCATACCAGCCACAGAGTGCAAATGCTCACTACATGACACACAGTTCAACCCAGGAGAGATCGTCAAGCAGGAGTGTGAGGAATGGTGAGCATTTGTAACATTTTCTTTCCAATTTGCTTGAATCAATGAGGCTTCAGAAAATGTGACAAATAACATTTCATACTCAGAATGCTGGACCCTTTTACATTCTTCTAAAGTAGATCATTTATATGTTTCCAAATATGTGTGAAGTATTAAGTGCATTGTTGGTCAAAATACCACCAAAGAGTAAAACTAACTTAAAATGAAAGTTGAAATATGAAAAAGCCTTAATGACAGACCGGAATTCAAAACATGTTTCAAACAAAGCCTGAGGCAAACGTGATGATATGCTTGCCTTAGAAGATGAGCCATTAAGCATGACTTATAAACTCAGGTTGAGGTTATGTGGAGTGAGCACTTTTGTGTAAATGTCTTAAACACTGAGAGTCTATTGCTTATGTACCACCAGCCTGTGTAACGCCGGCAAATGGATGTGTAAGAACCTGCCATGTTCTGCAACCTGCTCTGTGGAAGGTGGAACCCACATCACCACCTTTGATGGAAAGTCCTACATTTTCCATGGCAACTGCTACTACATCTTGACAAAGGTAATGTAGAATACACTCTGGGTCTCCGCCTCAGAATAGTGGGTATGGGTAATGGAATCAGCTCATCAAAAGAGGCACTTCATGGAAATTGTATTTTAAGGTTCACTCAAAATGTGCATTATTTAGAAATATTTCACAGCATAGTAATAATTTTTGAATCTCATGCCAGTTTTGTGTAAGTAACTATACTGAAACAGTTATTTAAAGCTTCCTTCAATTCAAAACTGCCACCCTACATAAATGGGATTCCTGTTTGTGGACTACTTTCATTTTTCAGAGTTATTTAACAATATTTGGCAAAAAATGCATGTGTTCTGCATGTTGTGAGCATATGACTGGATGACCTGACATGTGGATTATGCAACACAAGGAAAAAAAATGGAATTTGTGATAATTTTTGCTGTTTTCAAGCAGTGCTCTCTATTGGGGCCTGTTTTATTCAAAACTTTGCTATCCCCTTTATCCACGAAAACATGAAATATTTTTTTTCAGACACCACTACAAACTATATGGGTTACATAACATTTTAAAATATATCATTTTAAAGTGGAGCATTCCTTAAACCCACTCACAAGGTCAGTTCTTAAGTAAGCAATGGCCCTTCTTTGACTTTGACTTCTTTAGACATCAGGAAAGATCTCCGCCTAGAAGCTTATAGTATCCTTGCACCCTGGAGCCACAGTAACCCTTAGACTTTCAGATCTCCATAGTACCTTCCTGGTTGTCCATTTCCTTAAAATAATTCATTTTTGCTTGTCAGAAACCATGTGCTGACTATAATGTTTGTGCATAACAGTACCAACTTAATAAACATGGCTTACCTAGAAATTTAGGGCCGCTACCTGTCAGCTTGACAATGTTCTCTGATACCATCCTTCTATCATCTCAAGTAGTATTGTAGGTTCTATAAAATTTACCGTGACACAACAGAGATTGTCTACATATATACTTTTAATATGGTACAATTAATAGAAGGCAAAAATACATTAAAATAGACTTTGCATATTTACAATTAAAATATACACAATTAAAGTGGCAAAGGTGAACAGTGAGAAACTGTGGCCTGAACTTGTTGTTACTGTTATACTGTTGTGGCGTTCAATTTGTCTGTAGCTGACAGTGATATCCCACAACACCTTTGAGGCTTCAGACTGGATAAAGAGTTAAATAATTAATAATAATTAAACTTTATATTTAAGCCACGGAATGACAAAATAAAATAACCTAGATCTCTTTAAGAGCTACCATTTTATCTGTAACTGCTTTTTAAAGGAATGGGGTTGAAGCATGCTGGCTGCCTCACACCGCAATGACGTTTTCAATTTGTAACCCCTTGTTCAACAACAATGAGAAGAGTTGAAAAAACTCTTTCTTTCTTTCTTTCTTTCTTTCTTTCTTTCTTTCTTTCTTTCTTTCTTTCTTTCTTAAAACTGATACCATGTATTACTTAAAACATACTGTTTTTGGGTTTTAACTCTCCTTATTATTGATACTCATTCTGCCATGTAGTGTCTACAAAAGTTATCTCACTTAGAGTTGGGCATGGGTGTGAAGTGTGGGGACAACTTATGAGCAGCTGACATGATCCTCTTGGTGTTACAATTTCTGCAACATCTTACGAGGACTGAGAGCTGAATTTCAATAACAGACATGTTCTGTGGATGTAATGCAGTGCCTCTCACTCTCTCTTTTCCATGCACTCCCTTAGATTCCTGGAGACAAGGGCTTCACTGTTTTAGTAGAACTAATTCCATGTGGCACTCAGCAGCTGGATGCTTGTATGAAAACTATGGTACTTCTGCCAGATAACAACAGGAACAACGTAAGTGAAGGATCTGTGCAAACATCAAGAGGTCACATTAGACTGCCTTTTGTGTAATGAAAAGGCTTTTTTTATCTCTCTGTTAATCAAGTTAATTCAGAATGGCAATTTGAATAATATGTTTTAAAATATAATTTTATTTTTATACATTTATACATTTTATTACAAAGACAGAAAAACTTATTTAAAATGGTTTTCTTATTTGGATATAACTGTACTGCTCCATTAAAAATAAGTGGATAGATACAAAGATGACAGTTTTTGATATGGCACATTGGTGATGCTGGTACAACACACCTGCCACTACAATTTTAAGTTGGATGCAGTTTTAATTACATCTTTCTCCCACTGGGTGGCATTTGAAGAAAAATTTAGAAATCGATACCTTTAAATTTTCATGTTACTGACATTGTAAGTTGAGTCAAGTTGCTTTATTGTCATACCATCCATACAGCCTACAGTGGCACAAAATAACATCTTTTTTTCTGTTGGAAAATAACAAAACAATCTAAGGTCTTCAAAGTATTCAATTACTGATTTCTAATTGCAGGCATTGTCTTTTAAAGCAGACGGGCGAGTTTTTCAGAATAATGCTGAAATCCACTTACCCTACGTAACAGGTAAAAAAGAGATGACACAGTTGCACTTGAATGTCTGATATGAAACTATATTTTCATTCTTTCTTTAAAATCTCTCTTGCCTTACTTTTTAAATCAGCCAACATTAAGATCTTCAAGCCTTCGTCTTTTCACATCATGATCCAGACAGAGACTGGCCTTCAGATTCAACTACAACTGGTTCCCATAATGCAAATTTACATTGCATTGGATCAGTCCAACAAAAATAAGATGGAAGGTATGTGAGGGATTTGTGAATGTGGCAGGATGTGATGGCAATACTTCTAAAAAACAGTGTTTTTAAGTAAAATAAAACAGTTAATACATTTTTGTGTAATAAACTGGATAAATTAACAAAATTTGACCAAAAGTATTTTTTCAGTGTTTTAAAGAAATTCAAACCTAAAAGTATTGTTTGTTCAGGATGTCCAATTACCCAAACTCCTCTTCCAATATTGTGAATGCGATGGAAAAGTGAAAAATAGGTAAAGGCTATTCACATGCTAACAAAAATGGAAATAATGGTTGGTCTTGGGGTAGCGATGCTGCCTCTTAGTTAGGAGACCCTGGTTTGCTTCCCGGGTCCTCCCTGCATGGAGTTTGCATGTTCTCCCCATGTCTGCGTGGGTTTCCTCCAGGTACTCCAGTTTCCTCCCACAGTCCAAAGACATGCAGATTAGTGTGTGCTTGGTGTGTGTGTGTGTGTGTGTGCCCTGCGTTGGGCTGGTGCCCAGCCTTGGGTTTGTTACCTGCCTTGTGCCCTGTGTTGGCTGGGATTGGCTCCAGCAGACCCCCTTGACTCTGTAGTTAGGATATAGCGGGTTGGATAATGGATGGGTTTTGTTTGTATGGCCTTTACCATTGCAGATGCATGTATATGCCCATAACATAGCAAATAATACCTTTAAAAATAAATAAAGACACTAGCCTAGACTCAGTGAGCTTAGCAGCAACTCCAAACCCTGAACATAACTGACACAAGAACAGTCATGGGTTGAAATATAATGATTTTATTCTATCCATGATCTTTACTAGAATTCTCCCAAAAAGCACAGCACAGCAACAGAGATCTTCCTCCTTCTCTGCCCAACTCCTCTTCCATTAAGCAAGTGTTTTGGCCACTACTTCCAGACTTTGACACTCTGAGGTGAAACAGAACAACTCATTTTATCCAGGACTCAATATTTCTATTGCTTGGACATGGTCTGTTAGAAACAATTCAATGTTATGCAGAAATCTCACAAGGTAGGGTGGCAAATCCCCGCACCATCCCCTGTCAGCACCCACAGAACCCAACATGGCTGTCCCATGGGACTATGAACCCAGCATGCTCTGTGGACATCAAAACAGGTACTGAAGCCCAGGGATGCTACCTCCTATCGTGATGGGGGAGAAAATTGTCTTGGCAAGTTGCTTTTCCTTGTCTATCCGTTATACTGCCCTTCCAGCCAGGTAAGGGTGTTTTATAGAGTCCCTCCATGATGTCAGCATGTGCATGGCTTCACTGGCACAGTCTGCACATCTTCTGGTTGAGTCAAGGAACGTCTTGCCTTTGTACCAGTCCCCAGCAGTTGTTTGGCCTCCCAGATGACAAGAGTCCTTGAACCATCCCAGCCGAGTTGACAGCCCATACTTGCCTTCTATTACAACCATTATATTTTGCATGGACTGCATGTTTCTGATGTAATGCCTGCTGGAATAGACTCATTTATGTCACTTTACAAATATTTTTTTCAGTAGACAGATGAACCACTGAACTGTAATGAAATATGAAGTCCTCATCTAAAGTTCAGCAATAAATTATGTAGCTTTAAACTTACTTGTGTGAGTCATTAAGTATTAATGGTACTCTATGCATGGCTACGTCTAGAACTGCACCCAATCCAGCTTACATGCCGCTCCACATTTTTATGTGGAGTTAAAATTTAATGGACAGTTGGATGCTTCAGTTGCATCAAAGAAACTGACACCCAGAATGAATGTGTCACTACAGGTCTTTGTGGAAACTACAATGATGCCCAGGCTGACGATTTCAAGACATTCCAAGGAATAGTAGAGGGCACAGCTGCCTCCTTTGCCAACACATGGAAAGCCCAGAGCAGCTGCCCAGACCAGAAGGACCACTTAGAAGATCCATGTGCCATCAGTGTGGAGAATGGTAAGGACATTTTTAAATCAATCAGAATCTTAGACAAGGTGGTCCTCTGCTATAAGAAGTTGGCCATAAAATATATGGGCCAGAGCACAAAATGTTTCCATCATTATTATTAAGAAAATAATCATAAAAAGAAATTTTGGTGTATTTAATGACAAAGCTATTTCAGTAACAGCAAACTATAATCAAGCTACAAAAACAGTTTGTACAATATATAAATATTATGAACAGAAATTTCAACTTTGTGTTTATTTATTTAATCTGAATTTCCATTTTGGATTAATAATGTTCATCTAATCTAATTAGAACAAAAGCAGATAAAGAAAATTAACAGAAAATGTAAAACTAGAAAATTAAACCAGATCAACAACAAAGTGTGATTAGAAAAATGTAGATTATTTTTATTTATGGGGACATTGTGAAGGCGAGCCCAAACGTAGCAACTTCTATATAATTTTGATACCCATATAACCAAGAAAGCAACATAATCTCTAATATAACAGGTGGCATAGTGCCATTGCTGTTTCACTGCTTGAGGTGACTGAGTTGGAATCCTTTCCTGGTCACAATTTGATTCATTAAACAGTATAACATATTTAATTAATAAAATAATTAATGGTATAAGATTTTTGAGAACCTCTGCATGGCTGCATGGGTCTTTCCTGAGTACTTCAGTTTCGGTTCTACATTCCAAGCACAAGCTTATTAGATAAAATGATGACACTAAATTTGCCCCAGCAATGGACTGGTGTCCAGCCAGCAGTAGTTCTTATCTGACACCAGATGCTTCTGGGATAAACTTTAGCTTCTTGAGATGATGTAATGAACTATGCAGGTTTGAGAATGATATAATTTCTAGGTAATCAATTATATAATCAATACAAATAAGGACAATGTCTACAACAATATTAATAACAACTTCTTGTACCCTTCTAGAACAATATGCTGAACACTGGTGCTCTGCACTTCGAGATGAAAAAGGAGACTTTTCTAAATGTCATGCTATGGTTAACCCTCAAGAATACTATAAGGTATGGATGAAACTGTTTCTGTTACCTAAAAATGACAATCAGATACTTTGCACCACATAGTTTTTTTGGTTCCTTCAACACTTTAGGCTATAACACACATTTCTTGATCATATTTTTGGAATTGTGTATAGTGTTGTCACCAGCTGGCTCCAGTTAAACTTACTTCACAATGTATTCCTGAAAACCTAATGAAAATCACCAATAAACAGAGCACATCTCCTCTGAGAAACGCTTTGGTGAACTTTACTAATCAACACTATTTCCAGTTTCAATTTCTAAAGATTTTAAGTAAAAAAAATTTATGTATTTATTTTATATATCATACAGCAACCTTGGAGTAAAAATACTGTACAGTGAGACCTGAACAATCAATGCCATCCATACAGTAGACTGTCTGTTTGTAAAGCTTAAGGTTGTTTGTTCGGTCACGAAATTTAACTCCTTGTGTGATTCTGCCCAGCATTCTTTAACTTTTTTAAATAAAATTTGAAAGTTGCCATGAAGAAGGAGGAGTACTAAATCTGTAATAAATAACAAGAGTAGCAAATTATAATGTAGAAGAGTACAATATAGAAGTGGGCATTAGGAATAACATTGTAGCTTACCACACAATCAATTCCAGTTTACCATCTTGGCTGAACTGAATTTGTGAACTGGGTACTTACTAGTCCCATGTTTGTGTGTATAGTCTGTTGTTCGTTCTTTTTTGAATGTGAGAGGGCACTGATTAGGTTAAAATATGTATGTAAAAAGGAGGTATAAATATTTTCAACATAGAATTTATTGTACAATTACTTAAGCCATAAGTACACTCTTAAAAATAAAGGTGCAAGATGAGAACTGTTTTTGGTTCTGAAAAGACCCATCCGCATGAAGGTTCCAGAATGAACCTTTATTTATTTAGATCCATAACAGGTCCATACAGAAAATAACAATGACTAGATGGTAATAAATTTGTGAAATACCAATATATCTTGATTTTTAAAGGACTCTTGCTGCATACAATCACGCAAACTAAGTTCAGATGTTCTTAATTGTTTAGTCGTCTTACTTACTGCTAGGCAGCCCACCATATGTTAAAGGTTTCAGTTTTTTTCAGCACATAAAGAACCAACTTCATATACAAATAATCCTTCCCAGAAAGAAATTAAGCTTTGTCAAGAAATAGTTCTATAAGGAACTACACAACCCAATAAAGACCCATAAATTGCTATTAAGGAGCCATTATTTTCAAGAGTGTAGCCTGATGCCTTGCAGTTCCACGTTCTTCCATGGCAGTATGTGTTTTCTGATAAACATTTCAAAGATTAGGTTAAGTTAATTGTCTTCTCTAATTTGACCCAACATTAGTGTGCCCTATGACAGACCAGCAGTAAATCAATTATTAGCCCTTCATGTAGTGCTGTTGGGATAGACACCTGGAATTGGACTAAACAGAGGTTTATTTTTCATTCCTTGTGCAATCATTTACTCTAAGAATGCTACAATGTATTCATTTATTTTTGGTTAGAAATGCAAATACTCCACCTGCAACTGTGAGAAGAGTGAAGACTGCTTGTGTGCAGCACTGTCCTCATATGTGAGGGCCTGTATGGATAAGGGCATCACTTTGGAAGGGTGGAGAAAGAATGTCTGTGGTGAGTAAAAGCTCTATCGCTATTTCTATGGATTATGAATAATGCCTTGGAATGTAAGGGTGTGATCCCAAGGGAACCAGGTTGACTAGGACAAACCGGTATGGCCTTATACCTGATAGGAGGGCTAGAACAAGAGAGCTGTAGTTTTAACATGGCTCAACCTTATAAATGCATAACTGCTCAATAATACAAGAGTTGAAATGCCCTTTGGAATACATCAGATTTATCTTTAGACTACTACAGTAGCTTCAGTCTAAGAGTCACCTCTGAGATAAGATTGCCAGGAGGACTCAGATTAAAGAAAAAATTGTCAATGTCTGTGCTGTGTTGATCCTGTTTTCCATCGCCACGAACATGCTGGTAAAGTCGGTAAATATGAAGACTGTGCAAAGGGAATTTTTTTTTGGTTTGAGGAGACCCTTAACATTGGTCACAACTGTTCTTCAAACCAGGGATGGTTAGGGCTCCAGGGCTGAAGAGAAGAAAGAACTCTGACAAGTTCTCCTTATCTGTAAATTGGCAAGAGTTATATGCTATACATATAGTATCACAGAAAAGACTGTGGTAAGATTATGATTGACGTCTAATAATAGTAGAAAGACAATGTGTCCATCCCGGCACCTAACCAAGAGCTGATGGTTTGGCTAGGATTATATAATAATATATATATATATATATATTATATATTATATATAAGTTATATCAATGAAGTCTGGCAAATTCAGCATTTTCATCTTTAAGCCTGCAACACTAACACAGGTTCATTGACCGCCACCTTCCTCAATATCCCCATTTCACCTGTAGAAGGTTTTGCATGGAAGGTTGGTGTGTTTCTTGGATTGCGTAGAAATGTCCAGTATATCATCCTAATCAGGAGCTTGAATGACAAGTTTATTGTTACCTTGACCAAAAGTGTCCAGTATTGGGAGTCATTTTGACATTCAACTTCTCCTAGACTGGTAAAAGACAGGGCCAAAATGGGAACTGTAGGAAGAATAACAGGTTAAAATTTAGTTGGCTCTGCCTGAAACAAATAGTTCATTGACCAAGTAACATTTCTAAGTACCTACTGCTAATTCCTCAGTTTATTCTTCTCATAATTTGTTTTCCTTTCCCTTGCAAACAGTTAAGTATGCTGAAAGCTGTCCTGCTACACAAATCTTCTCCTATGGCATAAAAAGCTGCCAACAGACCTGCCGCTCCCTCAGCATGGGTAGTCAGGCCTGCACAATGAATTTCAAACCCGTGGATGGATGCTCCTGCCCAGAAGGTTTTTACCAGAATGACCAAGGGAGCTGTGTGCCCAAGGCAAAGTGCCCATGCTACCATAAAGGAGACTGGGTTAAACCTGGAAAGTCTATAATGATACAAGATGAAAGATGGTGAGTCAAAAGGATTGGCCTTCAATCTTACACTACAACCTGGTGGTTCAGGTTTTATACTATAAACCACACTTTTTTAGCTGTAAATGCTCTTATCGGCTTTCTGTTTTGACACTGAGCAAATCATATTAAGGAATCCAAAAATAATAAAAAATAAGAAATATGTCTTCACTGACGTGTGGTGTCATATACTTCTAGACATCCATTTGACAGATTTCTGCAAGAAGAGTTCAATGTTAAGTTAGGGGTAACTTCATGAAGCACCTCTCTGACCAGCCAAGAAATGAATCAGGACACTGCTACCCTAAAGTTGGTCTGAAAATTTATAGCAAATCTGGTCCCACAGATCACTGCTGCTGTGGCACAGTCCCATCCATAGTAGTGCCAGTAGACTCATTAAGATTCTGAGATTTCTCTTAGAGATACCAGATGGCAAAGCTAAAAGACTTTTGAGCTGGCTGAGCGTCAAAGCCACTTAATCAGCAATTTAAATAACATTACACCGCCCAAGAAATCAGCTCTCAACTCTAAAAAGAGAGATGCTTTGGTAATTGAAGGTTCAACCTTATTTTTGAAAGAGACCCTATTGTATAATTAAAAGATGACATCAGTAATAGCAAAATGTACACACATTTCCCACAAATCAGCATTAGAAAAAGTAAGTGTCTTTTGGTACTGAAACATTACACATACTAATAACATTGTTTATTTCTTTCCAGCATCTGTGCAAATGGGAGGTTGCATTGCCAAGTTTCAGCACGCATGATAGAAGGTAAATACAGAATAACTGTCCCCTGCATTCCCTTCTGTCTTTCTACATTGGTAACAGGGCTCACTTGGGTTATTACTCCAATTGGCTCCAATTAATAATTTAAAAAACTGCAAATAAACAACACAAATTCATGACTATGTTCAGTTAAAATAAGACATGCAAGTTATTTTTCTATTATTCTGAACTATTGCCCCTCCACTATCAGAATGTGTGAGGAAGACATACTGTAGACTAAAGAATGAGTGATAATTATTTCCTTTGTTTGCTTGCTTGTTAACAACACATTCGTGAATTCCATGACATTTACTACACCCAAGCTGTGCCATACAAAGAAGGTTCAGTCAAGCAGTTTTTGGAGACCCCATGCCAGCAGGAATTCTTAAACATGTAATGTGGCACTAAGCTTTGTCCCAATCTGTTCATTTTAGTCACATAGGGAACATAATAGTGGCAATACTGATCACTTGTATAATTCAAATGGTAATAGTATTCACAGTGCCACTAAATCAATAGATAACAGTGCATTAACTTTATTTTAAAGCTTGTTGTGCACAAACTTAAGATGAATTAAGAAGACGATATACACAAATAAGATATTCAAATAAGAAAAAATTGCCTTATTATTCCTGTCCAGGCTTTTCTGTCTAAGTAATGTTTTTCAGTATCCTCTGTATATTACATTTGTTTTCATTCTTTCAAAATATTTTTAATATTTGGTTTTGTATTCTGTGTCTATTTTATATTTATTACTTACTTTTTACATTATGTGCAACATCCTTTGCATCTATAGATACTTTCACATTGCCACTGTGCCATTGCAAATACAGTAGTTATAACATGTTGACACCATCTGATTAAATGACATGCTACCTGATTAAAATATCCAAGAAGACCTCAGAGGTTGTAGGTTTTCCATATTAGTAAGCAATTCATGCAGTTAATGCAACAGCCATCTTTTGCCATAATTTAATTAGCGGGCTGTTTAATGATCCAAACCCTTTCCTGTTGTTTTTGTTATTTCTTAATCAGAAATCTAACAATAATGAGATACCAGCAAGCCAGCAGATGGCAAGTCAAATTGGAATTCACATACTTGTCTCCCAGAGGGGTCATCACTCTTGCTCCTACCAATTTCTTAATTAGAAGTTGTTAATAAAGCTCATTATTTAATTCTATGACTACCTACCTTAGTGCTCTAATTCAGCCCCGCTAAATGTTTTGAAAATGATTAGTTCCTATTTTCTGATGGCACCATCCACATGTATTGTGGACTAGGCATTCACTTTTTATTTTCAAATATATTACTGTATTGAAAGAGATATTGTGTGATGGACACAGAGGTAGAAACAGGATTATGTTTGCAGTTTATCAGGTAGCTTGATGTACATCTCATTATTATTTAAGAAATAGAGAAACACTGAAGGGTTCTAAATCATAAAAGTCAAACTAATTAAAATTAAAGCTAGAGATGCATGTCCCATTAGCAGCAGGGTGTGATTGTACAATTCAGAAAGTGGTTGAAACGAAAAGGATCGGAGTTTGATGTCCCTGGATTAGAACCTACACAAACAATTTATTTATAATTTAGCCCCGCTGTTACTCTGACATTTGAATCTCCAACTGGGCTTCACAGTAATATGGATGAAAAGTGCATATTATTGGAGCCAGTTCATGGTACTGCCCTCTAGTGACTATCGTTAGTATTAAATCGATCAGTCCAACCTTCAATAAAATCCAGGCATTGACTATCTTCATACTTCTTAAACAGCTACTCATTATGTGAGACTTCCTGTAATTGGAATGACGTCACTTCTTTACACCTTTAAAAATTCTTGAGACCAGCACTGCTCTTGTAATAACTGACAGTGAACTGGTTTGCTGTTAATGTTCATCTTTTCATTTTCACTCCTATAACCCCAATTCAATGACATGTCTTATCCTGAAAATTGCTCCAGGTGTGATATACAATACCTGACCCTGTGCTCTGACCCTGAAGTTCATATGAAAAGGCAATTACCCTTTGGGGATTAACAAAGTATATCAGATCAAAATCAAAATTAAATGTCTTATGATATATTTCTAATCTTTCCCAGAATCTCTCTGTACTGCTCCAATGGTCTATGTTAACTGCAGTAATGCTAAGGTCGGTACATCTGGAGTGGAGTGCAGGAGGACCTGTCATAACAAAGATGGAATCTGTGTAAGTCTGTGTTTCACATGTGTATGTGGGCATCTCCCATAGAGTCAATCAAAATCCTGGATACTTTGCAGCTAGATTTAATAATGATTATATATATTACATTGAGTGCTATGAGTGACGTGCATGCACAAAGATGGTTCTTGCACTTCAACTTTGATATGTGAGCAAGAGCTCTCAAGGGCATTTTGTGAAAATATGCTTATTTTATCTCATACAGTATGCTGTGGAGTGCCAGTCAGGTTGTGTGTGCCCTTCAGGAATGATTGATGATGGCAGAGGCAACTGCGTTAAGGAATTTCAATGTCCCTGTATTCACAATGGAGCATATTACTTCAATGGAGCACACATCAAGGTCAAGTGCAACACATGGTGAGTGTTTTCTCTTTCATTTTGTAGATATCTCACCAACTGGCAGAAGGCGATGTACAAAACTACTAAGAATTGAGAAATACTTTAATCAGTGTTAGTTATTATGATCATAAATTAGGATCACTTTTATTCGGTCATATTCAGAAAGCCTTGCCAAATGACCATAAATCACACTTCTCTTAAATGTGCAATCAAAAATGTTTTTGATTCCATTTTGAAATGCAATATACTGTATATCATAACTACCTATTAGTAATAACCTGGATGGCTGTATTGTGTCGTAGTAGGTAGTCCTGCCACCTTATGGATCACATCCTGAATGTAAATCCTATGTCTGGTCATTGTCTGTGATGAGTTTACATGTTTTCCTGATGATTGTGTGTTTTTTCCATGGGTACTCCTGTTTTCTTTCTACATCCCCAAAGATGTTTCACATTTTAATTTAGCGAGTTCTTCTTCTTCTTTCAGCTGCTCCTGTTAGCGGTTGTCACTGTGGATCATCTTCTTCTATGTCTTTCTGTCCTCTGCATCTTGTTCTGTTACACCCATCACCTGCATGTCCTCTGTCATCACATCCATGTGAGAGTGATTTTGTGATTTTGTATATGGGCATGATTGATGAGTGTGAGTACATGTGTGTGTTTGAACCTTTTGATGGACTAATGCTCTGTCTTGAGACGTTTCCTGTCTTTCACCTAGTATGCCAGGGCAGGATCCAGCCCACCACAAATTCTGAACAGGATTAAGCAGGATTGAAAATGTTAAGTCTTTTAATTGGATGGCATTTTGGTAACTAGTTGTTGGCGTTTCCTGATAAAATATCTTTATAATAATAATTAAATAATCATATAACTGTAACCTTAATTAGTATAAAATTTACTTGTTTTCAGCAATGGAAAACTGGGCTGAGATGCAAACACAGATGTAGATGCTAATGGACTGTGTTCATATATCCAGTGATCTCAATTACCTCAATGAAAAGTGTCATAGCAGTGCACGTCACACTTAAAATCAATAAATCAAGTTGATATAATTTTATATAGGAACTTTCACAGAGTGCTCCATCACAAAAAAAATTACAAATTACAAAATAATACAAATTAAAGTACACAAAAATAAAGTGCAATACAAGGTAACTCCAATAAGACTAAGCACAGTAAAAATAGTCACACATAATATACTAGAATGATAAATAAGTTATTGTATGTACTGTAGGAGTGAATAGCAAGAGCTGGTATAGAACACAGCAAGGTTGTTACAGAACTGACTAAATACAAGCACTATACCTGACCTAGAATACAAGAGAGAAAAAATTCATTGTAAACATTACTGTATACATGACTGAGAAAAATAGTCAAGAGCAAATAAACTATCAAATATCTAAAGTGTCTGATGGGTTGATGCAAGGCTTCTGGAATTTAAAACTCAATAAACCAACGGGAGAGATATTAAGATGAGAGGTGACCAGTGTAGTCAAATAATGTAATGGGTGCGGCGCTCAGTCGGTTGAGACAAAGCCAATACTCTGAAACATATAATAACGAATATAATATAAGCAGATTTCTGTCTATCCAGAATCTACAATTAAAGGAAGCTTGCATCTAGCAAAAGGCAGTTTTGCTACAGTTAAAGGAAGCTACACTAACATACCTGAACTTTTTAAACACTAGACCAATTAATTTTTGGCCTGGCCACATGTAAGTTAATATTTTTGTTAGGAAGCCAAGTACTTTGATCAGCACTGAAGTTAGGAGAGGAACTAAAGAAATGGCCTATTTTTAAGACTGGTTATGGAGCAGAACAGCTATGCATTTATACATGAGCTGCCACAAACAAAGAGTAAGCATGACACCATTCTTGGTCTTTTGCAGCGTCTGTCAGAGTGGTACTTGGCAATGTACAAATAAAAAGTGCCCCGGAACTTGTACCATTTATGGAGGAGGACACTACCTTACTTATGATGGCCTGCGTTATGAATTTGAAGGAGACTGTGAATACATCGCAACAGAGGTAACACTGTTTAAAGGTTATTTGTTGTACATTATATTTACTGATGATACTGGTATTAGTAGTAGTAATAATAATATTGTGACCTTTACAGAATAAACTGAAATTCTTACCTACATGTCCAATGGTGTCACCAGCACTATGATATACTATTTTTAAATAGTATTTTTACTTTTTTATACATGATTTTATATATTTTACCATCAACTTACATTTGTAGTTTTTAATTATATATAGTCAAGAGTTATTGGCACGTTAGAGGTGTGCTGTTTTAAAACTGTAATTATAGATAGATAGATAGATAGATAGATAGATAGATAGATAGATAGATAGATAGATAGATAGATAGATAGATAGATAGATAGATAGATAGATACTTTATTAATCCCAAGGGGAAATTCACATACTCCAGCAGCAGCATACTGATAAAAAACAATATTAAATTAAAGAGTGATAAAAATGCAGGTATAACAGACAATAACTTTGTATAATGTTAACATTTAAACCCCCCGGGTGGAATTGAAGAGTTGCATAGTGTGGGGGAGGAACGATCTCCTCAGTCTGTCAATGGAGCAATACAGTGACAGCAGTCTGTCGCTGAAGCTGCTCCTCTGTCTGGAGATGATACTGTGGATGCAGTGGATTCCCCATTATTAACAGGAGCCTGCTCAGCGCCCGTCACTCTGCCACAGATGTCAAACTGTCCAGCTCCGTGTCTACAACAGAGCTTGCCTTCCTCACCAGTTAGTCCAGGCGTGAGGCATCCCTCTTCTTTATGCTGCCTCCCCAGCACACAACCGCGTAGAAGATGGCGCTCGCCACAACCATCTGATAGAACATCTGCAGCATCTTATTGCATATGTTGAAAGATGCCAGCCTTTCATCCAGCTACATTCCCAGATATTTATAGGTCTGCACACTCTGCACACAGTCACCTGTGATGATCACAAGGTCCTTGAGGGGCCTGGACCTCCTAAAATCCACACCAGCTCTTTGGTTTTGCTGGTGTTCAGGTGTAAGTGGGTTGAGTTGCACCATTTAACAAAGTCCTTGATTAGCTTCCTATACTCCTCCTCCTGCCCACTACTGATGCAGCCCATGATAGCAGTGTCATCAGAGAACTTTTGCACGTGGCAGGACTCCGAGTTGTATTGGAAGTCCGATGTATATAGGCTGAACAGGACCGGAGAAAGAACAGTCCCCTGCGGCGCTCCTGTGTTGCTGACCACAATGTCAGACCTGCAGTTTCCAAGACGCACATAATGAAGTCTGTCTGTAAGATAGTCCACAATCCATGCCACCAGGTATAAATCTTATTCGTTATTCGTATTAATAATTATAGTTAATAATAATAATTATTATTAATAATAATTCTTATTCTTATTCATTCTTATAACTTATAAATATGAAAGTAGTGGAAAGTCGAATAGTATGAAAAAATAAATCAATATTGCACTGAACCAAAAGTTGAAAAAGCTATCTGTTGAATCATTGAGACAATCTGAGCAGTAAATTTATGCATAAAGTCTGAGCGTTTGGATGATGCTAGTAAGTGAGGACCTCAGCAAAGTCAATGAGTCCAACCCTATTTTAATTTTTTCCACCTAGGACAACTGTAAAGATCCATCCAAGAATAGCACCTTCAGTGTCATCACTGAAAACGTGCCGTGTGGAACAACAGGTGTGACTTGCTCAAAATCTATCAAAGTTTATCTTGGGGTAAGTCTGTAATTTCTTTGTTTTTGTTCACTTAAGAAAAATGTCACTTCACAGACACTGCAAGGTATATTCTGCTTATTGTCTTAGGTATTAAACAATACAGGTTATTGATTTGTGGCATTTTTCTAATATTCGAAATGTAATGTTTGCATACTAATGCTAAAATCATTTAAAGTATGCTTGTTCAGAATTTCACATTAAAAAAATGGTCCTTTTTTAATATATGTTGCATGAGTTTTTCATAGCCAAAGAACATTCGAAAATGGATAACTGCTTTAAAGTAAGCAATGATATTACAACCTCAACATACTGCAGAAAAATAAATCCGAATTTGTGAAAAGAGTCTTGAGTATAAAAAAATTAAAAAAATATTTGTAATGCTGTGGAAATGATTGAAGTTTTGTTTTGTGGACCTAAAACATATGAAACAAAGTCTGAAAGACACAATATTTTTATTCGTCTTTTTCTTGCCACTGTAGGAAACTGAACTTAAACTGGGTGATGGAAAAGTTCAGCTTCAGCCACTTGAAAAACAACAAAAAGTAAATTTTAAGGTCCACAGGATTGGTATATACTATGCTGTTGAAACTGACATTGGACTTACTCTTTTATGGGACAGACGGACCACTGTTTACATCACTCTAGCCCCAGATTACAAGGTAAGGCTACCTTTACCTAACATCCTATTAAATGTGCGACAATTCCATTTTTCAAGCCCAGGGGTTTCTGTGATAGAATAGAATGCGTATAGAAATCAGACAATAAGAGAGACTGCAAAGAGTTGGGAGCGATTGGCACACATTTACAGTATGTTTCAGATGTGAGTCTTCAACCGACTGCCTCCAGATGACAATAGAGCAGGTTTTGAGGCTACAGAAGTCACATCATAGGTCTTTCGGCTTCAATCTTAGATACAGTTAGATACATGACACTCAGTGGCTTGAAGTAGAATTACCAGTGGATGTGTCCTGAAGTTGTCTTCCAAGTGCATGTGTGTGACAGCTGCATAAAATCAAGACTGATTCCTACACATCTACTTCATTGATGATGTCTTCATTAGTTAAATATGTGGACTTAGATTTAATTTTTTAAAGATCATCACTTGTCTTTTTTGACTGTACTTAAATTAGCATTTTAATCCTTTTCATAATTCATACAAAAAAAAACACTTGGACTTTACTTTGAAAATTTTTATAAAAACATAATACATTTTTAGTAATCCTTAGAAACGCGCTGGAGGTTTGTATATTCTGAGTACAATTCAAAAGGGTACAACTTTATTGATGTAACACTACTGTAGAAACTTTAAAAAAAGGAAAGGAAATTATACTCTCCGAATGTTCTGTACTGCAGGGTCAGCAAGCTGTTCTCCATATAAACAGTGAATCCATTTTTCTTTTTGACAACATGATGGCCCAGAACAAAATTTCAAGACAATAAGGTGGTTTTGGTGAAGAGTTATTTGATGTTTTCTTTTTACCATTTGCTGTTTAAAAATAATTACTATTTACTTCCAGCTGTTGAGGAATATAGTTTTGGCACAGCAGGTCACAAAACTTTGTTGGTCAAGGAAGACTTCTTTTGGTGTGCATAAGATTTTTATATATTTTTTCACACTATTCAATACAAATACATAAAATCCAATTGACCACTCATTTTAGGAATGTGGAAGTAAACTCAAATACTAGAGAAAACCCACAAGAATATTTAAATGCCATATAGACAGTATGGATTGGGATTTGAACATAGTCTCCTGGAGCTAACTACCACTACCACTAAAGAGTGCACATCTAATGTAACTGTGTTTCTTTTCCACTTGAGGATTAAAATTGTTGATCCAGAATATTTCTTTTTCAATCTTATTTGCAGGGACAAGTCTGTGGTTTATGTGGAAACTTTGATGATAACACGAAAAATGACTTTACTACCAGAAATCAGCTCATTGTGGTGAGCCCTATGGAATTTGGGAACAGCTGGAAGGTTTCCAGTTCCTGTCCTAATGTTGATGTTGATGTAGACCCCTGTTCCGTCTCTGCTCACCGAAAGAACTGGGCACAAATGCAATGTAAAATCATTTTGGGTGATGTGTTCAAGGCTTGTCACTGCATGGTAAGTATATATCTCAAATGATAAGTACTATGAGCATTGGAAAAATAGACATTATTTTGCATCTTTATGCAAATTTTACTCTATTGTGATCATCTATTCTCTAATTTCATTGTGGCCTATGATCTAATTATCAAACATAACCATAATATTTAAAGAGTCAGATCATGGAAACTCTGGCTTCACTGATGCAAGTGTAACTGAGCAAGCTAAAGTGCTGGTACTCTGGAAAGTATGCAAGGAATGGGAAACCCACGTTTAGGCCCATGTTGACAATGGTAATAAAGCAATATCATGTAAGGAAATAACCAGATTCCCATCATTGGCTTATTTGTCTTTGCTTTTTATTTATTCATTTTGTCTAATATTGAGTTAAATTGTGTCATGCATGCTTTGTTCTGTTTTGTGTATTGAATATTTCATATTTTTGTATTATGTTAATAATATATCTATTTGTACCTTATGTAATAAACTCTATTCACTGCATATTAAGCCTAAGGGGACAGGGCCACTTGATTTAATGGCTAAGAGATCATCCCTAGTGCTACTTAAGAGGTCTGCCGACCACAAGATTGCTACTGTGTTGTTAGGGAGAACTTCTGCTCATTCATTCTGTTGAATTTTGATTTCTGGATTCTTCAATTCTTTGTGTGTTCTCTTGCTGATTTTATGATTTTTGGATTCTTTCTTTGTTTTCAGGATTTACATCTCTAGATTATGCAGTTCATTTTATTTGCTTGGGTTTGCCTTTTAGGCTTGTCCTTTTTAATTTAGTTTTCTCTCTTTTTTGACCTTTTTTTAAAATAAAAGAAAACATGTTAATTGTGCCTTTAAAGTTTAAGGAGTATTGTTTTGTTATTTACAGCCAGGGGTTTGCATGGTTCTCCTCTTCACTCAATTTTGATATCTTTTTAGACTGTTTTATTATTGACCTAAGCAGGCTATGAAGCCTGCTTATTGAATTGCAAGTAGGTTGTTTTTTGTTACTAGACCATATCTGCAGTCATGTGGCCAGCTTTTCAAGTAAATCTCTGGGTGTATTTTGAGTTTCATGGAGCACATCAGATGGTAACAATATAGGCATAGACATTGTCTTTGCCAGTACATCAGTTACCCAGGTGGGCCAGTGATATAAATACAGGTATAAGCATGTATAGAGATGTGGTTCTGTAGTTGAGCGGTACTGCTTTCATGCTTCCTGTCCATTACTGTTAGAGTAAGCATACATCTCAGCACATAAACACTGTTTTCTTAACTCATCCAAAATATTAATACTGTCATATTTGACATATTTCAAAGGTGTTGACCATCAAAGCTTTTACTATGTATTATTTTCTGAACACAGTGGAATATTGATTAATTCCCTTTTATATTATAGAAGAGGGCATGGGGTGCCTTACTCTCCATAACATAAATAACATTGCAAGATACATTGAAGGTCACATTGAACGAAGTTATAAATTGATTTGCCTCTTCTTAATAACATAATACTAGATAAGTACTTTAAGAGAACAGGTTGTTTGGTGGGGTAAAAAGATTTATTTTTCCCATATATTTTATAGCTTTCTCCTTATGCGCTAAGTTTTCCCTTTGTTTACAATTTCTCATGCTGTCTACGTTCATCTGTATGCCTACATTTGCTTCTTTTAATTTTTGTGTTTGCTAGAATGCATAATTCTTTTCATCCAATGGGAACACATTTCATTCATTTTCTGGCTCAATTCAAGGCACTATGTTTTATTGCATTTGGAGCTTATCAAAGAAAAGATCAGATACTTTAATTAATGATTTTACAAGGATAAATGAAACAAAGGGAAAACATCTGTTAATTATTTGAAGTAAACAGATGAATGACGTTTTCTTTCCAAGATCGTGAATAATTAGTATTTAATTGCATTTTTTTTCTTTTACAAAACAGTTTGAAGTCAGGGTCTCCTCAATCATCCAAAACCCATCACTAACAGTCATTTCTCATCCTCCATAGGTGGACCCCGTTCCTTACTATGAGGCGTGTGTTCATGATTCCTGCGCCTGTGATGCTGGAGGAGACTGTGAGTGCCTCTGCACAGCCATTGCTGCTTATGCTGCAGCCTGCAATCATGTTAACATGTGCATCAACTGGAGAAATGAAGACCTCTGCCGTAAGAGACTTCTAACATTATATTTTAAAAGTCCTCTATCTTTCAACCTCTTTCTATAACATTAAACAGTTCAGACTCAAATAATTTCTTATATTAACTCAGACTGATAATCCTTAATTCAGTTACTGAGTGTAGTCTTCCAAGTTAATGAATGAAACACATACACATTGAACATGAAATAAAGTGTAACTAACCTTTTTCATGCATGCTTTCTTTGTTAAATTGTACAAGAATAAAAAATGCAAACATTTTTATTTTAATATCTTTTGATATCCTGTGGATCTTTTTTATTTCAGCTGTCTGCTGTGAAACTCAAAATCACACAAATGCTTGTGAGTGGCACTATAGTCCGTGCCATACTGGCTGCTATAAAACCTGTGAAAATCCAAATGGCATCTGCAACTCTACATTCCCACATTTGGAAGGTAGTACATTATTTATGCTACTTGACATTTCATGTTTGAGCTAACAAAGTGTATGATCAGACATATCATTTTTTTTAACGGTACATTGTTATTATCTAGTTTTGTAGGCTAACTAACTGATGAGTAACTTTATAGGTTCCACCCATAGTAAAATAACTTTGAAATTTACAGGTCATGTACAGGACACAATTGGCACAAAAGTAAGTGAAATAACCAAAAAATGTGTAGTTAAGTAGGAACCTATTGCCAGTGCATAACTTTTAACTATCATTAATATAAAAACGTTTGGCCATTGATGAAAGAGCAACATTGTTGTTCTCTAGTGAAATATGTAATTTGAATATTATGTTAATGCGGTCTGAAACACACCAAAATGTGTGATAAATAGGGTATTTGAGTTACATTAAGATCTGTTAAGATTTTGAATAAGGGATATTATATAATTTGCAAGTTATTGTTATTCTCTTGTGTTTGCTCCAGGTTGCTTCCCTCAGTGTCCTCCAGACAGACCAATCTTCCATGAGAAAAATAATACCTGCGTACCTTATGAGAAGTGTGGCTGTGTAATTAACGGCACCCACTATAACCCTGGTGACAAAGTTCCCACTGATGAACCATGTCAGGAATGGTGAGAAAATCAATTTGAACTCTAGCTCTAGCTGTGTAGTCCCCGTCTTTCTAACAATCTTTGTGTTCAAAGCTTCATGACAATTTTTATTGGGTAACTTTTCCATTAGAAATAACGTTCATTAATTTAAATTCTAGGATACTAGCGCTGACTATTAAATACCGTTGAGTTACTCTCAGTTTTTAAACATCTTTATCTTAATCTAAATCACATGAATTAGGGCACACGATTTACCGCGGCCTGCGGAATTTAGGGTTTTGCAGCGGTAAAACACCACGCAGCCGAATTAACCTAACTGCCGCGGAAAATACTAAATCTGAATGAAATCTCACCATTTGAGGCATATTGATATTAGTATGATTACTATATCTCGTTCGTTGCTACTGAAATCAAACACAGTGGAGCTACAGTCTAGTTAAAGAAGCTGTTGGAGTTGATGCAAAGTACTGATAAACTTAACGAACTGAGAGCTGAACTTGAATTTGTATCTGTTCACCGCCAGCCAATTATAAACACTCTGACTTCTTTTGAGGCACAGTCATTCATGGCTGTCGATGTCTACAACAAAGTGACTGACTTACTGTCTTGCTGGAAATCGTCCGGATTTCCAATTGCAACCAGCAGCAGTGAAGATGCAAAGCACAATGCTGCTACTAAACTTGAAGTATATTTTGTGGGAACCAAACAGCCGGCAATAGACCTATTCAGATCTGTGAGAATATTTGATCCACGACAACTACCACTATTATCGAACAATTTGCTGATCATGCACTATCAGTGCCAACAATGATGGCTGCAGCAGATGAATGTCAAGCTTATCTGGACAGAGCATCTCGTGAAGTAATTCCAGCTGATATCATTGCTTTTTGGCGTGCCTTAGAGGACAGACTGCTTCGTTTAGCAGCTCTTGCTAAAGTTTACATTGCGTTACCGATCTCTTCTGTTGATGTGGAATGTTCGTTCTCAAAATATGGATCGGTGTTGTCACCACTGTGATATTCTCTGTCACAAGAAAACCTATGAGCTTACAGTGCCATTTTCTTCAACAATAAATAAACAATAACTTTAGAAACATTATTCGATAGCTTGTTAAGAATAATATAATGCCTGCTGTGGAGGCTGGCCTGGACACAGACAGACGGACACGTTGACATCACCCACAACACGTTTATTATCCATCATTTACAGTGCACACAAACTCCAAAGTCCCCAAAGTCCTGGCCACAACTCAAAGCCTTTCTCTTCAGGCCACCTCCTTCTCTCCTCCAGAGCTCCGTCCTACTACACTCCCAACTCTTGCCATTCCTGTGGGCCTCTTCCTCCGGCCCAATCGAGTCTCTCCCGAGATGGACATTCCTTGGTCCCACCTCTCTGAAGTCATTGGCGGGCACGCAAGACACACCATCCATTCCTGTGCCTGTCTCGGGGCAGAACTTCTGGTCTGCGGCCATCTTGTCTCTCCTTCCCCTGGTGCGGTGATGAGCCGGCTTTCTGAGTCGCAGCATCTCCCTCTCTGCAGCTCCTGCTGCTGCATCAGTAAAGTCCCGCAGATCAGTGTGTGTCTGCCACCGACCCAGACCTGGGCAGCCCCTGCCTGCAAAACACAAAACGCGCTCGGCCCCCCAAGGCCGGCCACTGGCAAGCAGGGAACTTACCTCCAGAGTACCGTCTGTCCAAGGCAGCTTCTTCGGCATGGCCTCTCTCAACACCGCACTGTCCTGGGCGCCTTCAGCGGCAGCACGCTCATAGGAGACCGCTGCACTCCGGTAAGTCCATCGATGTTCCTCTGCACCAGGTGAGCACATTTCGACCGCAGGGGTAGCAGTCAGTCGGGCAACTCTCTTTCCCAGGGCTGTGGGCACAACAAACCCGCGGCACATGTGTGGGTGCACCTGCTGTGCCAGGCCTGTGACGATGTGGGTTCTGGCTCCACACTCATTGCTGTTCGGGAGCCCTTCAACCCAACACCGTCGGTAATGTTACTGATTGAGCTAGTCAGTGGAGGCAATAAATTGAGCATCTGAGCAAGGGGATGGTTGAAAAAGTGCAACAGTGCTTTTATTTAAAGAAACAATCAACAAAACAAAATGTTCATAATAAAGTGCAGTTCCAAAGTGCTCCAATAAATAATCCATAAAATAAAAACGTGGAGGTTAAAATCAATAAGAAAAACAATCCTTTAAAACGAGAGGTAAAATGATCAGGAAGCAGTCTTAAAACAACAACAACTATGGTGCTTCTTTTCTGTATGCGTCTCACCTGCTTATCCTGTTTGGGCTTAGCAACAGGTAAGATGCTCTCTGCAGCTGACCTTCTTCCTACTACTACTACTCCTGCTGCTGTCAGTTGCCTCACCGGTCCTTGGCTCCGGTCGGCTCCTCCGGACAGCGACTTGGGAATCCCTTAACGGCCAAGGTTCTCACGTTAGGGACACCGCATCCCAAGTCCCAACTCCTGCTAACTCCCGCGGAGAGTCCTGCGCCTTCCCAGTCACTCCCGCCCTACAAAACAATCTTCTGCGGGGGCGACCAGAACCACTTCTCCCGGGTGTTGGCCAAACACCCAGGCGGCCTTCAGCTGCCTGCGAGCAGTCGCTCGCCTCCTCCTGCACCGCATTGCTTGCGTTCTCTCTCCTTCCTGCTTCCAACCTCCATTTCCTTCTCTCTTTCTTTTCTTCCTTTTTCTCCTCCCCTTTTTCTTTCCTCCCCCTTTTTCTTTCCCTTCCTCTCCCGACCGACTCGCGCTTCTTTTAAATGAAGAGGGACCATGACAGCTGTAACCTATTAGCCACGGGAGCAATCACGGATGTGGGCAGTTCCTCACCTGTGCACTCGGTGAGAAACGCCCACACCCCGAGCGTCCCGCGGCTCATCATGGCCCAACGCCCTCTCGATATGCACGCTGCGAGAGCGGGGATTATTTATTTAAAAATGAATGGTCTTTGCTCAGTGAGCTGTGGATCCGCTATACCACATAGCCGTCCACAAAATTATTTTTTGATAGGGTTCCCTGCCTTGAACCAGGCGGATAGTCCCTTCTGAGATGCCACTGTGGAGGCTGACCTGGACTTTTCATAGAGATAAAAATGTGCTGAACATCTTAGCACCTCCTTGGAACCCTTTCTTCCTATAATCCTACATCCACATAATGTAACATTATCAAAGCAATTTAAATATCTTACTCCATGAAACCATCCCCAATTAAACTCAACTTCATTAACAGTTTTTAAAGTCAGATCATTTATTAGGAATCCATTTCTCCTTTGTGAAGACACTTCCCTTTTTCTCTCAATAAGAAACATTTTCCTAGTGTACTCTGTTGTGTTCATTATTACTGGAATCCTGCTGACACATAAATCTGTTTCTTTTCTAGTATTTGCACATCATATGACAATAAAACGTGCATCAGAAATGAAAGTAAGTATTATTTTTATTTATTTTAGAGGAAGATTATGTATGTTGTGGGTGAATTGCTGCAAATTATCAAAAGTTGTAATTAATAAAAAAATTATGCAACAAATTTCTCAGACTGCAAACTACAGCGTTACATATACCTACAGTGCAATTTATTATCATGTTAAATTGAGCTTACATAATTAAATTAATTTTCAGCTTATATGCTGTGCTTCTCACAACAAGCAGATTTACAAAAATAAATAGTAACAGAAAAAAATCAACCGTATATGTAACCATACAAACATATCTGTGTAAAATATAGTGATACATATAAAGATAAATGTGTTTGGGACATTGTGAGCATACGACTAGATGAATTGACATGTGGTTTATGTGACATAAGGAACGGTAGATTTTCTTTTCATGGACATTTTGATATGTTTGCTGTTGTACAATTGCCTCTGTGTTGAGTTTGCTGAACCAACGATTTTCTTTTGTTGTGTCAGTTCTTGTGTTGTTTACTTGCTTGTTTCTGTCACACCATCCAATGCCAGGATTCTACAGCCATAAAATTTATTTGAAAATAACCAATAGGACTATCAGCTTTTTTAGTTTAGCAAAATTCATTTGGGTAATTTTCATACAGTAATTATTAAAAGAACTTTATCAGAACTGTAGATGTGAAATGATACTGTACAAGCATTAACCTCTACGTAGAAGTCTATATGTGCAGCTATTATTACTGCATTAACAAAAGTAAAGATGGTTTGACGCTTCTATTATTGATGTTTTTTCCTTTATTTCTTTGCAGCATGTGCCTCCACAACAACATCGACAACTACCACCACCACCACAACAGAATCTACAACAACTCCAACCACCACCACAACCCCAGAATCTACAACAACTCCAACCACCACTACAAGTAAGTAGACTTCGATCAAATATTTTAAAACATCAGATCTGGCATATAATTTAGTATTAATTATTGCATTATTAGACCTTCATTTTACATTTTGTATCAGTTGTAATTGCCAGCGGCTCTAGGTCAAACAAGCTTGTAATCAGTATTCTAAAGGACAAGTTTAGCAGTTTTCAAGTTGGTGCTATTAAAGCAGAAATAATAACCTTGAAGATTTTTAAAATTTTATTTCTACATAAACCACCAAATATTTTTGTTTACATTTAAGAGCACCAAGAAAGCATTTTCTTAAACTGCAATATTTAAGTTAACATAGTTATGAAGACTATGGATGGTTTCCACATACCCTCAGCTTTGTCTGAGACACAGACTCTTCCACTAAATTTCTTGCAAAGCTCTTTATCATTTTGTGAAATGAGTACTGAACTTAGTGAGAAGCTCATATTGCTGTAACTAAAATATAAACTAACTGCTTGTGCTGTTTCTTACCTTTCTATTTGGTTTGCACCTCTCTACAATTTTTTTCTTTGTTAGTAACTGGAGAATTTTAAAGCTTTTTTAGTAAAGTGATGCAGAGGGTTGTCTTTAAATGCTAATAGCTTCATGTACAGTAATATCAGGTTATTTCATAAAAAATATTTAAAAAGAATTGGAAGCAGCTTCTCAAGAGGCTTATTAAGAAAGCGTTCAGTGTGCCAGTAAGAACTTTCTGAAATGAACCCCTGCAAATAACAGGAGGCCACTAGTACAGGTGCATCCTGTGTACAGAATATGGTGCCTTGTTATTTCTCTGATAGTGTGCATCAGCAGTACAAACATACATACACACAGTGAGGTCCAGATCAAATTAATGCGATCCAGATGGTCTGGATAACTTTGATTTATGCAGGGACGATTCCAGTTCATTGCAAAGACGATTCTCCATGTCGTCAGTTCGCACACTTGTCGATTTTTCAGGTGATTTTCTATGTAATAAACTTAATAAGTTATAGTGTAATGAAAATTGGATAATTAGATCTGGATCACCCTATACATACATACATATATGAGTCCATATTTTGTTTTTTAAATCACTTTTTAATAGCACTTTGCCTCTTTATGCACTGGACGTTTGCAGTGCCTCTGTCCCCTTATCTTCGTCTCTCAGCTTTTTAAACATACTTTTATTTGTTTCCACTTTCTTGTTTCCTTCTTACATTGCATATTGCACTGGCAATCAGGTGTTTTAAGTACATGTCTGTCTTCATATACTATTAGAGCCATACTGACCCTATACTGTATATGTAACTGACAAGCTGCACAAGTTATCACTTAGTGTAGTTTGCCAACTTCATTTAGTGAAGTCCTGCCAAGACAATATCAGTGTACCAAGCTATGCAAAGTTCCCTTTTGTCTATTTTATAAGCAATGTAAATTACTTCATGATGAACTACTTTACAAAAAACAGACTTAATGAAAAGACTGGCGCCATTGTGTTCTATACACTATTTCTGATGAGCTGTAATAACTATGATTTTGAGAAAGTTACTCTGACTTTTTAAAAAGGCATTGTGAAAAAGTGTGCTACTGTAGCATTTTTAAGTGAAATAACATACCTAAAATGGGAATTTTTCAATGGAATGTTGAAGATAAAAAAAGTCATGTAAAATATGCAATATAGTTTATAGTAATATGTGTAATAATGAACAGGGAGGATTTAATTCAAATGAAATCTGTGGAGTGGGAACTTACTGAAGAAACTGTCATAATGCTGAAGCCCTCTTACAATGCAACTCTGGAAATTTTATCAGAGGCTGCAAGCTTTTACATAATAGTTCTTTTTATCAAAATGTTGATTTGCAGTCTAAAAATTATAACAGAAGCGCTCAAGCTGTTGGAAAACAAACTTCCCAATATTATGTATAGTAACACATTTTAAATAAGGAAAAGGGACACCTCAGTACAAGGATACAAAGTCTGTTGCAGCAGCCCAGGGGCCTCATGTATAACGCCGTGCGTAGAACTCGCACTATAACATGGCGTAAGCACAAAAGCCGAAATGTGCTTATGCATAGAAAAATCCAGATGCAGGAATCTGTGCGTATTCCAACTTCCACGTTCTTCAGCTACATAAATCCCGATCAGCGTGAAAACTAACGCTCGTGCACACACATTATGTAATGCCCCAAATCCTCCCAGAATTACGCCTATTTGAATATGCAAATCAATATAAATCGCCCTTAAGCGCAGCCTTCTGTGAAAAGACAATGGCAAAAGCACGGGGAAAATATAAGAATTTCAGTGAATACCAAGTGGAGGCAAAGGAAAAAACATACTATTTGTTCAAATAAGCCGTGGTATAATCAACAAAAGGAAGTTGATCGAGTGACATAGCGTGTTGGAGAAACTTGAAAGCTCACATTCACAAAATCGCACAGTGCCGGAAATAAAAAAGAAGTCACATATCAAAGTTGCCGTGAAAAGAAGAGTTGTAAGCCCACTGTCTGAGTGTCATATGAAAGTTTATTAGGGTACAGAGAAAAAAGGCACACGGTGGGGAAAAAGCACAAAATGTCAACTTCAATCTCGACATTTCCACTTTAATCACGTAGTTTATTTTGTCATTTAGTAGAACATTATAAACTTCATCTTAAAATCGTTTAATTAACCAGTTTCTCAAATCACATCGTAATTAAAGTAGCACGTTAAATGCTTTGTTTTGTATTTGATCTTCTACTCGTATGTGCTCTATGTGTGTGAATCACTACTTGCTTCTTAAACCGGCTCTCTTCCTCCAACTGGACACAGAGTCCATTACATTCGTGATATTACAGCTCTCTGAATAACTAAAATACTGAGATGTATACGTGATATCATTTTCATGATGATAGGAGTTAAAGCACGTTATTAAACATGTGTTTCACTTCGATGAAATAATTTATTGCAGCAGTACTCAGGGCGGCTCTAGGCTTGTGGTGGCACTGGGCAGAGGAAGAATCGGTGGCTCCTTCGCCGCCAATGTCAGTAAGGTAGCTTATGCACGGTGGATGGCCACGTCCGTTGCGACACTGCATAGCAGCCTCGTGCTCATGACACAAGCATTTATCTTTTGCCGAAATTTGTCGCTGCGTTTTTAGCTGTGTTGTTATTTTCTCTTTCTGTTTTATATTCAATATATATTGGCGTAGCCGTCACTGCAGTCAGTGCTTTTCTTTCTCCCTAGTAACCGATCGCCACACAATCAGCTCTGTAGTAGACGTTAAGCCATCTGTAAGCTTAGCGCCGATTCTTCAAAGCGTTTAAAGAACATTGAAATATCTTCGTAGTACATGTTTAATTATTCTATCCTTCACGACACTCCCAGTGAAGAATATAGATTATTTAAATGAAGTTAAAGTTTTATGTGTATAATTTAACAAACATATTTTGCTGCATTTCACCTTAAAATGATATCGTCATCATATGTAAATACGCGCTTTATAAAGTGGCTCAGGTTGTGAGATATTATAACTGTAGTGCAAGTTTACAGTGTGGTGATTGTACTTATAAGTACAAACCGTTCTACAAGGAGCAATTGATTGAGTGCATTTAAAGTTCTTGGGATTAAACTGTTTCTGAACCGCGAGGTCTGTACAGGAAAGGCTTTAAAACGTTTTGCAGTGGCTGAGACAGCGTGTCCTTGAAGCTGTATACCGATAATTCTCTTTCCGATCAGCTGCTGCTGTGATTCACACTCAGATACAGTGATATAAATACTCCGAGTGCTGCAGTGAGAGTAATATGGAAAAAGATGATCCGCTGTGGCAACTCCTAACGGGAGGAGCTGAAAGAAGAAGAAGAAAAATAAGAAGAAGAGGAAGGTGCAGTGAGAGCAACAACGCTAAAGCAGTTATGGTATTTGGAATACTATGGCTGTTCCCTGGACCATTATATTGTTACGAGTTAATTACAATCAGATGCATTACACTAATAAACAATATACGGTTAGTTTCTGTGTATTTATAAAGCCGCGTCATGAAAATAATGAGTAATCACACAAGAACAGTACCATTGCTTTGACGCTGGGTGCCGGCAGTTTGCAAAACCGAGCGGAGAACTTGCGTCCGACAAGATATGAGGTACCGTGGAAAAGTGCGTGGCTTTACGCCAAGTGTAGGTTTTATACATCGCGATTTGAACGTGAAAAAGTTCATACGCAACATTTCTGTGCGTACGCACTGTTTATACATGAGGCCCCAGGTCTTCAAAATATTTTACATTCAGTGACAAGGATATAAATAGCACATTACAGCTACAACCTCCTGGAAACTTAAACAATCTGTCTACTGCCATTGCCAGACTTTCATTAAACAAGCCAAGCATTAAACTGCTAAAAGCAATTTAAGCAATTCCTCCCCTACTGTGACCAATTCCACACTCATGTAGCAGTAGACAGCTGATTACATATGGCAAACAGAAACACATTTCGTATTCAACAGAATTTATGCATACTGGAATATTACACAGTTTTCCCTCAACTAAAGCTGATTGACTTTTATAAGTTCACATCAGTTTCCATACCAGAGTTATTATCTAGGCACTACTGTGTAATTATTTTCTTAGACATGAAAAAACAGCTTTGGTGGCTTCATATTTAAATTTTTGAGATATAGTATAGTGTATTGAGATGTATCAGATAGAAACATATTTGATTATGTTAAACAGTGTTATATCTTAAGAAGCACACAAATGTAACTGACTTTTGTTTGTCTCTTTTGCAGCCTGCATTACAAATTGTGCTTGGACAAACTGGTTTGATGAGCACTACCCAAATAATGAAGGAGAATATGAATTAGTACAAAATATTAAAGGTCTAAATTGTGAAAAAATTGAGAAGGTGGAATGCAGATCTGTCCCATTCCCTGACATAAGCCTAGAGGATCTGGGCCAAACAGTCACATGTGACAATAAAGGACTGACATGCCACAATAAAAATCAGACAAAGTTCCCACCAAAATGTTATAACTATGAAATCCGAATATGGTGCTGTCAATGTGGAACAACCACCACAGTAACTACCACACCATCAACTACCACCACCACAACCACAGAAAGTACAACAACTCCAACCACCACAACAACAACAGAATCTACAACAACTACCACCACAACAACAGAATCAACAACAACTCCAACCACCACCACAACAACAACAGAATCCACAACAACTCCAACCACAACCACAGAAAGTACAACAACTCCAACCACCACCACAACAACAGAATCAACAACAACTCCAACCACAACCACAGAAAGTACAACAACTCCAACCACCACCACAGCAACAGAATCTACAACAACTCCAACCACAACTACAGAAAGTACAACAACTCCAACCACCACCACAGCAACAGAATCTACAACAACTCCAACCTCCACTACAAGTAAGTAGACTTCGATCAAATATTTTTAAAGCATCAGATCTTAATTTCTGTATAGTGGCAGATACTAAATATTCTGCATATAATCTTATGATGGTTCCACAAAATTTTTTAAATATTTTTTTTTCATTCAAGTTGCATTCAGTCACCACATTTTGTTGTAGTGTTGCACTAACAGTGTTTAAAGCATAACTCCTAGTTGTTTAATGTTATTTTCTGACACATAATTTAGTATTAGTTATTGCATTATTAGACATTCATTTTACATTTTGTAGCAGTTGTAACTGCAAGTGACTGTAGGTCAGATAAACCTGTATTCAGAATTCTAAAAAGACAAGTTTAGTATTTTTCAAGATGGTGCTATTCAAGCAGAAACAATAACCTTGATGATTTTTAAAATTTTATTTCAGCATAAACCACCAAATATTTTTTGTTTCCAGTTAAGAGCCCAAGAAAGCGTTTTCTTAAACTGCAATATTTAAGTTAACATAGTTATGAAGACTATGGATGGTTTCCACATACCCTCAGCTTTGTCTGAGACACAGACTCTTCAACTAAATTTCTTGTGAAGCTCGTTATCATGTTGCGAAATGAGTACTGAACTTAGTGAGAAGCTCATATTGCTGTAACCAAAGCATAAACTAACTGCTTGTGCTATTTCATTCCTTTCCATTTGGTTTGCACTTCTCTACAATTTTTTTTCTTTGTTAGTAACTGGAGAATTTTAAAGCTTTTTCAGTAATGTGATACAGAGGGTTTTACTTTAAATGCTAATACCTTCATGTACAGTAATATCTGGTTATTTCATAAAAAATATTTGAAAAGAATTGGGAACAGTTTCTCAAGTGACTTATTAAGAAAGTATTAATTGTCAGCGTGCCAGTAAGAATTTTCAGAAATGAACCCCTGCAAATAACAGTAGGCCACTAGTACAGGCGCGTCCTGTGTACAGAATATGGGGCCTTGTTATTTCTCTGATAGTGTGCATCAGCAGTACATACATATATGAGTTGATATTTTGTTTTTTTAAATTACTTTTTAACAGCACTTTGACACTTTAGGCACTGGACATTTGCATTGCCTCTGTCCCCACATCTTCTTCTCCCAGCTTTTTAAACATACATTTACTTGTTTCCTCTTTCTCGTTTCCTTTCCTTCTTACATTGCACATTGTACTGGTAATCAGGTGTTTTAAGTACATGTTTGTCTTCATATACTATTAAAGCTATACTGACCCATCCATCCATCCTTCCATCCTCTTCTGCCCATCCGAGGTCGGGTCGCGGGGGCAGCAGCTTGAGCAGAGATGTCCAGACTTCCCTCTCCCCGGCCACTTCTTCCAGCTCTTCCGGGAGATTCCCAAGGCGTTCCCAGGACAGCCGGGAGACATAGTCCCTCCAGCGTGTCCTGGGTCTTCCCCGGGGCCTCCTCCCGGTTGGACGTGCCCGGAACACCTCACCAGGGAAGCGTTCAGGAGGCATCCTGATCAGATGCCCGACCCACCTCATCTGACTCCTCTCGATGTGGAGGAGCAGCGGCTCTACTCTGAGCCCCGGATGACTGATCTTCTCACCCTATCTTTAAGGGAAAGCCCAGACACCCTGCGGAGGAAACTCATTTCAGCCGCTTGTATTCGCGATCTCGTTCTTTCGGTCACTACCCATAGCTCATGACCATAGGTGAGGGTAGGAATGTAGATCGACTGGTAAATTGAGAGCTTTGCCTTACAGCTCAGCTCCTTTTTCACCATGACAGACCGATGCAGAGCCCGCATCACTGCAGATGCCGCACCGATCCGCATGTCGATCTCACGCTCCATTCTTCCCTCACTCATGAACAAGACCCCTAGATACTTGAACTCCTCCACTTGGGGCAGGATCTCTCCCCCAAACCTGAGAGGGCACTCCACCCCTTTCCGGCTGAGGACCATGGTCTCGGATTTGGAGGTGCTGATTCTCATCCCAGCCGCTTCACACTCAGCTGCGAACCGATCCAGAGAGAGCTGAAGATCACGGCCTGATGAAGCAAACAGGACAACATCATCTGCAAAAAGCAGTGACCCAATCCTGAGTCCACAAAACCGGACCCCCTCAACACCCTGGCTGCGCATAGAAATTCTGTCCATAAAAGTTATGAACAGAATCGGTGACAAAGGGCAGCCCTGGCGGAGTCCAACTCTCACTGGAAAAGGGCTCGACTTACTGCCGGCAATGCGGACCAAGCTCTGACACCAGTTGTACAGGGACCAAACAGCCCTTATCAGGGAGTATGGTACCCCATACTCCCGGAGCACCCCCCAAAGGATTCCCCGAGGGACATGGTCAAACACCTTTTCCAAGTCTACAAAACACATGTAGACTGGTTGGGCAAACTCCCATGCACCCTCCAGGATTCTGCTAAGGGTGTAGAGCTGGTCCACTGTTCCGCGGACGAAAACCACACTGTTCCTCCTGAATCCGAAGTTCGACTATTTGACGGACCCTCCTCTCCAGAACCCTCAAATAGACTTTTCCAGGGAGGCTGAGGAGTGTGATCCTCTGTAGTTGGAACACACCCTCCGGTCCCCCTTTTAAAAGAGGGGGACCACCACCCCGGTCTGCCAATCCAGAGGCACTATCCCCGATGTCCATGCGATGTTGCAGAGACGTGTCAACCAAGACAGTCCTGCAACATCCAGAGCCTTGAGGAACTCCGGGTGTATCTCATCCACCCCCAGGGCTGTGCCACCAAGGAGTTTTTTGACCACCTCGGTGACCTCAGCCCCAGAGATGGGGGAGCCCACCTCCGAGTCCCCAAGGTCTGCTTTCTAATTGGAAGGCATGTTATTGGGTTTGAGAAGGTCTTCGAAGTACTCCCCCAACCGACCCACAACATCCCGAGTCGAGGTCAGCAGTGCACCATCCCCACCATATAGGGTGTTGACACTGTACTGCTTCCCCCTACTGAGACGCCGGACAGTGGACCAGAATCTCCTCAAAGCCGTCCGAAAGTCATTCTCCATGGCCTCCCCAAACTCCTCCCATACCCGAGTTTTTGCCTCAGCAACCACCGAAGCCGCATTCCGCTTGGCCTGTCGGTACCTATTTGCTTATACTGGCCCTATACTGTATATATACAGTAACTGAAAAGCTGCACAAGTTATCACTTAATGTAGTTTGCCAACTTCATTTAGTGAAGTCCTGCCAAGCCAATATCCGTGTACCAAGCTATGCAAAGTTCCATTTTGCCTATTTTATAAGCAATGTATATTACTTGATGATGAACTACTTTACAAAAAGCAGACAATGTAAACACTGGCGCCATTGTGTTCTATACACTATTTCTGATGAGCTGTAATAACTATGATTTTGAGAAAGTTACTCTGACTTTTTAAAAAGGCATTGTGAAAAAGTGTGCTACTGTTGCATTTTTAAGTGAAATATTGTACCTAAAGTGGAAATTTTTCAATGGAATGTTGAAGATAAAAATAAACTCATGTAAAATATGCGATATAGTATATAGTAATATGTATAATAATGAACAGGGAGGATTTAATTCAAATGAAATCTGTGGAGTGGGAACTTACTGAATAAACTGTCATAATGCTGAATCCCTCTCACAATGCAGCTCTGGAAATTTTATCAGATGCTGCAAGCTTTTACATAATAGTTCATGTTATCAAAATGTTGATTTGCAGTCTAAAAATTATAACAGATGCGCTCGAGCTGTTGGAAAACAAACTGCCCAATGTTATGTATAATATCACATTTTATATACGGAAAAGGCACACTTCAGTACAAGGAAACAAACTCTGTTGCAGCAGCCCAGGTCTTAAAAATGTTTTATATTTAATGACAAGGATATAAATAACAGCACATTACAGCTACAACCTCCTGGAAACTTAAACAGTCTGTCTATTGCCATTGCCATACTTACATTAAACATGCCAAGCATTAAACTACTAAAAGCAATTTAAGCAATTCCTCCCCTACTGTGACCAATGGCAATTCCGCATTCAAGTAGCAGAAGACAGCTGATTAGATAGATAGATAGATAGATAGATAGATAGATAGATAGATAGATAGATAGATAGATAGATAGATAGATAGATAGATAGATAGATAGATAGATAGATAGATAGACCGGGTGTTAAAATCCACATACTGGGAGAAGGCAGGTAATGTTTTGTCCAGCGTTACATGGTTAAAGTCTCCAGCGATTAGCACAAGCGCCTCTGGGTGCTGCGTTTGTAAATTAGCAACTGCGGAATGGATTACGTCACTCGCTATGTCCGCGTTCGCTCGAGGGGGGATGTAAACAATAACAATGGCAAAACATGTGGCAAACAGAAACACATTTCATATTCTGCAGAATTTATGCATACTGGAATATTACACAGTTTTCCCTCAGCCGAAGCTGATTGACTTTTATAAGTTCAGATCAGTTTCCATACCAGAGTTATTATCTAGGCACTACTGTGTAATTATTTTCTTAGACATGAAAAAACAGCTTTGGTGGCTTCATATTTAAATTTTTGAGATATAGTATAGTGTATTGAGATGTATCAGATAGAAACATATTTGATTATGTTAAACAGTGTTATATCTTAAGAAGCACACAAATGTAACTGACTTTTGTTTGTCTCTTTTGCAGCCTGCATTACAAATTGTTCTTGGACAAACTGGTTTGATGAGCACTACCCAAATAATGAAGGAGAATATGAATTAGTACAAAATATTAAAAATCTAAATTGTGAAAAAATTGAGAAGGTGGAATGCAGATCTGTCCCATTCCCTGACATAAGCCTAGAGGATCTGGGCCAAACAGTCACATGTGACAATAAAGGACTGACATGCCACAATAAAAATCAGACAAAGTTTCCACCAAAATGTTATAACTATGAAATCCGAATATGGTGCTGTCAATGTGAAACAACCACCACAGTAACTCCCACACCATCAACTACCACCCCATCAACTACCACCACCACAACCACAGAAAGTACAACAACTCCAACCACCACCACAACAACAGAATCTACAACAACTCCAACCACCACTACAACAACAGAATCCACAACAACTCCAACCACCACCACAACAACAGAATCTACAACAACTCCAACCACCACCACAACAACAGAATCTACAACAACTCCAACCACCACCACAGAAAGTACAACAACTCCAACCACCACCACAACAACAGAATCTACAACAACTCCAACCACCACCACAGAAAGTACAACAACTCCAACCACCACCACAACAACAACAGAATCTACAACAACTCCAATCACCACCACAACAACAGAATCTACAACAACTCCAACCACCACTACAACAACAGAATCTACAACAACTCCAACCACCACTACAACAACAACGCCAACAACTACCACAACTCCAACTACAACAACAATCTCTACTACAAGACCACAATTATGTGTAGTAAGTAAAGGGAACTTTTGTTTTTGCCTACAATTTTTTATGGCTAGATATAGTAATTTCAGATCGATTTCTAAATATTACAGGTGATTACATTACCACCAGATATTTAATAATCTTATCTTTAGTCCCTTGTGCTATTGTAGAATAAACAGTTTTGTGCTTAAAATATTTATGTAATTCTGTGATATTAGTTATTCATGTTTGCTTGATTGCATCACTTTTAATATGTTTTAGAAATGTACTAACATTAAGTCCGAGGACATCATTACTTTCTATTACCCATTGTCTACAGCACAACTTCCTAATATTACAATGTATGATTATATATCTGTTAATAATTTAAAACTGAATACTTTTCCAATTTGTTTGTGTCTAAATAAAGGAGCTGTAGAGTTATACACATGCAAAGAGCCTCACTTACATACAGTATCTAGGTAAAATGCAGGTTACTGTAAACAACTGTGGGCACTGAAGTCCAGAAGCAATTCTCTAGACTGTGCTCTCTTGTTTTTTTCAATTAATGGTAAATTATTTAATGGATTTAACACCCAAATGTAAAATATGACATAGATGTAGACAATTACAGTTAATTTTACTACATAATTTCAAAAACATTAATTTATCTTTATTTTTATTACAATGAAGTGCAGCAGTCAGACACACATTTTAAACAAAGTACATTCACACAATAAAGCACCAAATACCATTCATATTCTTGCTGACAATTTAGTTATTACGGATATAACAGTAAGAAACTACAATAATTTTTTTGCAATTGACAGCTTTTAATTGTTCAGGTGAAGCATAACTAACAGTACTTAAGCATTAAGACACAGTTTCAAAACTCAAGACAAAAATTACACCCAATCATTTTTTGTAAATTACAGAAAGCTGAGCTAGATAGAAAGCAGTTCTTAAATACCCCTCATATGACAATAATGTTTTACAAGTCTTTTGGTGCTTTTCAAAATGCAATTTTCTTAATTTTCAGTACATTCTTTCCTCACTAAGATTTTGTTTTTTTCTTTCAAATACTAGCCTGGAGAGATTTTTGAGATCTGTAACTGCACCACAGTAAAGTGTCTTGAAAACAACACCCTGCAGTATATTCCTTATAATTGTACCCCACCTGAGAAATTCACTTGTGCAAGTGGACGGCCCTCTAACACTGTAATGGATGAAAAATTCTGCTGCAAAGTAGAGGTTTGTGATTGTGAGTATCTGTTAAACCTTCTACTGTTTAAAGGCAGTGATACTTAAGTTGGATTAAAGTTGTCAAAACAGAAAATACTAATAAAAAATTAGGTAAACTAGTTTTCAAATCATTGACTGCAGAGTCACAGAGTATCATAAACTATTCTCTTGTCCTCTGTTTATATGATCTTTTCCTGCATGTCTATTCTAAACAAATATTACTCATTTTTAGGAAGTGTTTATTTATTGAATTGATTACTAGTGTCAATTTCTGTAAGTCATTAATAAGACTTTCCATAAGAGTGACAGAATACTGTTTGTTTTGTTCTCATGTGGCTTTTGCTATAAAACTAACGTCACTGTAAAGAAAAACGATATAAATTAGAGAGGGAAAAATATGTATTTCTATAAGCATGGTTCTTTATATCTAAACACAAAAGAGTGCAAAACCATACAAAAAATAAGTAACAGACTAAGCATTCTGCTTTAGCTTTCTAGTTTTCCAGATTTAGCTTCCATTTGATTTTATTAGTGAGATCTGCTCCTTTCTCTTGATGCTTTTGTTTGTGTTTTTAGTCAAAATACAGCTCTGTTATTAATCCCTGTAGTACTAATGCAGAGTTAGTGTTACCAAATGTTACCATAAGAGAAATCACATGTGTGATTTACATTTTAAGCTGGCAAAAATTCTAAACTGCACCTAACAAACATATTGATTAATTATGTTTCAAAGTAAACTTTTAAAAGGATTTCAAAGGGGTGCAACATTCAAAGCAGGACTCCAAGAAGAGAAACAGAATAGAGAGGTGTCATTAACTATTCACAGTCATTGTAATAGTTATATTTTTGAACAGATGGCCATTAAAGAGAGGTGTAAAAGGAATAGCTAATCAGCCATTCTACTCACAACATGATAGGCTAAAGTAGTGAATGTATGGTCTGAATTTAAAAGTTCAAATTGAATGGGAATCTCTTATACAAGCAGACAGATCATCTAATAAATCTGGTCCCATTTTTGAAATCCCACATTTCTTTTACTAATGTTTGGAATCTAAAGAAGACAAGCCACCATCATCTTCAGATTGTAACATATGCTCTGGTTTGTAATTAATGATAAGTTAAGTTAAGCAGAACCTTGGCCATTAAAGTTTTATATGTAAGAAGGAGGATTTTAAAATCAGCCCTAAACTTAACTGGAAGCTGTTGTAAAGACATAGGAACTAACGTTATGTGGTTATACTTTCTAAATCTTGTAAGTGTTCCTGATGCAGCATTTTGAATTACCTGAAAGCTACATATAGAACAATTTGAAACAGTCCGTGAATAAAACATTGCAGTAGTCAGTCCTTTTAGAAATAAATGAATCCATTAATTTCTAAGACTCCTCCATATTTTGAATACTCTAGTCTACAGATGGGAATAAGGCACAGATGACAGAGCATGCTTCCATGACAGCCCATTGTACATACTTCATGCTTGTTGTTTAAGAAAGCCTTGAGTTCCACTGCCATCTAAGGCAAAGCCAACCATTCAAGCTTTTTCTTTTGCAGTTGAAAGTTTTACACAACAAAAATCAATAATTCATTTTATACTTTTAAATGAAACAGAATAATATTGAATATCTGCTGCTTTCAGGTTACTGCACTGGCTTTGGAGACCCACATTACATTACATTTGATGGAGAATACTACAGTCATCAAGGGAACTGCACCTATCTGCTAGTAGAAGAGATTCGTCCCAATTATGACAATTTCAAGATTTACATTGATAACGTTCATTGTGATATTCGTGACCGAGTGTCTTGCCCACGCTCCATCATTGTATCCTTTGAATCCCAGGTCATTGAATTGAAGAACATGGAAACAAATGGGCGTGTAAAACTGAAGGTAAGTGTGCAACATGCCTGTATAGACTGCAGCTTCCTTAGGTATTTTGGCCTGCAGTAACCTGCCTTCTGTGCATCCTGTATTGTTTTCTGTCCAGTCAGATGAGGCACCTTATATTTCATCACTGTTTCTTTTGTCACTTCTTTCACCTTACAATTCATAGCTCAGCTCTTTCAACCAAGGAGCATCCTGTGCATCTTGAGAACAATGCAATATCCAATCTTTTCCAACTTTTAGGACATGGGTAAAAGTCATTCAGATTGTTTTAGAACATAAGAATATACACAACATTCACAAATGAGAGGAGACCATTCAGTCATTCAGGCTCCCTGGGTTTCAAAATAGCTAAGTTGTCCCAATATGTCATCCAGATACTTAATAAAAGTTGCATCTGCTTCAACAATACAAAGTTTGCCAGAAATTCCTGTGACTATTTGTGTAAAGAAGTGCTTCCTGGTTTCAGTCTTTCACATCTCCATAGCTTCCATTGGTGCCTTCAAGTATGTGATTTATATTTGTTGTTGCCTTTACTTGGCTTTTACTGCTGTTTTTAATTTTAAATTTTAATGTTACTATTCATGTTCTCAAAGCTGTAACTTACAGCATTCCCTACATTGTGACAGATCTAAATGAAGGAGAACAGCATTTTGTTTTACTGTCTTTAACTCCAGATATATAGTAGTAGTAATAGTAAAAGCAAGGCCAATCAGTAATTTTTTTGCTTTATGTAGCACCATTCATACTGCTTAATATCACAAAGTGCTTTACAAAGCAAAGAAGAGTGCAAGTCAAAGTATCAAAGACAGTATATTTTAAACTGGAACATTTGTAAACACAGTCGTCTTAGTTGGTGGGTGGTGCTGTAATTATTGATTATGATTTAACACATCTTGAATCTCCTTTAATGTTCAAATGTTCTAATTATTATATTTTTGAATAGATTGTGTTTTACATATTGTAATGTGAACTTAATCTCAATGAGATGAAGAAAATTAAAGGTTCCTGAACAACAAATAATAAAATATGGTAAATTTTGATTAAAGTAGCTACAGTTGGTTGAGCTTGATAGCCTGTTTTCATCAAAAATAAATTCTATGAGTTCACCACTTACACAACCAATATTCATTCCGATTAGACCTGTTACTGTGAGCAAACTGGTTGACTTGCATTGTTTGACCTTCCCTACATTCTTGCAATTACTTCTTTTTTGTCAGGTATTTGTGAACAGTAAAGAAGAGCACCTGCCATTCAAGAGATTTGGAATGAAGGTTTACAGCTCAGGTCTCAACCTCATTCTTGAAATCCCAGAAGCAGAAATAGAAGTGACCTTCAATGGAGTGGCCTTTACAATTAAGTTGCCTTACCAGAAATTTGGAAACAATACTCAAGGACAATGCGGTATTGTCTTTTTTTTGTTTCTTGATAACTTAAATTTGCATAATACATTATTTTTGTTTTAGTTTTGCAATCTTTGATAAATAAGCTGCTTAAGGAAACAGACCACTTTTACAGTTTGCTTGTGATGGATCAGTATTAAAATTTTGATTTTGGTATCAACACCAGCGATTGGACCTCAATACTGGTACCAAAACAAATTCCAAAGCAAATAACGGATGACTAACCCCTGACTCCCTCTGTCTCATAGCTGCTTTGTTCCACGAGTCCGCATGCAGACTCTCCTCACTCCTCCACCACACAATCAGACATCTTAATTGTACGTTGCACCCCGAACATCAATAAGAGGATCCTTGTCATTGGACTATTCAGCAGGTTTACATTAATATAAATTTGAAAAGAGGAGTTTTTCGTGGGTCTGAATTGAGTTACCCCTTGGAGTTCTAATCACGTTTGTAAGTGACAGTGAGGTGCTTAAAAATTATTATTTTCTTTTATTTCATTCCTCCAACCTGCATGCACGCACGCCTCCCTGTCCTGCTGCACAATTTTACACCTCCCTTGTGTACCGCACTCCATAAATTAATAAGAGGAGCCTCCCTTTTAAATGATTTGGCTTGTTTACAAATAAATAAACTTGAAAAGCGGTCTGGGCCCTTTGCTGCTTTGATAAAATCAAACAGCATGTGGTTCCCCTTGGAGTTTCAGTCATGCTAAAGAGAAATAACTGCACTGAAAATTTCCATTTATTTCTGGTGCCAAAATTAATGAAATGCATGAAACGTACCATTTAAAAAAAAAACTTTTTCAGTACCAGTACACCACACAACCCTGATACACACAGGTATAGACAGCACCCTTTATAATGTTTGGGACACAAATATATTTTTCCTTGATTTACCCCTCTGCTCCACAGCTTAAAATTGTAAATCAAACAACTCAGAGGTGATCAAAGTGCACATTACAGACTTTAAGGGTATTTGTATGCATTTCAGTCACAAAATGTAGAAATTACATGGTCATGGAAAAAAGTGTCTTTGACCCAAACATTTTGGAGGGCGTCCTGTGTGAGTATATATATTTTTTGGATTTGATAGAATAGTTTAGCAGAGAGGAGTTCATATAATCCTTACAAATAAATTATTCTTTTTGGAAGACAACTAATCGTTTGATAGAAAAGTAATTAACCTGATATTCTGTGGTGTCTCAGGAACCTGCAACAACAACAGAGCTGATGACTGCCTACTGCCAGGTGGACAGCTTGTGGACAGTTGTGAGGTGATGGCGGATTACTGGCTTGTGAACGACCCCAATAAGGCTCATTGCACCCCTCCAACGCTGCTACCAACTGTCCCTCCATCAAAACCTACTGTGAAACCCACTGGTGTACCATGCACTGCCAACTCCCTCTGTCAGATTATCAAAAGCAGGTACTTTGGGCATTTTTCTTCTATAGATGTACTGTATTGAATCTTAGGGTTAAAAGATTATTCAAGAAAAACAAACAATAGATCTAGAAAATAAGGTTTTATTATGGAGACATTGGATTGTTTAGATTATTACAAGTTGCTGATTATTTAAAACTTTTACACCTCACAACTCAGGGTGCCATCTGTCCTTTCTTTAGTTAAGCTCTCTGTCTACGCATTTATTTAATTAATTTTCATTTTTTGAATCAATAAATGGAGCCAAGTACAAAACAAATGCCACTTTCAATGTACTGATTAAGGAAAAAATTAAGAAATGCAGACCAGAAAGATTTAAGTGCCATACACTTGACTTTTCTTTTTCTAAGAATTCATTTCTTGTCTCATCTGAACACCTTAGATCAATGGATTTCATACATGGTGCTGTGGCACTGCTAGATAGGTTGACATTCTTAAAATCATATATTATTCAAACTTTTTAAATTGTTTTAAATCACTTTTAAATAAACACAACTTAAAAAATAATGTTCAGGGTTATATCAACGTAGCTATAGCCTAGAAATATCACCTGGCATTTCATCACATATCCTTCAGCCACCTCCTTTAGTTAAGGATTTGATTTGCTTTGATCGAAAAGTTCTACCATTATTCAAAATCACACAATGTGATTACTGTACTGTTAGCACTAATCAAGATCCATGATCATGCTCCACTTCATAGAATTATGTTTACATTAGTGGGAGACCCTGACCTTGTGATACAATAATATGGGGGTCCATGCCTTACAAACGTGTGGGAACCTGTGGCCTAGAATATGGAATCCTGGGCAGACCTCCTTGCACACTTAGACTTTAAACCTCCTTTCAGTCCTTCAGTCTTTGCTAACAGAGCATACCATGAAGAATGCTAGCTTACCCTAAACACGCTGTTGTAATTTAGATTTTCTTTGTATTGTTTCTTTTTAGCAATATTCTGCTCCATACCATTCTGTAATTTGGGATATCTGTGTCATCTGCCTTTAATGATTGACATACAGTAGCCAAGTTGACACCATCGGCCCACTCCTGTACATCTTATTTGGTTAGGCTCCGGGTTTCTGGTTTAGCTTAGTGTTTCCTGCACATTATTCATTAATTCTGATTTAATCTCATGATTTGAGATACATTATCATGCTCATAACTCATTTCTTGACAATTTCTATATCTTCTGGCATACCAGTGTTATATGACTTTTTTAACACATTTTGCGGTATCTTCTCTAGATATCCCCTTTAAATGAAATCTTTGATATGTATAGGTTATCTGTTATAATCTTATTCTTTGATATATTTAGCTCTTCTAGATTATACCTTTTACCTAATCAATCAAAGACTTATAATGTGGCTAATTCTCTGATATAATGTGGCTAAAAAGGTCTCTTATAATCAATTATGCAAAATTATGTAACATTTCTAGTCTATGTGTGGTTTGTGTTATATCCAAGTCTACTGATTTGTAAAATCTTTAGTATTAGTAAAACACCTTCTATCTTAACTGTGAATTTAAAGTTGTACATCTGCTTTACTAGCAGCACTACAGTTAGGGCAACTATGAAAGTTCAAATAATTTTAAAGAAGGCCGCATGACATTCTGTTTTCTTTACAGTGTGTTTGAAGACTGTCACAAATTACTGTCTCCAGATCCTTACTATAACGCTTGTATTTTTGATGGCTGTCAAATGCCAGACACAGATATTGAGTGTTCCAGTCTACAAAACTATGCTTCCATGTGTTCCAGCGTGGGTGTTTGTTTGTACTGGAGAAATTTCACCAACAACAGATGTCGTATGTATAATATTTTACTAAAATCATAATGTTTTTGAGGTGGCATCACTCTCTTAACTATACAATTACAGTAGGTAATCTCACATGTTAAATTATTTAAATTGAGGACTAAATCGATTAAACGCCCAGTGGTGTGTTTTGTGTCATAAGTTGATTTAACCCGCAGCATCTAAAGGAAAGGTATTTGGAGGTGCAAGAATATATTAAAAATTCACAGGTAAATTACTTTTAATTTGTATTTTTTAACAATCAAATTTTCTTTTATTACTTAATATATCCTTCATAATGTTAACAGCTTTTAAATTCAACAAACATGAAGATTTTTTTTTTAAATAAGACGAGACAGGGTACAACAGCAGTATAATCCTGTAAACTTTTGCTATTTCTTATGTAATATCTTTTTCCTTTTCAGCATCCACCTGTCCAAAAACGAAAATATATAAGCCCTGTGGACCAGTGGAACAAGACACTTGTACACAACGGTTAGTGTTGTTATTTTGAACAGTGTTGTCTCAAGAATGATTTTTTGGCACTTTTTAGAAAAAGCAAGGTTACTTTGTCAATAGAATTTTGCCTTTTTAAATATTTTACATTTTTGCAGCAACGCCTAACGAGTAATGTCTGAATAGCAAACAATAAATAAACAAAAAATCACATAGGCCTTTTCTTCAAATCTTGTAATTTACTTGAAGGAAACTATTTATGGTACGTGCAGAATGTCTACATGTAACATACGTATATAAACTTGCTTAATCCAATGTCACAATTGGGATCTATCTCAGCAGCATCAGGCAAAAGACAGGGACCACCTATGAAATCATACTTTTAGAAGCACTCACACTTTTGCAGATCAGGGGCCTCATGAATAAAAAGTGTGTACGCACAGAAATTTTGCATATGAACGTTTCCATGTTCAAACGCGATGTATAAAACCTAAACTTGGCGTAAAGCTATGCACATTTCCACGGTACCTTATACCCTGTCGTATGCAAGTTCTCCTCTCGTTTTTGCAGACTGGTGGCACCCAGCATCAAAGCAGTGCAACTGTTGCTGTGTGGTTTATCTTTCTTTTTCAGATCCACATTAGTGATGCGGCTTTTTTAAATACACTGAAATTAATCGCATATTGCTTATTAGTTTAATGCATCTGATTGTAATTAACCTGTAACAATATACTGTAATGGTCCACGGAATGGCCAAACTATTCTAAATACCATAGCTGCTTTAGCGTTGTTACTCTCACTGCAACTTCTTTTTCTTCTTACAGCTGCTCCCTTTAAAAGTTGCCACAGCAGATTATCTTTTTCCATATTATTCTCACTGTACCACTCAGAGTATTTTTATCACTGTATCTGAGTGGGGAATCACAGCGGCAGCTGATCGGAAAGAGAATTATCGGTATACAGCATCAAGCACGCGCTGCCTCAGCCACAGCAAAACGTTTCAAAGCCTTTCCTGTACAGACCTCACGGTTCAGAAACAGTTTCATCCCAAGAACTATAAACGCACTCAATATATTGCTCCTTGTAGAACTGTTTGTACTTATAAGTACAATTACCTCACTGTTAACTTGAACTACAGTTATAATATTGCACAACCTGTGCCACTTTATACAGCGCATATTTACATATGATGACAATATCATTTTTATGATGAAATGCAGCAAATTATGTTGATTATATTATACAGATAAAACTTTAACTTCATTTAAATAATCTGTATTGTTAATAATTAAACATGTGAGGACACAGTGCTGCAGTGCTAGCAAGTTCACGTATTGTTCCTGCCTGGCGCTGTATATTTGCTGAGGCTGGCGCGACTTTGGAAAGATAGATGGATAGAATAATTAAACACGTACTATGAACATATTTCAGTGTTCCTTAAAAGTTTTGAAGAATCGTCGTTGTAAGCTTACAGATGGCTTAACGTCTATTACAGAGCTGATTGTGTCGTGATTGGGTATTTGGGGAAAGAAAAGTAAGGACAGGAATTGAAGGTTAGTACATTTGAAAGAGCAGTACTGCTACAATAAATTATTTTATTGAAGGTCGCGAATAGCGCAGCAGCATCTTGTGTGAGACATGAACAATCACTGCGCCACTGTGTTCCCATGTTTAATAACATGCTTTCATTCCAATCATCCTGAAAATTATATCACGTATACATATCAGCATTTTAATTATTCAGAGAGCTTTAATATCATGAATGTAATGGATTCTGTGTCCTGTTGGAGGAAGAGAAAGAACGGAAGCATGTAGTGATTCACACACATAGAGCACATAGAAGATCAAATACAAAACAAAGCATTTAACAAGCTACTTTAGTTACGATAGGATTTGAGAAATGAGTAAATTAAATGATTTTAAGATGAAGTTTATGATGTTCTACTTTAATGACAAAATAAACTACGTGATTAAAGTGGAAATTTCGAGATTAAAGTTCGTGCTTTTTTCCCATTGTGTGCCAATTTTTTTTTTTTGTCTGTACCCTAATACACTTTCATATGACACTCAGACGGTGGGCTAAAACTCCCTTTTTCAAGGCAACTTTGATATGTGACTTCTTTTTTATTTCAGGCACTGTGCGAATTTGTGAATGTGAGCTTTCAAGTTTCTCCAACACGCTATGTCATTCGATCAACTTCCTTTTGTTGATTATACCACTGTTTAAACCAACAAATAGTATGTTTTTCCTTTGCCTCCACTTGATATTCGCTGAAATTCTTATATTTTCCCCTGTGCTTTTCCCATTGTCTTTTCACAGAATGCTGAGTATAAGGGCTATTTATATTGATTTGCATATTCAAAGAGACATAATTCTGGGAGGAATTGGGGCGGGACAGCAGGCGCGTGCACGTGCGTTACTTTTCACACTGACCGAGATTTATGTAGCGGACGAACGTGGAAGTTGGAGTACGCACAGATTCCTGCATCTAGATTTTTCTGTGCATAAGCACATTTCGGCTTTTGTGCTTACGTCATGTTATAGTGCGAATTCAACGCACGGCGTTATGCATGAGGCCCCAGGACAGTTTGGAGTAATCATTTAGTTTACCATAAATGTCTTTGATATGTGGCAAAAATAGGTTCACTCAGAAGCAGTCATTAAATTTCCATGAAAACCAGCAGACAAGTGAAATCAGAATAATCATACATCCAAACCATTATATTTATATGTCTGTTCATGATTACAGAAGAATACCACACCTAAAAAGATGCTGACCAGGTTAGATGAAACCAGAGTGAAGTTGGGACACTTCTAGTGCTGCTACAGCACAGCAAGAATATCACTACAATACAGTCTTCAGTAGGCCAGTACTTATGCTAGTGTGATAGGAGACAAATTATTCATCTTTCTCAAGTCATCAATGGTGATGTTGGTTGCTAGAAGGTTTTTTTGCCAATCAAAAAGGATCTATGAAGCTCAGGGAAATAAAACCACTGGAGGTAACATACCACTAGTGAGTAGATATCAGCACTTTCCTACATGGTACCCTATATAGCATTGGTGTGGCTCCATTCACAGCATCTGTTACAATATCAGCCCTTGAGAGGTAGCTACAGTATTACCTCAAGATTGTTGTTGAGCTCAAGCAGCCCAGACTGCTACAGAATGGAATTGTGTCATTTTCTGCAATTTCTGTATTTCTACAGAAATAAGACTATTCTTGAATGGCACACTAGCAAAACAGTGGCTTTCACAGTGTAGGTGCCGTTGTCCAAGTCATCTATTTCCATCTGCTGCCTGTTAATAGTCTGGCATAGGGCTTGGCCGTGGATTACCAGAACCCTTGGCAGTCTAGTAGTGGAAGTTGCTATTAAACACCAAAAACCAACCTCCACTGGGTGAACTATTGCTCTCCAGGCTTGCTGTTCTGTCTCAGCTGATACCTCAGCATGGCACATCTTTTTCCTCTCACTTGAACAACAGTAATGGTGTAATTGCAATTAAATTTAATATTTAGTCTAGTTGGTAGGTTCTATAATAGTACCTCAATACATTTCTACCATTATATGTGTGGTCTCCCATGCATTCTCATATTTGTTAGCAAGAAAATTGATAAATTGATGAGTGAATCTAATAAGTGTGTTTTTACTTACTAACATGTCTTAATATATAGGAAGAGAAAAGACAAAATCACTTGTAATTTGTCAAGTGTCTCAAAAAATTAAAAGGTCAGTTATTCACTGCAAACACAAGCCTCATTCATTTTTAACTATCACATAAGGCATCACTGGTGAGATCTGAAAGTCTAGTCTTGAGGGACATTCAAAAATAAAATAAAATAAAAACAACTTTTAAGTAGTTTATTTTGTCTACAGGTCAACGGAAGTTAGCAAACTGAAGACAGAAGGATGTTTCTGCCCAAATGGAACCACTTTGTTCAGTCCAAATTCTGACATCTGCGTGAAGAAATGTGGTACGTACACATAGGTTCATTTGATTTTCAGATTATGCCGAAATGTACTACTTTAGAGTTATTTAAAAGGTGGTACTAATTTGGCACATAATACATTTCTTGTTTATCTGTCATTGCTCAATAAATATTTTCAAATCACGTACAGTAAAACAGTCAAGCCCAGTTTTCACCAAGCTACTGTATCTGTAGGGTTTTATTTCTAGGCATCTTTTTATTGAAGGGCTCATTCGTGTCTGGTTTCATAAGTCTATTAAAGAATCATGCAAAACTACTTATCAGCCTTTTACAGTATTATTTTTTTCATAAAACTGTGTTCAACTGTTAATTATTTTATTTTGAGCTGTGGAAGTGCTACCTAGTCCTAAAGGTTTTAGAAAGAGGAAAGTCAGACTTAACCAAGGATGGTACATAAAGAATTGTTAAGCCAAATCACAAAACCAAAATGCAGAAGCCAAAGTCATATGTGAATGAGCTTCCAAGCCCCAATATTCCTTTTCCAAACACTTGCTTATTTATTTCAATGTCTTCCTTTGAAGACTACCTGATGTGTGTCACCAGCTTTTACAACCTGTCAGGATAACTTAACTGGCAATGGAGGTTATTATAATAAACAATAAAGTAGGAAAAATGCACACAACCTGCAAAATGGCAGAGCTAATGGAAAAAAAAACAAAATGGCAATATGAAATATTTCAAGAAATAACAATTAATTATGTGTATAAAATCAGTCAAATGATCTTAATGAATTCCTAACACCCACTAATGCGGAAATATGTTAATAATGTGCTCTGTACATCTGAATATTAAAATTTCATGACTTGGTGCAGAAACACACTATTTAAACAGGAATGATGAAGAAACCACCTAGGCAGAATAAAAATCAGTACAGTAAATTAATAAACAAAAGTAGATGCTTGGACATTGTGAGCTTATTATGAGTTGAAAGAAAAGAGCTACAGGTGACTTGTAGCAGTGCGTCATGCTGATTGTAGCTGCGTTTTCCCAAAATTACCAAAGTTCTGCAGCTTCAACTCAAAAAATGGGATTCAACAAAAGCCTTTTTAAAAGTTTAGTTAAGTTTTAAAGTAAAACAGTTCACACAAAAAAAGGAAAAGTAAAATAGCAAAAAAGGAAAAATTAATGTTAAGAAAAGTTCAATTCTAAGCTTAATCTTGTTACATCTCAAATCGTTACTATTTACTTAACATTTCTGAACCATTTCAAAACGGTCAGAAAACTGTATGCTTATCCCATTTCTAAAATTAAAATGGGTCTATCAAGTCCTTCTTTACTGGGACCTGTTCTAGACAACAACTGAGCTTATTATCACACTGTTTCTCAGTTACAGTAAGAAGGTTCTATCTCTTGCTAACTTATAGGGGGAAAGGACTATACCATAAGTTATGACTATGAAGGAAATGTACAGTATATTCTAATCAAATTAAGCAAACATTAATATGAGTTTAACTCAAAACGTTAACTTTCTAAGATTGGCTTTTACACTGATATATATAATGTTTGATTTTGTAGTTTTGCTTTTATAATATCTCAACTCAGTTGTCTACTTATAATTATTACATGATAGCACAATACCCGCGGTTCGCAGTGGTGAAGTACTGCCTTAAAAATTTTATTAAGAAGAAAAGTAAACCTTTTTAAACGGAATGAAAATATTCCAATAATTATTTGTTAAGGATCTCTCTGTATACCACGTTGTCCGTTCGTCCATCTGGTTGTAATATGACCAAGCTGTGTGCTGAGCATACTCTTGAGCATGTAACGTACAGTTGGCCATCTGAAAAGCAATCTTGCTTCAAATCTCACAGCTTGGATTGCTGCTGTCATAATTGGTTTGAGTTTCATGATTTGTTTCAATGACGACAGTATTTGCAGGACTTGTTGTGTTGAAGTGACATTCGGCATCTGTCAAGCATTGTAAGCATACAACCGGTTTCATCGATAACTTTGCATCCACCTTTTGAGAGTTTAAACATTCATAAACATCAAAGTGTCCACTACTGAAATCGTCACCTGTGAATCTAAGATGTTTAAGAGGCATTGGCAGTTGTCCAAAGGTGTAAAATATTTGGCCATTTCGGTGCACTTGAAAGCAACGGCCAAACAATTCAGCGGCAGCCATCAACTCACATGCAGAACCATAGGTGAAGCATTTCATTCTTATAGTGCTCCTGTGTAGTATAATTATCTCCTGTACCGTTCTGTCCCAGTCATTCAATACATAAGACACAATGTTCATCCGGATATCAAGAATGAGCCTGATATGGCTGTGCAATATGTAACACAGAGAATGGAAAAGGCAGGCGCCATCTCCGGGCATGGAAACCACTCGGTAAGTGACAGTTTTTTAATCGATGGTGATCACCTCGATAGACATGTTAATGGGGGTACGGTTGGAATGATAAAGGAAATGGGTACCTGAACAATGTAAAGTAAGGCTAAAATACCTACACAATAACTATAATCGTAATAAACAAACAATAAAACAGTGGAGAAGCTCGCGGATTAAATAAAAAGGCTTCAGTTATCAGCAGGGAGACGTGAATCCCATGGCGAAGCAAGGAAGGGAATGAAGAGACTGGAGTAACGGATGGCCTTATTTAGGCAGACAGACAACAATGTGGGAGGTGTGGGCATGAGGAACCCAACACTGCCTCACACGGCGACCGAGCTGCAGGCTATGGACGTATATATGTACGTAAGTAGGATTCAGTTAGCGTTGGAGATGGGCCCATAAGTAACAAAGACTGTTGGAAAGTTCAATATGGTGGCCGATAATGGCGTCATGCCACTGAAATAAGTACGTACATCAGTTTCGGTTAGCGCAGGGAAACCGCCTACCAAATTTTATGAAGATTGGGCTATAAATAAGAAAGTTCAACATGCCGGACGTTGTCGACCATTATGACCATTACACGTAGAATTTCGAAATGAAACCTGCTTAACTTTTGTAAGTAAGCTGTAAGGAATGAGCCTGACAAATTTCAGACTTCTACCTACACGGGAAGTTGGAAAATTAGTGCTCAGTGAGTCAGTCAGTCAGGGCTTTGCCTTTTATTAGTATAGACTAGCAAAATACCTGCGCTTCGCTGCGGAGAAGTAGTGTGTTAAAGAAGTAATGAAAAAGAAAAGGAAACATTTTGAAAATAACGTAACATGATTGTCAATGTAATTGTTTTGTCACTGTTATGAGTGTTGCTGTCATATATATATATATATATATATATATATATATATATATATATATATACACATATATAAACATATACATATACACATATACATATATACATATACATATATATACACATACATATACATATATATATATACATATCTATATATATATACACACACATACATCCACATATATATATATATATATATATATATATATATATATATATACTAGCAGAATACCCGCGCTTCACAGCGGAGAAGTAGTGTGTTAAAGAAGTTATAAAAAAGAAAAGGAAAAATTTTAAAAATAACGTAACATGATTGTTAATGTAATTGTTTTGTCATTGATATGAGTTTTGTTCTCATATCTATATATATATATATATCTATATCTATATACTGTATATATATCTATATATATATATATATATATATATAGCAAAATACCCGCGCTTGGCAGCAGAGAAGTAAAAAGAAAAGGAAACATTTTAATAATAACGTAACATGATTGTCAATGTAATTGTTTTGTCACTGTTATGAGTGTTGCTGTCATATATATATATATATATATATATATATATATGTACATATATAGACACACACATATAGTATGGGGTGCCAAACAGGCAAATACATTGATTTTGTGAATATCTAAAGTCGGCATCAGAATATATATAAAGCCAAAACTTGAATATATAAAGTCATTCCCGAATATATAAAGTCAAAACTTGAATATATAAAGTCACTGTTGGAATATATAAAGTCAAAACTTGCATATATAAAGTCAGCGTCGGTATACATAAAGTCAGTGCTGGAATATATAAAGTCAAAACTTGAATATATAAAGTCAGCGTCGGTATATATAAAGTCATTCCTGATTATATAAAGTCAACATCGGAGTATATAAATTCACTCCTGAATATATAAAGTGAAAGTTAAAATCTATTGATTGAAACGACTCTGGACTGAACTAAGGTAACAAAAACGTATTCAGAAAAATAACTTAAAAAAACACAGTTTAATGTTTTGAAAATGATGCATGTGCCCTGCCCAGGATTGGTTCCTGCCTTGCACCCAGTGTTGGCTGGGATTGGCTCCAGCAGACCCCCGTGACCCTGTATTCGGATTCAGCGGGTTAGAAAATGGATGGATGGATAGAAATTTAAAGACTAAATTCAACTTCCATTCCTAACAAAGATATTTCTGGCGACTAAATAGAACCCACTTATATCCAAATTCGAGCTATTGAGCTGTCGCCTGCCTGCCTGAATAAGTCACCCTCACTTCGCTCTTACTTTTTTACCATTCATTTAATCATGGCTAGTGGTGGAAAAATTATAAAATGGAAGGAGGATTACACTGAGTAAGGCTTTAACAAAACAATTATTGATGGCGAATTGATTATTCATAAAGCTTCAACTGATGATCTGTTTTTCTGTGTTAACCTCATATTTTTTCATACTTCTTCTCAAACCAAGACGGTAAAATGAATCGGGAAGCGCTGATCAATGTAATCAGTGTACCAGGAAATCATGCATTGGCAGAAGTTCCCCTTTGCTTGTATTGCAAAGTGTGATTAAATGCGTGATTTTTTAACGCGTTATGGAGCACATGCATCGAAGCTTCTCAGCTGTGCTTGTGCTAAGAAAAGGAAACATTTTAAAAATAACTTAACACGATTGTCAATGTAACCTTTTGTAAGTAGTGCCTGGAGGATTCAGTGTGGAGAAACTGTAGAGACAGTGTGTGTATTAACTTGTGGATTTTTCTGTGAGTATTTGGTGGCAGCGTCACAAAGTTGCTTCCGTAACACTGCGTTTGTGTTAGCTGCGGAGCTCAGCTCAGAACGAAATGAGGTGAATGGAAGGGGAGATGATGACGTGACTCCCCCACCCGCCTTAACTGTCAATCCCCCACAAACACAGTCTCTCGGAATTTGCATAAGCACAGCCCTTCAGCTGCAATTTTAACTTAGTTACAAAGTGATCAAAACTCTCGTTTATATCCTGCATCCTCTCATTAAACTTGTATGCCGCATTACCCGTGGGCATGACAAACGCCAGCGGCAGCCTCTCTATGAACTTAATTTAAACTTTAGGTTTATACCGTGCTTTGTTTCCGAAGTAGCAGCACTCATGAATATGGTTGTATATGTCACTCGCTCGCTTCTTATTGTTTCGCTGCCTTCTCAATTATATAATGCATGTTTTCTTCAGCGCTTTTTGGAGCTCTTCCTGGTTTTCTACGCACTGCGTTGACTGTCAGTTCACGTGATTACGTGTGAGGCTTGATGATGTCACACGAAACTAAGCCCCCATGGCTTTCGAGCTCAACTCCATTACAGTAAATGGAGAAAAATTGCTTCCAGTTATGACCATTATGCGTAGAATTTCGAAGTGAAACTTTTGTAAGTAAGCTGTAAGGAATGAGCCTGCCAAATTTCAGCCTTCTACCCACATGGGAACTTGGAGAATTAGTGATGAGTCAGTGAGTGAGTGAGTGAGTCAGTGAGGGCTTTGCCTTTTATTAGTATAGATATATATATATATAGTAAAAGGCGCTATATAGCGCCCAACCCGGCACAGACCACGCAGAGGCACGTGCATAAAACACACAGGCTTTATTCTTTTCTTTCCCCGTGGGCGCACGTCTTCCCCGTGACACACAGGCAATACACAGCCCCAAGCACAAAACACAAACTATAAACAAGCCTTTCTGGCACCACCACTCCTCCCAGGCAACCTCGTCCTCTTCCTCCCGATTCTGGCCAAGAATGAAGGGAGCTTGGCCTGTTTTATAGCCCACCCGGAAGTGCTCCAGGTGCCTGACCTGCTGGTCTTAATTGCACCTCCGGGTGGGGCTGGTAAGTCGTCCAATTTGGCGGCTGGCTCTCCCCAGCACCCCCTAGCGGCCACCCCATCTCCCAACCGGGCTATGGTGGACTCCATGTCCCATGGAGCCACGGGGGAGACTGAGGAAGAACCCACGGCCAGGGAAGCTGCCCCCAGGCGCCCCGGGGGAGGCATTGCACTGTCCATGGTGGCTCCCCCGGGACGTATGCAGCAGAGGCGTCCCGGCCGGGCATGAGACCCGGCTGTCCGTCACAATATATATACTGTATATCTACATATATATACACATACATATGCACACATATATACCCTTCGGGGTGCGAGCAGCTGTTGCTGGGGGTGCCAGAATCCATCGAGGAAGAAAAATGAAAAACATTATTTGTAAAAAATCTTAATTTATCTGTCCATTCCTAAATAATTAAATGAAAGGCTATTTCGTATCAGTGCAATATGCTGCTTGTTAAAACGGATGACTCCCGCTCTTACATGCACTTAGTGCTGCATGGTAATGTTGACTTATTTTTATTTTTTATTGTGTCGTCTATTTTTCTATTCTTCATTTTGTAAAGCACTTTGAGCTACATTTTTTCTTGTATGAAAATGTGCTGTATAAATAAATATTGTTGTTGTTGTTATCGTATCTGTTCAAGTTCTATTTAAATTTTAAATATAAGTAATTTTTATTTAGTCGACAGAAATATGTTTGGTAGGAATGTAAGTTAAATTTAGTCATCATTGCATACATTTTTCTTCACCATAGAAATTTAAAGACTAAATTTAACTTACATTCCTACCAAAGATATTTCTGTCGACTAAATAGAACCTACTTACATCCAAATAGAACTTGAAAACATATATTTTTTCGAACCTGATCGCGCATTTTAGATCGACTTGACACGCACTACATCGAGCCCGTGTGCTATTGTGCTCTCGCCTGCCTGCCTCAATAAGTCACCATCGCTTTGCTCTTACTTTTTTACCGTTCATTTAATCATGGCTAGTCGCGAAAAAATTAGATAATGGAAGGAGGATTACACTGAGTATGGCTTTACCAAAACAATTATTGATGGTGAATAAATTATCCATTATTCATAAAGCTTCAATTGGTGATCTGTTTTTCTGCGTTAACCTCATATTTTTTCATACTTCTTCTCAAACCAAGGGGGTGCGAAATCGGGATCGTCCGTCACAGGGGGTGTGAGGGTAAAATGAATCGGGAAGCGCTGATATATATGTATGTGTGTGTATATATAATATATGGGTATATATATATATATATATATTGAAATAGTTTTACTGTCAAATAATGGAAAGAGTACGCGGCACGTGTTTCGCCCTAATTCTGGGCTCATGAGGCGTACACACTCACTACACCCCCTCTCGGGAATTGAACCTCGGACGTCAGCTGTAGAAACACACATAAAAAACATCAATAATAACTCATAAACTTGCAATATTATTTAGGAAAATCGCAACATTTTACTCACCAAAAATTTTAAATTATTTGTAAACAAAATCCATCCTCCTCTCTTTCCTCAAAAACAGTTCAATTACTCTGTCGTACGGATTATCTGTGTGCTTCAGTTCCATCAAAAAGTCCCTTTCTATTGCCATCGAAGCTAATGCTGAAAGTCAAACCTGCCCTGTCGTATTTCTGGCATAAGTTTTAATTCGCTTTAGGGCTGAAAATGTCCGCTCGACAGAAGCAGTGTACACGGGAATGGTCACCGGCAAATATACCAATGTGAACAGCTGCCACATGCTCTCATTCAGATTTTTCTGATGAAGGAAGTCAAGGAGATCAGTGGGAGATTTTCCTGCAAAATCATCCATGGCATACGTTGCAGTCAGTTCTGTTTTTAGCCGAGACAGATCAAAAACCGCTCCATGGCTCTTGTGTTAAACTGGAGAAGGCTGCATGCGTGAAATTTTTCTTGTATTCCCGAAACTTCTGGTGCTCAAGGAGCGTGACAAACATCAGGTTTTCATGGTCTTGAAATCTGTTCTGTCTGGCAAATAATATTGTCCAGAATCCTGCCATGGAGTTGGCCGAAGTGCGCGCTCGGATCTTGCGCTTGGAGTGTTTGCGGTGCATTCAGTGGCCTCGTAGAGTTCCTCATATCGGCTTCTATCCAATCAATGGGTCTGAATACAGTGACGTTACCATACGCCTGAGAGAGGGCCCTACTGACACGTACTCAAAATCTGATTGGTTAAAGCAACAGGTTAATCGACATTTATTCTGTGTTAGAGTGCCTGCACAACGGATTGTGAAGGCCTCTCTGCCTTGCAACAAATGATGGCTGAAATGTGATTGGTTAAATGCTTTAATATGAAAATACATGCCTGGAAGCAGCACAACCATCGGAAAAGCTATGAAAGGAAGAGGACAGACTATTTGGAATTGTTTCATAAGTATTCATGGACAAAATATAATTAACATCAGTTTGTGATTCAGATATTTTTACTTATGAATATGCTAAGCACAGTCCTTGACCCGCGAATATTTACCTTATATGGGCAGGCAATCAATTATGTGGGAGGCATGATGATGCGAGATGCAACTCTGCCTCTCACGGCCATCGAGCTGCAGTCTATTACAGTATATGGACGAAAATAGGTTCCAGTTATGACCATTACGCGTAGAATTTCGAAATGAAACCTGCCCAACTTTTGTAAGTAAGCTGTAAGGAATGAGCCTACCAAATTTCAGCCTTCTACCTACACAGGAAGTTGAAGAATTAGTGATGAGTGAGTCAGTCAGTCAGTCAGTCAGTCAGTGAGGGCTTTGCCTTTTATTAGTATAGATAATACAGTACAACTCCAAAAAATGGCAAGATTCTAAAATATTAAAAATAACACGTGTCATTCTTCTTCTTCTCATAGGATGCCTTGATCCAAATAACGTACCTCGGGAGGTAAGAATGAATCAATTATTTCATTTCATATCTCTAAATTTTACCTATACATAGATAGCATTTAGTATAGGGCAGGGTGGTAAAAAATTTTCAGAAAAGATTTCTCTTTTCCAAACAGCAATTCACAGATCAGTCTCACAAAGTCCTCTCCTATTATTCCTAAACAAGTTCGTAACATGCTACATCCAGTAAGGATGGCTTCTGCCTGAAAAGAACAAGATACTCTTTCCTGAAAGACAATCATGATCTTATGTTTTGATATCCAGTGCTAGCTATCCAGTGGAAAATTTCACAAATAATATGTATACATAAGAAACACATACAAAATAATTTCTGTCACACTAAAATCAATATTTGTCATTTGTTTCCACAAGTTTGGAGAGACATTTGTATACAACTGCCAGGACTGCACTTGTGATGAGGACACAAAGACCGTCACGTGTGTAGATCATTCATGCCCTGTCATCCCAGAACCCAACTGCAATGACCCAGGCTTTGTGCTTTCCAATGAGACAAGTGTGGATAATCCTTGCTGCACAGAACTGATCTGCAGTAAGTCATGCCAAGGATCAACTTGCAATATTTTACTCATGTGAATATACCTTAGGCTATAGTTAAATTGGCAAGAAGGGTGAAGGTTTTATAAAATAATACATTAAAGATATAAGTTGCCCACAGTTGCAGTATGTTCAAGCCTGTCATTATTGTTTTAAGTCTAAAAAAATAATTATTTAGTGAAAATGATATCATATGGGTGACTATCAATGTAATTTGCTTTGCCTAAGCTAATGATGACACAAAATGTTGTACATTAAATCACAGTGTCACATAGTTTGTCAGTAAACACACAATACTTCATCCTGACATATTAGAATTATGTTAGTATCTATGCAATCCTTAGCTAAATCTAATATATTTTCTTAAATTGGAAGATTGTTCACAGTTTATCACATATCTTTATCACTTCCATTCATTTTGATGATTTTGCCTTTTGAAGGGCCTCTGCTAGCCAAATTAGAATGCAGTTAGTGCCCTTTTTAATTATTTTCTATCTGGAAATACCACTCCTGGAAGCCGATTTGTTTTAAATTTATATTTTGCTTTGGTTTACCAGGATGCAACATTTCTTTGTGCAAGCCAAACGACCTAAAATGCAGCACTGGATTCCAATTAGTTACAAAAATAGAAGAAGGCAAATGCTGCCCTGTCTACACCTGTGGTAAGTCAGTGAAAGGAGAAGACAACTATCAACTTCTGTGGAGGAGCCCACAGACAGACTCTCAATACTAACATTTGTGCTTCTTCCTTTTGCAGAGCCAAAGGATGTTTGTGTCCTCAATTCTGTGGAATACCAGGTAAATTGTATGGAACTGTTCCGTGTAGCGTTTTCATTCTAGAGCAGTAAGTTGCAGGTTTATGGTTTTATTCACTCATAATAATACAAAAAAACATAGAATTTGTCTAGTCAGGTGAATTCACTGAGAAAGGGAACAAAACACATAAAGGTAATATGTACACAATTGAAAACAAGATTTACTCTAAGATCAGTTTTCAAAAATCATGTAAAAACACAGTTATTGGACGATTACTTCTAATATTACAAACTTAGTGTTTATGTAGAAACACTCTGTACTCTAGTTTTCTATTAATGATAATTTTTGTTTAAAAGTGTTATCAGTTCATATAAGTGTCTTTCATTAACTTAGATAATTCCTAATTTCTTCAGTATTACCCTCAATTGGACCTTTATGGAGTCATCTATATCAGCAGAATAATTCTGTCTGCCTGTTTGGTAACCTGCTGGATTTTGCTTACAGTTTAATTTTTTCATTCCACTAAACCAAGCAATGGAGATGAAAATAATGACTGACTGGATCCCTCTGCAGTAAATGGAAAACATGAGGTCCCTGTTCACAGTGAATAATCTGTAACATTATACCATGTTTCACCAAAAATAAGACAGGGTCTTATATTAATTTTTGATCCAAAAGTTGCAGTAGGGCTTATTTTCAGGGGATATCTTATGTTTATTCATGTACAACAATATGCATTTATCCAAATACAGTCATGTCATCTTCTTCTGGAATATCGTCATAGCTCTCCACATTCATTAAAGCAGACCATCGTAAACGCCTTCTTAAAACCGACCCAGTTGTTAAATCACTACGTGCTTTTGGGGCTTCCTCCTGACCTGACAGCAGCATCGCCACACAGAAAACTTTACAGATTCCAGCTCTCTGTACATTTAGAATTCTTAGATTTACACTTGATATCACTTTCATGATGAAATGCATTAAAAATATGTATGTTACATTTTACAGATACTGTAAATTGTTAACTTTGTATAAATAATAAATACTACTAATAGTTACACATATGGAGTGGCACGGTGACAGAGCGGTAGCGCTGCTATCTTGCAGGGAGTCACATCCCTTGTGATTCCTGCCTGGAGTTTGCATGTTTTCCTGGTGGGTTTCCACCGTGTGCTCAGTTTTCCATCCAAAGACATGAAGGTTTGGGGATTTGGTGAAACTACAATGGCGCCAGTGTATGTGAGTGCTTGTGTTCACCTTGCAATGAGCTAATGCCCCTTCCAAGGATTTTGTTTCTGTCTTGAGCTGATGCTGTTGGAATGGGTGATTCTGTAATTGACTGATATAATCATTAAACATCCTTTTCAGAGATATTGTGGCAAGGTGTCCTCGGAATTTAATGGATGTTACAGGCACACGCGTCACATCGCATGAAGTGTAAACCTGGCCTTAGGCTCCTTACTTTTCAGCTGTCGATCTTGACTAGGGCTTATTTTTGGGGTAGGACTTATATTACTGAGCAGCCTGAAAATCATGCTAGGGCTTATTTTCGGAGTAGGTCTTATTTTCGGAGAAACACGGTAAATGATGTGGTTTCCTGTTTTCAGGTTCTACTATAGTTTTTCTACTATTCTACTCACACAACCACAAGAGGGGCCATAACACCATTTCCTTGGTCTTTTCAGCATTCAAAGTAAAATGGTTATTGATTCATTCACCTCTTTTAGTGGATTGATATAAATGTTTTCATTATCCTCAGATATGCATCCTACAATTATTGTGCCATCTGCAAGTATGCACAAGCTAGATACAGTAGCATTCCAAGACTTGCAAATCAATTTAAAACAAGTCTATGTTGAGTGTATTGAATTTGAAATAACTTTAAAATAAACTTGTTTATGCTTATATTTAAAGTGATTTATTATAACAATGAAAAAGGTAGTCCTAAAAAAGTGAGACAGTCCCTCTTAAAAAAATTACAAAAAAACAGTATACTCACCAACAAAACTTGTCATTTCATACTCGTATAATGTTGTCCAAATATGTCACATGGAGATCTGAAGGTCTCCTCATGTAACAACTTCAACTCCACTCATTGCTAACTTGTTCCATTCATCAATACTTAAGGGGAAGCTGACATGAAATGTCATATTTTCTGTAACACTGATTGCTATCCTGCTTCATTTGTCCCTAGGTTGGAGTTCCAGTTCCGCTAGATAAATGCCAGACATGTGTCTGCAGCCAGGAAATCGATCCTAAAGAAAAACTACACATCATTAACTGTGTGCCTGTGAAATGTGTGGAGACTTGTGAGCCGGTGAGTCCTCCTCATCTACTTTATTAGTGATAAGGCCTTATTCACATCAATGGAGTTACAATTAAGTGTAAAGCTTTCTGCTTATTACCAGTACTTTGTGTTCTTTTGCATTTAGGGCTTTCAAAGTGATCAGTCTCTGAGTATTTTGTGCATAGTTTACTATTTACAAAGCACATTGCAATATAAATAGAAACCCGATAACCATGGTGGGCTAAATCATATAGGTATTTACAAACTAAATATAAACAACAGCAAAATAATAGTTGTGAAGGACATAGCATTAAAATACAAGGATGACACCTCCTTCCAAAAAGTTTTGGAAAAGTCAAACAGAAAAATCTAGCAATTTAACCTAGCATTAGCCCAATGGTAGGACACTGAGAAGCAGCCCCTTTTTCTGTTGCTTACTACTACTCAGGGGCACTTAAAAACTCTGAATCAACACCTTCGAAATATCAAAGTATTTGTTTTTCACATTACGTTAATGATGACATGTACGGTAAAACGCAAGATGAAGAAATTCTAAGAAATCCAAACAAGGGGTTACAGTCTGACAACTTCTCCACACCAATACCTCCTTCTATAAAATACCTAAAATGTGATAACTTACATAAAACCTGTTATAGAATGTTTACTGAAACTATTCTGTATATACTTAAATAATATATGGGTGACTCATTAGTTTGTGAGTCCAAATTCTGAATCCCACCCGTTGCGCTCTGAAACAATTTTTATTTTTCCCACATTTGGAGGATGTGCCTGTTAGCTTGATCAGTGACTATAAATTAACATATCCAGTGGTGCCCTGAAATCCTATGATTTTAAATTGGATAAAACAAGTTTAAAGCTAGAAGGTTAACACTCCTCCTCTCATAACTGGCTGCCTTTGATTTGTGAAATTTATACAGAGTTAAAAAATGAAATATTATAATGCAGGTTTATTTCTCATCTTCATGTGGTTTACAATCATTTCTCACTTTATAGTTATTTATAGTCTTACCATTGTTTTCTTTTAAATGGCTATCTAGAAAATGGGCACACGTACCTTGAGGGAGGAGAAGGTGTGTCGAATCTCTGGAGGAGATGTGGCTTCATGGTGACTCCGGTTTTGCATGTTAATGGCACACGGGCCCGATTCATGCAGCATTGCGGGAATCAGATGGGCTATTTATAAGTTCAACCAGTGTGTAAACACTTCATTATATTTTAATGTCACATGATGCAAGGCTTTAGTGTAAAGCGCCACAGAGCAGACAAAGCAAGTCATGCTTACCATGCGCATGTCACAATCCACACAGCAACCTGACATATTTTTGTTTCTCCACCTTCCAGGGATTCAAATATCACCCATCAAAGGAGGAATGCTGTGGCAAGTGTACCCAGGAGCAATGTTATATACAATACAATGGAACCAATCAGCTGATCAAGGTATGTGTCTGCTGGTTACCTTTTCTTTCACAGTTGCATTTCACATGGGTTTTCAAACATTCAGTTCCATCGGGGTGGTTCTCTTTATTTTAACCACAGAAGATCTGCTTATTTAAGCAGGTAAATATTCCCAGTGTACTCAGTAAGTCATGTTTTATTATGTGCAACTCTTTTTAAAGATAATGCAAAACATTTTATAGTCACAAATAAACAGAAAGTGAATTGTTAAGCACCCAAAAAATAGAAAATATTGATGAAATTCAGTATAAGAATAAGGGTTCCTAAGGAATTTAGCCAAAGTAATTTTTTAATTTTGTTTTACCTGCTGACTGTTACCTACCATACCATGTATTTCTAGTACAATGAAAATGAAGATCAGACTGTGAGAGTCACAATCACAATTTCAACTGTGCATTACTGCAGTCTGAGGACTTTCATGGGACTGAATTTTTGATTGGATGAGCAAAATGCCATTAAAGCCAAGGAGGATTTCTCATTCACTTTCCTTTTATCTGTCTCTGTCAGGCTTAATTGGGACGCAATGACAATCACAATGGCATATTGAACAGACTAGAAGGGCAAGACTGACATTTTTTATTAATAATATTATTAAACAGAACATGCTGAAAATAAAGCTGCGTTTGACTTTACGTCTTGCCTGAAGAAGGAGCCTGAGTTGCCTCGAAAGCTTGCATATTGTAATCTTTTTAGTTAGCCAACAAAAGATGTCATTTTGCTTGACTTTTCTCCAAAAAAATTACCAAAACTAACTTACTACTTGTAAAATGAAGGGATGAAGCAAGTTGATTACACATACAAGTATGAACTGCCCTGTACTCTGTACATGTGACAGTAATCAACCTTAATTAAAGGATAAGTGTCTGGTTATTATGTCTCTGTCATTCCAACAGGTGGCACATCACAAACATTTTTAGTAATAAAATGCATTGCAGTTGTCATTCCAACAGATGGCACATCACAAACACTAACACTGATTTTTCTAACAGAAAAATAAGCATTGTATAGTACACTGCAAATGTTAACACTAAGGTCTACATTGACTAATTACACACGTAGTAACCCCATAAAGCTGTAATTGTGTACTAATGATAATGTTAATAATGATAATCTTTAAAGAACTGAAACGTATTCCAGAGTTTGTTTGTGGTCTAGTGTTAAAGATAACTATGATATTTATAGCATGCATAAAGTAAAGCTTTTCTTGATGATGTCTACTGTTAAAAGTTGGTGGTATGATGGTACAAAGTCTGTTTCCTGCCTTGCTTCCGTTACTCCTGGGTTTGGCTCCTACTGGGTTCAGCAAGATATTTACTCTTTTAATTTCTAAACGGTCTTTGATGGTGATCTGTTAAAGACCTTTAAAAGTAAGAACAACACCATAATCTCTAAATGCACACAAAATAATTTCCTTATTAACACTGTATTCCAACTAAAAGATTACAGTAGCCTGTAATTGAAAATACAACTAAGAAAAGTAATTAAGCAAAAGTTCAAAAGGACTGTACCAATGAGTTTCTTTTATGAACCTGTATTTTATTTTTGTTTTTATAAATTGTAATTTTTACTTTTTCTTCTCTCTTTTTTTCTTTAGCCTGGTGAAACATGGTCTCCTGCACACGATAAATGCTCTGTACACAGTTGCATCCACATCAAAGATACCTTCATATCAACTGTAGCAAATATCGTGTGTCCAACATTCCATCCTGAAAACTGCCAGCCAGTAAGTATGCCCTAATGTGCAGGGTTAAATGTGAATTATAAAATTCTGGTCCCACACTTTGACTAATACATTTCTTACAATGAGATGATGTGTTTTTTTCTGAAGGAGCACATTAAGGAAACACAGTTTGAAATTCACAACCATCATTTTATGCTCATGTCTTTAGTTGTGTCAGTCTTCCACAAACTAAGGCTGCACCATATTGCCAGACTGAATACTCTCAAATTACAGAGTGGCAACATACGGAAAAAGCTATGTAAGACAGTTCTGTTTCAAGGATTTTAGATCCTATCCTATATATATTTAAGTAACCACATTTTGTGTGTGTGCGCGTGTGTGTGTGTGAGAGAGAGAGAAATTGAGAGAGAAATGAGTGAAATGTTTTCAGAAATTATTAAGCCAATTTGTATACAATAAAATTGTTTATTTTTGTCAGTGGGTGTATCATTTCACTGTTAAAAGAAAGACAAACAAAGAGAACTGGCCGTAACAATGCAAAATTCACAATTGGTATGCCAGTTTGTAAAGATAAGTTTTGAGGGTAGTTTTAAAATGTGTTATTGAATTGAACTGACGTATATGACAGGGAAGAGAATTCCCGAGTTGAGGAGCACTATGAGAGACGCTGAAGCTTCCATTTAACAGAGTTTGATGTATGGTACACAAATAAGAGCTGCAGATGAGGATCTGAGTAAGGGAGAGGGAGTGTAAGTGTGTTTGAGATCAGTGAGGTTGTGGAGAGCTTTAAATGTTAAGAGCAGTATTTTGTATTGTATTCTGTAGTTAACAGGGAGCCAGTGAAGTTGAGAGAGAATCGGTGTAATATGTTCAGTGGATTTAGAACAACAGGTTATTATCCTGGCAGCAGAATTATGAACAAGTTGTAAGCGATGGATACGTTTTTGTTGGGTGCCAGATAGAATAGCATTACAGTAATCTATATGTGAGGTGACTCGGGCATTAACCAATACTTCAGTACTGTGTTGCGTAAGAACAGGACAAAGTCTAGAAATGTTTCGGAGATGGAAGAAGGCTGTCCAAGAAATGTTACTTATATGGGAGGTATCATTTAATAATATTATTATTATTATTTAATAATTATCATTATTAGTGTATAAATGGATATAAATAATTGCATTTAAACAATTCGCCAAAATCTGTTGTACGTAAACGATACTGCTTTAAACGTTATTGTTTTTTCATCAGAAAACCCAGTGTCCACGTTTACCTGTATTAATTTAAATGGCACTTTTGCCACTCGCAATGTGGCATACACGCTGACATATCATGTCAACTGGGCAACACAGTGAATGCACCGTCTATCTATATATGTCTATGTGGACTGCAGCCACACCCGGAAGTGCAGCCAGAAGTAGGTCAATGAGCATCTGGTTCACTTCTGGGGTGTTATAAAAGGATCCTGCAGCCACTACTCTAGGCGCCAGAGTTGGGAGGAGGAGGACAATGAAGCTACCTGAGAGGGGGAGGAGTAGAAGAAGAAGAGTGTGGTTTGGGGTGATTTACTTTGGGTGTTGTTTTGGGACTGTTTTAGGCCTGTGGGAAATGGGAAAGACGTTCCCCACAGCTGAAGAAAAATTAAAAGTTCTTTTTGTTTATTTTACACATTCCTCCGTTGTTAGTCTGTGTTGAGTCAACACCTATACAGCGCCTTTGCCACAATGTACACATAAAAATGATAATCACAATGCTATATACACCATCATTCCATCTTCTGTATCTTGCTCAGATCATAAAGGACCCATGAACTTACAAATGGCATAATTAGAACTGTTTAAGGTGGTACCCTCCAAAAACTGTGTATCATGTGTTTCAAGCTTCCTTTTTTCTATTACTTAACATTTATCAATAATTTAAAAAATAACTGAATGATGTAACACGAGGGAATTCTTTTGTATTTGTGATTTTTGGATGGTATTTTATAAAGAAACAATACCCAATCTGAATAATTTTATATTCTTGTTTTATAGGGAACTATACAGACTGCTCCTGATGGCTGTTGTAAAACATGTAAGTATCTGCAAGAAGAAAAAATATTTACCATATGTCAAGGGGGAAATATCGCCTGAATATATGACACACTTTTCCTTATGATTTAAATATTTCAATTTCTCAAACACCACTCCATAAATACTTTTGAAAAGTTTACAATTTCTGTGTATTATATTTATTATTCATATATGTAAGAAGCTTGCAAGTACTTTTGCCTGATTTCTTTGTCCGCTAGTCAACAGATTATTAAAACAATTCATCTAATTGGTGCAGCACATTTTTATAAGATGGAGGTTCGCCTACTTCTACAACATAACAAGGCAATTTTGTCACCACTCCTTTGCAGGGAAGTTCTTTCCGTTACTCGTAATTTCAATCTGCACTTCTTTTTATTAAATAATGATTATGGAAGATGGTGTTCTGACATAGATGGAAAAAGGCAGAGCTAGAACCTTAGAACAGACTGAGAGATAGACATTTTGGTGATGTAAAATCTCAGAAATCAAGTTGGAGAAAGCATGAGAAATGTTTCAAAGTCAAAAACACACTAACACCACGAGAAGTCTTTGAATTTTTATACAGAACCTTGGTTAACCAGAAAGTACACAATGCAGACCTTTATACTATCACAACATGGTCCATAGGGACATGCCCATGAAAAACCAAGATAGTGGAATGTCAAGGCATAAAATAATTATAACACTATCAGAAAGGTTTTCAATCAATTAAATAATGACAGATAATGGATTTCCCACCACTGCGAAGCACGAACAAGCCCTAAGCACCATGGAGATGCGTATGCTTCGCTGGAGCCTGGGCCTAACAAGATGGGACTGTATCATGAACGCCGACATCCGAAGGCGAATGGGCATAGCGCCAATTGTAGAAAAGATGCGAGAGGCAAGGCTGCGGTGGTACGGGCATGTCACCCGAAGTGACCAGAACTCGGTGGCGCGAACGGCAATGCGGCTCGACCCCGCAGGACGACGACCACGAGGAAGACCAAAGAAGCGGTGGATGGACCGGATCAGCGAAGACATGAAAATCGCCAATGTCACCCCAGAAGACGCTTTAGACCGAGCCAAATGGAGACGATGTTGCAAGAGAGCGGACCCTGCGATCAAGCGGGACATAACGCCAGGATGAAGAAGAAGAATGGATTTCCCACCACAATACGCTAAGTGGAACCTGAGGGACATTAAAAAAACTTTCAGGGAAATTTACAGACCTTGCTGTGCTGTACTATAAACACGTAATTACTCTACCTTGTTCCATTAACCCCTATTCTTACATTATTTTAGTGGTAGTGAATGACTGCACTGTACAACAAAACAGTAACACGCTCTCAAATAGGGCGATTTACTGTGCTTAAGGGTAACCAAAGGCCGACTAGTTATCACTGGCAATTCATAGTCTTCCCTGATTAAAATTTTACCATCTATGTGACCCAGAAGATGGAACGTACTCGTGCAGAAAAAGAGATTCTGAACACAAGACAGCTTAATGCCAGGAAGAATTCTGGTGATTTTACACACAGAACCAGATACTACAGAAATGGCTGCTGCAAGGCTATGGACGCTTCTATAACGTGTCAGTATAGAGTGGTGCTGATTAAGTTGAGCTGTTGACTGATTTGCACAGAATAAAAGATCTGTTGTAGTCTTTTCACTATTATGGTTTATATTAGGTTCCCTGTCCACACACTATATCTATCAAAATACTGTACTTAGAAACTCTTTGAACGCCTTTTGAGTTTAAATGTATTTAAACAAAAAGCAACAATCCAAACAATATTACAGCAAAACAATTTGGTAATACTTCAGAACATTGCTATTGCTATAATAGACAAATGCAGTACATAGCAACAAACAGTTGAATTTCATAATGGGGCTACTCGCATTTCTTCTGCTGCACATAACAATACCTTTTTGTTAGATAGCAAAAAGTGACCAATAGGTGGTACTACAGGCAGCCCTTAAAGCCCGTACTCTGAAGTGTTACCAATAATTATTTACATCTACAGCAAACATTCCTAACAAAAAATGACAGACAAATTATAGTGTGATGAATCAAACCATTTTTTTTTCCTTTTTTAGGTCTGGAGAAGAACAAGTCCTGCAAGCTTCAGACAACTACCACCTTTATAACTGATAGGGGATGCAAGTCTTTACAACCCATTGACATGACATTCTGTGAGGGCGCCTGTGACACCTACTCCAAGTAAGCACCCTGTTCTGCTTTACCCTTCAGTCTGGATATATTGTTTTAGTTCTTGAGGAACTCGCAGATCATCTGAAAAGGTGACAGTTATTTCACTGGACACAATTCCCTAGAGGATAATATGTTCAGTGTATGTGTCAGAATCACATACTCTGTAGTCTTTCTGAACAGTAGATGCCAAGTGTGGCTGCTGTAAGTACAAAGAAAAAGAACAACTGTCTATGCAGTTTATCAAGAATAGGTGTGGAAAGGAGAAGAATGCAAAATATTTAGTTATGGGTGGCTCTATATCAGACACAGTTTACAAACCCTTCCCTTCACACCTAAAGACACAACTGTATTTTTTCATTTGTGTGTGAATTAATCTTTAGTCCAGCTTCGCATGAAACTTAACGTTTATGTTCTTAGTGAATCATGCAAGTATCTAAAAAACAAATAAATAATAATGAAATAAATTACAAATGGAAAAAATGACAGGCTTTTCTTATAAACATGTAAACGTGTTTCCAAAAATGCATCAACAAATTTAGCCTGTAGATGCGGTAGTTCTACTTTTAAACAGGCCATTGTGCATAATCTGTAAGCCATAAAGATTTGTTTGTTATGTAGATCATAACTGTGTGTTCATTTGCCATCCATTCCTAGTTAGTGCCTTCTAATTGCTCTTATTTCCATCCTGTAGATACTCTGCCTCAGCAGCCAACATGCAGCATAGATGCACTTGCTGCCAGGAGGTGAAGACCCACAATGAAACCATCAGTTTGGCCTGCGATGATGGAACCATTAAGCCTTATAATTACATCTACGTGGACAAGTGCGACTGTCGCACCACTTCTTGTGGGCCTGACTTCAGGAGAACAAGGACCCGGAGATACCTTCCGAAAACTGCAAGTGAGGAGTTTCCCTGAAAACGCTATAAACACCAGAATGAATTTTGTCACTTTGACCGTGCACTAGTTTTCTGTATGAAATCTCTATTTATTGTTCTTTCGCTTCATGTTATTAATATCAGCTGCTAATTAGTCACTTTTTTCATGTGTTAGAAGTAGATGTTAAAGCCTTGCATATTAATCAATAAATCTTACTTTCCTAGCAAATAAAAACAATGTGAAATATTCTTGTCTAACATTTCTCATTCTAAGTATGTCATAAACGAAGGCTGACCCTGCACTCTGATCTGCAGAGGTCATATGAAAAGACATAATCATAATCCCCTCATGGATTAATACAGTGTTCCAAAAATAAATAAAGTAAGCTGTATAGAGCAGTATGGGGTAGGCTCTAGCATGCTGAGTAAAGGGGGCTTTTATTTCTGCACTTGAGAGGTGCTCTCCAATTTATTTTTGTTGGCTGACATAATCAGATACATACAGGGATACACAAAGTTGTGCTTCAAATGCATGCAATGGGCAGTTCAGTATCCTTACTAAATAAGCTAAGGTCTGATTTGGAAAGACAAATATTAATCATTTAAGACCCCAATAGCTCTGATTGATTTGTTACAAGTCCAGCACACCACATTGTAGAAAACTGCACTGGCGATCACAGAGTTACAGAAGATGTCAAGGATGTCACTTCCCACAGTAAAGGAACGCAGTCTCCTAAAGAAAAACAGCCTGCTCTGCCCTTTCTTATATAGCTTCTCTGTGTTCCAAGACCAGTCCAACCTGTTATTGATGTGGGCCTTCAAGTGCTTGTAGGACTGCACCATCTCAACATTCACTCCCTGAATCGTGACTGGACATAGAGGCTCTTTGACGCAGCCAAAGTTAATAACCAGATTCATGGTTTTGCTAATGTTAACATGCAGACAGTTCTCTTTGCACCAAGAAACAAACTTCTCCGTCTGACTCCTATACTCTATCTCATCCCCTTTATCAATACATATGAAAACTGGAGAGTCATCTGCGAATTTCTGAAAGTGACATGACTTGGTGTTATATTTATAGCCGGAGGTACGGAGAAAAGAAGACATGAAAAGAAGACAGGACTGTTCTTTGCATGGCGCACATTTGTATTAGAGACACAGTCCTTGAGGCTCACAAACTTTGGACACACAAGTTTTTCTCTGTTTGCACAGTCCAACATAGCCTGGAACAGGGGAGAGTCCCGAGGCTTTGGAAAACATCTTGTATCACTCCTGTCCCAAAGGTATCACGTCCTAGTGAGCTGAATGACTTCCGGCCTGTTGCTCTGACGTCACATCTGATGAAGACCATGGAGCGGCTGCTGCTTCACCACCTGAGGCCACAGGTCCGTCACGCCCTCGACCCTCTGCAGTTCGCATACCAGGAGAAGGTGGGAGCGGAGGATGCCATCATCTATATGCTTCATTGATCCCTCTCCCACCTGGACAGAGGCAGTGGTGCTGTAAGAATTATGTTTTTGGACTTCTCTAGCGCCTTCAACACCATCCAACCTCTGCTCCTTAGAGACAAGCTGACTGAGATGGGAGTAGATTCACACCTTGTGGCATGGATTGTGGACTATCTTACAGACAGACCTCAATATGTGCGTGTTGGGAACTGCAGGTCTGACATTGTGTGCAGCAATACAGGGGCACCACAGGGGACTGTACTTTCTCCTGTCCTGTTCAATCTATATACATCAGACTTCCAATATGACTCGGAGTCCTGCCACGTGCAAAAGTTCGCTGATGACACTGCTATTGTGGGCTGCATCAGGAGTGGGCAGGAGGAGGAGTATAGGAAACTAATCAAGGTCTTTGTTAAATGGTGCGACTCAAACCACTTACACCTTAACACCAGCAAGACCAAGGAGCTGGTGGTGGATTTTAGGAGGCCCAGGCCCCTCATGGACCCTGTGATCATCAGAGGTGACTGTGTGCAGAGGGTGCAGACCTTTAAATATCTGGGAGTGCAGCTGGATGACAAATTGGACTGGACTGCCAATACTGATGCTCTATGTAAGAAAGCTCAGAGCAGACTTTACTTTCTGAGAAGGTTGGCATCCTTCAACATCTGCAGTAAGATGCTGCCGATGTTCTACCAGGCGGTTGTGGCGAGTGCCCTCTTCTACGCGGTGGTGTGCTGGGGTGGCAGCATAAAGATGAAAGACGCCTCACGCCTGGACAAACTTGTTAAGAAGGCAGGCTCCATTGTAGGATTAAAGTTGGACAGTTTAACATCTGTGGCAGAGCGACGGGCACTAAGCAAACTCCTGTCAATCATGAAGAATCCATTGCATCCACTTAACAGGATCATCTCCAGGCAGAGGAGTAGCTTCAGTGACAGACTGCTATCACTGTCCTGTTCCACTGACAGACTGAGGAGATCGTTCCTCCCCCACACTATGCGACTCTTCAATTCCACCCGGGGGAGTAAATGCGAACATTAATTTTATTCTAATTCTTTTCATTTTTATTACTATTTAATTTAATATTGTTTCTTTGTATCAGTATACTGCTGCTGGATTATGTGAATTTCCCCTTGGGATTAATAAAGTATCTATCTATCTATCTATCTATCTATCTATCTATCTATCTATCTATCTATCTATCTATCTATCTATCTATCTATCTATCTATCTATCCGTTTTACATCTTTCCTTTCATTCACATTGTATGCATTGTACTTCTTAGTGAGTACATATTGTTTATAAACTCTTTTGATGGCTAACCTGTTGGATATTGTGATGACAAGTCACTCCTGGATGTGCATCCAACTATTCATGAATTGGTAAGATTATGTACATGGCTACAACTGAAAATCCCTGGAAAAGTTGTGCAGTGTAAAGGGGGCTTTACTTTTTCTTTAGAGTGTGAAATTTTTTTAGTATGCATATTATTAAAATTGTGCTTTCTTCTATTTATATATTTACTCTTAGGTTAGGTTAGGTTCAGTTATGAAGACTTTATTATGCAAGAAGGAAATTTATTTGCAGCAGGGGAGTATGAAAACATAAGATGCTGTTACCTAGACACAAGAAAATAACTCAAGGCACACCATCTGGCAACCAATGCTATCATCAAAACAAACAAGATTTTTACACATAAGGGTAATTACCTTTAACAGTACATGATATAAGAAGTCATAATTCTGCAGGAGCCCCAGAACTACTAGAATTCAAAATGTATATAGCTTTAGAAATTAAAGAATTGTTAAATCTGTTGCTGTTTACCAATGGGAACCTAAATCTGCAGCCTGACAGCAACAAGTGAAATTTAAGAAAATGAGGATGGCTACTCTCTGACAGCACTGAGCTGACCATCTTCCTACTCTGTTTTTAATACAGCTCATGGGAAGAAATCTGCTACAAACCAAGAATTTTTTGGGCTAGTTTTTACAATGTTGTTTAGATAGTTTATACTTTTGGTGCTGAGGATACCAAACCAACATATAAAATAAAATATGACAATGGATTTAAAAGGCAAGTTAAAACAATGGAATAGCCGTGCCTGCCCCTACTTACAAATGTGTTCTCTTCATACTGTTCCCATTCCATTTAAACTAATGTGATGCTGCACTTGGGTCCTAATTTGGGATCCTGAGGTGGTTTGTTGTGTGGTGGGAACAGCAACACAATGTATCAGCACATTCTCCCAAACTGTGTTGAGATCAAATGTTTCCCGGTTATCAATGATTATCAATAAATATTTGAATTGCTCCACCATTACCATAGTCTCCCCTTTTATTATTGTTGGGAGAGAGGAAGGAGGGGAGCACCTAAAATTTACACCTAAATCCTTGGTCTTAGGAATGTTTAGCCACAAAAAGGAACATCACACCACTGAACAAACGTATCAACCACAGGTTCATGGCTGCCATCCTTATCTTGTAACAGACTCACAATGGCAGAATCATCTGAACATTTCAGGATATGTCTGTTCATATGTGAACACCTGTCTTCATTTGAGTAAAAATTATGAACAACAGACAGCAGCCTTGGGGTGATCCTGTGGGTGAATAAAGTTTTTTGTAGGTAAGAATGAGATGGACAAAGTTATGATCAGATACAGTTGGAAGGGATTTGACTTTAGATTCATAAGCACCTAAAATTGTGCCATAGTGCTAATCAAGTACTTTGTAATGACAAGTCTTGCAAGTGACATACAGTACTGGCAAAAATTATTGTTTGGTAAATACTGGCTAAAATTGCTCAAAATACCATTTGGAGTGTTGGCAGACAGTGATTCAAGCCTCTGTGTCACTCTTGAGATGCCATCAGCTATGTCACTGAATCAACACCCACAGGGTGAAATTTATGGAAAATCAAATAGGATGCAGCGAGACAGAAAGAAATTCTACATCCTTTGTGCGACCTTTTTCTCTAACCATCATCAATTTACACGATTATTTTATATAAAGGCAGACACCACCGCCATGCAATTTAACAGTGATGGCAACGTCTCTATCCAAATGAATTGGTCATGAAGTGGTCATTTTCATTCAGCCATGTTTCTTTAAAAGCCTAGTGCATATACCTCTGTGATTGGATTGAAAGCACACACATGCTTGAAGTTCATCCAGTTTGTTTTGAAGATACTGAACATTTCTGATTGTACTATGTTAGAGTTAAATTCCAAAAAAGGAAAGGATAGACACAATTTAAAGAAAGACAACTTTAGCAAAACACGGAGCGAGACAATTCTACTGCTAACGATAATTTTCTTATTCCAGCTATGACAACTGATAATGATGAAATGTGACAACAAAATGTAATGTTTAGTGTTAAAAATGTCAAAATAGTAACATTTTATTTGAAGTAATAAAATGATACCATAAACCTACATGTTCAAAGCAACATACATAACTCTAGAACAAGAAGCGACTCAAATAAAGTAGATGTTTTAAACTTCACTCCCTTTCTGTTGCTCAGTATATATGGCAGGAAGCTCTTCTCAAGGTCACTTACAAGTGGTATATTGCTGGAAGAGGGTGCAGTGCAAGAGCAAGAGAACAAGACCTGTGAGATCAAAGGGAGTCAAAACAAAAGTGAAATATGGAAAATGGGAAGCCAATGAAACTAGCATCAAGACAAAAATGTGAACCTAACCTGCAGCTGATTGTTGAAAGTAAATAATTGTCTTGATAAACAGAAAATGCAAAAGCACTTTGAATTTCTTTTGAGTATGGACATTCTCGGACAATCAGGAATTCCAATGCGCTGACTTGTGTACTCCTTGACGCTTGATGTTACACTGACCATGAGGATTGATGTCACCCCTTACAATTCCTACTCAAATTTACACAACATGCTGACACCTGCAAAAAGCAAAATGGCATTGCAGAATTATTTCAATGAGCTTAAAACAACAAAATACTAAACAACTAATGTCAGGACTGGTTTCAATGACTGTAAAAATAAATAAAGAGAAATACTAACATAATAACCCAAAACTGCCAATCATCATTGCACGATTAGGATATACTACAATTGTTTACATGTGTCTGTTACACAGACTAGTTAACTGGCACGCTCAGGGTCATGCCATGTTCACATAGGTATCCTGAGATCAGATGCTTCAGTGTACTTGCAAAGCAGCTGTCAGTAAATATGAACAAGCTTACAAATGGCTTCATAGTTAATAAACTGAGTGGAATAAAGCACAGCTAGCAATGTATGTGTGTTAGGGATGCAGAATGTCACAAGGACTGGATGTGGAATTAAAATCAAATTTTTAGTAATACAAGAAAAAAAAGAATGTGCAAACACCATGCAGTGTCTTAAGTCACAATTCAAACTAAGATGCCAGGAGCTTTGAGCCAGAAATGCTATCTATTCTAACTCAGTACAGTTTAGAGAAAATGTAGCAATCTGCAAAATAAAAGCCAGTATTCCGTCTTGGATTATTTTAAAGAACAACAACAACAACAACATTTATTTATATAGCACATTTTCATACAAAAGAATGTAGCTCAAAGTGCTTTACATAATGAAGATTATTTTTCTTGAGTAGGAGTTTAACTACAGCAGTCTTAAGACAGTCTGGGAAACCCCCGTATCTAATGACGAGTTTACTATGTCAAGGATATTATCAATAAGCTCGTCTGATACTTCCTTGAAAAACCTTGTTGGTATAAAGAAATATTGGTATGGTATAAAAAAACTGTATAAATAGTATCATATATTACGTATATTGCATAATACCGATGAAAATAGAAAAACAGGCAATAGTTCAATCAGTGGTGGAAAATAAAGAGTAAGATACAAATTAATGCAACTGTTTTTGTTTTTCTAAATGGAATCATATTCTACTGTGTGAATCTACAAACCCATACAAATATACAAATACATCTACAAATCTGAAGATTAATTTATTACATTCCAGGAAATTTTTTAACTCGGTTTCAGGAGTGTATTATTATGTAGTTTGTGAGACTTCTCAAGGTTGTTAATATGTTAAGATTCAACATTGAGCAGATACAGAGACACATAGAAATCTTATTTAGAAGAAGTCTTGGGTAATGCCAATTGCCTGTTACCCCACAATATTTCTCTTAGGATTCTTTTCACACACGTGCATATTGAGATCCTAGCCAGAGTGGTGGTGCCAAGTGTAAGTCACTCCACATTATTCTGAATAAGATTCTTTATCTAGGGATTTACTATCACCAGCTCTAACAAATGTGTGGGTGTCGTCTCAACACACATAAAAGCACAACGCTTTTGGTTATATGATACCTACTAACCAAACAATGTCTTACTTTTACTGTAACTGTTCTAATTATTAAGGAGCGACCCAAATGACTTGTGGATAAGAAAGTAGCAATCAGACTCACACTTAGGACCCTTTTTTAATTTTAATCACTTTAGAGTGTAGAAAGTTTAGAAAATATAAAAGCAACATGGAATTTATTAACATATACAGTGGTGTGAAAAACTATTTGCCCCCTTCCTGATTTCTTATTCTTTTGCATGTTTGTCACACAAAATGTTTCTGATCATCAAACACATTTAACCATTAGTCAAATATAACACAAGTAAACACAAAATGCAGTTTTTAAATAATGGTTTTTATTATTTAGGGAGAAAAAATCCAAACCTACATGGCCCTTTGTGAAAAAGTAATTGCCCCCTGAACCTAATAACTGGTTGGGCCATCCTTAGCAGCAATAACTGCAATCAAGCGTTTGCGATAACTTGCAATGAGTCTTTACAGCTCTGGAGGAATTTTGGCCCACTCATCTTTGCAGAATTGTTGTAATTCAGCTTTATTTGAGGGTTTTCTAGCATGAACCGCCTTTTTAAGGTCATGCCATAGCATCTCAATTGGATTCAGGTCAGGACTTTGACTAGGCCACTCCAAAGTCTTCATTTTGTTTTTCTTCAGCCATTCAGAGGTGGATTTGCTGGTGTGTTTTGGGTCATTGTCCTGTTGCAGCACCCAAGATCGCTTCAGCTTGAGTTGACGAACAGATGGCCGGACATTCTCTTTCAGGATTTTTTGGTAGACAGTAGAATTCATGGTTCCATCTATCACAGCAAGCCTTCCAGTTCCTGAAGCAGCAAAACAACCCCAGACCATCACACTACCACCACCATATTTTACTGTTGGTATGATGTTCTTTTTGTGAAATGCTGTGTTCCTTTTACGCCAGATATAACGGGACATTTTCCTTCAAAAAAGTTCAACTTTTGTCTCATCAGTCCACAAGGTATTTTCCCAAAAGTCTTGGCAATCATTGAGATGTTTCTTAGCAAAATTGAGATGAGCCCTAATGTTCTTTTTGCTTAACAGTGGTTTGCGTCTTGGAAATCTGCCATGAAGGCCGTTTTTGCCCAGTCTCTTTCTTATGGTGGAGTCGTGAACACTGACCTTAATTGAGGCAAGTGAGGCCTGCAGTTCTTTAGACGTTGTCCTGGGGTCTTTGTGACCTTTCGGATGAGTCGTCTCTGCGCTCTTGGGGTAATTTTGGTCCTGGGAAGGTTCACCATTGTTCCATGTTTTTGCCATTTGTGGATAATGGCTCTCACTGTGGTTTGCTGGAGTCCCAAAGCTTTAGAAATGGCTTTATAACCTTTACCAGAGTGATAGATCTCAATTACTTCTGTTCTCATTTGTTCCTGAATTTCTTTGGATCTTGGCATGATGTCTAGCTTTTGAGGTGCTTTTGGTCTACTTCTCTGTGTCAGGCAGCTCCTATTTAAGTGATTTCTTGATTGAAACAGGTGTGGCAGTAATAAGGCCTGGGGTGGCTACGGAAATTGAACTCAGGTGTGATACACCACAGTTAGGTTATTTTTGAACAAGGGGGCAATTGCCTTTTCACACAGGGCCATGTAGCTTTGGATTTTTTTCTCCCTAAATAATAAAAACCATCATTTAAAAACTGCATTTTGTGTTTACTTGTGTTATATTTGACTAATGGTTAAATGTGTTTGATGATCAGAAACGTTTTGTGTGACAAACATGCAAAAGAATAAGAAATCAGGAAGGGGGCAAATAGTTTTTCACACCACTGTAACAATAACAAATATAAGAAAACATTACAGAAAACGAAATAAGTAGCAAAGTCTGTTTAAAAGTAGTCTTAGAAAATGATAATTGAAAATTTGAAATGTCAAGGGTGGATGTTTTCCTGGGCATCTTTTTAATTTGGCAATCGGTGTTATTCTTAGATTACATTCTCCAATGTTCAGATGAAATGGTCGCATATGTCTTGATCTATGATGTCACTATCTTTGTTTTTTCTTGTTGATTTTCTGGTCCTTTGGACAAGTCATGTTTATGTTTAAATGCACATGTGGAGTTTCAGGACATCTGACATTACAGACATTTGATTGGCTATCTTTTTAATTTTAAAATACCTTCATACTCCTTCCTTTCTCAAGCTGTAAACTAATCTTGTAATTCCTACTCCTGTGGAGTCTGTCCTTTTCCAGGTTAAAAATTAAACAAAACATGTTCTATAGCATCTGTACTTATTTCCTTGGTTAATTTCCCTGGGTCATAAACTAATTGGAAAAGAAACCGACTTGAACAAATGCATAAATTACTAGTACAATAGAAAATTATGCTTCCAATGCATGTAATTAAATTCCTGTAAATTCGGTTCATCCTGGTTTGGTTGAGTAAAATAATTACACTTTATATAAACAGTCTGCAGTTCAAGAATTGAAGATTTTCCACACCAGGACTATCTACCCCTTTTTGGTCAAATTAACCTAAGTTACCCATACCAAGATAAGGAGGGTAACAAATTTACTATTTATAAATGAACTGTTAATATTAGCAGAACATTTAATTTTATAGTTTTATTTTCAGACACAAATATATTAAGTGTTCTTTATTTAAGACAAAGGGTGACAGGAGTGTGACCATGGTGTCTTTAAAGTGGCTAAAATAAAGGTACCATAAGTTGGAGTCATGTCTAAAGCTGGAGAACCTAACCTACGTTTTGAATTGCTTCTGATCTCTAACTCAAAGAAGATCTGTTTGTGATCAGAGTCCACTCATTGACTTGCCTTCAAAAATTATTCAGTATTCCAAAGCAAACAGTTTTATGTCACACACAAGTTACTCTCTGGGTAAATGTGTATTGGTGACCGCCAGCAGTTTAAATCTTTTGCTCTAACATCTGTGCCCATTATTGCCATTAAGCTGATTTACTGGACAGAGCCCCATTCTTTCTGTGTTGTCTTTCCTGATTTATTTCACAAGCAGAATATGGTACCCTTTCTATTCCTACTTAGAGTTAAGAACTGAATAAAAGACCTGAATTGAATTATTTTTAAATTCCGAGGAATACATTTTTCTTTGTAAAAAATTATAATACAAAAGCAGCATGCCTATAATTTCTTACCGCATGTGGACATGCTATTGTAAAGAACATTTCTGCTCTGTTCCTCCTTCTACTTAACAAGAATACCTCATAAACACTGAGATTCTTTGTCATAAATTTTCTTTCTGTTCTTTGAGTTTTGTAAGATTTTTGAAGTGAGAAGTCAAACAAAATGGCACCTTTTACTGGCTAACTAAAAGATTACAATATGCAAGCTTTCGAGGCAACTCAGGCCCCTTCTTCAGGTAAGATTTTTGAAAAATCTTAATTGTCTCAAAGAAAATCTATGGGTGTTAGATCTAAAACAGTCTTTTTGATGGACCAACTTTAGATTTATTAAACAAGCAGAGCAGACACTAATGGTACTCTTTCCATACCTATAAAGTCTGTAGAAACTAGCGGAAAAAAAAAACAAACAAAAAAAAAACATGGCTTTTCCTGCATTTGGTACTCAGTAGAGTGTCTTAATCCATATTCTCTAGAAATGCTGAAACATGACATGCCTGCCTGCACCATTCCAATGACCCTCTCTCTTGGTTTAGGTAACATTCATGGGTTCATGGAATACACGAAAACGCTTGTGGCCTTTGTCTTCTTGTGAACTAAACTTACTAAACAAAGAATCAATGCAGTGTCCTGATCAGACATTGTTCTATGTTGTGTAAATGTGCAAAAAAATATTACATTTGTTTGGTAAGTTGCAGTATTTGTGAACGTATGGTAAATTGTAATCAGGGTTTTCTGTATTATTGAAAGTTTTATTAAAAAATGTAACAAATATTAAAGACTTCTGGTATACTTTTTTAAGGGTTTCAACTTTCAACTTTTTGCCTTTCAAATAATATACAAATTTCTAATTTGAACTTCTATATTTCTTTAACTTTTCTGTCATGACTACATATCAATTTAAGCATTTGTAATTAAAAATAATGAACTGCCCTGTAAAAATGATTGCAGATCAAAGTGCTTATATTAGTTTTTTTACTCAATTCACTGTTTGTATTTCATAATTGCAGTAGCTGTAGTGTACCTAACATAATAAAAACAGTATGTAGCGTTTCCATTTCATTTGAAAATTCGTCATCAAAATATTTAAAGCCATAAACGACATATATAAATATTGTGAAATATTTATCTTGCAAGATGAAACAACAGGAAGACAGTGCATAAGAAAGATCTGAGTTCCACACACATTTTTTCATTATCATTCTAAAACTTGATTATGAGACACATGTCACAGAAAGAAAATCATTTCTGAATTTAACTTTTCTTCTGATCGTATTGACAATACATTCAAACCCCTACATAGCTGTGAGATGCCTGAAGAAGCATGAAAATCACCAACCTACCATCAAAATCACAATCTCCAGTTGACCTAACATACACATATCTTCGGGGATACAAGTTTAAATTGAAAAGTCAGTAGATATAGAGCAGGAGAATTCAAGTAAAATGGCACAAGGTTATGTAAGTCAACCATCTTCTCCTGCTGAGGTCCAGACAATTAGATATCAACAAATACAGTTCATCCTTTTTTCCAGTGTAAAAACATCAGTTTAGTTAACATTTTTATTGAACAAAGTACAGGGAGATTCACTCAAAAGTGGCCCCGAATATTCTGTAATTACTCTTGCTAGGATGAAGCAATCTGAACAAAACAATGTGCATTGTGCTCCTAAATATATGGAGCTTAGAACAAGCTGGGACGCCCCTGCGTCAGAGTGATGAGGTAGGCACTGGACAGCCATCACGATGTTTAACATCCGTTTGCAAACTCTGGGTGCATACCCCCCGTACCCCTTCACTCAGTCACTCGACTTTTCATCAGGATGGTGGTGTACAGTGTTGAGCAGAACGTCTTCATGGTGCAAACCTATTGGGTCACCAATTTGTTTAAGCAATGTCAGAATCAACTGGATGATCATGAGTTAACGGAAGTTACTTCCAGAAAAATAGAGCAATGGGTCACACATCAGCAAGGCGCATGGCAGAAACTGAGTCCTTCTTCATCAACAGGGTAATTTCAAAGGGGCTTTGGCCACCACAGTCGCTGGATCTGACACCACCAGACTATTTCTTTTGGGGTATGCTCAAAGGAAAAGTCATTGGAACAAGCCTCGCACTGTGAAAGATTTGAAGAAAAACATCCAACGTGAAATTGCTGCTATTCCCCCCCCCCGAGACGGTTGGCAATACATTCAGGAACATGGATCATTGCGTAGAAATGTGTCTGGCAGAACACAGAAACCACTTCCAGCATCGCATGTAATGCAATTGATTACACATACGTCAAGGTGTATAGCTTATTTCTTTGGTTCAGATTACTTCATCCTAACGGGAGTTACAACAGAATATTCGGGCCTGTTTCGAGTGAATCTTCCTGTATAAAATGATATCAGTCTTGCAGTAACATGTTTTGGCATGACATAACTACTCCTTAACAAAACAATTTTGAACAATGTTCTCTACTGCCCTCCAGGTTTTTTTTAGAACAATACAAAATCATTCATAAAATCAAACAGGCAAAATTACAGTGTCTATTTTGGCCAAACGTATGATGAATGAAAAACAAAGTGCAATAAACCGTTCATCTTTAAAATGACATTGTAAATATAGTCATTTCAGTCCATAACAATATAACATCCTCAAATAAAACTGAACTGTTCTTTTAGATTGAACTGAGCTTAGCAATGACTTAAACACAAACGTTTTAGATTAAAAAGGAAATCACAAATCACATTGTTTATACTTTCCTAATTCAGTGGGAGATATTGGATTCAACCTTACCTGTTAGTATTTTGAACCTCATTCTAAATGGTGTTTAGTTTTAATAATGTTAACTGTTGGGAATGCTAATTCACAGTTGAATGTAGAGAAAAAATGGTCAAGGTGTGTACTGCTACTTTGGTAAATCCAGGGAAAACATTCTAAGATACAGTCTGTAGCCAGAAGGTGGTGGGGTTACAAACTCCACACTGCTCTCTTAACCTCATTTGTTTGCAGATCAATAAGTTCCAACTGTAGAGATCCAATATCAACCTACTTGTAGATCTGTGAAAATGTGATGACATTTTTGACCAGAAAGAGATTCTGAATGAAAAGGAGGAGGTGCTTCTCCAAGGCTGAAGTTATCTAAACAATCATTGAAGTTTCCAATCAGTTTTTTGTATGAACTCAACATGAGAGGAAACATCTCTTTCCCCCTGAATTTGTTTCATGGCTTTAGCATGTGTACAGTCCTTTTGGAGAACTTCCTCTGAAAAGATGAGGCAGCGGCTACAAGATCACAAACAGAGTTGTTCAATGTAATGTTAAGTTGAAGTCATTTAAGTGTGATGCCATATGTATTTTTCTTTCATCTTCCAAAAACTGAGCAAACTGTCTTACCTTGTGATTGTTCTGTTGTACCAAGAACATTTTATTTGATTTCTAATTTCCCAAAAGTGTGGTAGCACCCCTGCCTTTGCTCAGTCATCAACATTGTCACAAGTTATTTGAATTTGTATTAGGTTGTGTAAGGAATTCTTGAAGCAGGCAATACTGATAGGATGAGGATGACCTCAGAAAATCGATACAGTAAGTTTTAATCACTGTACTCTTAACCTCTCAATACTCTTCTACAGTGATTTAAGGAGAGGTCTGGGTTGTCCTCTCTCATTCTAGTCACTGCTCCTTCTTCTTTTCCTATCATGGAAGGAGCTCAGTTAGTGATGATGGACACAATGGGTTTTAGACTGATCCCTTTCTTTTGTAACATTTCTTTTATGGCCAGGTAAATGTCATCCCCTTTGGTGTTTGTTGTAAGTGCTGTGACACCTAAGAGGCCCTCAATAAAATCTTTCCTCCCTGCATGGTAAAATCTGACACATACCAACAGCTAGGCATTGTCACTAATATCAGTTGAGTCATCTATTACTAAAGGTATGCAAGGTGCACTCTGAATAGCAGCGTCAGGCTGTAACTGTACATCCTGTGCTTCTGGTGGTTGTTGTGGCTGAAAGAGGGGATTTGTTTGATTTTTTTCTCTCAGTTCGTCTTTTACTTTTTCATCAAGAAGTGTTTTAGATACAGCATTCATGCACTCCTTTGCTATTTCTCCATCTGAAATGACTTTTTATTTTTTCGTAAAATCAAACGTATTTTCAGCAAACACTCATATGCTTGCTGCTGTGCTGTAAGGGAATGAGAGAGGACTCGTGTAGATCGCTCATATTGGGTTTCGAACACAATTATTTTCTGTGTCATTACCTTGGACTGCGGAGGGTATGTGTTATAGAAGTGTCTGTCTAGTTATGGCATTTAATATTTACACTTTTTGGCAACTGCAACAGATTCCAAGCTAATGAGGCACACCGGCCTTGTTGAGCTTGTTGTAGGAAGAATAAATGTGTAGTTTTCCATCCAGTCATTTTAGAAGTTTCAGTTTTCACTGTGAACATTTCTAATTTTTGATAATTTCCCAGTTATTCAAAATTACATATGCTCGTGTGTCGGTCTTCTCACATCTTTACCTGAACATAGCGTATGCAGAAAAGCATGTAGATCTATAGGACCCAGAGGGAACTGCTGAGCTGGCCTTGTAGTGCCTTTTAAACAGTGGCTTTAATGGAAAAAATGACCCACAATGACCCAAAACACACCAGCAAATCCACCTCAGAATGGCTGAAGAAAAACAAAATGAAGACTTCGGAGTGGCCTAGTCAAAGTTCTGACCTGAATCCAATTGAGATGATATGGCATGACCTTAAAAAGGCGGTTCATGCTAGAAAACCCTCAAAAAAGCTGAATTACAACAATTCTGCAAAGATGAGTGGGCCAAATTCTCCAGAGTGCTGTAAAAGACTCATTGCAAGTTATCGCAAACGCTTGATTGCAGTTATTGCTGCTAAGGGTGGCCCAACCAGTTATTAGGTTCAGGGGGAAATTACTTTTTCACACAGGGCCATGTAGGTTTGGGGTTTTTTTTTTTTCTCTCTAAATAATAAAAACCATCATTTAAAAACTGCATTTTGTGTTTACTTGTGTTATATTTGACTAATGGTTAAATGTGTTTGATGATCAGAAACATTTTGTGTGACAAACATGCAAAAGAATAAGAAATCAGGAAGGGGGCAAATAGTTTTTCACACCACTGTATATTGAACATTCAGATTAATTAACACTATCTCTACTAAAACACTAATGTTAAAATAAATGTGGATGTTTAGATTTTAATTTACATTATGTATACATTTGTTATATTGCTGTTTATAAAGGTGGCATATTTGTTATTTAAAGAGGTATAGTCCTAAGCTAAATTTTTGCCTGTCTGCAGTTTGTAAATTCTTCATGAGTGTACTGTTCTGCAGGAATTCTGTCTTTTCTCCTGTATCCTAGCGTTCTGTTGTGTAAGTTCGGTTGATTGGCGATTCTACGTTTATCCTATTTATGTTTGTGCACAGGTGACCCTGTGATGGACTGTTGCCTCTTACTGGATTGTTACTAGTGGTGTTCTTGGTGACTGTGGTCCCAAAACTGTCTTTAGATCACTAACAAGCTCCCCCATGTAGTTTTGGGCTAATCCTTCACCTTTTTCATGATCATCCTCACCCCATGAGGCAAGATCTTGCATGGAGTTCCTGACTGGGCGTGATTGATGGTCATAATAATCGCAAAACAGTTGCCACCTTCTTACCAAGCTTCTTGCTGATGGTGTTGCAGCCCATTCCAGCCTTGTGCAGGTCTACAATCATGCCCCGGACATTCTTTGACAGCTCTATGGTCTTGCTATTGGTGATGGAGAGGATGGAATGGAAGGATAAATTCTGTGGATAGGTGTGCTTTATACACATAATGAGTTGAGATCAGGAATATCTTAATTGAGTGATTGATTGGTTGTATTCTGTGTGACACATGGGCACATAGCCAATCTGTGGGATCCAGAATTCTGGCTGGGTTGTAGGGGATCAAATACTTATTTCTCTTAATGACATGCATTATATATATTGTGATGGGCAGCCACGGCCACTACCTGGTGAGGGTGCCAGCAGAGTGGAACGACAAGGGGAGATGGCATTGATGAGGCAATATCGCCCCTGGGCAGCTGTGGCACCATGGATTTCCACAGGGCATGTTAGGAACTGGAGTTTGGTGAAGCCCTGTTGGATTTCATGGGGGTCACCAGGGGGAGCTGCATTGCCCTGTAGGGAACCTCCTGGGAGTAATTCCAAGTAATACTGATGAGCCACCTGGAACACTCCCAGGATCTGAATAAAAGGAGTCGCCTCACTCCATTGAGGGGCTAGAGTAGGGAGGAAGGAGTGGAGAAAGCCTGAGGAAGAGATTGTATATTGGTGTCGTGTTGGTGGTTTGTGCACCTTTGATTATAAATAAACACAGGTGTTGAATTGAACCTGTGTCCTGCCTGTCTGTGTCGGGGGTTAGGGTGGCAGTATAATATATATATATATATATATAGGTTTTATGTGTGTTTTTTTCTGGATTTTTGTTTAATATTCTGTCTCTCTCCATTAAAATGAAACTACCATAAAAATGAGTTCATTTCTTTGTGAGCAAACTTACAAATTCAGAAGAGGTTGAAATAATTATTTTCCCCCACTGTAAATACCCCAAATCTCTCTTAGCTTGAAATTTGGTGATGTTATATTAAAGTTTTTATTTCTTGATCAATTTATTTGACAATATTTATTAAAACTATGTGAACTTACATTATCTGTGTGGCACATAAAGGTGGCTGTATGGAAATGAAGAAAGTAGCAGAAGTAATTGACAGCAGCATTATCCAACAAGGTGGATGGATAAATGAAGATGGGGCGATTTCCTGGGCCTGATATAATCATGTTTGTAGTGTACAGTGAGGTATGAAATAGAAAATAGAAAGTTTGGTGAAACTTAACAAAGATGTGAAGCTTAATGGTTAGCAAGCATCATAAACCTTGAGTGAGGTGCCAGATGCTGTGGCTGTGAGTGTGGTTGTGGGTTCACCAGAAGCAGAAAGTCAGGGAGGGGGAAGCAGAGGCAGAAGCGGCATCCTTGGATTCAAGATAAGGCAGACATACAGCATAAGTTTAAACTTAATAGGTACCCAACGGGTTACTCCATTGTAATAAACATTCGCACCTACTGACTTTGAAATAGTACCCGCAACCCTGTCCTCTGAACTCGTCATTTACATGTGTGTCTGCTTACTTTGAATGGGGATTCCCAAAGGACTGAAATGACTTATGAGTCTGAGCCAAATTCATACTCAGGAATGTTCTATCAATACAACTCTTGGGATTTTGGGGTCATCCATGTGTATATAATGTAATTCTGGTCTAAAATGGCATATGTAGAATATTGATGTGATAGTTATTATTTTTTAATATAATTTTTATAATGTTTCGGCTACCATTTTGTTCACAAATTTTTGAGTATTTATTTTAAGGCTGTGTCCATATTGTTGCTAATAACGGCTCCCTGTTGCTACCATGTGGTTACCAGAAGTGTGATGTGTGATGTCGTCATGGCAGCAGTATTTAATATGGTGGCACACTATTAACTGTCCAAGTTTTTAAACATTTTGAAATTGTGGGAATCTTTGTAGTGCATTTAGCTATTGATAATCAGTCTTTGCAGCTAGAACGCCCTAGGGAGGTTTTCCAAAACGATTTTTGGTTTGTGTTTTGATTTGTTATTTTTTTGTATTTTTATATTGACCCTTGCCTGTCACTGACTTGTGCTCGCTCTCATCTCAGTTGCAATCTTGATCTTCAAGTTCAGTTGCCAGTATACTGGATCTCGTTGTGTTTTTGTGGGATTACTTAGTTTCCTCCCACAGTGAAAAGACATTCTGTTCCTCTGGATTGTGACCCTCTGTTGGTTCATCTTCAGTGAATTTCACTTAGTCTGGCATTGGGCTGAGGATGGATTTTCTTTATACTCCATAGTAAAACTACAGATGGATGGATAAATGGAAGGCTTAAAAGACCTAATCTTATCAGCTTACGTAAATAAAATATTGCAGACAAAAGAAGGGAAAAAAGTGTTAAAAAAATTAATATTCACCCCAAGCATTAATTATATTTCTGAAAATACAGTTAAGAAGGTAAAATGGATGGGTGACAATAAACATTGATTTTAGAATTAGTAAAGAATTGTAAATACATTATTTTGCAAAATACTTTTACAAAACATTGACTCAATTTACATGCAGCACTTCTGAAAAAAATAATAATAATGTGTGTTTATTGGACACTAGACCACACGTTTTGTTTTGAGTTGACAGCAATCACTTGATCTGTCTGTAACTGGTAAAGGAAAGTTGCAGCTAAATTACAAAATGAAGTGTTCACTTGCAGCAATCCACAAACTTAACTGGCCTAAGCCAATCTCAACCTTACTCTCTCTCTATATATTTTAATCTCTGCTTGCCATCTTGATGTTATGCATCAGTTTTCATATATTTCCATGTGACATAGCAATACACAATATGAACCACATTTAAGGATTTCATCTGTAAGCACTTGAACATAAATGTTTAGTAGGACTTGTAACAAAAAGGAGATTTTGACTATAGCTGTTGTGAACTGGTGGACAGACCACAAAAAGTCACCAAGTAAAGCTGGGGCACCAGCCGGGAGTTCCTGTTTAATAGTAATAAAGCAAAAGTAAGAGTGCACTGTGGCACAACAGAAATGCTGGCTTACAATATTTCATATCAGAAAAGGTCTGCATAAAGAAGAAAAGTTTTGGATCACATGGGACCTGAGTCCTCAGTGAAGTCCTGGTCAGAGTGAGACACGACCTTCCGAGAGCTATCCACTTTAATGGCACTGGACTGAAAGGGTTGGAAACTGCTCTGGGCATCAAGGGTGTGGTTAGGTGTCATCCATGGATATCTTCTCAGAACTGCAGGCAAAAGAGAAGACACAGTTAATAACAACACCCCCTCTCATCCCAGATTGGTATCGCTTTCCTTAACAGAACCAGGAAGTCGAGCCCCAGACCCACATGTGTGACACTGTACATTTTAAGCCAAAGAAGAAAATTTGCCATCCCTTTAATGATATCAAGTGAGAGGTGTGTATAATGTTACAGCATCAGCTAATATCTAATTCCATCTTATACATATTAATTCCAATCAGAGTTTATTGTCATTTTGTTTTTGTTTTTTTTGTTATAACGAACATCAGTATCCACTCAACTCAATGCCAAATATGTAATAAACACTTAAATAAGGAAATGTACAATAACAGAATATAAAGTAAATTACAAGAAATAATTCCACACTGTAAAATTTCTGGTCAAGTATTGCACACATATCGATTATTTGATGTTATTGCACTTAAACATATTTAAACTTTTATGTTACTCCAAAAATGAAAATTCATTATTCCACTATTATTTAGCTTGCAACCTTACTTAGATTTAGAATTCTACTGAAGGATGGTCTTTAGATAAAAACTTTAGATAAAAACTTTTTATGAACCTACTTGTGCAGGCATGAATAGTTCTATAACACCTATTAGATGGCAAATAGATGTTTGCTAGGGTGAGATGGATCTTTAATAATGTTAAATGCCCTCTTCAAGCAGCGTGTCTTCAATTGCTGGATGCCATGTTCCTATAATCCTCTGTACTATTTTAACAACTCGCTGAAGAGCTCCCAGTTCAGCTTTGGTACAACTGCTGTACCAAGCTGTGATCCAGTAGGTTAATAGGATTTCTATTGCACTCCTGTAGAAGTTGACCAGCAGCTTCTGGGACAAGCAGTGCAGGATTTACGTATAAGCTACACAAGCTATAGCTTAGGGCCCCCGCCTTCTTGGGGGCCCCCAAAACAAATTGTCCGAGTGAGCAATTGTCATATATACTTATAAAGGGCCCCATGTCTCAAATAGCTTAGGGCCTTATCAAGTCTAAATCCGGCACTGAGGACAAGTTTACTTTCCTCAGCCACATCAAATAATAAAGTAATTTCTGTGCTTTCCTTACTATAATGGAGGTTTTAGCAAACCAAGAAAGATCTTCTGTAATGTTAACATACAAAAACTTACAGCTGTACACTTTTCCCACAGGTTCTTTCCTCATCATAGTTGATGCATGTTCTGTCCTTTATTTATAACAATTTCTTTTGTCTTTTTTGTATTAAGATACAAATGATTTACCTCACACCACCCCACCAACTTCAGCATCTCTGTCCTATAGGCTGCTTAATCGTTATTATTGATCAGACACACCACTGTTATGCCATTCACAAACTTGATGATGGTATTTGAAGTGTAAGTGAGTACACAGTGATGGGAAAAGAGGGCATAAAGAAGGGGACTGAGTACACATCCTTGTGGCACTCCTGGGCTCAGATTTAATGTTAAGGAAAAATCCAAACTAGGAGGAACAAAGTTCTTTATTTGAGACATGATCAATCTTTGTAAACACTTTGTAATAACAGGGTGAGAGCAACAGGATGAAAATCATTCATGCTCTACATACATCTCTGATTGTTTTGGTATCAGGATAATGAGTATAGATTTAAGACATGTGGGAAGACAGAGAAAGTGAATTATTGAAGACTAGCCAACCCGGAGGTGTACCATTCACCGCATAATCAGGCCAGTTTTTTAATGATTTTTAAGCACAGGGAGAAAATTAACATTTGAAAAATCGGAAATGTAATAAATCAGAAAGAAAAGCAATATTGTAAAAATGCACAGAATGAACCAACACACAACAGGCGAGGTGGGTGGAATGGGAGGAGAGGAGAAAGACGTCCACTCCGCTGCCTCCGTCATGCTAGTCTGCTGATTTCTCATCCTGTATGCACTGCCTGCTCATGTGCTAACCTCCAACTCGTCACTCGAGTCGTTGTCGTCTGTGCACTGTCTAGATGCAGCTGTGACTCACGTAGACTTATCATTGCTCTGTGCGGTTTTAGCTGCCTTTCTATATATAATCAACCAAGACTCCCGACCACGGTGGTAGCGAGTTGGGAGGGCGGTGTGTACATCTAAGAAGACGCATGTTTGTCGCGGATGCGAATTTCTATATGTAGCGTGTAAAACAGTTTGCGATGGTGCACGCGGTCGTGCATTGTAAATGAAAACTCGGTTTTTAAAGACTGGTTACTTCATTTTGTATACAACTGTAGGTGAATGTAAAGATGTAACTCTGGAGAGGGCAACATACAATACAGCGTTTTACATGCTGCATACAGCAATTCACATTTGCGGCAAATTGTTTTATACGCTGCATACAGCTATTTACATCTGTGACAAATATGAATCTTCTTAGATGGTGCTGTCGCGTCCACCCACGCTCTCGAAGCACATACACTGCCTGGTCATGTGCCCGCTCGCAAGAGCAACTAACAGAGACTCGCCCACCTACTGTAAGACTATAGGGTACCCCTCGCAAACTGCTCTACACGCCACATACAGCGATTCACATCTGCGACAAACAAACTGTTTTACACACTGCATACAGCGATTCACAGCCACGACATGATTTTTCTTAGATGGTCCTGTCGCATCCACCCTCGCACTCGAAGCATACACACTGCCTGGTCATGTGCCTGGTCGCAAGAGCAACTGACAGAGACCCGGCCACCGAGTCTAAGACCATGGGAAACCCTTCGGAAACTGTTTTACACGCTGCATACAACGATTCACATCCGCGACAAACTGTTTTACACGCCGCATACAGAGATTTACATCCGTGACAAACATGCCTCCTCTTAGATAGTCCTGCCGTGTCGTGTGGTGCATCTGTGTGAACCGGTCAGGCACAGAGAAGGTCAGCTGCTGAGAGAGCGTCTCGACTGTTGCAGGGCCTGCATTGGTGAAGTAGGTGAGACGCTAATGAAACAGAGGCACAGGGCTTATTGGTTTGTAAAGACTGCTTCCTTCATTGTGTTTTAACCTCAGTTTTAAAGGATTGTTTTAAGGATTCCATGGGATACCCCTCGCAAACTGTTTTACACGCTGCATATAGCGATTCATTTCCACGAGAAACATGCCTCTATGAACAGTCAACGTGGCTCAGAGCTGCATGTGGACTCTACGACAGACGAACATAAATGACGCCGTTTTGTTCTGTGTCATCGCGTCCGAGTTGGTGGGCGTGTTTCTGTGAGTTGTCGTCATATCCAATGGTCTAAGAGTTGGTGGGCGTGGCTCCTTACTGTGTGCGCCATGGGCATCTCACTTGTCGGCGGCTTAGTGAATCCAAGCCCATTCCGGTGGGCTTTCCATGGTTGTCCTGCCTTAGTGAATTATATATATAGATACTGGTGATGGCAGCTGCAAGCTTTTGCAGGACACATTTTACTTCATATATATTCCAAATGAACCCTTTCATCAGCCAGAGAAATAACCTTTTGGACCATTTGAGTGTTTTCTTTATTGGATCTTATGAAAAAAGTCATTATGTTCAATACCACAGTGACATCACTGTCAGATGTATGAATATTTTTGCTTTTATAGTCTGAAATAATGTGAATGCCTTGCCATACTCAATGGCAGTCAGAGTCACTATTGAAACTGGCTTTAGATGATCTTGGCAGTTATTATGCCTCTTTTAAGGGCTCCACTAAAAGCTAAATTGTCTCCTGATCTAAAAGCTGCATTCCATTTCTTCATCTGAGAATGAATATGGCTATTCATGTATGGTTTCTCAATTGGAAACACACAGAGATTTCTAGTAGTGATAATATTATCTATACAGCCGTTAATGGAAAATAGAACAGATTAAAGGGTAAATTTACGTATAGGGAAGTTTGAGTGCAGTAAACGGAGGGTGGTAAAATATTTAGTGGGGGCCATTAATAAGCAAATAAGAAACAATCTACTAATATTTTTGGTACTGCCCTTCCATCTCATCCTTTGTGTGGCATTTGTGTGCATTTACAAGAAATTCACACTTGGGTAAAAATAAGAATTTAAATTATGGGCCATGTGTTCTTTCTTTTGTGAGATGTGTTATTCAAAATAACAGATAGATGTACTGTGAGCAGATACATTACCCCAAATATTAATTGATGTATGAAAGTTGTGCTCTTCATAATCTGTATAAATCAGTTAGTTGAAATGCTGTTTAAAAATGTATCTAAAATGTAACTATGCACATTGTATTTTAAGGTTAAGGGCCCTCCTCAAGAGCCCAGCAGAGTAGGATCCCTACTGGTATGGCAAGCCAAATTAACATTTAGAGATATCTCAAAATCTATTTCAGATATCTTAAAATGTAATTTACTTTTTAAAATATCTAAAACTCGCTTTTAGATATCTTAAAATAATTTCCTTCACATTTTAAGTTATCTGCAGTACATTTTGAGTTACAGTATCTCAAATGCACTTTCAAATATCTAAAAATAATTGTATCTGCATTTCAAGATATCTGAAATGAATTTTCAGATATCTTAAATTGACCTTTCTTGCATTTCAAGATATCTCAAAATCATTTCCTGTAAAACTGCCTATTATTTCAGTGGAACTTCTTGTTTATTATAAGATATCTGAAAACGCATTTGAGATATCTGAAAATGGACAGGAATCTGTTTTGAGATATTTGAAAATGTCTTAAATTGTATTGTAGATATCTGAAAATCTTGAAAAAATTAAGTGTCCCTTTAAAGATATCTTAAAATGCATTTTAGATATCTTGAAACACAATGTGAGATATCTTGAAATACATTGTTAGATATCTGAAATGGAGCAGATACCCATTTTAAGATATTATGAAATTAATTTTAGATATCTCAAATAATAGTGAATTTTAAGTTATCGTAAATGCTTTTTGAGGTATCTTAATTATATTTCGAGATATCCTAAAATAACTTCCCACTCATTTTAAGATATCTCAAATTCATTTTCAGATATCTTAAAATAACTTCCTGTGCATTTCAAGATATCTCAAATACATTTTGAGATATCTTAAAAATAGAGAGGAAGTCCCATTGAAAGAATAGGAAATTTTACAGGAAGTAATTTTGAGATATCGCAAAATGCACAGGAACCTATTTCAAAATATCTCAAATTTCATTTAAGATATCTTAAAATGCATTTCAGATATTTCAAAATGTACAACACATCATTTCATGATATCTTGAAATCTATTTGAGATATCATAAAATGCTTTTTAGATATCTTAAAATAGATGCATTTTTAGATATCTGTAATTCAATTTGAGATATCTAAAATGTATTTCCAGATATCTTAAAATTCATTTTGAGATATCTCTAAATGTTAATTCAGCATGCCATACTACTGGTAGTAACAGGATTTGAACCAGCAACATTCCAGATAGCAGAGCAAATCCTTAGCCTCAGTGCCACCACTCCACTTTAAGGCACTGCTTGAAAATAATGTTCTATTTTTGCTTTTAATTTGGAACAAAGATTGAATAACATTAAATAAATGTACACTTATTCTCTGCATTTTTTACAGAATACTTGCATTTTATATTCTAATGTTGTAAAACTTCATGTCTGACCCTGATTAATACCGTATACATTTGTGCGTATTGGGTGCTAGTGTGAGAGGAGGTTTATCAAGCCACAAGTTTTGGTCTAGTTCCATTTAATCTTTGGAAATGGTATATTGATTATGTTAAATTGTGTTTTTGTTGAACTAATAATAAATAAGTAAAATCATGAGCTGTCCCATCAAGTTGCATCATTTGGGAGCATTGTCTATGACAGGGATTTTCATCCTGTGGGGCACGCCCCTGAGTGGGGTGTGGACACATTTCAATGGGGGTGCAAAGTTTGATTGAAAATTCAGTGTGAAATCTTATCTTTCAAAGTCACTAATTCATTATTCAACCTCTTGGGGGCAATCTCACCACAATAACCATATCTGTTTTGCGATCACTAGTGGCCATTTGTTTGTGTGTACTGCTTCTAGCAAAGGACAAATCTGTAGAAGGCTAAAAAGTTCATGGTTAAAAATGAAACAGTGGCTGACCACAATGAAAAAGTGCAAGCAATCAAAGGAACTAACTATGATGAATGATACATAAAATATGGGTTTACTTGTATCATAGTAAATGGTGAACAACATCCACAATATGTTATATGTTCTGAGTTACTTGCAAATGTCAGCATGAAACCTGCTAAAGTAACAAGATAACCACGAAGCACCCAAACCTCAAAGATAAACCCACTGACATATTTGATCACTAAAGCGAAAAGCCATATACGATTGCAGAGACTCTAATTTGTCCAGCAGCGATGGAGATTTCTAGAATCTTTGCTCTGAGATTGGTTTGCCAGTGATATTGAGAAAATTCCACTATCCGATAACACAATGAGACGATTTCCATCCTATCGTACATCAAAAGCAATTACTGATCACGTTTACTAACAGTGGAGGATAATTTAACACTAGCTGTGTCCAGCACTGAATTCTGAATTCATAAGATGGTGTCCCAATCATCCCACTGAAAAAAAAGTAAGTTCTTGGCTTAAATCATATGATGAATGTAAACAACCTGCATTATGATGTGTATGTAGCATGGATAGCCTATACTATTATTTTTGTGTTGTTGAGGGGGCGGGGGGCTCGAGTCGAAAGTATGCATGAAGTTGGGGGCACATTTTAAAAAAGGTTGAAAACCCATATCTTATGGATCTTACTGATGTATTTGAATAAAAGATCAGATCCTCATTACTCAACACAATGATTGCCAAACTGTTGAAGATCCTATTTTTGGATAAAACTACGTTGAAGTGTTTTGATGCACTGTTCACATTTTGAATGATTCATCCTGATTTGTCACGAACAAAGAGTCACTTAATTTTTAACATAGTTTGGAAAATGTTACATAGAAACATTCTTCTTCCACTAATCACACATTTTAATGAAAATTACAAGGTACTCCAGGAGCTAACAACGGCTTATATTGAAATAAAAAAATGTTGTAAATCAGTTGTCCCAAAAAACAGTAATACTTTTGTTATGAAAAAATCCAGGAGCAGGCAGGCAACAAATACATTCTTCCTACATCAGAAAATGATCAAAGTAAAACAAAATTTCAGAACACGCTATACATGTAAGTAAACACCACCCATAGAGGCCATTGTGGAAAGCAAGGAGTCACCACAGGGCCTAGTGCCTTTATGCATTCTTTACAAAGTTGCGGTAAAAAATAGCAAGAATGGGTTGACTTTGGGAATGGGTTAGTCGATTGAATGGGGAGTAAAACTTTTAGAGCATCTGTGTTACAGTGGCAGTGCTGCTACCTCACAATAAGGAGACCAGAGTTCTCATCATGTGTGCTCCCTGTGTGAAACTGTATATTCTCCCCATGTCTGCCTGGATCTGCTCTGTTTCCTCCCACAGATCAAAGACATTCAGATTAGGTGAAACAGCATTGCTGAATTGGCCTGAGTATGTGTTCACCTTGTGATGGACAACGTCGCTGCTCAGGGATTCTTCCTATCTAATGATTACTGGAATAGGCCCCTCTGACCCTGTTCTAGATAAGCAAGTTAATAAGAAGCATCCAGTGATTTTATGAACATCCCATCCATATTAAAGATTCTTCTTTTAACCCTGGGTTAAGAGGTGAAATACTAATACTTGTGTATGATCATTCATAAATGTACACTTGCTCATACCGGGAGAATTTAGAGTAGTGATAGACATTTCAATTCACTTTACTGAATTGATTCTTTCAAACTACCTGTTTATGTGAATTGATTAATGTGATTCATTATAAGGATGAGATGTTAGCACATGTAAAGTCCAGAGGGGTCCCCCTCTGATCACATCACAAATATATAATTATATATAAAATATATAATATTTTTACATTATACATTATATATTAAAATAATGTTATAATATTATATATATTGATTAGGCCTGAGAATGTTAGCACATTAATTTTTGACATTAATGCCTGATTAATATGTTAAAAAATATTGTTGCATCCAGAGATGGCAATGAGCAAAGCGCCTTAGATTGTGGTTGGTCCAGGGTGACAGTTTTATGCATTTTTCTTTTACAATAATGCAAATGCGTTAAGTGTTACCTTAAAGAATTACATACACTTCCAGTACTGTATTCATGAAATAACATATTCATTTAAAGGTTTAACATTTTGTATTACATGGTTCACAACGATACGCTACATGTCAATATGTAACACTGGTGTTCATTTTCTTGATTAATACATACTGACATCGGTGCTGAGGAGTAGGAGGAAAGGGGGAGGTGGGGGCGGGGGGTTACAGCAGTCCTAGTGCAATAGAGAAAAGCTGTGATGGTAAAAATTATGCTCTCCTTTTTTTTCATTTCATCTTTTTCTGCAAAGTAGAAGTGTAATAATTATCTCTGCCCATTTTTCCAGTTTGTAGCATCTTCACTAATTTATGCAAAGAATGCAACATAACCATCCAAGTAATGCACGGTGTCAGGTTTAACTGAGATAGCAGCTACGGAGGTCTTTTTTAGTGTGCCAGGAGCAAAAGTGTAGGTTGAACAGGGTTTTTTTTTCAACCATTTTTCAGTGGTGGCACATTTTTTGTAACCCAAAAAAATCTCTGCCTCACTCCAATGACCCCTCAGCACCTCTCCTAGCTGCTAAAATGCTCTCTAAGTGCTGTGTCTGCAAAACAGCAATTGCAGAGCTGGTTTTATCCTTCTCAGACAGGTCTCAACCTCCTGGGACCCTGTCTCTCTCAGATCAGGACCTGGGGACACTACACTGTTATTTCAGGGTGCAACAATTGAAAAACACTAATGTAGAGTATAATTATCAAGTCTATGATTGTGATGAACAATTGAGGATAGTATTTACATAGTTTTAATGCATGCAGATTTAAGAGATTCTTATTCTTTCAATTAAATTCATCTTCAGCAATGCATTTAAATTCAAAAGTCATTTTAATTGTTTTTTTACTTTGACATGTCTGTGTTTCATATGCTATGCCAATTTGATAATTAATACATTGGCCTTGCTTTCTTATTGCCTTCTTTTTAACTTGCAGGAGTCACCATGGACAATGATGTCTGCTGATGACACTGTGATCTGTAGCGAGAGTATGGAGCAGGGCAGGTTGAGGACACCCTGGAGAGGTGGAGATATGCTCTAGAGAGGAGAGGAATGAGGTCAGTAAGAACAAGACAGAATACATGTGTGTGAATGAGAGGGTGATCAGAGGAATGGTGAGGATGTAGGGAGTAGAGTTGGTGAAGGTGGATACTTGAGATCAAAAATTCAGAGTAACAGGGATTGTGGAAGAGAGGTGAAAAAGAGAGTTCAGGCAGGATGGAATGGGTGGAGAAGAGTGTCAGGAGTAATTTGTGACAGACAGGTATCAGCAAGAGTGAAAGGGAAGGTCTACAGGACAGTAGTGAGGCCAGCTATGTTATATGGGTTGGAGACGGTGGCATTGTTCAGAAAGCAGGAGACAGATCTGGAGGTGGCAGAGTTAAAGATGTTAAGATTGGCATTGGGTGTGACGAGGATGGACAGAATTAGCAACAAGTACAATAGAGGGTTGGCTCAGGTTAGAAGGCTGGGAGACAAAGTCAGAGAGGCAAGATTGCGTTGGTATGGACGTGTGCAAAGGAGAGATGCTGAGTATATTGGGAAAAGGATGTTAACGACAGAGCTGCTAGGCAAGAGGAAAAGAGGAAGGCCTAAGAAACGGATGTTATGAATGTGGTGAAAGAGGACATGCAGGTGGTGGGTGCAGGCGATCCCGTCTGTTGAAACGACAGGAGGGACACGGAACCTATGGAGGGGGTGCCGAACTGGCAAGTTCCGGGGTGCTGGTAAGAGGGAGGAGCGCTGCCAGTGCGTGGCACAGATGGACGCCAGGAGAGGGTGTCCAGGCAGCGGCTCTGCCCCCTTGTTTCTGTGTGTTGCAGGAGTGGACCCTGGACGAGCAGAAGAAACTGCTTTGTTGGGGACCTGCCCTCATCGGATGGGCCGTTTGGCCGGAGGACTCTTTGCTGGTGAAAGGGTGCTGCCACAGCTGCTGGAGGCTACGGAGGTATGAGTGGCGCCAACCAAAGGGGCACGACAGCCTCGGGGGGTGGGCGAAGAAGTAGGCCCTGGGGTGCCGAATTGGATCCCGGCACTTCAGGAGTAGGACCCACTTTGGTGGTAAGCTGACGAGTTTTCGCTGGCGGTGGGATACTATCAGAGATGGCTGGGGTGGCGACCCGGCTGGGACGCCCAGGAGGACCGGAGGAGGGCTTGTGCCTTCCCCAGACCATGTGGGGGCGACCACCCTGGTACCTTTGGGGGCCACAGGTACAGAGCTTTGCAGCTCCACCCTGCAGGGGCCCATGGTCACCGCCAGGGGGCGCCCCATGCCTTTGGAGCCCTGGACCTTCCCTGAGGGGAAGAGGAGCAGGGACACCCGGAGTGCTTCCGGGGACGCAGCCGGCTCTTCTGCCACACTGGGGCGTGTTGGTGGGAGATTGCCGGGAAACACCTGGAGCACATCCGGGGGACCATTAAAGGAGCCGCTTACCTTCGTACAATGGCTGGAGTCGGAAGTGCAGAGGACGAGGTCTCTGGAGGAGGCAAGGAGGTGGCATGAAGAGTGAAGGCATTGTGTTTTGTGGCCAGGACTTAGAGGACTGGGGGGACTGTTGAGCACTATTGTAAATATGCACTTTGTAAATAAACGTATTTCGGGTGATTTGAACGTGTCTGCCTGTCTGTGTCCGGGTCTTGTTCCACAATATATATATAATAGCAAAATACCCGGGCTTCGCAACGGCGAAGTACTGCCTTAAAATTTTTATTAAGAAAAAAAGTAAACATTTTTAAACTGAGGGAAAATATACAAATAATTATTTGTTAAGGATCTCTTTGTATACCACGTTGTCAGTTCGGCCCTAAGGTTGTAATATGACCAAGCTGTGCGCTGAGCTTACTCTTGAGCATGCAACATACAGTTGGCCATGTGAAAAGCAATCCTATCTTAAATCAATGCCAACCTTTTGTAGGGTGTGTCCCTGAGACTTATTAATTGTCATTGTGAAGCTGATCCTTACTGGAAATTGAAGGCTTTTTAATTGAAATGAGAGATCAGAGGGTATAACGGGGATGCAAGGAATAAAAACTCTCTCACCTGAGCCACTGCCAGTAAAAATAGTTGCCTTAATTAGGTTCTTTTGCAGACATGTGACCTGAAGTCTTGTGCCGTTACAAAGTTTCGTTGGCTGTAAGTTTCTCAGTAACATTATTGGTGCCCCAACTTTCAAAATTAGATTATGCTCAGGAGTGCCTGGAGGATTCAGAGTGTGGAGAAACTCTACCAGATAGTGTACCGCGTCTTCCACTTCTACAACTGAATCCACAGAGTGATATGTTTTCGGTTGTGAAGGTAGTTCTTGAAGTAAAATGTGGTTTATAGTTGTAGTCATGTCATTTCTTGATGTCAAGATAGCTCTCTTCCTCAACCATGACACATTGTTTTCATGGAGATTTCGTAGATTGGGGTAAACATTTTGAAGAAGGCTTTGTAAGGTATTCACGAGGAGACGGAGATTTGTAGGAATATTTATTTTATGATTTTCTTGAATGAAGGTGCCATCACCTATACTCATCAGAAGAACAGAGAACTCCCCAGCTTCTTTGTCGCCTTTCAAATGAACCCTCATGTTTATTCTTAAGGTAACAACATTGATTTGTGGCCATAGGTATGAAGACTTCAGACATGCTTTAACTTCGTCAGTGCGTGTTCCTCTGGGCACGACTGGTAGGGTTTGCCGGAAGTCTCCAGCCAGCAACACTGTCAAGCCTCCCATAAGTTTGTTGGTGTTTTGGATGTCTAGGAGGGTCCTGTCTAAAGCCTCAACACCTCCTCTGTGTGCCATAGTGAATTCATCCCAGACAATAAGCTGACAATGTCGCAGCACTTCAGCCATGTTGCTTTGCTTTGATATGTTACACATGGGGGATTCAGTATGGCTGAGGTTCAGAGGCAGCTTGAATGAGCAGTTCTGCCACCCTCAAGAAGAGTTGCAGCAATGCCAGAAGAAGCCACAGCTATGGCAATGTTACCTTTTGCTCGGATTTTCGCAAGGAGAAGGTTTATGAGGAATGTCTTACCAGTTCCTCCTGGAGCATCAAGGAAAAACACCGTGCCAGTGGCCGAGACAACGCTCCTCATGACTTGCTCATAAACTGACTTTTGGTCACTATTTAGCAACATTTCGCTATTTGTGACTATATTGGCTAATTGTGAGTTGTTGTAAGATGTCTCTTTCAAGTACTTAGGATTTGACGTAAGTTCTGCCAGTTCTCTGAAAGGTGAAGGCAAACCGTAATGATCAAGAGATTGACCTCCAATAGCAATTACGTAGTTTTCAAGCAACTGTAGACACTTGTTATAGATCAAATGTAACCACTGGTGGACTTCTGTTCGTATATGATCTCTTTCAGTCTGTCTCCTAATATCTTCTGCTATGCTGTCTTTATGTTTTTCCCATAGGTTTAAGGGGTCTTCCATTTGGCAGAACACCAGCATGACATCAAAGTGTTCACGGATCTTTTGAGGTAACCGAGACAGAGTAGCTTCCTGTAGAGTCTCGTCCTAGTTGATATTTTCCTGTAAAAAACCAAGTGTCCTGCAGGCCGACTTATAGGTCGGATGTAGGACACCATTAACTGTTCTGATAGATTTGAAAGGCGTGGGACCTGTGATTTCGTTGAGCAGCAGTCGAAGATGGTAGCATTCAGAGTTATCCGTAGACTGGTCCCAGCACATAATCTTTTTTCACTCCCGAATGTCCTAGTACAGGACACATAACATGATGGAATTTCATTATAATGAAGTTGTTTTGCAAAATCATTGTGGTTGCAAAGGTCAAAGAACGCTAAAAGGGTCATCTGTGGTGGATTGTGTACTTTATCGGCAACATTGCCTTCTGTGAAATTAATTCTTTGTCCCTTCTCAAGATGCACAGCAAGATGAATGACCGGAGGGTAATGTTTGTGAATGGAAAAACAGAAAATGCGCCTGGCTGCTTCAGAGCTACTAATGTAATGCCCAGCTTTGTGTTAAGATACTTTGTCATTTTGATTTTGTATTGTAAATACTGCCTGGTCACTTCCCTTGTTAACATACTTGCAGATGTATTCGATTGATTTTACTGAATTGCAAAATTCGAATTTGATGTGAGCATTGAAGAAGCGGGACAGCACAGGGCTATAAGGGACCACCCATCTGTTGTCGATATGTACTCCTTGATGTTAATTGTATGACCTCCATCAGCAGGTACGCGCTGGCAGTACTGAGGGTAACCATCTTCTCCGGTCTGAGTTTCTGAGATGAAGGGACGCGGGTACTTTTTACTTCATATTCCATTGATCATGCAGGGTGAGTTGATATTATGAGGTCCACATGGGCCATGAATCATGGTGGATTTTACTATTTTGTGGAGGGCAGGGTCAGTCTGTGGTCAGGAATTTCCTCACGGATGACTTGATCGATGACAGCTGGTTTAATCCTACCCTTTAGCCACAACAGAATGTGTGAATGGGGGAATACCTCGCTTTTGCCACTCTATGGTGTACATGTAGCAATTTTTACATCCGAAAATGTTACTCTTCGTGAGCAAGTCTATCATTTTGCAAATCTTCAGATGAAATACACGACTGATAAGGTTGTGGCGATAGTGAGGTTTTTGACGTGGAAGGAGAACTTCAGTGATGTCAGTCCATTTAGGATTGCAAGTAAATGTGATGAATAAGTCAGAGAGGCCATAATGACATACGTATGTCATTTCGTCTTGTGTACATATAGCGAGGTCCACCAGTAAACGACAATGGTAATATCACAGCTTGACCAAGTTCCCTTAAATTAGTGTTGTTTTTGTCAATAGCATCTTTCAAGTGGATGTAATTTTCAGCTCGTAGTTTCTTCTGATTTAGTCTGATATAATTTAGTCTTTTGGATTCAATTTTTGCGTACATATCAACTAAAAACTGATTTAATAAAGTTCTGAAGAAAAGGATAGTATTATCATGATGTCGTCTGATCACAAGCCGGTATGAATAGAAGTTTGCTGCAAAGATGGTTTTCTTCATAGGTAACTTACTGGCAGCATGAACTTGAGGTATAGACATAGAATAGCTGTCTTCACCATAGCAGAACATGAAGGAATATTGATCATAGGATCTGTGGGTTTCCTTAATGCATTGCTATTTATTGTCTCTGCTTTTCAAGACAATATCCCTATTCTCGAACGTTTGCCCAACGATGACAACACCAACTTGTTGTACTGTAGGTTTATTAAACCTGCCTTTGTGAGCATGTAATGGTTTTTTGGCAACGTGAATGACAACTTTGAAGTCTTTGTCTTCATCTGAAATACTGTCGATTGTGCAGTGGAAGTCCTGGATGTAAGTGTTACAATCATGCAGCATTTTTTGTAATTGCTGCACCAGGGGTGTGTTAACTCCAGAAACATTAGTGCACCGCATTTGTGCTTCCTTTTCATCGTCCCTGACGAAATAAATTTGCAAAAATGTATGTTACTCAGTCGGCATAGGTAAAAGGCTGCCAATCAAGTGGTAGACTTGTCCCTGAACTTTAAATGAAGGCATAAAATGTCCCTCAATGATTTGGTTAGCATCAAATGACATCATTTGAAATGCGCTGTTGTACTTTCGAATGTTGTTCAAGAAATGCTCACTTTGAGGATGTGCGTCATTTAACAGGCCTTCAAGAAGGTCAGGAAGCTTACGTAAAGGAGTGAGAGAGACTTTACCACCATTACAGCACAAACCAGGAGACTCGCATTTCCACCTATGAGCTTGACAATAGTCACAGTGAACATCCATGAATCCAATGTGTACTGTTTTGTCAGATTCATAATGTATGTTTGGGTCGTACGCAAATCCACAATCGGCTTTTTTGAGCCAAACCTGTTGTTTACATATGAGCCTATTTTCATTATTTGGATCGTACCTAGAAACAGAAGCTCTATTAACTTGTGGATTTGCCTGCGGATATTTAGCGACAGCGTCTCTATGAACTTGTGGATTTGTCTGCGAGTATTTAGCGACATCGTCTCTATGAACTTGTGGATTTGCCTGCGAGTATTTAGCGACAGCGTCTCTATGAACTTGTGGATTTTCCTGCGAGTATTTAGCGACAGCATGTCTATTAACATGTGGCTTTTTCTGCGAGTATTTGGTGGCAGCGACACGAAGTTGTTTCTGTCTAGCTGCATCAGAAAATGTACCACAACGTCTGACACGCCTCCTTTTTACTGTTTTCTCACAGCTTGGATTGCTGCTGTCATAATCATGGTTTGTTTCAATTACGTTAGTATTTGCAGGACTTGTGCTGAAGTGATAATCGGCATCTGTCAAGCGATGTAAGCATACAACCGGTTTCATCAATAACTTCGCATCCAACTTTTGAGAGTTGAAACATTCATAAACATCAATCTGTCCACTACTCAAATTGTCACCTGTGAATCTAAGATGTTTAAGAGGCATTGGTGGTTCTCCAAAGGTGTAAAATATTTGGCCATTTCAGTACACTTGACTCGACAAACGAACAATTCAGCGTTAGCCATCAACTCACATGGAGAACCATAGTTGAAGGGCTTAAGCATTTCACTCTTATAGTGCTCCTGTGTAATAGAATTATCTCCTGTACAGTCATCAGTCCACACCTTGAACCTGTCCCAGTCATTCAATACATAAGACACAATGTTCCTCCGGATATCAAGAGTGAGCCTGATATGTCCGTGCAATATGTAACACAGAGAATGGAAAAGGCAGGCGCCATCTCTGGGCATGGAAACCAGTCGTTAAGTGATAGTTCTTTGATCGATGGTGATCACCTCGATAGACATGTTAATGGGGGTACGGTTGGAACGATAAAGGAAATGGATACCTGAACAGTAAACTAAGTCTAAAATGCCTACACAATAACTATAATCGTAATAAACGAACAATAAAACAGTGGAGAAACCATGGATTAAATAAAAAGGCTGCAGCTACCAGCAGGGAGACGTGAATACCGTGGCGAACCAAGGAAGGGAATGAAGAGACCACAGCGAAGGACGGCCTTATATGGGCAGGCAGATAATTACGTGGGAGGAGTGGGGATGAGGGATGCAATATAGTCAGGCAGCCAAAGAGGGGAATGAAGACACCGAAGCGACGGACGGCCTTATATGGGCAGGCAGTCAATTAGATGGGAGGCATGGGGATGGGGGATGCAATATAGGCAGGCAGCCAACTACGTGGGAGGCGTGGTGATGGGGGATGCAACGCCGAGCTGCAGGCTATGGATGTATATATGTACGTAAGTAGGATTCAGTTATGACTGTTACACGTAGAATTTCGAAATGAAACCTGCTTAACTTAAGTAAGTAACCTGTAAGAAATGAGCCTGCTGAATTTCAGCCTTCTACTTACACGGGAAGTTGGAGAATTGGTGATGAGTGAGTGAGTGGGTCAGTCAGTCAGTGAGGGCTTTGCCTTTTATTAGTATAGATTTAACATGATGATAATTCATATGACATTGTCCTATTTCCGTACACAGAGCATGACAAACAAATGTAAGATGCATAATTAAAATAAGGTGTTACATTACAGAATCACAAGTGAACAAGACAGGTGCTACTCATTCATGGGCGATGATTCAGTTCATAAATCAAATAAATATGAATCATCCAACTGGTTCTTGGTTAATGATTTGGTTTGAACTCAGATAATGATGCATGCTCAACACAGTCAATGACCAGTAAAAAAGTCTGTGTTAAAGTAAAGATGAAAGCAAAAACTTTCTAGAAATTAAAATAATGTTCTTATAAGCTCCTGGATATCATGGCTGGTCTGTACACTGGTACTGTGAGTGCTGAGCAGTGTGGAGGCAGAACCTCTGCATTTTGTCCTAGTGAATTCTGGGATTTGTCAGGGGTGTGTTCTTGCTCCTACTCTATTCTGTGCCTGCATGGACTGGATGTTAGGCAGGGTCCTGTATTCCACCAGCTGTGGGGCATCTGTTGGTGAAGAGAGGTTCACTAATCTTGACTTTGCCAACAATGCTGCAATCTTTGCTGAGTCAATGGAGGCTCTGCATATGTATAAAACCTAAACTTGCTGTAAAGCTACTCTCACTGCACCACTCAGAGTATTTATATCACTGTATCTGAGTGTGGAATCACAGCTCTACAGCTGCTGATTGGAAAGAGAATTATCGGTATACAGCATCAAGCACACGCTGCCTCAGCTATGATGTCTTTTGAACTGCTCTCATAAGGCAAACGCTTCAGAGCCTTTCCTGTACGGACCTCGCGGTTCACAAACAGTTTCATCCCAAGAGCTATACATGCACTCAATCAGTCCATTAAGTGCTCCTTGTAGAACTGTTTGTACTTATAAATAAAATTACGTCACTGTAAACTTGCGATACAGTTATAATATTGCACAACCTTAGCGCATATTTACATATGATGATGTTATATTATTATTATATATATTATACAGATAAAACTTTAATTTCATTTAAATAATCTATATTGTTAATAATTAAACATGTGAGGACACAGTGAATAATTAAACATGTACTACGAAGATATTTCAATGTTCCCTAAAAGTTTTGAAGAATCGGCGCTCTCAGCTTACAGATGGCTTTACATCTGTTTCAGCGTTGATTGTGTGGTGATTGGGAATTTGGAGAAAGAAAAGGAAGGACAGGAATTGGAGGTTAGTACGTTTGAAAGAGACAGTACTGCTGTACGGTGCAGCAAGCATCTTATGTGAGGCATGAACAATCTGTAGACAGGGCGCCAGCTCGTCACTATCACTCTGCCACCGTGTTCCCATGTTTAATACATGCTTTAATTCCTATCATCATAAAATCATATCAAGTATACAGTACATCTCAGTATTTAAATTACTCAGAGAGCTGTAATATCGCGAATGTAATGGATTCTGTGTCCTGTCGGAGGAAGAGAAAGCCTGTTTAAGAGGCACGTAGTGATTCACACACATAGAACACAAAGAAGAGCACATAGAAAACAAAGCATTTAACATGCTATTTTAGTTACGATGGGATTTGAGAAACTAGTAAATTATATGATTTTAAGAGTTTATGGTGTTCTACTTTAATTACAAAATAAAGTATGTGATTAAAGTTGACATTTGAAGCTTTTTTCCCACTTTGTCCCTAATTTCTTTTCTTTTCTCTGTACCCTAATAAGCTTTCATATAACACTTAGACTGTGGGCTATAACTGCCTTTTCACAGCGACTTTGATATCTAACAACTTCTTTTTTATTTCTGGCACTGTGCGACTTTGTGAACTTGAGCTTTCGAGTTTCTCCATCACTCTTTGTCACTCGATCAACTTCCTTTTGTTTTTTATACCAATGTTTAAACCAACAAATAGTATGTTTTTATTTGCCTCCACTTGGTATTCGCTGAAATTCTTCTATTTCCCCCTGTGCTTTTGCCATTGCCTTTTCACAGAACACTGTGTTTAATGGCTATTTATATTGATTTGCATATTCAAAGAGACATAATTCTAGGAGGAGTTTGGGGAAAGGCAGCAGGCGCGTGCACATGTGTTACTTTTCACACTGACCAGGATTTATGGACCGGAAGAATCTGTAAGTTGGGGAACGCACAGATTTATGCATCTGTATTTTTTCGTGCATACGCATATTTCCACTTTTTTCCATACTCCATGTTTTGGTGTGAGTTCTACACATGGCATTACACAAAAAAGGTTAAAATGTCCATTTTATTTTTATCTTTAAAATACAATGTTGTAAACTTAATCTTAAAATCAATGTTAAATTTACTAGAGTTTCTCATTCTCACCGTAATGAAAGTAACATGTTAAATGCTGCGTACTGTATGTGTTCTTCTATGTGCTTTATGTGTATGAATCACTATGTGCTTCTTAAGCAGGCTTTCTCTTATGCCAACAGGGCAAAGGACACTTTTCATTCAGGATATTACAGCACTCTGAACAATTTAAATACTAAGATGTATACTTGATATAATTTCATGATTAAATACATTAAAGCATGTATTAAACATGGGGCATGTTGGCACAGTGGTAGTGATAAGCTGGCACCTTGTCCAGTGATTGTTCCTGCCTCCTGCAACATGCTTGCTGAGATGTGCAAGACCCTTGATTAAACAATTTAATGCAGCAGTACTGTCTTTTTCAAACATACCAACCCCCAATTCCTGTCCTTCCTGTTCTTTCTGCACATAACAAATTGCCACACAATAAGCTCTTTAATAAATCTGTAAACTTTGCACGTGATTCTTCAAAACTTTTAAGGAACATTGAAAACTCTTTGTAGTATATGTTTAATTATTCTATCTATCTGTCCATCCAGTCCCAGCAAGCATACAGTGCGAGGCAGGAATAATTCCTGGACAGGGTGCCAACTAATTGCTACAGAAGCGCAACCATACTTATTTGTTTAATTATTAACAGTATACATTATTTAAATTAAGTTAAAATGTATCTGTATAATGTAATATACATACTTTAATGCATTTTATCTTAAAAATGATATCAAGAGCTCCAAGAAAACAGCTCTTGGAAGTCTAAAATGACTTAGAAGCAAGTCATTATCATCTGTAAATACGTGCTCTATTCTATTCAATTCTATTGAACTGAATTCCTTTATTGTTATTGTATGGTACAATGAGATTCAATATGCAAATCCTCCATAAATCAATCTATACTAATAAAAGGCAAAGCCCTGACTGACTGACTGACTGACTGATTGACTGACTCACTCACTCACTCACTCATCACCAATTCTCCAACTTCCTGTGTAGGTGGAAGGCTGAAATTTGGCAGGCTCATTCCTTACAGGTTACTTACAAAAGTTAAGCAGGTTTCATTTCGAAATTCTATGCGTAACGGTCATAACTGAATCCTATTTACGTACATATATACGGCCATTGCCTGCAGCTCGGTCGCCGTATGAGGCGGAGTTGCATCCCCCATCACCACGCCTCCCACGTAGTTGGCTGCCTACCTATATTGTGTCTCTCATCCCCACGCCTCCCACGTAATTGACTGCCTGCCCATATAAGGCCATCCGTCAGCAGCAATCCAAGCTGTGAAAAAACAGTAAAAAGGAGGCGTGTCAGACGTTGTGGTACATTTTCTGATGCAGCTAGACAGAAACAACTTTGTGACGCTGTTGCTAAATACTCGCAGAAAAATCCACAAGTTAATAGACACGCTGTCACTAAATACTCGCAGGCAAATCCACAACTTCATAGAGACGCTGTCGCTAAATACTCGCGGGCTAATTCACAAGTTCATAGAGATGTTGTCGCTAAATACTCACAAACTATTCCACAACTTAATAGAGACTGTAGCAGGTTCCTCTTAAATTGAATGAGGAGCCCACCACACACAAAAATCTCCTACTCTTAGGAAAAGTAAATCTATTAGGAACAGAAACCGACAGAAACATAGCCCCAATTTGATATCCTCAGCTGTAGTTGGATTTTGTGAATTTATAGGAGAAATGGAAATAATCACCCCAACAATTCTTTAAACAATCTATATATATATATATATATATTATAAATCAAACAAAACAATAAACACCCTTTAAACAATCTTTAACTAATCTATAATAACTATACAACTCCTAAATAACCTGCCACCCCCTTAAACACTTTATAATATTGTGACATGTCTTGCCATTGCATGGGCTGTAGGGAATGGAAGAGTGTTGGGGTGGAGTCTTGGGGGAACACTGTTTGTAAGGGCTTGGGGCACCTCCCTAGAGAGAGATGAGTGACAGGGATCCGGGTTAATTAACGGTGCATGATAAAAAGGGGAGGTGGTGACCGGAAGTGGTAGTTGGAGGGACTGGAGAAAAAGAAGAGAACAGCATCAGGTGAAAAAAAGGAAGTAAATGTTTTAAGAGAGGTAGATAGGACAAAGGTGATTTGTCTTTATTATTTTGGAAGTGTCCCCGTGACCAAAACAACGGGCGGCGGTAGGGTATATTGAATAAAAAGCCAGTCACCATTTGGAAGAGTTCCCTGGACAAGCGGCTCCTGAGTGTGTTTATTCGACGGGACGTCACAATATATTACCCAGAAAACAGCGAAAAAAGAAAGAAAATGAAAGAATGCAAAAAAGCAGAAAAGAAAGAAAGCAAGGTAAAGAAAAGGAAAGAATATCTTATTTATAAACAGCGCAAATATATTCACATGTACTTAACCTATATTACGACTATATATACATATAAATTAGATACCTAGACACACGCAATCCCCACACGTTCCCCAGTCCTTTTTCTGAACTTTGTTTTAAAAGTTTATAATCACACGGCCTGGGAAGTCTGCAGTAAATCCAGCGACCAATCCTGATGTGCGTCGCGGACACGTTTACTTCATTTACATGTAAAGAAGCGATCTCATCGGCTCGGTGACAGTCCCTTTATTGAACAATTAAGTCCGTTCACCCGGGTGACTCGGCGTTAGCGTCCATCCATGGCCGACACCCACTCCACAACAGACAAGTAAAGCCGTGAGGTCCGAATACCCCTTTTAGGTTAGCAGGCACCCCTTTATTTACACAGTTTTCCTTCTCACTTTTCCGCTAGTTCTCTCTCTTCTCCCTTTTCCTTCAAAATATGCACCTCCTTGCCTTGTTACAGTCAGTTCCCCTTATGTCACATCATGGTATGTTTAGCAAGGACACACAGGCATAGTTTTACCCCAAATTCTTCTTAAAGAGATATCCCAAAGACAGTTAATTACTGGGACATAATTACATTGACAATCAGGTTATGTTATTTTTAAAATGTTTCCTTTTCTTTTTCATAACTTCTTTAACACACTACTTCTCTGCTGCGAAGCACGGGTATTTTGCTAGTATTCCTCTGAAATGATAAAAAAAAATAATAATATGATGATAAAAAACCATGAAAAATATACAATATGAAAGCATAAGTACAATATACATGTACATATAGTGCAGATAGTGCAAATGGTTCAATAGGCTGTGCAATGTTACAGGTGAAGTGCAAGTTTACAGTGACAAAATTGTAATTCAAAGTACAAACAGTTCTACCAGGAGCACTTGATGGACTGATTGAGGGCACTTATAATCTCTTGGGATGAAACTGTTTCTGAGCCTTCAGGTTTGTAGAGGAAAGGCTCTGTAGCTTTTGCTGCATGGGATAAGTTCAAATAGACTATGCTCATGGTTGAGGCAGCGTGTGCTATAAATGTTCTCCAGGGTAGATGCTATATCCCGATAATCATCTGTATTCTTGGCACAGCCTGCTGTAAAGCTTTCCAATCAGTTGCTGTACAGCTGTGATTCCACACTCAGCTACAGTGGGTTAAAATACTGTTAGTGGTGCACTGAGAATAACAATGCGAGAGCAGGTATGGTATTTGGAATAATTTGGCAATTCTATGGACCATTATATTGTTACAGGTTGATTACAATCAGATGCCTTAAATTTATAAACGATACGTAGTTAATTTTTAGTGTATTTGATAAAGCCCCGTCAAGGAGGTGAATCAAAAAAAGAAAGGGAAACCACACAGGAACAATAGCACTGCTTTTACGCCACCAGTTTGCAAAATGAAGTGGAAACATGCATACGCACAGGGTAATGCTGGTATGAGAATATTCATGGCTAGTTTAGTTTTTATACATGTCGAAGTGAGTGTGAAAACGTGCGTATGCACCATTTATACATCCTCATTGTTGAGCTCCCAAGCAGTTGGATCATGCCAAGGGGACACCAACGTAACAGCTGGCAGATAGATGGTAATTTCTGGGGTGTAGGAATGGACTGCATGTCTGCCTGAGAGTTTGCCAAACAGGATCCCGAGCTGTTTTGTCATATTTGCTGGGCACGGAAACATGCTGTACTAGTGCATCACCCCACCCTAACCTGACCTCGTATAAGGTTCAATTTGGGGTGAGAAATTTGTTGAATGTACAAAGGAACATAAACATATTAATTTTAATGTTGCTTATCTATAGTTTAAAGGAATTCAAATAACAATGATAACACAATGTTTTAATTATATAGCACCATTCCCATGCTTAAAGTGCTTTCTACTAACGAACTGTATAAAATCCAACAATTAATGCATACTAATGTAAGTACAGTATGCTGTTACTGTATTGTAGTGGTATGATGCATGAGAGAATCATTCATGGCAGCTTTATTCACTAAAACTGATATATTTTGAACTCACAAGGACCATAAGTAAAGAAAGCCTACCAGTGTCTGCAAAACAAAACGATGATGACATCATGCAGGACACACATGTGCTATAGCACTCTTGTTCAGCTCCCCTGAATTAATTTATTCGTGCTTGCAAATCAACTTGTATGATTTATTGAAATGAGTCATTTGTGAGTTTCCCATCACTAATTTAGAGGTGGGAAACTGGAGTAACTAGAAAAAGTGACATGAACACAAGAAATCATTTACAGTCGTGAAAGATCTTTCCCCTATGCGGCCCCTGAAACAAGTTATCTTTTAATAATAATGCCAATGATCCATCCCAACATCCACTTTCAAAATTGCTGTGTGCAATACTACTACTATACTACTACTAACAATAATAATATTAATGATATTAGTCATGATGATGGTAAAGCTGTAGTGAAATGGTTACTTCTGCTGCCTCACTTGTCTAGTGCATGTTCTTTGAATGTTGGTCTAGGCGCTGTCTGTGTGAATTTTGAATATTCTCTAGAGTTGCTGTGAGTTTTTTTGTTCAGGTATTACGATATCCTTTTCCCATCCCAAAAGATATACAAGTCATTTTTATTGAGAACTCTACACTGGCTTTGTACAAGTTAGCGTCAGTGAGTTTGAGTGTATTCTGTGATAGACCAGTATGCTTAACATTTTAGATTACTTCCTTGTTTCTAATGCTTCTTTCCCCAAAACTCTGATCTGGATTAAAGTGATTCATCCATCCTTCCATTATCCAACCCGCTATATCCCAACCACAGCGTCACTGCAGGGGTCTGCAGGAGCCAATCCCAGCCAACACAGGGCGCAAGGCAGGAAACATACCTTGGGCAGGGTGCCAGCCCACTGCAGCTCACACACACACACACACCAAGCACACACTAGGGTCAATTTAGAATCGCCAATCCACATAACCTGCATGTCTTTAGACTGTGGGAGGAAACCGGAATACCGGGAGGAAACCCATGCTTAAAGTGATTCAGTAATAAATGAATGGATAATAATGACAATAATATAATAAATCTGTAAAAATGTAGTGAACACTTGAAAAAAAGTGTCTGTATTTTTCAGAATAGAATATAGGGTGGGCTGTCTCAGTTACACTTACCTTGGATTGTTCTATTTGACATTTTAAACTCTTATTTGTTTTAAATCTTACCTATAAGTCAAAATATTCAGAGAAACTATAAAAAATAATGCAAATGTTTTATTGTGATAAAAGGAATATCATCACAGCCACATCCTTGTTTAAACAAAATGTATAACGATGCAATCCTGCTTTTAAATTTGCAAAATTATAGAGAAGACCTGAATTTTCTATGCCCTCAAGATCAGGAAGTATGCTTGCAATTTCTCAAGAAAAGGCTGCTCCGTCAAAGACCATCCCTGTCATAAAAAGATAACCGTTCTCCCTGCACATATAAAAAGAGTCTGTGGTTTTAGTCGTGGTCAGGGAGGATAAATCCATTGCTGTGCTCTGCACACCCCATTCTGCTTTGCCATGGGGATGAAAGAATTAGCAGTATGGATTGTAAGTCTCTCGGTGGCATGTGCTTTGAGAGTCTCTCTGGAACCAGGTAAGTGACAACAACAGGACAGCAAATGAAACTCATTTATGGCACTTCTGCCAGAGATTCTGCAAGCCAAATGGGCCACATTCATTGCTTAAGTGTGTAATGAGGCACTTGTTGCAATGCATGCTATTTATATTCAATTGAATTAATAGAATATAGAAACAAAAATGCTAAAGTAGGCATTTAATGATTTACCCATACCTGTATTATTTAAATTTTGAATATTTATATGTCTTGTTTCTCGCACTGCAGCAAGAGCTCCCAACCACAACAACAGAATCTGTAGCACCTGGGGAAACAGCCATTTTAAGACCTTTGATGGAGATGTCTACCAGTTTAATAGCACCTGTGACTACAACTTTGCCTCTGACTGTCACAACTCGCTTCCCGAGTTTTCTGTTCACATCCAGCGGGCAGATACAGAGGGCAAACTTCTCATTGAATCTGTGGTGATAACCATCAAAGATTATATCATCTTCTTGACTAAGGACACTGCTGTTGTCAATGAGGAAAAGTAAGTCATTTAAATATTTTATCTGAAAGGGGAAAAGTAAGAGAGATTAAATGTTGCTTCATTACGTCCTTATTTTTATAAAGGTGGTTTTGTTAGAAAAGTGAAATCTAAATAATGCAGAAACAACTTTGTGAAGTCAGTTTGAATCAATTTGGAATCTGCACACAGGCAGCTTATAATTGTACTGAACAGGAAAATGATTCATAATAAATAATAATAATAATACATTTTATTTATGTAGCGCCTTTCCCATGCTCAAGGCAATTACAGAATATAAGAAGAATGGCAGGGTATACAGTATATAGCATTGTACAAACCAGATAAATAAATAAAAAAGACCTGATTAATTTCGGTAGGTAATTCAAGAGTCTGGGCGCTATACAGCTGAAGGCCCTGTCACCCATGGAGTGTAGATTAGAGTGGGGCACAACAAGATTGCCAGAATCAGAGGACCTTAGTTGGTGGGCAGGCACTTAGAGATGGAGAAGGTCACTGATGTAATTTGGTGCAAGGTTATTTAAGGCTTTGTAGGTTATTAGTAGGATTTTATATTTAATTCTGTAAGACACAGGGAGTCAGTGAAGAAGGAGCAGGATGGGTGTGATGTGCTCACTGCTGCTGGTTCGAGTAAGGACTCTTACAGCTGAGTTTTGAATAATCTGGAGCTGTGATATAAGATTAGAAGGGGCACCTGCCAGCAGCAAGTTACAATAATCGATGCGGGATGTGATAAAAGCATGGACAAGTTTCTTAGCATTAGAGAAGGAGAGGATGGAGCGAACACAGGATATGTTATGGAGGTGAAAGTAAGAAAGTTTCTTAATGTGATTTATATGGGCGGAATAAGAAAGGGAGGAATCAAAAATAACACCAAGATTCTTTACAGTAGAGGCAGGTCTGATGAGATCACCGCCAAGATGGACTGGGAAGGAGCTCATTTTATTAAGTTGCATTTTAATCCCAATTTGCAGGAGTTCAGTTTTGTTGCAATTTAATTTTAAAAAGTTCTGCTCCATCCAGGTTTTAATTTCACCAAGGCAAGCTGTGAGCAGAGAAAGCTCTGGGGAAGTTCCACTTTTAACATTGAAGTAGAGTTAAGTATCATCTGCATAAAGATGATAACCTAGTCCATAGCTACATATAATATGGCCAAAGGAAAGCATATAAATAGAGAAGAGAAGAGGGCCGAGGACATAGCCCTGAGGAACTCCTTGTGTGACTGGCGCTGAGCTAGATCTGCTGTTGCCAAGACTAACAAACTCTTGCCTATCAGTCAGATAGGACTTGAACCACTGGGGGGCAGTGCCAGAGATACCCAGCATGTTCTCCATTCTGAACAGTAGAATGTCATGTCTGACAGCGTCAAATGCTGCACTGAGGTCTAATATGTTGGTTTGTCCAGAGTCTGCTGCCATAAGCAAATCATTGGTTACCCATAGCAGAGCAGTTTCACAGCTGTGCCGCGCCCTGAAACCAGAAAGGCTTCCATTTAGTTATTAGAGGTTAAATAATTGGTGAGTTGGAAGGCTACAACACACTCAAGAATTTTTGACAAGTGGGAGTGAGAAATAGGCCGGAAATTGTTAAGACTGTCAGCATCAAGACCAGATTTTCTAACATTGGGGTTACAGAAGCAATTTTAAAAGTGAGTAGTACAAACCCAGTGTCGAGGGATGAGTTTATTATTGTTGTAACAGTCAGGCAGGATTTAAGTATTGTGCAGGGGATGGGGTCCAGTACACAAGTAGTTGGCTTTATTTTACAAAGCAGGTTATTAACAAATACAGATGTGACTAGTGAGAACTTAGAGAAGGAGCTGGATGGAGTGGGAAAACAGGGAGAGATATAAACAGATGATGTATTTATGTTGGTTGAATTATTTAGCTCTTTAATTTTGTTATGGAAAAAGTGGAGGAATTCCTCATAGACTTCAGTATATATGTATCTTCAATATTTTATGTTTTTTTCTGCTTTGTTTTACATCAAGTGCCATATACAGTAGCCCCAAGTTCTTTAGGTAGAGGTCTTGTGTGACGATATATTGGACAAGACCCCCAGTCTAGCTCTTATTAGCCTCACTCTCTTTCTGTATAGAATGTCCTTGTCCTGGGCGGGATTCCCTACTCCATAATGTCACAGGAAAGCATAGCATACCAATTCTTATCTCTTTTACACTTGTACTGGTGAACCTGCCTGTCTTTTTTCCAGATCAACACATGTGCGGAGAGTATCAGCCTCCAGCAGACCCTCAGTTTCCACACTTATTTGTACAAGTTTTAACTCTATGTGTTTTATCATGGGGTCTTTCTCAGTTATGTGCCTACTTGTATATATGTGGGGTGTTTTCTTTGAAATGTGGAGAGAACATGAGATGACACAGTTAGTGACAGAGACCCCTCTCAACCTGGAGTGGTATGACACATCTATGATGAGTCCAGAATGAGCTCTTTCAACATGCATGCTTGATAATGTTCACATATTATATGTTACTATGTTCCTTTCCTTTATTTCTAGCAGGTTATACCTCCATCATAATGACCATAATATTGTTACATGTTAATTTTGCTAAACAAACTTTTGAGTATTTATGTATATAAATATTTACTGTTAATATAGTATAGTGCCTGCAGTGGGCTGGCGCCCTGTCCGGGGTTTGTTTCCTACCTTGCGCCCTGTGTTGGCTGGGATTGGCTCCAGCAGACCCCTATGACCCTGTGGTTAGGATATAGTGGGTTGGATTATGATAGTATAGTGCATTTGTGTAAACACTGGGAGCTCTACTCCAAGGTTTAGCTGAATTGAACTGAATTATTTTTCATTTTTTAGAGTCTCCAATGCATTCTATGGACCTAGACTTTTACTGGAAAGAAGCCACAGCTACACCAAGCTTTTCACTAAGATGGGGCTCATTTTAATGTGGAATGGTGAAGATGCACTTATGGTAAAATAATCTTTTAATAAAGTACTTATTCTGTTTGTTTTGAATGAATTCTAACTGAATACTTTTGTTGTGCTGCTGCTACAGTACTTGCAAACCTTGTTATTTACTAACATTAACTTTTCTAACTTTGAAAAGACAATAATGCAGTCAGCATCAAGAAGACAATGCCAATGGCAGCACATAAACATTAGCAGTTAAATCCTATTTTATAGGCATGTTTATTGATTAAGCCAACCATGGCAAATATTCAAACCTGTCCTGCCGAAATAAACTTTCCTCCCATGTTGGGCCTTAAAGAATGCTTCCAAAAAAAGAAGTATAGAAAAACTTGTGACTGCACACCTAATGTGCATGTGCAATGATCTCATTTACACTCCTTTGATCCCCTTGATCTCCTCTTTGCACTGTAGACTCTTCTAGCTCCCTACAGCTCAACAGATTCTCCTCAATTCATGTAGTGTTGCCTCGACTAGTTTCTTTTATCCTCATGGTGGCCCACTGCCTCAGGCTGTCATTATTATCTCATACCACTAGATCTTTGAATCTACTGTGGTCACAGCACAACTACTTAAGATTTCTCATTGTATTGTCCAACCAACAATCATATAGAAGGATTTGTAAAAGGTCCTCCATTCCTTTCTGGAACAGTGGCTTTCACTGCAGGTATTTAGTGCTACCCCATCCATTGATGCTTATGCTCTCAGCCCACAGCACTGAGCACTCCAGGCAGCTAGCCTTATCTTGTCTGTAGGTACTTAGGGATCTGATTGCTACACTAATAAAGAATCAGCATTAAAGAGCAGTTTTACTTCTTTAGCTTGCAACTTTCTTAAATAAAAAACAGCAGTTCACTAACAAAAAAGAATAAGGATAAAAGTAGATAATAATTGGTTGCTTTTTCCTAACCATGCAAAGTAAAACCAGAATCGTTACATTTTCTTATCATCCTCTAGGTGGAACTGGACACTCAATTCCAAAATCAAACCTGTGGCTTGTGCGGCGATTACAATGGAATTCAAGTGTACAATGAGTTTATTTCAAAAGGTGAGTGCTGGACACAGCCTTCCTTATGAATTATTTTGATAGTATGGTAGGCAGAATGATCTGCAGGAGAAATGCTTGAGATATCATTTCTATAAGTAAGATATTTACTGCGCAAAGAGGTCAGCAGATATTTAAAAATAAAATATCTACAGAAACTGGATTCAGCATAATAATATCTAAAATTTATATTTAAAATATACAGAAAAGAATCAGTGAAGTTACAAAATATTATTACTTTATATATCTGTGCTATGCCCCTAACCCCAATGTTCTGGACAGTTCCTCAGACTGACCATTAACATGCTGTTTCTCTCTAGATGAATCTTTCACCCCAATCCAGTTTGTAAAACGGCAGAGAATTTACAAACCCAATGACAACTGTAAAGATCCAGTTGAAGTGGGTACTGTGGTGGACTGCAGCATGCATGTAAGCATCCAAATTTTTATATCTTTGAGAAAATAAAATGTGGCATTTGGAGCTAATTCATAGGTTTTTATGAGTGTGCAATTTCTGTTTCCATAGAGGGGCAAGTGTGAAATCTTACTGAGTGAGAGTGCTTGGGCAGATTGCCTGAGTCGCGTGGATAAAGAAGTCTTCATTCAAGCTTGCATGAAGGACATTTGCAATTGTCCAAACTCTGCAAGTGATTTCTGCCTCTGTGGTACACTTTCTGAATTATCAAGGCAGTGCTCCCATGCTGGCGGCAAACCTGGGAACTGGAGGAGTGACAGCTTCTGCCGTAAGTGTCTTCTCAAATTTTTGGACATAATGGTAGATGCTAGAACTTCAAGCTTTGTTTCGCAAGTAAAGACCTTAATGCTAAACTCAAATCATTGTCGTATTATCATTCATCAACTTGCTCCAAACTCATATAGTTCTTGTTGATGGTGATCATTTCCTTTGAGTCAAGGACAAGGAAAAAATTTGCAGCACTAACAGATTTCTTTAATTAAAATGATGCATATTTGAAATGCGCAAGCTTTCATTATTCAAACATTGTGTTCCCCCATCTCTCCATCAGGTTCTTTCAGATTCTCTTTTTCAAAGGAGAAACGCTACTCTTAACTAGCATTGTTTTTCCTTATAGATGCTCTTCTTTCCTCTAAACCTATGTAGCCTATTTCTAAGGCCAGCATCAACAGCATTAGTAACATTATGTTTTCTATGCCTCTAGATACTTTGGGCCAAGCGCCAGGGGATAAGCGTTTAACAGTCACATGTCTTAATGCAACGCTTCCACCCAATTCATCTCTCCACTCCCCACCACTTATTCATCGGTGTAGCTTACCTGCATAGTCAATTGCAATCAATTGAAGCTGAATTTCACTTCTTCACACTTAAGTAATCACTCTCCTATTCTTATTCTTTCATCATAATATAACATCCTTATATTATTTTGCTTCTCTCCATCCGTGCTTTATATAAACTACGGTTGCTACAAGTACTACCTGTATATACCTCCACAATAACAACGAGGTCTGTGTTCCTGAAAGAATTTTGGTCTTAGGCTTATTCTCAAGTCTTCAATTCTTCAGTGTGACCAATTATCGACTGTTGTATTTGACTGTTTATTTGGTGCATACTTTGTTACTGACCAAGACTACACCTCCTCTTTCCTTCACTTCAAAGTAAGCCTCCCACCTTTGTTACTCACCGAAACTGCATTATGACAGTACCATTTTACACCTCACTTCAACATAAGCCTCTCAATAACAATAAAATGAAAAGGCACATACAGCCTAGCTGCAGCCAGCAGAAACAGTGTTGCCGGCCTACATACTCACACCAATGCACAGAAGCAGAAACATCTACATCACACCAGACCAACCAGTACAGGCAAGATGCCTTAGAACAACAAAGACAACATATGACAAACCACAGAGTAACATTATCCGAAGATCAGCAGCAACAAGTCTTGCACCTAGACAGTGATCGAAAAACAAATTAAACACACAACCTTTCTGAAGAGCAGTGGCAAACTGTCAGACAACAAGAAATATTACGATGGAAAAACTTCAGGGATTCCATGACAGTGACAACTCAAAACAAGATATTTCCTTTATATTACGGCATATGCATTTCCCCATTCATTTAGCATCAAGTCATAATGACAAACATTTAATACCATATGAGTTTATTTGCTGGCCCAGTATTTACCCATGGCCAGTTGTACACAACATTTTCCAGAGTTACATCGAAACCTGGGTTAAACATACACGTACTTGCGGGTTACACACAGAGGATTATTTTCGACAATTATTATAGATGTTGGTATACTACATTACCTGACGGCCACACTTCACACCTACTGACTTACATGTGCCTTGCATTTCCCGTCTTATCCAATGTGTTCTGTTAACCTGTTCATGTTACACTTTATATTGTAAATATTCATGCTGTTATAAGTGACTATAGTAATATCCCATACTAATCATGTGACTATTCTAATATTGAGTCCTCTCAGAAGTCACTACTTATCAAAATAATCTCCTTTCTTACTGCAAAGTGTGATATTCTTCTTGCCCTCATCATCATTTCATTAACGCTTTTATTATTACAAAATTACAAAGCGCAATTTGCTAGTTTATTATAATTCAGCTTTAGTCTGTTATATGTAAACATGTTTGTTAACTAACTGTAGCTCTTTCAATGCCCACAATTTGTAAATGTTGCTTCAAGGAAGTTGTAGAGTATTTTTCTTTTCTCACTTTCATTGGTATTTTTGTTTTAGCCAAGAAGTGTCCATTCAACATGATTTATGAAGAGAGCCGTTCTCCATGTTTGGATACCTGTTTTAATCAGGATGCCAGCAAACTGTGTAAAGAACATGATATGGACGGCTGCTTTTGCCCCCCAGGTATCTATTTAAATTCTGTGCTATGTATGGAGTCTTCCATATGGCTGCTGGCCCAGCTCAGTCACTATCATAGTTATTACCCTCTTGCTCTTTAAATATATATGTGCCATGTAAAATAAAAGGAAAATGTTGGGGTCAATAATGAAACATTATGGTTCAAAATTTTCTCAAGAATGTTGGTATAAAAGAATAATGCTCAGTTTGATCTAAATGGCCCACCTTCCTGATCTGGACTAAACAGTTTTGATTCTTGATGGTTGGATAGATGGATGGGTGTACTGAGTTGGCTTTTTTAGGTACACATTCCCTTCCTATTTAATTTAGTTCTTATATGTGCAGTGCTGCTTAAACACAAACTAATAGATAATGTGTGTATAACACAGGGGGAAAATTGTCAAAACTGCCGATTTAAAATGCTTTGAATACCAGAAGTCATTGGCTAACATGAGTGTATCAAGAATAGAACAGTGTTATGGGTGTATTGAGATTTGGATACCTTCTAGAAAATATAAAGCCAACAGTGGTCTAGTGATTGGAAGCAGACTAGTAAAGAAGAGTACTAACAGAGGCTGGCAAATTTTATGCAATCGTCTTAAACCAAAGACTTATCAAAATGCATAACTTGTCATTCTTTGTCAAGAATGGAGTATGGCAGATCTTCCTATTAAGTTCTACTCCAATTAGAGGAATAACAAAGCAATGTGGGTTTAGTAGGCTGAGGAACAAAAACCACTCAGCAGTTTTTCCCTTTTTTCCTAAGTTATAAGTGTTCATTTGATCATTTTCTCTGAATGAAAGAAAATAATATGATGAAAAGCACATGTCAGGTGTCAACAAGGAAGACTGGTAGGGGTACTGTAATGGTGTAGGTTGACATTTCATTTCAGACATTAGGTCTTTTGATACAAGGAGACAAACATATGATTATCATGGTAGATCTGTATATTTTTGCAATATCAGATGAATCTTTCTCTGGTGGAAGTGTTCGTGCTGTTTGTGCAGATTAGCATTTTCAGTTGAAATGTCATAAATCTAGGAAACACTCACAACAATTTCATAAACATGAGTGATAATCGTCTGCATCAAGGAGACCATTCAAGACATAAAAAAAAAAAGCAAAATGCATTAACAGGAATAGAAGTGCACAATTAGAATTAACTAATGACACTGCATTGATCTAGTGGCAATAAGAACGAAATACAGTCTCCAGGGTTCTTTAGCAATGCTAATTAAAGCAAGTGAAATCTGCAGTCTAATTAGAGGTCTCACCTCTCCTCCATGTAAAACCAACAAAATATATAATTATATAATTCACATGAGATAAGGGGAACATAAATAAACTAATTGATTAACTACAAGAAAAAAAAATTGGTAAAAATTGGAAAACAACATCCATCCATTTTCCAACCCGCTGAATCTGAACACAGGGTCACAGGAGCCAATCCCAGCCAACAAGGCAGGAACCAATCCTGGGTAGGGTGCCAACCCACCACAGAACACACACAAACACCAAGCCCAATTTAGAATCACCAATCCACCTAACCGGCATGTCTTTGGACTGTGGGAGGAAACCCAAGCAGACAAGGGGAGAACATGCAAACTCCATGCAGGGAGGACCCGGAAAGCGAACCCAGGTTTCCTAGCTGCGAGGCAGCAGCACTACCACTGTGCCACCGTGCTGTAAATTAAATTAAGTAAAATTAAAACTCAAACACAACATCTTAAGAAAAACAAAAAAAAACAACAAAATGCATGAGCAACAACAAACAAAACCCTAAACAAACTGTAACAATCCAAGACACATTATAAAGGAAGGGTACAGTGCAGTTCTTGAGATCATCATTCATTTATTCTAGGATTAGAGCAAATATGGATTAGGTAACTTGCTTGCAGCCACATAGTGTATGGGAGGTAGTTTCTGTAAAAATCATTTGCAAATTCATTTTCAAAGTCTACAAGCAAGAATACTGCAAAAATCAAACAAAATTTGAGATAACAGTACAGTAGAGTCTCACTTATCCTACCTTTGCTTATTCAACATTCCGTATTATCTGACGTCCCACCGCAAAAAAAAAAAGCATCAATCGGCAACAAGAACTGCAAGTTGCGAGCGTGAGCGTAGTCTATTTTTTGTTGCTCCCGACTCTACTGCAGCTAATTACAGTGGAACCTTGGTTTGCGAGCATAATTCGTTCTGGAAATGTGCACGCAGTCCAAAGCACTCGTACAGTATATCAATGCGAATTTCCCCATAAGAAATAATGGAAACTCAGATGATTCATTCCACAACCCAAAACTATTCATATAAAAATAATTAATACATAATATAAAGTAAAAATAAATAAAGCAAATTAACCTGCACTTTACCTTTGAAAAGAATCATGGCTGGTGTCAGTGATTTTCTAAACTCTTGTGGGATTCCACCCAACTGGTTGACACGAGGAAGAGCATCCCAAAGCAATTGCAGTCTCCTAGCGCGGTAGCAGTTCGCCATAAAGGCCAATCCAAAAAGATTGTGGACATGCTATAAGCGCCAGCCATCGGTGGGTGATACAAGGAACATTATAAATGCGCAGGGCACAGTGTTACTTTCCTCCCGACCCTGCCTGACTGCTGTGTCTGTGTATAGGAGAATGGCAGATCCCGCTAAAATAAATTACCGCGCTGTTGCTGTTTCAAGCTGAATTAAGCTGGTGTTGCTAAAAGTACTGAGACTCAGCTTTGAGTTTTCGGGTGCAAGACGGGGACTCGCACGTCACAGCACAAACACACACACACGCAGTCACAATGCTGTAGTAAACAGTATACGCTCGTACGGATGTTGACTATATGAGTGACGGAGTTAAGGCTCTAGAAACTGCAATTAATTACATTGAGCAACAAGAAGAAGCTACAGGAATCGACATAATGATGCTGTAAAGATGGCGAGACTTGACAGCGAAGAAACGGCACTCGTCAGGAATGCAGACTACAATCAAAAATGTCTTTAAATCATCACAGGACTGAACTTTTTAAGTACAGTACATACTGTATTTAATTACAGACAATTCTGTAACTGTAAGTTCATTTTTCAGTTAATTTATTCTGTTGTTTTGTTGTAAAACATGATTATTAGGTTCATAATGTGTAAAATTATAACATAGTTTGACATTTAATAGGCTTTTTCTTAACACCTGCCATTATCTAACATTTTCACTTATCCGACATTCTGCCGGCCCGGTTATGTCGGATAAGTGAGACTCTACTGTATTTGCAGTTCTATTTTCAGCCTGAACAGCAATGAAGCTGCAAAAATGGAAAGTAAAACTCAAATACAGTATGCACTGGTACCACCTGCTGCTCACTGAATCTTCATTTTCCAATGTGTATTTTGATTTTCAAATTCTCAACATGAAAATAGCACGGGTCATGAAGCAGGGCTTTGACCTTGATTTCCCAGAATTCTCTGTCCTTCTTGCTTCCGCAGTATATTGACTTTGATTGATAGATTGCTTGTCAGTTCTACTTTGATTTAGTCATGCGATTTTGATCTTTTCATCTCCATACTGCGAACTTCGCAGCGAAAATATCTCACAAAATCAGAAGACCAAGCATAATTGTAATTCTGAAGTATTTCATGTGCTATTTAATTACATTATTTAACACGGCAACAATTAGCATTTATTACCTCATAATTTACATTTATTTACAATAAAGTGGAAACGGGGCACATTGTTGAAAAGTTGAAAGTCTCATTAACACTAGAATTACCAGAGCCTACAAAAAAACTTGTAGATCCGTCCCACCTTAAATCCCTTCGCACCACTCCATCAGCATCTTTTGTCCTATAAATGTGTCGATAAGCAGCAAGCAGCCTACTATGACATCCTCCCACCGCCGCACAGTTTTCTCAGCTCAAGACAGTTTACCGGCGTGTCAGTTTATTAGAGTTGTAAAGAGTGAGTCAAGCAAAATGACATCTTTTATAAATACTATATGGTTATTTGGAACACATGTATTTCATGTGTGTTCCATGTCTACAACAATCTATGTAAACACATTGTTAAAACAGAAACGTTTTTCATATTTTAGTAATAACTGACAAAATGTAGACATGAAGTGTTTAATGTGTGAAGCCTGAAGTCCAAATATCAAATAAACACTTTTCACAAAAGATATCAATATAACAGAACAAGTGCGCTTCTACTCAAGAATATAACTGCAGAAAAAGAACCCGCGTTAGGGTGCAACATTCACACCCCTTTGATGCGATCATTTCACAGGTTTGACCCCGGACGAGTCCGTTTTGAGAAGTGAGCTGCTCTTATTCATACTATTTTTGAATAAAAACATACATTTGACTTGAGTCTGTAACAGCCACTGTAAATTTATGATACTTGTAAAAGTTAGCTTTTTTTTAATTCAGTTTTATTCTCTCAGTCGCGTTCACGATCCCACCCCCCTTCCCCATCTGACAGTGCTGTTTTCACATAAAGACGTGCTATAACAGAGGTGAACTGAGATGATGATGACGGTTCTATTTCGGAGAAAAAATGCACGTCGCACTTTGTATATGTGCACGGGAAGCTCTGCAGTCTACTTGTGACTTTACGCTGTAAGAAGTAAGTAAATAAATCAGGATAAATAGGTAAATAACATTCGATCTGGCTCTTATATACAAAGTCCAGCGACGGAAGCTTCCATCTTCAGCTATTGACTCTTCAGTAGGCAAGCGACTCTCTACTCTAGTGTTTAGATCTAGACGTTGCATATGCCCAAAAAAGAAGTCTAACTACATTCTTGTACCATTGCTTGCGAACTGAAGTGTCAGCGTGCACTTTTCGTGGCATTACACATGTATTTTTTGAGCATGCCCGTGTCGATCAAACACAGGAAGCTCTGCAGTTTACTTGTGACTTTTTTCTGTTGGAAGTAAGTAAATAAATCAAAGTAAATAACATTCAATCTGGCTTTTATGTAAGTAACATTTAAATGTTATTGTTTTGGGCACATACACCATGCAGATCTAAACACTAGCGTGGAGAGTCGCTCGAAGAGTCAATAGCTGAAGGTGGAAGATGCCGTCGCTGTACTTTGTATATAAGAGCCAGATCTCTAGGCTCTGGCAACTTTTAGCTTGTAGTACTGAGTTTAAAACGAGCAAAGGTGTATGAATAAGCATGTGGTATCATAATAAACATTTCAATTGGTTTTAATGTCTATTTTGTGTTTTATTGTCTTAAAGCTAATCTTCTTATGTTGTTTTATATTTATATTTTTCTCCAAAAGGAAAAATATTTTACTTTTGTAAATTGTTCAGGGAATACATTGTACCATGAAGCCTGTACAGGAATTTGTAATATATGTGAATTAAGAGTATTGTCTCATACATAACAATGATAACTCTTGGGGAATGTGTGCATTGGGATTGTGCAAGTTGCTGAGTGACAAAAATGCACTTTGCCTCAGTTGGCATCATTCCACACACTGGCCCTGTTCAAGGACACAGAAAGCAGAATTTTTTAGAACTGATCCTGCTCCTTATTGGAGATGGGTCCAGTTGCAGACCTTTAGTAGCTCTGCTGGACAGCCAACTGGATTGCAGGTTTTTGTCGTTTGGTTCAGTTGACTTGAGTCAGATAACCCTCCCCCAACCTTAATCTTAACCAGGTACTATCACTGATGAGTAATATAAAACAACAAACTCCTCAATGGATTGGAGTTCTGAAGGTCTGCAGCTAGATTCTGTTGGGGGCCTTATTCACTAGTCCATGCTCCCAGCCATCAGTCAGTTCAGTTTTTTTAAATATTGATTTGCAAAGTATTTTTGTTTGGGAATCAAAATATTAAAAAATACAGATTGAAGTATTAATTAATTTTTTGGATTAAAATACCAACAGAAAAAAGGTAATGTCACCATGCTTCTATTTGCTGTTGTTCTTGTACGCATCCAAAATGGCCGATGTTGACTTTTGAATGACTTTCAAGTGCTCAATTTGTCTGTATTTGTATGTTTTAGGAATGGTTGTGGATGATCTTTCAAATACTGGTTGCATACCAGCCACAGAGTGCAAATGCTCACTGCATGATACATATTTCAAACCAGGAGAGATCGTCAAGCAGGAGTGTGAGGAATGGTGAGCATTTGTAACATTTTCTTTCACATTTGCTTGAATCAATGAGGCTTCAGAAAATGTGACAAATAACATTTCATACTCAGAATGCTGGACCCTTTTACATTCTTCTAAAGTGGATCATTTATATGTTTCAAAATATGTGTGAAGTATTAAGTGCATTGTTGGTCAAAATACCACCAAAGAGCAAAACTAACTTAAAATGAAATATTGAAAAAGCATTAATGACAGACTGGAATTCAAAACATGTTTCAAACAAAGCCTGAGGCAAGAGTGATGGCATGCTTGCCTTAGAAGATGAGCCATTAAGCATGAGTTATAAACTCAGGTTGAGGTTATGTGGAGTGAGCACTTTTGTGTAAATGTCTTAAACACTCAGAGTCTATTGCTTATGTACCAACAGCCTGTGCAACTCTGGCAAATGGATGTGTAAGAACCTGCCATGTTCTGCAACCTGCTCTGTGGAAGGTGGAACCTATATCACCACCTTTGATGGGAAGTCCTATACTTTCCATGGCAACTGCTACTACATCTTGACAAAGGTAATATAAAATACACTCTGGGTCTTCGCCTCAGAATAGTAATGCAATCAGCTCGTCAAAAGAGGCACTTCATGGAAATTGTATTTTAAGATTCACTCAAAATTTGCATTATTTAGAAATATTTCACAACATTTTTGAATCAGATTCCATCTTTGTGTAAGTAACTATACTGAAACAGTTAGTTCTTTAAAGCGTAACAGCGGTATATTTCTTTATAGGTGCTTTATAGGTGGTGTATATGGAGTAAATTAGAGGATTAATCAAAGGCTTTACTTTCAAATTAGCAAAAAACAACTCTCTGTCTTATCAGTTGTCATCTTGTAAAGTTACAGAATGTATAAATCATTAAAGAACTATTACAAACAAAGTAAAAAAAATAATAATAATGATAACTTTTCTTTCCAGTCAAATAGTTTACTTGTTTCTGGATTAGGAGCTCTTGGGGTCAGTATTTACATACTCACATGTAGATTCCTCATAATTTTTTGGTTTATCGTTAATTTTTCTCACATATCTGATGATAGCATTGACTTCTTCGTAATGGTTCCAGGAATGTATGCATGTTGCAGCACTGTCACAGTGCATGTGTTGTTATTTTATTGAAGAAGGGGGACAAATGCTTGTCTTCCGTCAATAAATAAACAAATGAGATTAAGAACATTAGGTTTACAATTTCTCCAGGATGAGTTCAATATATCTTATGGTTTCTGAATTCATCAAGTATTTCCTCTTTCTGTCACTCAACCTCAAAAAATAAATGACTAAGATATACATTTTTCATTAACAGAGTTGCATATAGGTCACTCCTATCTATCTATCTATCTATCTATCTATCTATCTATCTATCTATCTATCTATCTATCTATCTATCTATCTATCTATCTATCTATCTATCTATCTATCTATCTATCTATCTATCTATCTATCATAGGTGGCACTCTCCCTTTAAATCTTTTTCTTTTTCTATTGACACTAGCATCGTTCCTCCACCAGTGAGGCCTTGTTCTACTCTTCTCTTGATTCCAAACTCATCCAAGCCTCATGCACAAAGTGATTCTAAAGGAATGATATGTTTTTATTTGGTATTTACCCCATGTAATGTGTAATGGTGGTTGAGAAAAACGTCATGCTTTTGTGGAGCAAGGACTTCTGAAAGTTGTCACACAAACAGGAAGCCCACTCGCTTTTGAATTGAAGGGAAGTCCCTTGACCGATGAATAGGGTATATGTAAAGTCCTTCAATTCAAAACTGCCACCCTGCATAAATGGGCTTCCTGTTTGTGGACTACTTTCATTTTTCAGAGTTATTTATCAATATTTTAGCAAAAAATGCATGTGTTGTACATGTTGTGAGCATACGACTGGATGACTTGACATGTGGATTATGCAACAAAAGAAAAATATGAGACTTTTTTTATGGAATTTGTGATATTTTTTGCTGTTGTCAAGCAGTGCTCTCTATTGGGGCCTGTTTTATTCAAAACTTTGCTATGTCCTTTATCCACGAAAACATGAAATATTTTTTTTAAGACACCACTACAAACTATATGGGTTACGTAATATATTAAAAGATATAATTTTTAAGTGGAGCATTCCTTTAAACCCACTCACAAGGTCGGTTCTAAAGTAAGCAATGACACTTCTTTGACATTGTCTTCTTTGGACATCAGGAAAGATCTCCGCCTAGAAGATTATAGTATCCTTGCACCCTAAAGCCACAGTAACCCTTAGACTTTCAGATCTTCACAGTACCTTCCTGGTTGTCCATTTCCTTAAAGTAATTCATTTTTGCATGTCAGAAACCATGTGCTGACTATAATGTTTGTGCATAACAGTACCAACTTCCTAAACATTGCTCCCCTATAAAATTAGGGCCGCTACTTGTCAGCTTGACAATGCTCTCTGATACCATCCTTCTATCATCTCAAGTAGTATTGTAGGTTCTATAAAATTTGCCATGACACAACAGAGATTGTCTGCATATTTACTTTTAATATGGTACAATCAATAGAAGGCAAAAATGCAATAAAATAGACTTTGCATATTTACAATTAAAATATACACAAGTAAAGTGGTGAAGGTGAACAGTGAGAAACTGTGGCCTGAACTTGTTGTTACTGTTACAGTATACTGTTGTGGTTTTAAATTTGTCTGCTACTGACAGTGATATCCCACAACACCTTTGAGGCTTCAGACTGGATAAAGAGTTAAATAATTAATAATAGTTAAACTTTAAATTTAAACTATGGAATGATAAAATAAAATAACCTAGATCTCTTTAAGAGCTACCATTTTATCTATAACTGCTTCTAAAAGAATTGGGGTTGAAGCATGCTGGCTGCCTCACACCGCAATGACCTTTTCACTTTGCAGCCCCATGTTCAACAACAATGGAAACTTTTTCTTTCTTTCTTTCTTTCTTTCTTTCTTTCTTTCTTTCTTTCTTTCTTTCTTTCTTTCTTTCTTATAACTCATACCTTTTGTTACCTCAAACATATTGTTTTTGGGTTTTAACTCTCCTTGTGATTGATACTCATTTTGCCATGTAGTGTCTACAAAAGTTATCTCACTTAGAGTTGGGCATAGGTGTGAAGTGTGGGGAGAACTTATGGGCAGCTTACATGATCCTGTTGGTGTTACAGTTTCTGCACCATCGTACGAGGACTGAGAACTGAATTTCAATAACAGAATGTGGATGTAATGCAGTGCCTCTCACTCTCTCTTTTCCATGCACTTCCTTAGATTCCTGGAGACAAGGGCTTCACTGTTTTAGTAGAACTAATTCCATGTGGCACTCAGCAGCTGGATGCTTGTATGAAAACTATGGTACTTCTGCCAGATAACAACAGCAACAACGTAAGTGAAGGCTCTGTGCAAACATCAAGAGGTCACATTAGACTGCCTTTTGTGTAATGAAAAGGCTTTTTTTATCTCTCTGTTAATCAAGTTAATACTGAATGGCAATTTGAATAATTTGTTTTAAAATATAATTTTATTTTTATACAATTTATTTTAAAAACAGAAAAACTTGCTTTATTGTCATGCCACCCATACGGCCTAGAGTGGCACAAAATAACATCTTTTTTCTGTTGAAAAATAACAAAACAATCTAAGGTCTTCAAAATATTCAATTACTGATTTCTAATTGCAGGCATTGTCTTTTGAAGCAGGTGGGAGAGTTTTTCAGAATAATGCTGAAATCCACTTACCCTATGTAACAGGTAAAAGAGAGGTGACACAGCTGCACTTGAATGTCTGATATGAAGCAAAATTTTCATTCTTTCTTTAAACACCCTCTTGCCTTACTTTTTAAATCAGCCAACATTAAGATCTTCAAGCCTTCGTCTTTTCACATCATGATCCAGACAGAGGCTGGCCTTCAGATTCAACTACAACTGGTTCCCATAATGCAAATTTATATTGCATTGGATCATTCCAACAAAAAAAAGATGGAAGGTATGTGAGGGATTTGTGAATGTGGCTGGATGTGATGGAAAAGCTTCTAAAGAAGAGTATTTTTAAGTAATATAAAGCAGTTAATACATTTTTGTGTAATAAACTGGAAAAATGAACATAATTTGACAAAAAGTATTTTTTTCAGAGTTTTTAAAGAAATTCAAACCTAAAAGTATTGTTGACCAGGATGTCCAATTACCCTAAGTCTTCTTCCAATATTGTGAATGCGATGGAAAAGTGATAAATAGGAAAAGGTTATTCACATGCTAACAAAAACGGAAACAATGGTTGGTTTTGTTTGTATGCCCTTTATCATTGCAGATGAATGGATATGGCCACAACATAGTAAAGAATACCTTTAAAAATAAATAGACATTGCATTAGCCTAGACCCTTATGTAGACTGTGTAACTTTCAGAGAGCTTAGCAGCAGCCACAAACCCTGAACATAACTGACACAAGCACAGTCACAGGTGGAAATATAATGATTTTATTCCATCTAGGATCTATACTAGAATTCTCCCAAAGAGCACAGCACAGCAACAGAGATCTTCCTCCTTCTCTGCCCAACTCCTCTTCCTTTAAGCAAGTGTTGGCCTCTGCTTTCTGACTCTGACTCTCTTAGGTTACACAGAGCAACTCATTTTATCCAGGACTCAAGAGTTCTGTTGCTAGGATATGGTGTGTTAGAAGTAGTTCAAGGTTATGCAGAAATCCGACAAAGTAGGGTGGCAAATCCCTGTACCACCCCCTGTCAGCACCCAAAGAACCCAACATGGCTGTCCCATGGGACTATGAACCCAGCATATCCTGTGGGCATCAAAACAATACCGAAGCCAAGGAATGCTACCACCTATCGTGTTGGTCGAGCAAATTGTCTTGGCAAGTTGCTTTTCCTTGTCTCTCCATTATGCTGGCCTCCCAGCCAGGTAAGGATGTTTTATAGAGTCCCTCCATGATGCCAGCACCTGCACAGCTTCATTGGCATATCTTCTGGTTGAGTCAGGAAACATTCTGCCTTTGTTCCTGTCCAAGAATTTGTTTGGCTTCCCAGATGGTTGCTTGTTTCTGATGTAATGCTTGCTGGAACAGAATCATTTATGTCACTTAACAAATGTTATTTTCAGTAGGCAGATGAACCACTGAACTGTAGTGAAATGTGTAGTCCTCATCTATATTTTAGCAATGAATTATGTAGCTTTAAACTTACTTGTGTGAGTCAGTAAGTATTAATGGTACTCCATGCAGGGCTACGTCTAGAACTGCAGCCAATCCAGCTGACATGCAGCTCCACATTTTTATGTGGACATAAAATTTAATGGACAGTTGGATCCTTCAGTTGCATCAAAGAAACTGACACCCAAAATGAATGTGTCACTACAGGTCTTTGTGGAAACTACAATGATGCCCAGGCTGACGATTTCAAGACATTCCAAGGAATAGTAGAGGGCACAGCTGCCTACTTTGCCAACACATGGAAAGTCCACAGCAGCTGCCCAGACCAGAAGGACCACTTGGAAGACCCATGTGCCATCAGTGTGGAGAATGGTAAGGACATTTTAAATCAATCAGAATGTTAGACGAGGTGGTCCTCTGCTATAAGAAGTTGGCCATAGAATATCTGGGCCAGAGCACAAAATATTTCCATCATTATTATTAAGAAAATAATCATAAAAAGAAATTTTGGCTTATTTAATAACAAAAGCTATTTCAGTAACAGCAAACTATAATCAAGCTACAAAAACATTTTGTACAATATATAAATATTATGGACAAAAATGTCAACTTTGTGATTTGTAATTATATAATTAATGGCATGAGATTTTTGAGATTCTCTGCATGGCTGCATAGGTCTTTCCTGAGTACTTCAGTTTCGGTTCTACAGGGTGGTCCAGATCTAATTATGCAGATCCAGATCATCTGCAGGATTTTGACTTATGCAGAGACGATTCAGTTCGCACACTTCTCGATGGTCCGGGATTTTTCGGGTGATTTTCTATGTAATAAACTTAATAAGTTATAGCGTAATGAAAATTGCATAATTAGATCTGGACCAACCTATACATTCTAAGCACAAGCTTATTAGATAAAGTGATGATACTAAATTTGCCCCAGCAATGGACACTGCTGGTGTCCAGCCAGCAGTAGTTCTTATCTGACACCAGATGCTTCTGGGATAAACGTTGGCTTCTTGAGATGATGCAATGAACTATGCAGGTTTGACAACGATATAATTCCTATGTAATCAATCATGTAAATAATACAAATAAGGACAATGTCTACAACAATATTAATAACAACTTTTTGTACCCTTCTAGAACAATATGCTGAACACTGGTGCTCTGCACTTCGGGATGAAAAAGGACTCTTTTCAAAGTGTCATACTATGGTTGACCCTCAAGAATACTATAAGGTATAGATGAAACTGTTTCTGTTACCTAAAAATGACAATCAGATACTTTGCACCACATAGTTTTTGGATTTCTTCAACACTTTAGGCTATAACATACATTTCTTGATAATTTTTTTTTTTTTTTGGAATTGTGTATAGTGTTGTCACCAGCTGGCTCCAGTTAAACTTACTTCACAATGTATCCTTGAAAACCTAATGAAAATCACCAACAAACAGAGTTTCTCCTGTGAGAAATGCTTTGGTGAACTTTACTAATCAATACTATTTCCAATTTCCATTTCTAAAGATTTTAAGTAAAACATCATTTTATTTAAGTATTTATTTTATATATCAAACAGCAACCTTGGAGTAAAAATACTGTACAGTGAGACCTGAACAATCAATGCCATCCATACAGTATACTGTCTGATTTTAAAGCCTAAGGTTTTGGTTTGGTCACGAAATTTAACTCCTTGTGTGATTCTGCTCAGCATTCTTTAACTTTTTTAAATAATATATGAAAGTTGCCATGAAGAAGGAGGACTACTAAATCTGTAACACATAACAAGAGTAGCAAATTATAATGTAGAAGAGTACAATATAAAACTTTGCATTAGGAATAACATTGTAGATTACCACACAATCAATTCCAGTTTACCATCTTGGCTGAACTGAATTTGTGAACTGGGTACTTACTAGTCCCATGTTTGTGTGTATAGTCTATTGTTCGTTCTTTTTTGAACGTGAGAGGGCACTGATTAGGTTAAAATATGTATGTAAAAAGGAGGTATAAATACATAACATAGAATTTATTGTACATTTACTAGCCATAAGTACACTCTTAAAAATAAAGGTCCCAGAGGAGAACTGTTTTTGGTTCTGAAAAGACCCATCCACATGAAGGTTCCAGAATGAACCTTTATTTATTTAGATCCATAACAGGCCCATACAAAATAACAATAACAATAAATAGATGGTAAGTGATTTGTGAAATACCAATAAATCTTGATTTTAAAAGGACACTTACTACATACAATCACGCTAATTAAGTTTGGATGTTCTCACACGTTTAGTTGTCATACTTGTCCTGCTAGGCAGCCCAACTTTGTTAAAGATTTCAGTTTTTTTTCAGTACATAAAGAACCAACTTCATATACAAATCATCCTTTCCAGACAAATTAAGCTTTGTCAAGAAATAGTTCTATGAGGAACCACACAACCCAATAAAGACCCATACATTGCTATTAAGGAGCCATTATTTTCAAGAGTGCAGCCTGATGCCTTACAGTTCCATGTTCTCCCATGGCAGCATGTGTTTTCTTTCCACATTTCACAGATTAGGTTGAGTAAATTGTCTTCTCTAATTTGACCCAAAATTAGTGAGGATGTTTTTGTTCATGAGTGTACCCTATGACAGACCAGCAGCAAATTAATTGTTAGCCTTTCATGTAGTGCTGTTGGGATAGACACCTGGAATTGGACTAAACAGAGGTTTATTTTTCATTCCTTGTGCAATCATTTACTCTTATAATGCTACAATGTATTCATTTATTTTTTGTTAGAAATGCAAATACTCCACCTGCAGCTGTGAAAAGAGTGAAGACTGCTTGTGTGCATCACTGTCCTCATATGTGAGGGCCTGTATGGCTAAGGGCATCACCTTGGAAGGATGGAGAAAGAATGTCTGTGGTGAGTAAAAGCTCTGTCACTAGTTAGTAATACGTCAGGGACATTCTGTCAAACTGTTAATCAAAATGATTTATGACCTTAAGTCCCACCCCTTTTCTCTGATTGGTGGGTTTGAGTGATGTACCCGCCCCTCCACCTGATTGGTTGATTTGAATGATGTGCCCCACCCTCCACCTGATTGGTGGATTTGAATGATGCAAACCCCCCCCCACCCCCAACACCCACCTGTTTGCCCCAGGAAAGTGTCAAGGGCATTTTGTTGGATGTCTACCCCCCTCCTTAATCCCACCCCCACCCACCTGTTTGCCCGAGGAAAGTGTCAAGAGCCGTTTGATGGATGTCAGTACCACCCCCAGCTCCCCAACCACCTGCTTGGCCCCCCGGTCAGGCAGCAACTGTTTTGTCGAGGACCCCCCACTTCTTGGCCCCATCTCCCAAGGACAAGTCCAGGCACAACTCCGGCAAATACATATCACCAGGGGCAGGTACCTGAGGCTCTGGTTCCTAGATCTGGTCAGTTGAAGGCATAAGAAGGTCCGGCCAAGAAGGCTGGTCTGAAGGCTAGCTGTTAGGTGCAGAGTACTTGGCGTCGGGCACAATAGCCTCAGGTCAAAACAGGCAATCGTAGGGGGCTTTCTGGTTCGTAGACCATCATGCTTGATCAGGAGCATAGCCGGAGAGATGCTGATTGCTGATTTGCCCAACAAATCCAGGACGCTTGAGGGCAAAGACTCTTTGAAAAGAGACTCCCACCCCCACCCACCTGATCGGTCCTCCTTTGTTTCAAGAGCATTTTGATGGATGTCCCTTATTCGGGTCTGTGAAATGTATTTCTGCATAAAAAATCCTAAGGTCTCAGGAGTATGGTCATTGTGAATAGTTAATACAGAAAAGAGAATACAGAACACATGCCGCACTTGTCCTATCTCTTCTGAAAAACCCTAGGTGTATTTTGAACATAATGTACTATGTATGACTGGTTAACACTGCGGACACAGGCACTAGATCTCCATCAAAAGGACCATTACAGAGTAAAGATTATAGAATCTCTTGCACTCTCCATTACAAGATCCATAGCACTCACAGAAAGTTTGACAATTAAGTGGAGACCCTTTAGTTTGTCAGAATCATGGGATTAGCCCACAGGTCCATATTCTAAAATATCTTAGATTATATCTATTTAGGTAGCATGTCGGCACTGTTCATTTCAATATATGTGGTATATTTCCCTGCTTAGGGGTTTCTTGTCAAAGGGTTAAAATAAACCAGAGATCCAAGATAGACCTATTGGAACAGCAACGTTTGTTATTAAGTGTATAGGCTTGTCTTGCATTCTAATTCTTAAAGCAGTATCAAACTATTGTTAAGTTCAAAGCAAAATGCAGCCAATCATTTTGCTTATAACTAAATTAAATAAACCTTATAAATAGAACCAGCGCTTGATAATACTTAACACTAATTGATATCATTAAATGGTACTTCTGTGTTTTATTCAGTTTTAATATTTAATATTTGTAATATGCCTTTTGCAAGTTTTATTTAAAAATTAACTCTTTAAGACATATTCAGACTATTCCAGACTGCACATGTCAAAAAACTTATTATTTATTTCAAAAGGTTTCTGTTCATGCTGGTTTTGTCACCTATCAATGTTTTTTATACATCACGACAGTTTTTCAAATTGTAATAACTCCTTTATAAATCCACTTTTTCACGTGATTATTTACTTCATAATTAACTTTATTTATTTAATTATTTTGGCACTAATGTCCTTAACATCAAGACTACCAGTCTAGTTAATATTCTAAACTCCAATCTTTAATGTTCTTCCTGAATCAGGAGGATCACAAGTCTCACTTTTAGTGCCAGATAAGGTTATAACAATAGCAGGCTATTGTTAATTAGCATAATACTAGCAGATGTTAAATAATGTTTTCCCCAACTCTTTGCAATCCCGTGGAACTGGCTAAATAGATGATAGTTTAGCTGATAATATACCTAAGAACACCTAGGTTCTGTTGTAGTGTGCTGTGAGCTTGGGGTGATCCCTTATTGATCCGGTCTTAATATGTTTTTACCCTCCTCTGTAAAATTTGTACATTTTAGTTTTTACTATCTTATATTTGTGATATGGGCGAGTCAATGTTTCATTTTGGAATAATAATGTCTAGCTTAACTCTGCCCCTGACTATGATCCCTGCACAAACCCTGGTCCTTTGACTCGTATTCAAGAAGCTTGCAGACACTTATTGACTCTTGAAATCACAGTTTAAACTTACATCCCCTTAACCCTGAATGAAACTAAAACAAAGGGTGTTTTTCACAAACAGAGGGGAAAAGTAATTTTCAATGATAGCTGTCCTATGTAACCTGGACTACCTTAAAGAAAGAATAACCCTCGCAGTTTTTGTAAAATTTTAATCCTTGTGCTAACACATATAATAGATATGATGTAACTATTCACTAAAACATTTTCCATCCTGATTTGCCTAATGTCTCCAAAATAAGCCTAATCGTCAGCCCTGTAGTGTATAGACTCCTATAACCTCCTATAACCGTTCTTATTTTTCAGGGGCTCATAACTGATGTAAAATGGGAGGCTATTACATTAACAGAATTTCTAAAACTTTGCATTATACAAAGCACCCTGAGTACCAAAGTGGTTATAGCCTGTTGATGAAAATGCTGTTTTAAATTAAAGCCTGAACAAGATGTAAAATGTTTAGTAAATAAAGAGAGACTAAATACAATTTATAACAAAATGGAACACCGATGGACAGCTGAATAACCAAGGAAATCTAATTTAGCTTGAAATGCCACAGAGTGTTTTACAAGTAACCCCCTACAACAGTGGTTCTCAAACTGTGGGGCAGGCCCCCCTATTAGGGTGCGAAGATTTGAATAAAAGAAAACAAGAATTCGAAAATATGAAACATACATCTATTGAAACCAAACCAAATTTAACTTAAACTACATTCTGATACTAGAAAAATAAATATAGAGTTAGATAAATGTTAATAAAAGTTAAGTAGTTAAAATATGCATCTATGATATATCATTAATTAAAAAGGTAAAATTGGTATTAGTGGGGTATTTTTTTTTAAAAAAGTTAGGGGGAACAATTAAAACTGTTATGAAAAACTCGGTTCGCAAATACGTAAAGGTTGAGAAACACTGCCCTACAACTCCCTACAAAGAGTAACGGCCAGTTGCATTGGTGAGATGGATCCGAAGCTGACATATTGGCTGAATTGGTAAATTAAGAGCAGAGCTTTTAAAGTGAGTAATCTGGATTTTTGCACCATATTTTTAAGTTACTACTTACTACTGTCACAGAAACATTTCCAAAGGACTGTTGAAACTTACAAATGTGTAGGGTATAACAGTTAAAGACCTAAAGAGAATAATGAGTGGACTGTAAGCAAAATGTTCTTTGCCCACCCAAAAAAAGGTTTACTGAACAATGCACAAGATGGGAAAAGGAGGTACCAGATTTTAAAAAAAGAAAGTGAAATCCTGATCCTCAATAGACCCTGACTAGTACAATGTTAATATATTGGATACTCTGTGCCTGGTGAAGTAGATTAAAACATACCCCAGTAACACACAAACTCAACCCTCTGCTGTAGAACCCTCATTGCACCGTTAAAAAACCCCAAAAACTCAGCTATAGAAAGTTACAGTTAAAAAGAAAAACAAAAACACCTGTTAAATCAGAAAGGAGGGCCTCTTGGAGCCCTATTAAGCGCGCCCATTCCTTTCATTACTAGTTCAATAGGTTCGAGAGTATAAATATGAATACACACGCAAGATGTGCCTAGTACCTCGACAACATATGGTTCCATGGCGGCTGAAAGCTTCGGCTTCCACCGACCTTTTAAACGCTACGGAAAGTGAACTGGATAAACAAATGAAATTCATACTTGAATGCGGTGACTTGAGCGCAGATGCAAAATGAATACTTTATACGACCATCTTACAAAGATCCTTTACCTTTCTGAAAAAAGCGGATAAAGAAACAAGTACCACAGAAAAATGTCTAGATACAAACTTTTTAAATTCTAAAGACGTAAATAAAAACAGACAGCTCATCTGGACTTTGGGGGTTACTAGTCTGTATTAAAATAATTACATTTCATTTAGCGAAATGAATGAAAACACAGTTGCCTTATGTCTATTAAGCATTTGTTTCGATATATGCTCCTGGATCCTGTTCATCCTTGGAGTCTAGATCCATCCGGTTGTAACAAATGAGATTTTATGAAGTAAAAATGTTTTGTTATCTCAGACTTTTAAAAAGATCCGGCCTCATGCAGAGAACAACCGTCTACAGTGAGAGTCCGATTCGAACAAGTATGCACTTCACAAATGGTCCCTTCTGTACGTAGTTCATAATACTGACCTCTTATTATACTAGAGCTAATACACAACCGGCCTGCACTTTTAAACCATGCCTGAATATTCTCAGAGGAAAGGCTCTGTTTGAATTTTCAGACGCTGAGACAAATACTACTTGATTGTAAAGCCTGTTTCAGTATGAAAAAACTAATATTGTTTGCTTCAGTCCTATGAATTAGTACATTAATCGTCATACACGTAGATAGAAATAAATTCTGCATCTTATATTATACGCACACACGAGCGCGCTCACACGCCTACACATGAGTGCGCTCACGCACGCACTTGAGAATCAACTTGGAAATATTAATATTAAGGATAAAATATAAGGATTCAGCCATCCTTTTTTTAAAAACATACTCGTTTGGCGCATATAATAATCAAAAATATGCCATACCGTGCTCCTGGATCTTCCAGACGAGATTGTCATCTTTCAGTATTAAAGGCATGCTGAGTAATGGCCAGGTCTGAACGCTTATTTATATACCGAAAAACAGCTGTCTTTTTTGAAATTTAGATGGTGATTTCTTTTAGCAAATGTGTGCCCCTAGCACCGTTTTAAGACCGTTTACATTGACCACAGGAAGATATGAACTTATGTTAAAGACCCGTATATGAGTTCCTGTTTCTTGTGTCAGGTGCCCAATTATGCATTTCAGCAAAATGCTTGAGCAGTACCCACAGCTGAAGTGGAAGGTTGCCCCTCTGACCTCCTATATTGGAAGAGGAATCTCCAACTGTTTTTGAAGAAACTGAAAGAAGGATCCTAGTTTTCACAGAGTGGCGAAGAGGGCTTAACTCAGAGTCCTGAAAGAATCCTTAGGTCAGCTGAAAATACATGTATTTGATTATTTAAAGTGGGTGGTATTGCATAGAAAATTGGGTTGTCTTAGATATACTTTTTATACAAATTATACATACAAATTATAAAGCCAAGGAAAGATTTTTTATACGTCTCAAATGTGATTTAAAAGGGAACTGCTGCATACGTCTGTGTGATTTTTAAAATCCCTTAACATGAAAAGTGAAGTACAATCCATGGACAGACATTCTGGGTGCTCACGAACAGGCAGGATCAGAGGATGGGTACTTGCAGACAACTGTTTACAAGCATGCTCGCACAGGGACGAACACAGCAGGGGGCTGTCAGTTTCCTGGCCAGTGGCCAGCACTGGTGGCTTTAGCAGTGCTCCAGGGCTCATACAGGTTGCAGCTTCCAGCTACAGACACGTGCCTGCTCGGGACTGTGCAAAGGCTGCCTGCTCTGAGCATATGGGGACTCCCTAATGCTCACAGCCTGTTAGCTACTTTCTGTGGGAAACTTGATTCACTGCTGTGGCTGCTGTACTGCAGAATCTGTCTGTGAGATGGAAGTTTCAGCTGCTGGACGATTAGACCTTTTTGTGAAAGGATTTTCAGTGAGATGGGAAAGGCTCGACCTGTAAGTGGGCTTAGATAAAAAAGCGGTTTACAAATGATAATGCAAAGATTAGATAGATAGATAGAACAGGTGGTTGGGGGTAGGATTAAGGAGGGGGGCAGACATCCATCAAAATGCCCTTTATACTTTCCTCGGGCAAACAATTAGGTGGGTGGGTGTCGGGGCGGGGTGCATCATTCAAATCCACCAATCAGGTGGAGGGACAGGGCATATCATTCAAATCAACCAATCTGGTGGATGGGCGGGGCACATCATTCAAATCAACCAATCAGGTGGAGGGGGAGGGCTCATCACTCAAACCCACCAATCAAAGAAAGGGGGTCATAAGGTCATAAATCATTTTGATTGACAGTTCAGTTTGACAGAATGTCCCTGACATATTAGTACTATCGCTCCTTCTATGGATTACAAATAATGCCTTAGAATGAAAGGATGTGATCCCAAGGGAACCAATTTGCTTAGAACAAACAGGTATGGCTTTATAGCTGTAGTTTCAACATGGCTCAACCTTGGAAAAAAATAATGGCACAGGAGTTGATATGCCCTTTGGAATACATCAGATTTATCTTTAGACTACTACAGTAGCTTCAGTCTAAGAGTCACCTCTGAGATAAGATTACCAGGAGGACTCAGATTAAAGAAAAAAAATTGTCAATATCTGTGCTGTGTTGATCCGGTTTGCCATCTCCACGAACATGATGTTAAAGTCAGCAAATATGATGACTGTGTAAATGGAAATTTTTTGGGGTCCGGGGAGACCCTTAACATTGGTCACAACTGTTCTTCAAAACAGGGATGGTTAGGGCTCCAGGGCTGAAGAGAAGAAAGAACTCTGACAAGTCCTCCTTATCTGTAAATTGGCAAGTGTGATATGCTATATATATAGTATCACAGAAAAGACTGTGGTAAGATTATGAATGACGTCTAATAATAGTAGAAAGACAATGTGTCCATCCCGGCACCTAACCAAGAGCTGATGGTATGGCTAGGAGAAGTAGTTATGTCAGGGAAGTCTGGCAAGTTCAGCATTTTGATCTTTTAGCCTGCAACATTGACATAGGTTCGTTGACTGCCACCTTCCTCAATATCCCCATTTCACCCGTAGAAGGTTTTGCATGGAAGGTTGGTGTGTTTCTTGGTTTGTGCAGAAATGTCCAGTATATCATCCTAATCAGGAGCTTGAATGACAAGTTTATTGTTACCTTGACCAAAGATGTCCATCATTTGACATTCAACTTCTCTTAGACTGGTAAAAGACAGGGCCAAAATGGGAACTGTAGGAAGAATAACAGGTTAAACTTTAGTTAGTTCTGCCTGAAACAAATAGTTCATTGACCAAATAACATTTCAAAGCACCCACTGCAAATTTCTCAGTTTATTCTTCTCATAATTTGTTTCCTTTCCCTTGCAAACAGTTAAGTATGCAGAAAGCTGTCCTGCTACAAAAATCTTCTCCTATGGTATAAAGAGATGTCAACAGACCTGCCGCTCCCTCAGCATGGGTAGTCAGGCTTGCACTATGAATTTCAAACCCGTGGATGGATGCTCCTGCCCAGAAGGTTTTTACCAGAATGACCAAGGGAGCTGTGTGCCCAAGGCAAAGTGCCCATGCTACCATAAAGGAGACTGGATTGAACCTGGAAAGACTATAATGATACAAGATGAAAGTTGGTGAGTCAAAAGAATTGGCCTTCAATCTCACACTGCAACCTGGTGGTTCAGATTTTATACTATAAACCACACTTTTTTTAGCTTTGAATGCTCTTATTGGCTTGCTGTTTTGACACTGAGCAAATCACATTAAGGAATACAAAATAATAAAGAAGAAGAAATATTTCTTCACTGTTGTGTGGTGTCATAAACTTCTAGACCACCATTAGACAGATTTCCTTAAGAAGAGTTCAATTTAAAGTTAGGGGTAACTTTATGAGGGTGGCATAGTGGGTAGCGCTGCTACCTCACAGTTAGGAGACCCGGATTCGCTTCCCGGATCCTCCCTGAGTAAAGTTTGCATGTTCTGCATGTGTCTAAGTGGGTTTCCTCCAGGTGCTCTGGTTTCCTCCCATAGTCCAAAGACATGCAGGTTAGGTATATTGCCGATCTTAAATTGTTCCTAGTAGGTGCTTGGTGTGTGTATGTGTGCCCTGCGGTGGGCTGGCGCCCTGCACGGGGTTTGTTTCCTGCCTTGCACCCTGTGTTGGCTGGGATTGGCTCCAGCAGAGCCCTGTGAGCCTGTATTTAGGATATAGTGGGTTGGATAATGGATGGATGGATGATAATTTTATGAAGCACCTCTCTGACCAGCCAAGAAATGAATCAGGACACTGCCATCATTAAGCTGGTCTGAAAATGGATAGCAAATCTGGTCCCACATATTACTGCTGCTGTGGCACCATCCCATCCATGGTAGTGCCAGTAGACTAATTAAGATCCTGAGATTTCTCTTAGAGGTAACAGATGGCACAGGTAAAAGACATTTGAGTTGGCTCAGCGTCAAAGCCACTTAATCAGCAATATTAATCACATCTCTCCGCCCAAGAAATCCGCTCTACACTTTAAAAAGAGAGATGCTTTGGTAATTGAAGGTTCAACCTTATTTCTAAAAAGAGATCCTATTGTATAATTAAAAAGAATGATATCAGTAATAGCAAAATGTGCACACATTTCACACAAATCAACCTTAGAAAAAGTAAGTCTCTTTTGGTAGCATTATTTCAAAACAGATGTCTGTCTATTTAATCCTGAAACCTTAAACATATTAATAACATTGTTTATTTCTTTCCAGCATCTGTGCAAATGGGAGTTTGCATTGCCAAGTTTCAGCACGCAAGATAGAAGGTAAATACAGAATAACTGTCCCCGGCATTCCCTTCTGTCTTTCTACATTGGTAACAGAACTCACTTGGGTTATTACTCCAATTGGCTCCAATTAATAATTTAAAAAATTGCAAATAAACAACACAAATTCATGACTATGTTCAGTTAAAATAAGACATGCAAGTTATTTTTCCATTATTCTGAACTATTGCCCCTCCACTATCAGAATGTGTGAGGAAGACATACTGTAGACTAAAGAATGAGTGATAATTATTTCCTTTTTTTGCTTTCTTGTTAACAACACATTCATGAATCCCATGACATTTACTACACTCAAACTGCCATACAAAGAAGGTTCAGTCAAGCAGTTTTTGGAGACTCCATGCCAGCAGGAATTCTTAAACATGTAATGCAGCACTAAGCTTTGTCCCAATCTGTTCATTTTAGTCACATAGGGAACATAATAGTGGCAATACTGATCACTTTGTATAGTCCAAATGGTAATAGTATTCACAGTGCCACTAAATCAATAGATAACAGTGCATTTACTTTTTTTTAAAGGTTGTTGTGCACAAGTGTAAGATGAATTAAGAAGATGATACACACAAATAAGATATTAAAATAAGAATTTGCCTTATTAACCCTGTCCAGGCTTTTCTGTCTAAGTAATGTTTTTCAGTACCCTCTGAATATTAAATTTGTTTTCATTCTTTCAAAATATTTTTTATATTTCGTTTTGTATTCTGTGTCTTTTTTATATTTATTATTTACTTTTTCATCATGTCCAACATACTTTGCATCTATAGATAGTTTCAAATTGCCACTGTGCCATTTCAAATACAGTAGTTATAACCTGTTGACACCATGTGATTAAATGACATGCTACCTGATTAAAAGATCCAAGAAGACCACAGAGGTTGTAGATTTTCATCATTAGTATGCATTTCCTGCAATTAATGGAACAGCCATCTTTTGCCATAATTTAATTAGCGGGCTGTTTAATATTCCAAACCCTTTCCTGTTGTTTTTGTTATTTCTTAATCAGAAATCTAACAATAATGAGATACTAGCAAGTCAAATTGGGATTCGCATACTTTTCTACCAGAGGGGTCACCAATCTTGCCCCTACCAATTTCTTAATTAGAAGTTGTTAATGAAGCCCATTATTTAATTGTATGACTACCTACTATAGTGCTCTAATTCAGCCCAACTAAATTTTTAAAAAAATTATTAGTTTTTTTTTAACTGATGGCACCATTCTAGCGTTTGCTGTTTATCAGATAGCTTGATGTGCATCTCATTATTATTTAAAAAATAGAGAAACACTGAAGGGTTCTGCATCATTAAAGTCAAACTAATTAATATGAAAGCTAGAGATGCATGTCCCATTATCAGCAGGGTTTGATTTTCCAATTCAGAAAATGGATGAAACGAAAAGGATCGGCGTTTGATGTCCCTGGTTTAGAACCTACACCAGCAATTAATTGCTTTCTTGACCATAATTTCTGATTTTGTCCAATATAAGAAATATATCTGACTGACATTACCTCTTTTATGGTTATGACTTCAGTATGCTGATTTCAAATTTCTGCCACCGTGAAATAAAATAAAACCAAAAGCAAAACACTACTTTTTAAAAGAGAAATGTGCTTGTTGGACATGCTGATCATCTTCCCAGACACTTCTGTACAAAGCACCAAGTTTCTGTACATTTTGCCAATGTTACAGTGGCACTTTAACTTTTCAGAACAACATATTCTATTCTAGTAGCCCCTCTGTTAGTCTGGCCTTTGAATCTCCAACTGGGCTTCACAGTAATATGGATGAAAAGTGTATATTATTGGCGTCATTTCATGGTACTGCCCTCTAGTGACTATCGCCAGTATTAAACCGATCAGTCCAACCTTCAGTAAAATCCAGGCATTGACTATATTCATACTTCTTGAACAGCTACTCATTATGTGAGACTTCTTGTGATTGTAATGACGTCACTTCTTTACACCTTTAAAAATTCTTCAGACCAGCACTGCTCTTGTGACAACTGACAGTGAAATGGTTTTCTGTGAATTTTCATCTTTTCATTTTCACTCCTACAATCCCAATTCACTGATATGTCAACTTGAAAAATGCTCCGGGAGTGCTATAAAATACCTGACCCTGTGCTCTGACCCCTAAAGGTCATATGAAAAGGCAATTACCCCTTGGGTATTAACATCCATCCATCCATTATCCAACCTGCTATATCCTAACTACAGGGTCACGGGAGTCTACTGGTGCCAATCCCAGCCAACACATGACACAAGGCAAGAAACAAACCACCACAAGGTGCCAGCCCACCGCAGGGAACACACACACACACACACAGCCTCACACCAAGCACCCACTAGGGATGGGGATTAAGTATATCAAATCAAAATCAAAATTAAATGTCTTATGATATATTTCTAATCTTTCCCAGAATCTCTCTGTACTGCTCCAATGGTCTATGTTAACTGCAGTAATGCTAAGGTCGGTACATCTGGAGTGGAGTGCAGGAGGACCTGCCATAAGAATGATGGAATCTGTGTAAGTCTGTGTTTCACATGCGTATGTGGGTTTCTCCCATAGAGTCCCTCAAAATCCTAGATACTGTGTCAGCTAGATTTAATAATGATTATATATATTACATTGAGTTTTGTGAGTGATGTGTATGCACAAAGATGGTTCTTGCACTTCAACTTTGATATGTGAGCAAGAGCTCTCAAGGGCATTTTGTGAAAATATGCTTATTTTATCTCATACAGTATGCTGTGGAGTGCCAGTCAGGTTGTGTGTGCCCTTCAGGAATGATTGATGATGGCAGAGGCAACTGCGTTAAGGAATTTCAATGTCCCTGTATTCACAATGGAGCATATTACTTCAATGGAGCACACATCAAGGTCAAGTGCAACACATGGTGAGTGTTTTCTCTTTCATTTTGTAGATATCTCACCAACTGGCAGAAGGCGATGTACAAAACTACTAAGAATTGAGAAATACTTTAATCAGTGTTAGTTATTATGATCATAAATTAGGATCACTTTTATTCGGTCATATTCAGAAAGCCTTGCCAAATGACCATAAATCATATTTCTCTTAACTATGCAATCACAAATTATTTTAAGATTCAATTTTGATATGCAATATATATCATAACTACCTATTAGTAATCACCTGGGGCCTCATGCATAATGCCGTGCGTAGAATTCACACTATAACATGACTTACGCACAAAAAAATCCAGATGCATGAATCTGTGCGTTCGCCTACTTCCACATTCTTCCGCTTCATAAATCCCGATCAGCGTAAAAAGTAATGTACGTGCATGTGCCTGCTGTCCCGCCCTGTCTCCTCCTAGAATTACGCCTCTTTGAATATGCAAATCAATATAAATAGCCCTTAAGCTCAGTGTTCTGTGAAAAGACAATGGCAAAAGTACGAGGAAAAATAGAAGAATTTCAGCAAGTATACCAAGTGGAGGCAAAAGAAAAACATACTATTTTTTGGTTTAAACAGTGGTATAAACAACAAAAGGAAGTTGATCGAGTGACATAGACTTTCGGAGAAACTTGAACGCTCATGTTCACAAAGTCGCAAAGTGCCCGAAATAAAAAAGAAGTTGTCAGATATCAAAGTCGCCGTGAAAAGGAGAGTCATAGCCCACCATCTGAGTGTCATATGAAAGCTTATTAGGGTACAGAGACAAAAAGGCACACAGTGTGAAAAAAGCTTGAAATGTCAACTTTAATCGTGAAATTTCCACTTTAATCACACAGTTTATTTTGACATTAAAGTAGAACATCATAAACTTCATCCTAAAATCATTTAATTTACTAGTTTCTCAAATCCCATCATAACTAAAGTAGCACGTTAAATACTTTTTTTGTATTTGATCTTCTATGTGTGTGAATCACTACGTGATTCTTAAACGGGCTTTCTCTTCCTCCGTCAGGACACAGAATCCATTACATTTGTGATATTACAGCTCTCTGAATACTTAAAATACTGAGAAGTATACGTTATATCATTTTCATGATGATAGGAGTTAAAGCATGTTATTAAACATGGAAACACGGTGATACAGTGATTGTTCATGTTTTACGCAAGATGCTTGCTGCCCCATGAGCGACCTTCGATGAAATACAGGGTGGGCCATTTATATGGATACACCTTAATAAAATGGGAATGGTTGGTGATATTAACTTCCTGTTTGTGGCACATTAGTATATGTGAGGGGGGAAACTTTTCAAGATGGGTGTTGACCATGGTGACAATTTGGAAGTCGGCCATTTTGGATCCAACTTTTGTTTTTTCAATAGGAAGAGGGTCATGTGACACATCAAACTTATTGGGAATTTCACAAGAAAAACAATGGTGTGCTTGGTTTTAACGTAACTTTATTATTTCATGAGTTATTTACAAGTTTCTGACCACTTATAAAATGTGTTCAATGTGCTGCCCATTGTGTTGGATTGTCAATGCAACCCTCTTCTCCAACTCTTCACACACTGATAGCAACACCGCAGGAGAAATGCTAGCACAGGCTTCCAGTATCCGTAGTTTCAGGTGCTGCACATCTCGTATCTTCACAGCATAGACAATTGCCTTTAGATGACCCCAAAGATAAAAGTCTAAGGGGGTCAGATCGGGAGACCTTGGGGCCATTCAACTGGCCCACAACGACCAATCCACTTTCCAGGAAACTGTTCATCTAGGAATGCTCGGACCTGACACCCATAATGTGGTGGTGCACCATCTTGCTGGAAAAACTCAGGGAACGTGCCAGCTTCAGTGCATAAAGAGGAAACACATCATCATGTAGCAATTTCGCATATCCAGTGGCCTTGAGGTTTCCATTGATGAAGAATGGCCCCACTATCTTTGTACCCCATATACCACACCATACCATCAATTTTTTTTCCAACAGTCTTGGAGGGATCTATCCAATGTGGGTTAGTGTCAGACCAATAGTGGTGGTTTTGTTTGTTAACTTCACCATTCACATAAAAGTTTGCCTCATCACTGAACAAAATCTTCTGCGTAAACTGAGGGTCCTGTTCCAATTTTGTTTTGCCCATTCTGCAAATTCAGTGCGCCGATCTGGGTCATCCTCGTTGAGATGCTGCAGTAGCTGGAGTTTGTAAGGGTGCCATTTGTGAGTAGCTAATATCCCCGAAGGGATGTTCGACTAATGCCACTCTCCAGTGACATGCGGCGAGTGCTACGCTGTGGGCTCTTGCTGAATGAAGCTAGGACAGCCACTGATGTTTCTTCATTAGTGACAGTTTTTATGCGTCCACATTTTGGCAAATCCAACACTGAACCAGTTTCACGAAACTTAGCAAGCAGTTTGCTAACTGTAGCATGGGAGATGGGTGGTCTCGTAGGGTGTCTTGCATTGAAATCTGCTGCAATGACCCAGTTACTGTGTTCACCAGACATCAACACAATTTCTATCCGCTCCTCACGTGTTAACCTCTGCGACATGTCAATGGCTGTAAACAAAGAGAAACTTGTAAATAACTCATGAAAGAATAAAGTTACATTAAAACCAAGCACACCATTGTTTTTCTTGTGAAATTCCCAATAAATTTGATGTGTCACATGACCCTCTTCCTATTGAAAAAACAAAAGTTGGATCCAAAATGGCCGACTTCCAAATGGCCACCATGGTCAACACCCATCTTGAAAAGTTTCCCCCCTCACATATACTGATGTGCCACAAACAGGAAGTTAATATCACCAACCATTCCCATTTTATTAAGGTGTATCCATATAAATGGCCCACCCTGTACTTTATTACAGAAGTACTGTCTCTTTCAAATGTACTAACCCCGAATTCCTGTCGGTGCTTTTCTTTCTCGAAATATCCAATCGCAACACAATCAGCTCTGTAATAGACGTTAAGTCATCTGTAGGATTAGAATGGTGATTTTTCAAAACTTTTAAGGAACATTGATATATCTTCATAATGTTTAATTGTTTTATCCATCTATCCTTCCAGTGTCATGCCATCCACAGCAAGAATACAGTGCGAGGCAGGAACAAACCGTGAACGAAGTTCAAGCTCGCTAGCGCTGTGGCACCATGTAGTTAAAGTTTTATCTGTATAATATAATAAATATATTTTGCTGCATTTCATCTTAAAAATATGTCATCATATGTAAATGCACGCTTTATAAAATGGCTCAGGTTGTGCAATATTATAACTGTATCATAAGTACAATTACCTCACTGCAAACTTGCACATACAAACAGTTCTACAAGGAGCACTTAATGGACTGATTGAGTGCGTGTATAGTTCTTGGGATGAAACTGTTTGTGAACCACAAGGTCTGAACAGGAAAGGCTCTGAAGCGTTTGTCGGATGAGACCAGTTCAAATAGCGAATGGCTGAGGCAGCGTGTGCATAATGCTATATACTGACAATTATCTTTCTGATCAGCTGCTGCTGTGATTCACACTCAGATACATTGATATAAATACTCTGAGTGGAGCAGTGAGAGCAATATGGAAAAAGATCATCCAATGTGGCAATCCCTAATGGGAGCAGCTGAAAGAAGAAGAAGAAGAAGGAGTTGCAGTGAGAGTAACAATGCTAAAGCAGTTATTATACTTAGAATAGTTTGACCATTCTGTGGACCATTATATTGTTACAGGTTAATTACAATCAGATGCCTTAAACTAATAAACAATATGCATTTAATTTCAGTGTATTTATATAGCTGCGTCAGGGATGTAGATCTGAAAAAGAAAGGAAAACCACACTGGAACAGTAGCACTGCTTTGACGCTGGGTGCCGCCAGTCTGTAAAACCAAGAGCAGAACTTGCGTGCGACAGGGTAAGAGCTACCGTGGAAATGTGTGTGGCTTTAAGCCAAGTTTAGGTTTTATACATCGCGATTTGAACGTGGAAACGTTCTTATGCAACATTTCTGTGCGTAAGTACCGTTTATACATGAGACCCCAGGACAGCTGTATTGTGTCGTAGTAGGTAGTTTGGCCACCTCATGGATCACATCCTGAATGTAAATCCTATGTCTGGTCATTGTCTGTGATGAGTTTACATGTTTTCCTGATGATTGTGTGTTTTTTCCATGGGTACTCCTGTTTTCTTTCTACATCCCCAAAGATTTTCCACATTTTAATTTAGCGAGTTCTTCTTCTTCTTTCAGCTGCTCCTGTTAGCGGTTGTCACTGTGGATCATCTTCTTCTATGTCTTTCTGTCCTCTGCATCTTGTTCTGTTACACCCATCATCTGCATGTCCTTCCTCATCACATCCATGTGAGAGTGATTTTTGCATATGGGCATGATTCCACCCTTTGATGAGTGTGTTTATTTGTGTGTGATTGAACCTTATGCTGGGCTAATGTTCTGTCTTGAGATGTTTCCTGTCTTTCACCTAGTGTGCCAGGACAGGATTCAGCCCACCACAAATTCTGAACAGGATTAAACAGGATTGCGAATGTTAAGTCTTTTAATTGGATAGCATTTTGGTAACTACTGTAGTTGTCGGAGTTTTCTGATAAAATGTCTTTTCCCTCCTACCTATCTTACATGGTTAATAGCCACATTAACCATCGAAAATAGATAAAAGAATACATTTAGAAAAAATTGCTATTTGATATTTCTTGCCTTATGTGTGCCTTTCCTCAGTCACTCACAGTCAATCACATAACCAAAGCTAAAATGACCAATCAGAACAAAGCCAAACTGACCAATCAGATTGCAGAGTGACCCGACACACACAAAGACATTTTTAATTGGATGGCATTTTGGTAACTAGTTGTTGGAGTTTCCTGATAAAATGTCTTTTCTCTCCTAGCTATCTTATATGGTTAATAGCCACATTACCCATCTCTCACCCAACACTTCATCTGTCGATCACATCACCAAAGCCAAAATGACCAATCAGACCAAAGCCAAACTGACTAATCAGATTGCAGAGTGACCAGATAAAAAACACAAACAGAACAGCATTTTATTGTATAGTAGATTTGATAATATAGGTGATAGTTCACTTGATGACCCAAAAAATGGAGAAAAAGTGTTTTAACATGAAAATTGTTTTTCTTTAAACAGTGCTTCAACTGTGTATAAAAAAATTAGGTGAAAACTTCTGCCAGCACCTTGTTGACTAAAAGTACTGGTGGCGGTCGTTGTTAACCCGGGGCTCGACCAATCCGCTATGGAAATTTGTATTGATGTCCGCAAATTGATTTGGCAAATTTTTACACTGGATGCCAAGTGACTGTGCAGCAAAAGGTTAAAATTTCTTGTTTCAGCGTGTAAAAGATTAATAAAAACAATTTAATAAACAGAGTGAATATGCCCCTAAGTCATGGAATGGTATCCAACTCGGCTCACTTTAACTGTTTGTTGAAAATTATTAGGAGAGGCTCTGCAGTCTTCTGAACTTGCAGTGGAGAATACAGATTTAGAAATAAAAGCCAGACAGATAAATGCAGTCATGTTAAAAGAAAGTGAAATAATGTAATTATTTGGTGGAGAGATTATTTCAGATGTCAAGAAAACTGAGATACGACTCCCTAATGCAACAGTTCTGTACCATTGTAAAGTTCTATTTTTAAACAAATGACTTGGTGAAAAGGTACTGTCATTGGTCATACTTAAGAAGACTACAGAAAATGACACAAACCTTCTTCTCTTTTGCATTTATTTTTGTGGTTAAATCATCATTCTCAGCATCATATAATTGTAACCTTAATTAGTATAAAATTTACTTGTTTTCAGAAATGGAAAACTGGGCTAAGATGCAAACACAGATGTAGATGCTAATGGACTGTGTTCATATATCCAGTGATCTCAATTACCTTAATGAAAAGTGTCACAGCACTGCACGTCACACTTAAAATCAATAAATCAAGTTGATATAATTTTATATAGGAACTTTCACAAAGTGTTCCATCACAAAACTAATTACAAAAAAAAAAAAAAAATTAAAGTACATAAAAATAAAGTGCAATACAAGATAACTTCAATACACAATAAAAATAGTCACACATAATATACTAGAAAGATATATATAAGTTATTGTATGTACTGTAGGAGTGAATAGCAAGAGCTGGTATAGAACACAGCAAGGTTGTTACAGAACTGACTAAATACAAGCACTATACCTGACCTAGAATACAAGAGAGAAAACAATTTATTGTAAACATTACTGTATACCTGACTGAGAAAAATAGTCAAGAGCAAATAAACTATTGAATATCTAAACCCTGTAGTTAGGATATAGCAGGTTGGATAAGGGATGGAAGGCTATCTAAAGTGTCTGAAGGGTTGATGCAAGGCTTCTGGGATTTAAAACTCAGTAAACCAACAGGAGAGATATGAAGATGAGAGGTGACCAGTGTAGTCGAATAATGTAATGGATGCGGTGCTCAGTCGATTCAGACGAAGCCAATACTTTGAAACACATAATAATGAATATAATATAAGCAGATTTCTGTCCATCCAGCAGCTGCAAGTAAAGGAAGCTTACATCTAGCAAAAGGCAGTTTTGCAACAGTTAAAGGAAGCTACACTAACATTTCTGAACTTTTTAAACACTAGACCAATTAATTTTTGGCCAGGCTAATTGCAAGTTAATATTTTAGGTAGGAAGCCAAGTACTTTGATAAACACTGTAGTTTGGAGGGCAACTAAAGAAATGGACTAGTTTTAAGAATGGTTGTGGAGCAGGACAGCTACGTAATTATACATGAGCTGCCACAAACAAAGAGTAAGTATGACACCATACTTGGTCTTTTGCAGCGTCTGTCAGAGTGGTACTTGGCAATGTACAACTAAGAAGTGCCCCGGAACTTGTACCATTTATGGAGGAGGACACTACATTACTTATGATGGCCTGCGCTATGAATTTGAAGGAGACTGTGAATACATCGCAACACAGGTAACACTGTTTTAAGGTTATTTGTTGTGCATTATATTTACTGATGATACTGGTATTAGTAGTAGTAATAGTATTGTCACCTTTACAGAATAAACTGAAATTTTTACCTACTGAACATGTCCAATGGTGTCACTAGAACTATGATATACTATTTTTACTTTTCCAAATATGATTTTATGTATTTTATCATCAACTTACATTTGTAGGTTTTAATTATATATAGCCAAGAGTTAGTGGCGCATTAGAAGTGTGCTGTTTTTAAACTGTAATTATGACATAACATACTGATATGAAAGTAGTGGAAAGATACTTTTAATGCATTGGTGATTAAATGACTATATACTTAGTCCATACAATGCTAAAAAGTCAATTAGTATATAATAAATAAATCAATATTGAACTGAACCAAAAGTTGAAAAAGCTGTCTGGTGAATCATTGAGCCAATCTGAGCAGTAAATTTATACATAAAGTCTGAGCATTTGGATCATGCTGGTAAGTGAGGACCTCAGCAAAGTCAATGAGTCCAACCCCTGTTTGAATTTTTTCCACCTAGGACAACTGCAGAGATCCATCCAAGAATAGCACCTTCAGTGTCATCACTGAAAATGTGCCGTGTGGAACAACAGGTGTGACTTGCTCAAAATCCATCAAAGTTTATCTTGGGGTAAGTCTGTAATCTTTGTTTTTGTTCACTTTAGAAAAATGTCACTTCACAGAAACTGCAAGGTATATTCTGCTTATTGTGTTAGATATTAAACAATACAGGTTATTGATTTGTGGCATTTTTCTAATATTCGAACTGTAATACATACTAATGCTAAAATCTTTTAAAGAATGCTTGTTCAGAGTTTCACTTTAAAAAATAGTAATTTTTTAATATTTGTTGCTCGAGTTTTTTTTAGCCAAGAAACATTTGAAAATGGATAACTGCATAAAAGGAAGCAATGATATTACAACCTCAACATACTGCAGAAAAATAATTCAGAATTTGTGATAGAGTCTGATAATAAAAAACTTAAAAATTATTTGTAATGCTGTGGAAATGATTGAACTATTGTTTTGTGGACCTAAAACATTTGAAACAAAGTCTAAAAGACACAATATTTTTACTCATATCTTTTTCTTGCCACTGTAGGAAACCGAACTTAAACTGGGAGATGGAAAAGTTCAGCTCCAGCCACTTGAAAAAGAAAAAAATGTAACCTGTAAAGTCCACAGGATTGGCATATACTATGCTGTTGAAACTGACATTGGACTTACTCTTTTATGGGACCGACGGACCACTGTTTACATCACTCTAGCCCCAGATTACAAGGTAAGGCTGCCGTTAGCTAACATCCAAGCCCAGGGGTTTTAGTGATATGCTGTATAGAAATAAGACAACAATGGAGACTGTAAAGAGTTGGGGGCGATTGGCACACATTTATGCATTTATGTTTCAGATGTGAGTCTTCGCTCGACTGCCTCCAGATGGCAGTAGAGCAGGTTTTAAGGCTAAGCAAGTGGAAGGGGCGGGTCCAGCAGGTCAGAAACAGAAGTGACATCAAAGGTCTTTTGGCCGTCAATCTTACAGTTATATACAGTGATACTTGGCGGCTTGAAGTAGAATTACCAGTTGATGTGTCCTGAAGTTGTCTCCCAAGTGCATGTGTGTGAAAGCTCTATAAAGTTAAGACTGATTTCTACACATTTATTGTTGATGTCTTCATTAGTTAGATATGTGGACTTAGATTTAATCTTTTAAAGATCATCACTTGTCTTTTTTGACTATACCTAAATTAGCATTTTAATCCTTTTCATAATTTATACAAAATAAACCAACCACTTGGACTTTACTATGAAAATTTAAATAAAAACATTTTTAGTAATCTTTAGAAACACGCTGGAGGTTTGTATATTCTGAGTACAATCTAAAAGGGTACAACTTTATTAGTCTAAAATTATTGTAGAAACTTTAAAACAAGGAAAGGGAAGGAAATTCTACTCCCTGAAAGTCCTGTACTGCAAGATCAGAAAGCGGTTCTCCATATAAACAAGTGAATCCATTTTTCTTTCTTGACTACATGATGGCCCAGAACAAAATTTCAAGACAATAAGGTGGTTTTATTGACCATTTGCTGTTTACAAATAACTACTATTTACTTCCAGCTCTGGAGGAATATAGTTTTAGCATAGCAAGTCACAGAACTATGTTGGTCAAGGAAGACTTCTTTTGGTGTGCATAAGTTATATGTATACTTTTTCACACTATTCAATACAAAAACATAAAATCCAATTTACTGCTCATTTTAGGAATGTGGGAGTAAACTCGAAGACTACAGAAAACCCACAAGAATATTTAAATGCCACATAAGACACTATGGATTGGGATTTGAACATAGTCTTCTGTAGCTAACCTGCACTGCCACTAAAGAGTGCACATCTAATGTAACTGTGTTTTTTTTCCTCTTGAGAATTAAAATTGTTGATCCAGAATATTTCTTTTTCAATCTTATTTGCAGGGACAAGTCTGCGGTGTATGTGGAAACTTTGATGATAACACAAAAAATGACTTTACCACCAGAAATCAGCTCATTGTGGCGAGCCCTATGGAATTTGGGAACAGCTGGAAGGTTTCCAGTTCCTGTCCTAATGTTGATGTTGATGTAGACCCCTGTTCCGTCTCTGCTCACCGAAAGAACTGGGCACAAATACAATGTAATATTATTTTGGATGATGTGTTCAAGGCTTGTCACTGCATGGTAAGTGTATATCCCAAATGATAAGCACTATGAGCATTGGAAAAATAGAAATTATTTTGTATCTTAATGCAAATCTTACGATATTGTAATCATCTATTCTCTAATTTTATTGTGGTCTATGATCTAATTATCAAAATAACCGTAATACTCAAAGAGTCAGATCATGGAAACTCTGGCTTCACTGATGCAAGTATAACTGAGCAACCTAAGGTGCTGGTACTCTGGAAAGTATGCGAGGAATGGGAAACCCAAGTTTAGACCCATGTTGACAATGGTAATACGGCAATATCATGTAAGGAAATAACCAGATTCTCATTATTGGTTTAAGATTCTCATTATTGGTTTATTTGTCTTTGCTTTTTATTTATTCATTTTGTCTTGTTTTGAGTTAAATTGTGTCATGAAAGCTTTGTTCTGTTTTGTGTATTGAATATTTCATATTTTTGTATTATGTTAATAATATATCTGTGTACCTTATGTAATAAACTCTTTTCACTGCATATTAAGCCTAAACGGGCAGGGACACTTGATGTAACTGCTAAGAGATCATTTCTAGTGCTACTTAAGAGGTCTGCAGAACACAAGACAACTGCTGTGTTGTTAGAGAGAACTTCTGCTCATTCATTCTGTTGAATTTTGATTTCTGGATTCTTCAATTGTTGGTGTGTTCTCTTGTTGATTTTATGATTTTTGGATTTTTTCTTTGTTTTCAGGATTTACATCTCCAGATTATGCAATTCGTTTTAATTGCTTGGGTTTGCCTTTTAGGCATATCTTTTTTAATTTAGTTTTCTCTCTTTTTTGGCCTTTTTTTTTAAAAATAAAACAAAAAACGTGTTAATAGTGCCTTTAAAGTTTAAGGAGTATTGTTTTGTTATTTACAGCCAGGGGTTTGCATGGTTCCCCTCTTCACTCAATTTTGATATCTTTTTTAGACTGTTTCATTATTGACCTAAGCAGGTCATGAAGCCTGCTTATTGAGTTGCAATTAGGTTGATTTTTGTTACTAGACCATATCTGCAGTCTTGTGGCCAGATTTTCAAGTAAATCTCTGGGTGTGTTTTGAGTTTCATGGAGCACATCAGATGGTAACAATATAGGCAAAGAAATTGTCTTTGCCAGTACATCAGTTACCCAGGTGGGCCAGTGATATAAATACAGGTATAAGCAACATAAGCATGTATGGAGATGTGGTTCTGTAGTTGACCGGTTGTGCTTTCATGCTTCCTGTCCATTACTATTAGAGTAGGCATACATCTCAGCACATAAACACAGTTTTCTTAACTCATCCAAAATATTAATACTGTCATATGTGACATATTTCAAAGGTGTTGACCATCAAAGCTTTTACTAGGTATTGAACACGATGGAATATTGATTAATTCCCCTTTATATTATAGAAGAGGGCATGGGGTGCCTTACTCTCCATAACATAAATAACATTGCAAGATACATTGAAGGTCACATTGAACGAAGTTATAAATTGATTTGCCTCTTCTTAATAACATAATACTAGATAAGTACTTTAAGAGAACAGGTTGTTTGGTGGGGTAAAAAGATTTATTTTTTCCATATTTTTTATAGCTTTCTCCTTATGAGCTAAGTTTTCCCTTTCTTTACAGTTTCTCCTGCTCTCTAAGTTCATCTGTATGCCTACATTTGCTCCTTTTACTTTTTGTGTTTGCTAGAATGCATAATTCTTTTCATCCAATGGGAACACATTTCATGCATTTTCTGACTCACTTCAAGGCACTATGTTTTATTGCATTTGGAGCTCATCAAAGAAAAGATCAGATACTTTAATTAATGATTTTACAAGGATAAATGAAACACAGCGAAAACATCTCTTAATTGTTTGAAGTAAACAGATCAATGACGTTTTCTTTCTAAGACCATGAATAATTAGTATTTTTTTTTCTTTTACAAAACAGTTTGAAGTCAGGGTCTTCTCAATCATCCAAAACCCATCACTAACAGTCATTTCTCATCCTCCATAGGTGGACCCCGTTCCTTACTATGAGGCATGTGTTCATGATTCCTGCGCCTGTGATGCTGGAGGAGACTGTGAGTGCCTCTGCACAGCCATTGCTGCTTATGCTGCAGCCTGCAATCATGTTAACATGTGCATCAACTGGAGAAATGAAGACCTCTGCCGTAAGTGACTTCTAACATTATATTTTAAAAGTCCTCTATCTTTCAACCTCTTTCTATAACATTAAACAGTTCAGACTCAAATAATTTCTTATATTAACTCAGACTGATAATCCTTAATTCAGTTACTGAGTGTAGTCTTCCAAGTTAATGAATGAAACACATACACATTGAACAGGAAATATACTGTAAATAAACTTTTTCATGCATGCTTTCTTTGTTAAATTGTACAAGAATAAAAAATGCAAACATTTTTATATTAATATCTTTTGATTTCCTACGGATCTTTTTTATTTCAGCTGTCTGCTGTGAAACTCAAAATCACACAAATGCTTGCGAGTGGCACTACAGTCCTTGCCATACTGGCTGCTATAAAACCTGTGAAAATCCAAATGGTATCTGCAACTCTACATTCCCACATTTGGAAGGTAGTACATTATTTATGCTACTTGACATTTCATGTTTGAGCTAACAAAGCGTATGGTCAGACATATCATTCTTTTTTACTGTGAATTGTTATTATCTAGTTTTAGTAGGCTACCTAACTGATGAGTAACTTTATAGGTTCCACCCATGGTAAAATAACTTTGAAATTTACAGATCATGTACATGACAAATTGGCACAAAAGTAAGAGAAATAACTAAAAAATGTGTAGTTAAGTAGAAACTTATGTTTAGTGCATAACTTGGGATTAATTATTAATATAAAAAATTTTGGCCATTCATGAAAGAGTAGCATTGTTGTTCTTTAGTGAAATATGTAATTTGAATATTATATTAATGCAGTCTGAAACAAACCAAAATGTGTGATAAATAGGGTATTTGAGTTACATTAACATCTGTTAAGATTCCTAAAAAAAGATTTTGAAGAAGGGATATTATATAATTTGCAAGTTATTGTTATTCTCTTGTCTTTGCTCCAGGTTGCTTCCCTCAGTGTCCTCCAGACAGACCAATCTTCCATGAGAAAAATAATACCTGCGTAGCTTATGAGAAGTGTGGCTGTGTAATTAACGGCACCTACTATAACCCTGGTGACAAAGTTCCCAGTGATGAACCATGTCAGGAATGGTGAGAAAACCAATTTGAACTCTAGCTCTAGCTGTGTAGTCCCTGTCTTTCTAACAATCTTTGTGTTCAGAGCTTCATGACAATTTTTATTGGGTGACTTTTCCATTAGAAATAACGTTCATTAATTTAAATTCTAGGCTACTAGAGCTCACTATTAAATGCCGTTGAGTTACTCTCACTTGTCAAACATCTTTAATTTAATCTAAGACACATGGATTATAATACATATTAGGCTCTGGTATTTTCTGTCACACTAAGTTCTGGACAAACCCAGCAGTAACTTTAAACTTCATGGGTCTGTATATCTATGGGCCTGTCCTAGACTGGTATTCTGTCCAGAACAGGTTCCAGCTTTGCACCCAAGCGAGTGGGATAGGTTGTGGCTCCCTTTAATCTTGTATTAAAATAGGAGGTGTTTAAGAATGTTGTGGTGAACTTTTTATGAACATAAATTCTACTTTAAATGTGTAATCTATAGTAAATGACAACAGAAAGTATAGCAAATTAAATGACCGATACATTGTAGTGAATTTTCATCTTAAAAGTTCAAAGATAAAAGTAAATTTCCTGTTTTTGGTACCAAAACAGAGTATATAGAGGTGAAAATGTGCTGAACATCTTAGCACCTCCTTGGAACCCTTTCTTCCAATAATCCTACATCCATATAATGTAACATTATCAAAGCAATTTAAATATTTTACTCCATGAAACCATCCACAATTAAACTTGACTCCATTAACAGTTTTTAAAGTCAGATCATTTATTATGGATCCATTTCTCCTTTGTGAAGACACTTCCCTTTTTCTCTCAATAAGAAACATTTTCCTAGTGTACTATGTTGCCTTCATTATTACTGGAATCCTGCTGACACATAAATCTGTTTCTTTTCTAGTATTTGCACATCATATGACAATAAAACGTGCATCAGAAATGAAAGTAAGTATTATTTTTATTTATTTTAGAGGAAGATTATGTATACTGAGGGTGAATTGTTAGAAATTAGCAAAAAGTTGTAATTAATAAAAAAAATTATGGAACCATCAAAATACACTAACAAATTTATCAGACTGCAAAGTACAGTGTTGCATATACCTACAGGTCAATTTATTGTCATGTTACATTGAGCTTATATAACTATATTAATTTTAATCTTATATGCTGTACTTCTCAGAGCAAGCAGATTTACAAATATAAATAGTAACAAAAAAAAATCAATCATATATGTAACCATGTAAACATATCTGTGCAAAATATAGTAATATATATAAAGATACATGTGTTTGGGATATTGTGAGCATACGACTGGATGACTTGACATGTGGTTTATGTGACACAAGGAATGTTAGATTTTCTTTCATGGACATTTTGATATGTTTGCTGTTGTACAATTGCCTTTGTGTTGAGTTTGCTGAACCAACGATTTTCTTTTGTAATGCCAGTTCTCATGTTGTTTACTTGCTTGTTTCTGTCACACCATCCAATGCCAGAACTCTACTGCCATTAAATTTATTTGAAATTAACCAATAGGACTATCAGCTTTTTTAGTTTAGCAAAATTCATTTGGGTAATATTCATACAGTAATTAAAAGAACATCAACAAAAATTTTGATGTGAAATGATACTATACAAACATTAACTTCTACATAGAAGTCTATTTGTGCAGCTATTATTACTACATTAACAAAAGTAAAGAAGGTTCGACGCTTAGAACAAAGGAGACTAAGATAGAAAAATAACAAAGTGTTATTAATTACTGAGCATAGCTTGCAATTATTGATGTTTTTCCTTTCTTTCTTTGCAGCATGTACAACTACCACCACCACCACCACAACAGAACCCATCACAACGCCAACCACAACAATAGAATCCACGACAACTCCAATCACCACAACAACAGAAAGTACAACAACTCCACCCTCCACTACAATTGATTTTGATTAAATATTTTTAATATATCAGATCTTAATTTCTATATAGTGGAAGTATGCTAAATATTCTGAATATACTCATATGATGGTTCCACTAAATTTTTTACATAGTTTTTTTTCATTCAAGTTGCCATTCAGTCACCACATCTTGTTGTACTGTTGCACTAACAGTGTTTAAAGCATAACTTCTAGTTGTTCAATGTTATTTTCTGACACATAATTTAGTATTAATTATTGTATTATTAGACCTTCATTTTACATTTTGTAGCAGTTGTAATTGCCAGTGGCTGTAGGTCAAACAAACCTGTAATCAGTATTCTAAAGGACAAGTTTAGTATTTTTGAAGTTGGAAATGAAAACTGCTTAACTTTTGTAAGTAAGCTGTAAGGAATGAGCCTGCCAAATTTCAGCCTTCTACCTACACGGGAAGTTGGAAAATTAGTGATGAGTGAGTCAGTGAGTCTGACATTGGAAAGTTCAATATGGCGGTCGACAGTGGCGTCAAAATAAGTACGTACATTGGTTTCAGTTAGCCCAGGGAAGCCGCCTACCAAATTTCGGGAAGATGGGGCCATAAATAAGAAAGTTCAATATGGCGGACGTTGTCGACTGTTATGACCGTTATGTGTAGAATTTCTAAATGAAACCTGCTTAAGTTTTATAAGAAAGCTGTAAGGAATAAGCCTGCCAAATTTCAGCCTTCTACCAACACGGGAAGTTGGAGAATTAGTGATGAGTGAGTGAGTGAGTGAGTGAGTGAGTGAGTGAGTGAGTGAGTGAGTGAGTCAGTCAGTCAGTCAGTCAGTCAGTCAGTCAGTGAGGGCTTTGCCTTTTATTAGTATAGATAAATCACCAAATATTTTTGTTTCCATTTAAGAGCCCAAGAAAACATTTTCTTAAACTTCAATATTTAAGTTAACATAGTTATGAAGACTATGGATGGTTTCCACATACCCTCAGCTTTGTCTGAGACACAGACTCTTCCACTAAATTTCTTGCGAAGCTCTTTATCATTTTGTGAAATGAGTACTGAACTTAGTGAGAAGCTCATATTGCTGTAACTAAAACATAAACTAACTGCTTGTGCTATTTTATTCCTTTCCATTTGGTTTGCACTTCTCTGCAATTTTTTTTCTTTGTTAGTAACTGGAGAATTTTAAAGCTTTTTCAGGAATGTGATGCAAAGGGTTGTCTTTAAATGCTAATACCTTCATGTACAGTAATATCAGATAATTTTGTAAAAAATATTTGAAAAGAATTGGAAAGAGCTTCTCAAGTGACTTACTCAGAAAGCGTTAATTCTCAGCATGCAAGTCAGAACTTTCTGAAATGAACCCACGCAAATAACAGGCGGCCACTAGTACCGGCGCATCCTGTGTACAGAATATGGTGCCTTGTTATTTCTCTGATAGTGTGAATCAGCAGTACATACATACATACATACATACATACATATATGAGTCCATATTTTGTTTTTTATATTACTTTTTAACAGCACTTTTCCTCTTTATGCACTGGATATCTGCAGTGCCTCTCTCCCCTTATCTTCATCTCTCAGCTTTTTAAACATACTTTTATTTGTTTCCATCTTACATTACATATTGCACTGGCAATCAGGTGTTTTAAGTACATGTCGGTCTTCATATACTATTAGAGCCATACTGACCCTATACTGTATATGTAACTGAAAAGCTGCACAAGTTATCACTTAGTGTAGTTTGCCAACTTCATTTAGTGAAGTCCTGCCAAGCCAATATCAATGTACCAAGCTATGCGAAGTTCCCTTTTGTCTATTTTATAAGCAATGTAAATTACTTGATGATGAAGTACTTTACAAAAACAGACTTAATGAAAAGACTGGTGCTATTGTGTTCTATGTACTGTTGGCTGTAATAACTATGATTTTGAGAGTTACTCTGATTTTTTAAAAAGGCATTGCAGAAAAGTGTGCTACTGTAGTATTTTTAAGTTAAATATTGTACCTAAAATGGGAATTTTTCAATGGAATGTTGAAGATAAAAATAAACTCATATAAAATATGTAATATAGTATACAGTAATATGTATAATAATGAATAGAGAGGATTTAATTCAAATGAAATCTGTGGAGTGGGAACTTACTGAAGAAACAGTCATAATGCTGAAGCCCTTTTACAATGCAACTCTGGAAATTTTATCAGATGCTGCAAGCTTTTACATAATAGTTCTTGTTATCAAAATGTTGATTTGCAGTCTAAAAATTATAATGGATGCGCTCGAGCTGTTGGAAAACAAACTGCCCAATGCTATGTATAGTATCACGTTTTAAATATGGAAAAAGCATACCTCAGTACAAGGATACAAATTCTGTTGCAGCAGCACAGGTCTTCAAAATATTCAATGAAAGGATATGAATAATAGCACATTACAGCTACAACGTCCTGGAAACTGAAACAGTCTGTCTGTTGACATTGCTATACTTTCATTAAACAAGCGAAGGATTAAACTGCTAATAGCAATATAAGCAATTCCTTCCCTACTATGATTAATGGCAATTCCACATTCAAGTAGCAGCAGACAGCTGATTACATATGGCAACCAGAAACACTTTTCATATTCTACAGAATTTCTACATACTGGAATATTACACAGTTTTCCCTCAACTGAAGCTGATTGATTTTTATGAGCTCACATTAGTTTCCATATCAGAGTTATTATCTAGGCACTACTGTGCACAAGCTAAGAATAAACCTTGAAGAGATGCCAGTCCATTGCATGGCACAGCCACCCATGCATATTCTTATTTTGCATGCCACCTCACCTCTTGTTTTTAATTATTTTTATTGACATGAAAAAACAGCTTTGGTGGCTTCATATTTAAATTTTTGAGATGTAGTAGATTGATGTATTGAGAAGTATCAGGTAGAAACAATTTCATTGATGTTAAACAGTGTTATATCTTAAAAAGTACACAAATGTAACTGACTTTTGTTTGTCTCTTTTACAGCCTGCATTACAAAATGTGCTTGGACAGAATGGTTTGATGATCACTACCCAAATAATGAAGGAGAATATGAATTAGTACAAAATATTAAAGATCTAAATTGTGAAAAAATTGAGAAGGTGGAATGCAGATCTGTCCCCTTCCCTGACATAAGCCTAGAGGATCTGGGCCAAACAGTCACATGTGACAATAAAGGACTGACGTGCCACAATAAAAATCAAACAAAGATCCCTCCAAAATGTTATAACTATGAAATACGAGTATGGTGCTGCACTCCATGTTTCGGAACTCCAACTTCAACTCCAACCACCACCACAACAGAATCTACAACAACTCCAACCACCACCATAACAACAACAGAATCCACAACTCCAACCACAACCACAGAAAGTACCACAATCCCAACCACCACCACAACCACAGAATCCACAACTACTCCAACCACCACTACAACAACAGAATCTACAACAACTCCAACCACTACCACAACAACAACAGAATCCACAACAACCACAACCACAGAAAGTACAACAACTCCAACCACCACCACAACAACAACAGAATCCACAACAACTCCAACCACCACCACAACAACAGAATCTACAACAACTCCAACCACCACAACAACAGAATCCACAACAACTCCAACTACCACCACAGAAAGTACAACAACTCCAACCACCACCACAACAACAGAATCTACAACTCCAACCACCACCACCACCACGACAACAACAGAATCTACAACTCCAACCACCACCACAGAAAGTACAACTCCAACCACCACTATAATAACAGAATCTACAACAACTCCAACCACCACCACAGAAAGTACAACAACTCCAACCACAACCACAACAACAGAATCTACAACAACTCCAACCACCACCATGCCACCAACAGAATCTACAACAACTCCAACCAGCACCACAACAACAGAATCTACAACAATTCTAACCACCACCACAACAACAGAATCTACAACAACTCCAACCACCACCACAACAACAACAGAATTCACAACAACTCCAACCACCACCACAGAAAGCACAACAACACCGACCACCACCACAACTACAACGCCAACAACTACCACAACTACAACAACAATCTCTACTACAAGACCACCAGGATGTCCAGATTTTGGCAAAGTAGTAAGTAAAGGGAACTTTTGTTTTTGCCTAAAATTTTTTACGGCTAGATATAGTAATTTCAGATCGATTTCTAAATATTACAGGTGATTACATTACCACCAGATATTTAATAATCTTATCTTTAGTCCCTTGTGCTATTGTAGAATAAACAATTTTGTGCTTAAAATATTTATGTAATTCTGTGATATTAGCTATTCATGTTTGCTTGATTGCATCACTTTTAGTATGTTTTAGAAATGTACTAACATTAAGTCCGAGGACATCATTACTTTCTATTACCCATTGTCTACAGCACAACTTCCTAATATTACAATGCATATGTATATATCTGTTAATAATTTAAAACTGAATATTTTTCCAATTTGTTTGTGTCTAAATAAAGAAGCTGTAGAGTTATACACATGCAAAGAGCCTCACTTACATACAGTATCTAGGTAAAATGCAGGTTACTGTAAACAACTGTAGGCACTGAAGTCCAGAAGCAATTCTCTAGACTGTGCTCTCTTGTTTTTTTCAATTAATGGTAAATTATTTAATGGATTTAGCACCCAAATGTAAAATATGACATAGATGTAGACAATTACCGTTAATCTTACTGCATAATTTCAAAAACATTAATTTATCTTTATTTTTATTACAATGAAGTGCAGCAGTCAGACACAAATTTTAAACAAAGTACATTCACACAATAAAGCACCAAATACCATTCATATTCATGCTGACAATTTAGTTATTACGGATATAACAGTAAGAAACTACAATAATTTTTTTGCAATTGACAGCTTCTAATTGTTCAGGTGAAGTATAACTAACAGTACTTAAGCATTAACAGACAGTTTCAAAAATCAAAACTCAAGACAAAAATTACACCCAATCATTTTTTGTAAATTACAGAAAACTGAGCTAGATAGAAAGCAGTTCTTAAATATCCCTCATATGACAATAATGTTTTACACGCCTTTTGGTGCTTTTCAAAATGCAACTTTCTTAATTTTCAACACATTTCTTTCCTCACTGAGATTTAGTTTTTTTCTTTCAAATACTAGACTGGAGAGATTTTTGAGATCTGTAACTGCACCACAGTAAAGTGTCTTGAAAACAACACCCTGCAGTATATTCCTTATAATTGTACCCCACCAGAGAAATTCACTTGTGCAAGTGGACGGCCCTCTAATACTGTAATGGATGAAAAATTCTGCTGCAAACTAGAGGTTTGTGATTGTGAGTATCTGTTAAACCTTCTACTGTTTAAAGGCAGTGATACTTAAGTTGGATTAAAGTTGTCAACACACAAAATACTAATAAAAAATTAAGTAAACTAAGTTTTCAGATCAATGAGTACATAGTCACAGAGTATCATTAACTATTCTCTTGTCTTCTGAGGTGTGGCAGAAAAGTAATGAGACTGGCAACACTGCAAGCGATCTGGCAACGCTGCGCTGTTGTCCTTGATAGAGCACGTGTATCAGTACCCTCCCATAGCTCAGTGCGAGTTTCAACTCCTTCCGTTAACTACGTGATTTTTGTGACTGCTATTAGCGAAGTTGTGTTTTTGGTTGTGCGTCACGCAAAATGGAACAGCGGAATTTGGAGCAACGTTGTGCCATTAAATTTTGTGTTAAGCTTGGAGAATCGGCAAGTGTGACGTTTGAAAAGTTACAACAGGCCTATGGGGAACATTCTTTATCCCGAGCTCAAGTTTTTTGCTGGCACAAATCATTTTTGGAAGGCAGAAAACACGTTGGAGATGAATACCGTTCAGGGAGGCCTTCAACTTTGAAAACCAATGAAAACATCGAACGTGTGAACACTCTTGTGAGATCAGACCGTCGTTTAACATTAAGAATGTTGAGTGAACAATTAAATTTGAACAGATTTACCGTTCATCAAATTTTGACTGAACATTTGAACATGCGAAAGGTCTGTGCCAAAATGGTGCCGAAAAACCTCACAATTGAGCAGAAGGACAATCGAAAAAACAAGTGTCTTGATCATCTTGACAGAATCGCTAATGAGCAAGATTTCTTTAGTCGTGTGATCACAGGTGATGAATCATGGATTTTTAAATACGATCCTGAGACCAAGAGGCAAAGTCAGGAGTGGCACACTGCAAACTCTCCTCGACCAAAGAAAGCTCGAATGAGTAAATCGAAGATCAAATCAATGCTGATTTGTTTTTTTGACAAAAGGGGAATCGTCAACATAGAATTTGTTCCTCCAGGACAAACTGTCAACCAAGTTTTTTATAAAGACTTCCTTGAAAGGTTCAGAAAAAGGGTCATTCGCATGAGACCAGACATTGCAGAGAAATGGATGCTCCATCATGACAACGCCCCATGTCACACTGCCCTCTCCATAACAGAATTTTTTACCTCAAAAGGCATTCCTGTGGTTCCCCAGCCCCATTATTCACCTGACCTCAGTCCGTGTTACTTTTTCCTAAACTGAAAAATGTCCACAAAGGACGTCATTTCGGGACTTTAGAAAACATCCAAAAGAGTGTAACGGACATGCTGAAGACCATACCGGTTGAAGACTTCCAGCGCTGCTACCAACAGTGGGAACAACGTCTCCATCGATGTGTAGCTTCCCAAGGGAACTACTTTAAAGGGGATAACATTGATGTTTAAAAAAAATAAAAACTTTGGTAAATAAAAAATCAGTCTCATTACTTTTCTGCCACACCTCATTTCCTGTACGTCTATTCTAAACAAACATTACTCGTTTTTAGGAAGTGTTTATTTATTTAATTGATTACTAGTGTCACTTTCTGTAAGTCATTAATAAGACTTTCCATAAGAGTGACATAATACTCTTTGTTTTGTTCCCATGTATCTTTAGCTATAAAACTAAGGTCACCGTAATAAAGCAAAAAAAAGGGGAAAAAATCTGTATTTCTATAAGCATGGTTCTTTATATCTAAACACAAAAGAGTGGAAAACCATACAAAAAAAAATAGCAGACTAAGCATTCAGCTTTAGCTTTCTAGTTTTCCAGATTTAGCTTCCAGTTTTTTATAAGTGAGATCTGCTCCTTTCTCTTGATGCCTTTGTTTGTGTTTTTAGTCAAAATACAGCTCTGTTATTAATCCCTGTAGTACTAATGCTGAGTTAGTGTTACCAAATGTTACCATAAGAGAAATCACATTTGTGATTTACATTTTAAGCTGGCAAAAATTCTAAACTGCACTTAACAAACATATTGATTAATTATGTTTCAAAGTAAACTTTTAAAAGGATTTCAAAGGGGTGCAACATTCAAAGCAGGACTCCAAGAAGAGAAACAGAATAGAGAGGTGTCATTAACTATTCACAATCATTGTAATAGTTATATTTTTGAACAGATGGCCATTAAAGAGAGGTGTAATAGGAATAGCTAATCAGCCATTCTACTCACAACATGGTAGGCTAAAGTAGTGAATGTATGGTCTGAATTTAAAAGTTCAAATTGAATGGGAATCTCCTATACAAGCAGACAGATCATCTAATAAATCTGGTCCCATTTTTGAAATCCCACATTTCTTTTATTAATGTTTGGAATCTAAAGAAGACAAGCCACCATCATCTTCAGATTGTAAAATATGTGCTGGTTTGTAATTAATGATAAGTTAAGGTAAGCAGAACCTTGGCCATTAAAGTTTTATATGTAAGAAGGAGGATTTTGAAATCAGCCCCAAACTTAACTGGAATCAGTGTTCCTGATGCAGCATTTTGAATTACCTGAAAGCTACATATAGAACAATTTGAAACAGTCCGTGAATAAAACATTGCAGTAGTCAGTCCTTTTAGAAATAAATGAATCCATTAATTTCTAAGAATCCTCCATATTTAGAATACTCTAGTCTACAGATGAAAATAAGGCACAGATGACAGAGCATGCTTCCATGACAGCCCATTGTACATACTTCATGCTTGTTGTTTAAGAAAGCCTTGAGTTCCACTGCCATCTAAGGCAAAGCCAACCATTCAAGCTTTTTCTATTGCAGTTGAAAGTTTTACACAACAAAAATCAATAATTCATTTTATACTTTTAAATGAAACAGAATAATATTGAATATCTGCTGCTTTCAGGTTACTGCACTGGCTTTGGAGACCCACATTACATTACATTTGATGGACAATACTACAGTCATCAAGGGAACTGCACCTATCTGCTAGTAGAAGAGATTCGTCCCAATTATGACAATTTCAAGATTTACATTGATAACGTTCATTGTGATATTCGTGACCGAGTGTCTTGCCCACGCTCCATCATTGTATCCTTTGAATCCCAGGTCATTGAATTGAAGAACATGGAAACAAATGGGCGTGTAAAACTGAAGGTAAGTGTGCAACATGCCTGTATAGACTTCCTTAGGTATTTCGGCCTGCAGTAACCTGCCCTCTGTGTATCCTGTACAGTTTTCTGTCCAGTCGGATAAGGAGCCTTATATTTCATAACTATTTCTTTTGTCATTTCCTTTACCTTACAATTAATAGCTCAGCTCTTTCAACCAAGGAGCATCCTGTGTATCTTGAGAACAATGCAATCTATACTAATAAAAGGCAAAGCCCTCACTGACAGACTGACTGACTGACTGACTGACTGACTGACTCACTCACTCACTCACTCACTCACTCACTCACTCACTCACTCATAACTAATTCTCCAACTTCCCGTGTAGGTAGAAGGCTGAAATTTGGCAGGCTCATTCCTTACAATTTACTTACAAAAGTTAAGCAGGTTTCATTTCGAAATTCTACGCGTAACGGTCATAACAGTCGACAAATTCCACCATGTTAAACTTTCTTATTTATGGCCCCATCTTCACGAAATTCGGTAGGCGGCTTCCCTGCATTAACCAAAACCGATGTACGTCCTTCTTTCGGTGGTATGATGCCACTGTCGGCCACCATATTGAACTTTCCAACGTCACTAATTCTCCAACTTCCCGTGTAGGTAGAAGGCTGAAATTTGGCAGGCTCATTCCTTACAGCTTACTTAAAAAAGTTAAGCAGGTTTCATTTTGAAATTCTAAGCGTAACGGTCATAACATTTGACAATGTCCGCCATGTTAAACTTTCTTATTTATGGCCCCATCTTCACAAAATTTGGTATGTGGCTGCCCTGCGCTAACCGAAACCGATGTACGTACATACTTCGGTGGTATGACGCCATTGTCGGCCACCATATTAAACTTTCCAACCTTAGATTCACTGACTCACTCATCACTAATTCTCCAACTTCCCGTGTAGGAAGAAGGCTGAAATTTGGCAGGCTCATTCCTTACAGCTTAGTTACAAAAGTTAAGTACGTTTCATTTCGAAATTCTACACGTAACGGTCATAATGGTCGACAACATCCGCCATATTGAACTTTCTTTTTTATGGCCCCATCTTCACGAAATTTGGTAGGCGGCTTCCCTGCACTAACCGAAACTGATGTAAGTACTTATTTCGGTGGTATGATGCCACTGTCGGTCACCATATTGAACTTTCCAATGGTTTTTGTTACTTATGGGCCCATCTTCAAGAAATTTGGTACACGGGTTCCCAACACTAACTGAATCCTACTTACGTACATATATACGTCCATGGCCTACAGCTCGGTTGCCATGTGAGGCGGCATTGGGTCCCCCATTCCCACTTCTCCCACGTTGTTGGCTGCCTGCCTATATAAGGCCGTCCGTTGCTCCAGTCACTTCATTTCCTTCCTTGCTTCGCCACGGGATTCACGTCTCCCTGCTGATAACTGCAGCCTTTTTATTTAATCCACAGCTTCTCCGCTGTTTTATTGTTCGTTTATTACAATTATAGTTATTGTGTAGGCATTTTAGACTTACTTTGCATTGATCAGGTAACCATTTCCTTTATCATTCCAACCGTACCCCCATTAACATGTCTATCGAGGTGATCACCATCAATCAAAGAACTGTCACTTACCAAGTGGTTTCCACTCCCGGAGATGGCACCTGCTTTTTCCATTCTCTGTGTTACATATTGCACGGCCATATCAGGCTCACTCTTGATATCCGGAAGAACATTGTGTCTTATGTATTGAATGACTGGGACAGGTTCAAGGTGTGGACTGATGACGGTACAGGAGATAATGATATTACACAGGAGCACTATAAGAGTGAAATGCTTAAGCCCTTCACCTATGGTTCTGCATGTGAGTTGATGGCTGCCGCTGAATTGTTCGATTGTCACTTTCAAGTGTACCGAAATGGCCAAATATTTTACACCTTTGGACAACTTCCAATGCCTCTTAAACATCTTAGATTCACAGGTGACAATTTCAGTAGTTAACACTTTGATGTTTATTAATGTTTAATCTCTCAAAAGCTGGATGCAAAGTTATTGATGAAAGCGGTTGTATGCTTTCAATGCTTGACAGATGCCGAATGTCACTTCAACACAACAAGTCCTGCAAATACTGTCGTAATTGAAACAAACCATGAAACTCAAACCGATTATAACAGCAGCAATCCAAGCTGTGAGATTTGAGGCAAGATTGCTTTTCACATGGCCAACTGTAAGTTGCATGCTCAAGAGTAAGCTCAGCGCACAGCTTGGTCATATTACAACCGGAGGGCCAAAATGACAACATGGTACACAAAGAGATCCTTAACAAATAATTATTGGTATATTTTCCGTCAGTTTAAAAAGGTTTACTTTTCTTCTTAATAAAAATTTTAAGGCGAAGTGCAGGTATTTTGCTAGTGTGCAATATTTTTCAACTTGTAGGACCTGGGTAAAAGTCATTCAGATTGTTTTAGAACATGAGTATATACACAAAATTTACAAATGAGAGGAGACCATTCAGTCATTCAAGCTCCCTGGATTTTAAAAATGGCCGAGTTGTCCCAATTTGTCATCCAGATATTTAATAAAAGTTGTATCTGCTTCAACAATATGACTTAGTAGTTTGCCAGAGATTCCTGTGACTATTTGTGGTTTCAGTCTTTCACGTCACCATAGCTTCCATTGGTGTCTTCAAGTATGTGATTTATATTTGTTGTTGCCTTTTCTTGGCTTTTACTGCTATATTCATTTTAATTTTAATGTTAATATTCATGCTTTCAAAGCTGTAACTTACAGCATTCCCTACATTGTGACAGATCCAAATGAAGGAGAACAACATTTTGTTTTACTGTCTGTAACCCAGATATATAGTAGTAATTATAGTAAAAGCAAGGCCAATCAGTAATTTTTTGCTTTTTATAGCACCATTCATACTGCTTAATATCACAAAGTGCTTTTTAAAGGAAAGAAGAGTGCAAGCTAAAGTATCAAAGAGAGTATATTTTAAACTGGAACATTTGTAAACACAGTCGTCTTAGTTGGTGGGTGGTGCTGTAATTATTGAGTATGATTTAATGCATCTTGAATCTCATTTAGAAATGTTCTAATTATTAGATTTTTGAATAGATTGTGTTTTACATATTGTAAAGTGAACTTAATCTCATGAGATCAAGAAAATGAAAAGTTCCTGAACAACAAATAATAAAACATTTGATTAGAGTAGCTACAGTTGGTTGAGCTTGATAGCCTGTTTTCATCAAACCTTTTCCTTAAGTTCTTTGAATAAATTCTATGAGTTCAATACTTACACAACCAAAATTCATTCTGATCAGACCTGTTACTGTGAGCAAAGTGGTTGACTTGCATTGTTTGACCTTCCCTGCATTCTTGCAAATACTTCTTTTTTGTCAGGTTTTTGTGAACAGTAAAGAAGAGCACCTGCCATTCAAGAGATACGGAATGAAGGTTTACAGCTCAGGTCTCAACCTCATTCTTGAAATCCCAGAAGCAGAAATAGAAGTGACCTTCAATGGAGTGGCCTTTACAATTAAGTTGCCTTACCAGAAATTTGGAAACAATACTCAAGGACAATGCGGTATTGTCTTTTTTCTTTCTTTCTTGATAACTTAAATTTGCATAATACTGTATTTTTTTTTAGTTTTGCAATCTTTGATAAATGAGCTGCTTAAGGAAACAGACCACTTTTACAGGTTGCTTGTGTTAGATCAGTATTAAAATTTTGACTTTGGTATCAGCACCAGCGATTGGACCTCAATACCGGTACCAAAACAAATTCCAAAGCAAATAACGGACGGCTAACCCCTGACTCCCTCTGCCTTATAGCTGCTTTGTTCCGCAAGCCCGCATGCAGAGGCACCTCACTCCTCCACCACACAATCAGACATCCAAATTGTACATCACAATCCGTATATCAATAAGAGGATCCTCGTCTTTGGACTATCCAGCAAGTTTACATTAATATAAGTTTGAAAAGAGGGGTTTTTCATGGGTCTGAATTGAGTTACCTCTTGGAGTTCCAAACGTATTTGAAAATGACAGTGAGGTGCTTGAAAACTATTATTTACTTTATTATATTCCTCCTATGGTGGGCTGGCGCCCTGCCTGGGGTTTGTTTCCTGCCTTGCGCCCTTTGTTGGCTGGGATTGGCTCCAGCAGACCTCCGTGACCCTGTAGATAGGATATAGCGGGTTGGATAATGGATGGATTATATTCCTCCAGCCTGCATGCACGCATGCATCCCTGCCCTGGTGTATAATTGTGCACCTCCCTTGTGTACTGCACTCCATAAATTAATAAGAGCAGCCTTCCTTTTTGACTATTTGGCTTGTTTACAAATAAATATACTTGAAAAGCAGTGTGGGCCCTTTGATCCATCCATCCATCCATTCTCTTCCGCTTACCCGAGGTCGGGTCGCGGGGGCAGCAGCTTAAGCAGAGAGGCCCAGACTTCCCTCTCCCCGCCACTTCTTCCAGCTCTTCCGGAGAATCCCAGGCGTCCCCAGGCCAGCCGGGAGACATAGTCCCTCCAGCGTGTCCTGGGTCTTCCCCGGGGCCTCCTACCGGTTGGACGTGCCGAACACCTCACCAGGAGGCGCCCAGGAGGCATCCTGATCAGATGCCCGAGCCACCTCATCTGACTCCTCTCGATGCGGAGGAGCAGCGGCTCTACTCTGAGCCCCTCCCGGATGACTGAGCTTCTCACCCTATCTTTAAGGGAAAGCCCAGACACCCTGAGGAGGAAACTCATTTCAGCCGCTTGTATTCGCGATCTCGTTCTTTCGGTCACTACCCATAGCTCATGACCATAGGTGAGGGTAGGAGCGTAGATCGACTGGTAAATTGAGAGCTTTGCCTTACGGCTCAGCTCCTTTTTCACCACGACAGACCGATGCAGAGCCCGCATCACGCTCCATTCTTCCCTCACTCGTGAACAAGACCCCGAGATACTTGAACTCCTCCACTTGGGGCAGGATCTCTCCCCCAACCCTGAGAGGGCACTCCACCCTTTTCCGGCTGAGGACCCCTTCAACACCCTGGCTGCGCCTAGAAATTCTGTCCATAAAAGTTATGAACAGAATCGGTGACAAAGGGCAGCCCTGGCGGAGTCCAACTCTCACTGGAAACGGGCTCGACTTACTGCCGGCAATGCGGACCAAGCTCTGACACGGTTGTACAGAGACCAACAGCTCTTATCAGGGGTCCGTACCCCATACTCCCGAGCACCCCCACAGGATTCCCGAGGGACACGGTCGAATGCCTTTTCCAAGTCCACAAAACACATGTAGACCGGTCGGGCAAACTCCCATGCACCCTCCAGGACTCTGCTAAGGGTGAAGAGCTGGTCCACTGTTCCGCGACCAGGACTAAAACCACACTGTTCCTCCTGAATCCGAGGTTCGACTATCCGACGGACCCTCCTCTCCAGAACCCCGAATAGACTTTTCCAGGGAGGCTGAGGAGTGTGATCCCTCTATAGTTGGAACACACCCTCCGTCCCCTTTTAAAGAGGGGACCACCACCCCGGTCTGCCAATCCAGAGGCACTGTCCCGATGTCCATGCGATGTTGCAGAGACGTGTCAACCAAGACAGTCCTACAACATCCAGAGCCTTAAGGAACTCCGGCGATCTCATCCACCCCGGGCCCTGCCACCAAGGAGTTTTTTGACCACCTCGGTGACTTCAGTCCCAGAGATGGGAGAGCCCACCTCAGAGTCCCCAGGCTCTGCTTCCTCATTGGAAGGCATGTTAGTGGGATTGAGGAGGTCTTGAAGTACTCCTCCCACCGACCCACAACGCCCGAAGTCGAGGTCAGCAGCGCACCATCCCCACCATATACGGTGTTGACACTGCACTGCTTCCCTCCTGAGACGCCGGACGGTGGACCAGAATCTCCTCGAAGCCGTCCAAAGTCGCTCTCCATGGCCTCTCCAAACTCCTCCCATGCCCGAAGTTTTGCCTCAGCAACAACCGGCAGCGTTCCGCTTGGCCTGCCGGTACCTATCAGCTGCCTCCAGAGACCCACAGGACAAAAAGTCCTATAGGACTCCTTCTTCAGCTTGACGGCATCCCTCACGCCGGTGTCCACCAACGGGTTCGGGATTGCCGCCACGACAGGCACCACCACCTTGCGGCCACAGCTCCGTCAGCCGCCTCAACAATAGAGGCACGGAACATGGCCCATTCGACTCAATGTCCCCACCTCCCTCGGGACGTGGTTGAAGTTCTGCCGGAGGTGGGAGTTGAAGCTACTTCTGACAGGGGACTCTGCCAGCAGCTCCCAGCAGACCCTCACAACACGCTTGGGCCTACCAGGTCTGACCGCATCTTCCCCACCATCGAAGCCAACTCACCACCAGGTGGTGATCAGTTGACAGCTCCGCCCCTCTCTTCACCCGAGTGTCCAAGACATATGGCGCAAGTCCCGACACGACCACAAAGTCGATCATCGACCTGAGGCCTAGGGTGTCCTGGTGCCAAGTGCACATATGAACACCCTTATGCTTGAACATGGTGTTCGTATGGACAATCCATGACGAGCACAGAAGTCCAATAACAAAACACCGCCGGGTTCAGATCGGGGGGGCCATTCCTCCCAATCACGCCCTTCCAGGTCTCACTGTCATTGCCCACGTGAGCATTGAAGTCTCCCAGCAAAACGAGGGAATCCCCAGAAGGTATGCCCTCTAGCAACCCTCCAGAGACTCCAAAAGGGTGGATACTCCAAACTGCTGTTCGCGCATATGCACAAACAACAGTCAGGACCCTTCCCCACCCGGCGGAGGGAGGCCACCCTCTCGCCCACGGGGTAAACCCCAATGCACAGGCTCCAAGTGGGGGCAATAAGTATGCCCACACCTGCTCGGCGCCTCTCACCGGGGCAACTCCAGAGTGGTAGAGAGTCCAGCCCCTCTCAAGGAGATTGGTTCCAGAGTCCAAGCTGTGCGCGAGGTGAGTCCGACTATATCTAGCCGGAACCTCTCGACCTCGCGCACTAGCTCAGGCTCCTTCCCCTTCAGAGAGGTGACATTCCACGCCCCAAGAGCCAGTTTCTGTAGCCGAGGATCAGACCGCCAAGGTCCCCGCCTTCGGCCACCACCCAACTCACACTGCACCCAACCTCCTTGGCCCGTCCCATAGGTGGTGAGCCCATGGGGAGGAGGACCCACGTTACCTCTTCGGCTGTGCCCGCCGAGCCCCATGGGTGCAGGCCCGCCACCAGGCGCCGCCATCGAGCCCCACCTCCAGGCCTGGCTCCAGAGGGGGGCCCCGGTGACCCGCTCCGGGCAAGGGAAAACGTTGTCCAAAGTTTTTGCTCTTCATTGGAGGTTTGTTGAACCGCTCTTTGTCTCATCCCTCACCTAGGACCAGTTTGCCTTGGGTGGTTCTACCAGGCATAAAGCCCCGGACAACATAGCTCCTAGGATCATTGGGACACGCAAACCCCTCCACCACGATAAGGTGACAGTTCAAGGAGGAGCCCTTTGATGCTTTGATAAAATCAAACAGCACACGGTTCCCATTTTAGTTTCAGTCATGCTAAAGAGAAATAACTGTGCTGAAAACTACTATTTACTTCTGGTACCAAAATTAATTAAATGCATGAAACATAACATTGTAAAAATGGGTTTTTTGGTACTTTTTCAGTACCAGTATACCACACAAACCTGATACACACAGGTATAGACAGTACCCTTTATAATGTTTGGGGCACATATTTTTCTTGGACTTACCCCTCTGCTCCGCAGCTTAAAATTACAGACCAAACAATTCAGAGGTGATCAAAGTGCACATTACAGACTTTAAGGGTATTTGCATGCATTTCAGTCACAAAATGTAGAAATTACAACACTTTTTATACAGGGTCATGAAAAAAAGCATCTTTGACCCAAACATTTTTAAGGGGGTGCTGTATGTGTTTATATATGTTTTGGATTTCATAGAATACAGTTTAGCAGAGAGGAGTTTATATAATCTATACTAATAAATTATTCTTTTTGGAAGACAACTAATTGTGTGAAAGAAAATTAATTAACCTGATATTCTGTGGTGTCTCAGGAACCTGCAACAACAACAGAGCTGATGACTGCCTACTGCCAGGTGGACAGCTTGTGGACAGTTGTGAGGTGATGGCAGACTACTGGCTTGTGGAAAACCCCAATAAGTCTCATTGCACACCACCAACGCTGCTACCAACTGTCCCTCCATCAAAACCTACTTTGAAAACCTCTGAAGTACCATGCACTGCCAACTCTCTCTGCCAGATTATCAAAAACAGGTACTTTGGGCATTTTTCTGCTATAGATCTACTGCAAGGTTATTATAGTTTTGCCTTTTTACAATGGTTTTTATTTCTATATTTTTTCTGACCTTACTTGGAAATTCAGTTTAGTTTTAGTTTTCCTTCATCGTGTATATTATAGTTTAGTTTTTATTTCACAAAGACATTTCTATTTAATTTTTATATCTATTAGTTTTAGTTTTAGTAATTATGGCATGGAGCTCCTTTGGAGTTTAGTTTGGTGTCACAATCAGACAGAACTGTACACTTAACAGATTTGGATACGACTTTACTGTTAGTGGAGGCTTACTACACTACATGGTTTATGATCTGGTTTTGTTTTAGTCTGATAAAAACAAGCACAAAACTAGATACTGAATATGAGCAATTTTACACAACTTTATAATTTTTAAAATATTTACAGTGGCTTAGGAAGAACAGGGCTCTTAGACTTGAATCAGTGTGCAGACCCCAACTAGCTGTTTTGAGGGAACAAAGAAAAACAACCATGTAGTGTCAAAAGATTGGGGCAGTGAGACTTGAATAGCCCAACATAAAGGAAAGTAAACTCATAATGTGCAGAGCAAGAGCAGGTAATAGGAGTACAGACAGGCATAAAATGACAGAGACACCATCTGAGATTAAGAACAATATATGCATTATATAAACCTTTTTATCCAGAGCAGGATCAGAGGAAGCCTTGGGCCTACTGCAGCAGGTTTGGATGTAAGGTAGGAAAAATCACTGGTATGCAATATGTATGATAAGGCTGATGTTAAGAATAAAAAGAATATGATATTTTACCTATTTTGAGAGAGAGAGAAAAACATTGAAGAAAGGAAGACAGATATTTTAAAATATAATTCTGCTAATGGATTACTTTAACAATACTGTATAAGGTATTTTGAGCTGTGAATATGAACTAAAAAGATAAATTAATAAATACAGAATAAATACAAAAACCCATTAGTATGTTTGGTTTTTCATCACTTGGCAGACTCTCTTTGCTAACCTACCTTTGTTCATATCGCTTCATTGTTAAATGATGTTTTTAAAACAAAAATGATTGGTTAGCAACAATATGCTGATCTTGTATGATGACCTAGTCAGTCTCTCAATCATTACTGTTTTATTTTCAAAAACTGGGAGTGGTCTCCCCCAGACTTTATTGTATACTCAGATATGGGGATGGATATTTGAGGAGTAAACCGAAAGACAATGATTATATTTTTGTATTATGTACATTAAGGAACCATCAACAACTAATCAAATTAATAATATATTGAACAATTATTATAAAAGTAAAAGTTTAATAAATCGGACTCTGCAGATGCATGAATAATAAAAAAATGTGGTGTGACAACCAAATGCAGAATTTCATCCATCTATCTAGTTGCGTTTTTGAGTTATCGTGTTTACACACACACTTCCAAAAAATGGTACTTTTGGACTCTTTGAGATCAAGATTAATCAAAATATCGAGGTTGAATTTTTTCATGATTAGTTTAGGTTAGGTTTTCGATACTTTGTATATGAGAAAGTAAAAATGATTTCTCCTGTGCAATGTGGCAGGTGAATTGCTGTCAACAAAAAACAGTCACTTGAGAAATAAACTGAAATGTTACTCACTCTTGATTTTTCGGTCTATATGGTAAACGTTTTGTTCACCAGCACATTCTGATTTCAGCCGTATGAATTACATCTTGATATACAACAAGCAAAGAAAGGCGACACTTAAATCGCTTTCTATTTCACACGCTTTTTACGTACCCGCATTTACCTTGCTCTTCACTGCAAATGCTGTGTGAACACCCACCCTCCATCACCAGCTGCCATTCACTGGATGAATATGTGCCAGCAGCTCGTAGTGGAAGACTTTCTGATTTAGAGTTAAAACTTACAAGGGTTAAAGACTAACAGCAAGCATATTCATTCAAAAATGAAAACTACAAATATTTTAGTAAATTATTATTTAATTTCAGTTAGTCTTTCCAGCTACTTTAATAGTTTTGTTTAGTTTTAGTTTTTCATTTCAGTTTTGTTAATTATTTTATTTCAGTTAACGAAAAAAAAATTTTAATAATAGTTTCAGTTGTACTGTATCGAATCTTAGGGCTAAAGGATTATTCAAGAAAAACAAACAATAGATCTAGAAAACAAGGTTTTATTATGGAGACATTGGATTGTTTAGATTGTTACTAGTTACTGGTTATTTAAAACTTTTACACATCACAACTCAGGGTGCCTTCTGTCCTTTCTTTAGTTGCGCTCTCTGTCTACATATTTATTTTATTAATTTTCAGTTTTTGCATCAATAAATGGAGACAAGTACAAAACAAATGCCACTTTCAATGTACTCAATGTACAGAGGTTGACTTTCTTAAAATCATATATTATTCAAACTTTTTAAATTGTTTTAAATCGCTTTTAAATAAACACAACTCAAAATATTATTCAGCGGTTGTAAAAACACAGGGTTATACCAATGTAGCTATTGCCTAGAAATATCACCTGGCATTTCATCACATATCCTTCAGCCACCTCCTTTAGTTAAGTATTTGCTTTGATTTGATCGTAAAGTTCTACTATTATTCAAAATCACACAATGTGGTTACTGTTAGCACTAATCAAGATCCATGATCATGCTCCACTTCATAGAATTATGTTTACATTAGTAGGAGACCCTGACCTTGTGATGCAATAATATGTGGGCCTAGACTATGGAATCCTGGGCAGACCTCCTTGCACACTTAGACTTTAAACTTCCTTTCATTCCTGCAGTCTTTGTTAACACAGCAGACCATGAAGAATTCTAGCTTACCCTAAACAAGCTGCTGTAATTTAGATTTTCCTTTGTATTATTTCTTTTAGCTGTATTGTCCTTCATACCAATCTGTACTTTATGATATCTGGGTCATCTGCCTTTAATGATTGACATAGAGTAGCCAAGTTGAAACTACCGGCCCTCTCCTGTACATCTATTTTGGTTAGACTCAGGGTTTCTGGTTTAGCTTAATGTTGCCTACACATTATTAACTAATTCTAATTTACTCTCATTATCTGAGATACATTATCATGCTCATAACTCATTTCTTGACAATTTCTATATCTTCTGGCATACCAGTGTTGTGTGATTTTTTTAACACATTTTGAAGTATCGTATCTAGATATCCCATTTAAATGAAATCTTTGATATGTATAGGTTATCTGTTATAATCTTATTCTTTGATATATTCAGCTCTTCTAGATTATACTTTTTACCTAATCAATCAAAGACTTATAATGTGGCTAATTCTCTGATATAATGAGGCTACAAAGGTCTCTTATAATCAGTTATGCAAAATTATGTAAAATTTCTAGTCTATGTGTGGTTTGTGTTATATCCAAGTCTACTGATTTGTAAAATCTTTAGTATTAGTAAAACACCTTCTGTCTTAACTGCTGTATGACTGATTTACTAGCAGCACTCCAGATAGGGTAACTGTGAAAGTTCAAATAATTTCAAAGAAGGCCACATGTCATTTTGTTTTCTTTACAGTGTGTTTGAAGACTGTCACAAATTACTGTCTCCAGATCCTTACTATGAAGCTTGTATTTTTGATGGCTGTCAAATGCCAGACACAGATATTGAGTGTTCCAGTCTACAGAACTATGCTTCCATGTGTTCCAGCGTGGGTGTTTGTTTGTACTGGAGAAATTTCACCAACAACAGATGTCGTATGTATAATATTTTACTAAAATCATACTGTTTTTGAGGTGGCATCACTCTCTTAACTATACATTTACAATAGGTAATCTCACATGTTAAATTATTTAAATCAAGGACATCTATTAAATGCCCAGTGGTGTGTTTTGTGTCATAAGTTGATTTAACCCGCAGCATCTAAAGGAAAGATATTTGGAGATGTAAGAATATAATAAATTCTTTAAAGTAAATGATATTTCATTTATAGTTTTTAACAATAAAATCTACTTTTGTTACTAAAGAATATAACCTTTATACTGTCAACAGCTTTTAAATTCAACAAACATGAAGCTTTTTTTAAAAAAATAAGATGAGACAGGGTACAACAGCAGTATAATCCTGTGAACTTTTGCTATTTCTTATATAATTTCTTTTTCCTTTTCAGCATCCACCTGTCCTACAACGAAAATATATAAGCCCTGTGGACCACTGGAACAAGACACTTGTACACAACGGTTAGTGTTGTTCTTTTGAACAGTGTTGTCTCAAGAATGATTTTTCGCCACATTTAAGAAAAAGCAAGTTTACTTTGTCAATAGAATTTTGCCTTTTTAAATGTTTTACATTTTTGCAGTAACGCCTACCAAGTAATGTCGGAATAGCAAACAAAAAAAAAAGCACATAGGATCTGTTAAATTCAGGGAAATAAAACCTCTGGAGGCAACATACCACTAGTGAGTAGATATCAGCACTTTCCTACATGGTACCCTATTTAGCATTGGTGTGGCTCCATTCAAAGCATCTGTTACAATATCATCCCTTGAGAGGTAGCTACTGTATTACCTCGAGATTGTTGTTGAGCTCAAGCAGCCCAGACTGCTACAGAATGGAATTGTGTCATTTTTTGCACTCAGTTCTGCTTTTCTCTTGGATCAGATGACCAGCATATCTACAGAGATAAGACTAGTCTTGAATGGCACACTAGCAGAACAGTGGCTTTCACAGTGTAGGTGCCATTGTCCAAGTCATCTAGTTCCATCTGCTGCCTGTTAATAGTCCGGCGTAGTGCTTGGCCGTGGATTACCAGATCCCTTGGAAGCCTAGTAGTGGATGTTGCTATTAAACCCCAACAACCAACCTCCACTGGGTAGACCATTGCTCTCCAAGCTTGCTGTTCTATCTCAGCTACTAACTCAGCATAGCACATCTTTTTCCTCTCACTTGAATAACAGTAATGGTGTAATTGCAATTATATTTAATATTTAGTCTAGTTAGTAGGTTCTATAATAGTACAACAATAAAATTCTACCATTATAAGTGTGGTCTCCCATGCAATCTCATATTTGTTACTAAGAGGATAAATCAATGAGTGAATCTAATAAGTGTGATTTTACTTACTAACATGTCTTAATATATAGGAAGAGAAAAGACAAAATCACAAGCAATTTGTCAAATGTCTCAAAATACCAAAAACTCAGTTATTCACTGCAAATACAAGCCACATTCATTTTTAACTATCACATAGGGCATTGCTGGTGAGATCTGAAAGTCTTTTCTTGAGGGACATTGAAAAATAAAATAAAATAAAAACAACTTTTAAGTAGTTTAATTTGTCTACAGGTCAACGGATGTTAGCAACATGACAACAGAAGGATGTTTCTGCCCAGATGGAACCACTTTGTTCAGTCCAAATTCTGACATCTGCGTGAAGAAATGTGGTATGTACACATAGGTTCATTTGAGTTTCAGATTATGCCAAAATGTACTACTTTAGAGTTATTTAAAAGGTGGTACTAATTTGGCACATAATACATTTCTTGTTTATCTGTCATTGCTCAATAAATATTTTCAAATCACGTACAGTAAAACAGTCAAGCCCAGTTTTCTCCAAGCTACTGTATCTGTAGGGTTTTATTTCTAAGCATCTTTTTATTGAAGGGCTCACTCGTGTCTGGTTTAATTAGGTCTATCAAAGAATCAGGCAAAACTACATATCAGCCTTTTACAGTATTATTTTTTTTCATAAAACTGTGTTCAACTGTTAATTATTTTATTTTGAGCTGTAGAAGTGCTACCTAGTCCTAAAGGGTTTAGAAAGAGGAAAGTCAGACTTAAGTAAGGATGGTACATAGAGAATTATTAAGCCAAATCACAAAACCAAAATGCAGACGACAAAGTCAAACCGTATGTGAATGAGCTTCCAAGCCCCAATATGCCTTTTCCAAACACTTACTTATTTATTTCAATGTCTTCCTTTGAAGACTACCTGATGTGTGTCACCAGCTTTTACAACCTATCAGGATAACTTAACTGGCAATGGAGGTTATTATAATAAACAATAATGTAGGAAAAACCTAAAAAAACCTGCAAAATGGCAGAGCTAATAGAAAAAACAAAATAAAATGGCAATATAAAATATTTCAAAAAATAACCATTAATTATGGGTATTAAATCAGTCAAATGATCTTAATGAATTCCTAACACCCACTAATGCAGAAATATGTTACTAATGTGCTCTGTACATCTGAATATTAAAATTTCATGACTTGGTGCAGAAACACACCATTTAAACAGGAATGATGAAGAAACCACCTAGGCAGAATAAAAATCAGTACAGTAAATTACTGAACAGAAAGCAGATGCTTGGACATTGTCAGCTTATTATGAGTTGAAAGAAAAGAGCTACAGGTGACTTGTAGCAGTGCACCATGCTATAGTTTCGCTTTTATAATATTTCAGATTAGTTGCCTAACTATAATTATTACATGATAGTACAACCAAAAAATGGAAAGATTCTAAAATATTATTAAAAATAATGTGTCATTCTTCTTCTTCTCATAGGATGCCTTGATCCCAATGACATACCTAGGAAGGTAAGAATGAATCAATTATTTCATTTCATGTCTCTAAATTGTACCTATACATCGATAGAAATTAGTATAAGGCAGGGTGGTAAAACATTTTCAGAAAAGATTTCTCTTTTCCAGACAGCAATTCACAGATCAATCTCACAAAGTCCTCTCCTATTATTCCTAAACAAGTTCGTAACATGCTATATCCAATAAGGATAGTTTCTGCCTGAAAAGAACAAGATACTCTTTTCTGAAAGACAATTATGATCTTATGTTTTGATATCCAGTGCTAGCTACCAAGTGGAAAATTTCACAAATAATATTTATACATAAGAAATGCATACAAAATAATTTCTGTCACACTAAAATCAATATTTGTCATTTGTTTCCACAAGTTTGGAGAGAAATTTGAATACAACTGCCAGGACTGTATTTGTGATGAGGACACAAAGACCGTCAAGTGTGTAGATCATTCATGCCCCGTCATCCCAGAACCCAACTGCAATGACCCAGGCTTTGTGCTTTCCAACGAGACAAGTGTGGATGATCCTTGCTGCACAGAACTGATCTGCAGTAAGTCATGCCAAGGATCAACTTGCAATAATTTACTCATGTGAATATACCTTAGGCTATACAGTAGTTAAATTGGCATGAAGGTTGAAGGTTTTATAAAATAATATATTAAACAAATAGCTGTATAAGATATTCTTTGCCCACAGTTGCAGTATGTTCAAGCCTGTCATTATTATTTTCAGTCTAAAAAAATAATTATTTAGTGAAAATGTTATCGTATGGGTGACAATCAATATAATTTGCTGTACCTAAGCTAATGATGACACTAAATGTTGTACATTAAATCACAGTGTCACATAATTTGTCAGTAAACACACAATACTTCATCCTGACATATTAGAATTATGTTAGTATCAATGCAATTCTTAACTAAATCTAATATATTTTTTTAAATTAGAAGATTGTTCTCAATTTATCACAGATCTGTATCACTTCCATTCATGTTGATGATTTTGCCTTTTGAAAGGCCTCTGCTAGCCAAATTAGAATGCAGTTAGTACCCTTTTTAATTCTTTCCTTTTCTATCTGGAAATACCACTCCTGCAAGCCGATTTGTTAACTTTATATTTTGATTTGATTTACCAGGATGCAACATTTCTTTGTGCTATCCAAATCACCTAAAATGCAGCCCTGGATTCCAATCAGTTACAAAAATAGAAGAAGGCAAATGCTGCCCTGTCTACACCTGTGGTAAGTCAGTGAAAGGAGAAGGCAACTATCAATTTCTTTGGAGGAGCCCACAGACAGACTCTCAGTACTAATGTTTGTGCTTCTTCCTTTTGCAGAGCCAATGGATGTTTGTGTCTTCAATTCTGTGGAATACCAGGTAAAACTTATGGAACTGTTCCATGTAGTGTTTCAATTCTAGAGCAGTAAGTTGCAGGTTTAAGGTTTTATTCACTCATAATAATACAAAAAAAAAACATAGAATTTGTCTAGTCAGGTGAATTCACTGAGAAAGGAAACAAAACACATAAAGGTAATATGTACACAATTGAAAACAACTCTAAGATCAGTTTTCAAAAATCATTTTAAAGCACAGTTATTGGACGATTACTTCTAATATTACAAACTTAGTGTTTATGTAGAAACACTCTGTACTCTAGTTTTCTATTAGTGATAATTTTTGTTTAAAAGTGTTATAAGTTCATATAATGGGTGTCTTTCATTAACTGAGATAATTCCTAATTTCTTCAGTATTACCCTCAATTGGACCTTTATGGTGTCATCTACATCAGCACCAATAATTCTGTCTGCCTGTTTGGTAAGCTGTTGAATTTTGCTTGCATTTTAATTTTTTCATTCCACTAAACCAAGCAATGGAAATGAAAATAATGACTCACTGGATCCCTCTTCATTAAATGGAAAACATGAGGTCCCTGTCCACAGTGAATAATCTGTAACATTATACCGTATTTCACCAAAAATAAGACAGGGTCTTATATTAATTTTTGCTCCAAAAGATGCACTAGGGCTTATTTTCGGGGGATATCTTATATTTATTCATGTACAACAATATGCATTTATCCAAATACAGTCATGTCATCTTCTTCTGGAATATCGTCATAACTCTCCACATTCAAACTCTGAATTTCAGCCTGAATTTCTTCCTACTCCAGCCGCTTTTAGGATGCTTGATTTTTGATGAATGGTTCGATGTGGTGAAGCAAAATGCCAACATACAAATGCATTTGTGGTGCTTTTATATTCAGGTGTCGCATATTCTTCAAAATAATGACACGATACATTTTAAAAGTCTCACATACCATCTTCTGTACTGTCTTTTTTTTGTTTTGCACCTTTACAATACCATCAGAATGTACGGTGGCGTATTTGAGCCATAGAGAAAAACAATAAGGACATAAAAATGTCTATTTTGTGATTAAAGTGGAAATTTCGGCTTTAACTTTGTAGTTTACTTTATCATTAAAACAGACCGTCGTAAACGTAATCTGAAAACCGACCTAGTTGTTAAATCGCTACGCGGTTCTGACCTGACAGCAGCATTGCCACACAGAACATATTAAATATATAATATTCCAGGCCTCTGCACATTTAGAATTCTTAGATTTATATTAATATGTATGTTACCTTTTACAGATAAATTGTTAACTTTGTTTAAATAATAAATACTGCTAATAGTTACACATATGGAGTGGTACGGTGGCAGATCGGTAGTGCTGCTGTCTCGCAGGGAGCCATGTCCCTTGTGATCTCTGCCTGGAGTTTGCATGTTTTCCTGGTGGGTTTCCACAGTGTGCTCAGTTTTCCATCCAAAAACATGAAAGTTGGCTATTGGATGAACCTTCAATGACACCAGTGTATGTGTGTGCTTGTGTTCACCTTGCGATGAGTTGATGCTCCTTCCAGGGATTTTGTTTCTGTCTGGCTCCGATGCTGTTGGAATGGGCGCATCCCCGAACTGATGGATGTAATCATTAAACATCCTTTTCAGAGATATTGTGGAAAGGTGTCCTAACTCGCTAACTTGTTCAATTCATCAATACTTAAGGGGAAGCTGACATGAAATGTCATATTTCCTCTAACACTGATTGCTATCCTGCTTCTTTTGTCCCTAGGTTGGAGTTCCAGTTCCGCTAGATAAATGCCAGACATGTGTCTGCAGCCAAGAAATCGATCCTAAAGAAAAACTACACATCATTAACTGTGTGCCTGTGAAATGTGATGAAACTTGTGAGCCGGTGAGTCCTCCTCCTCTACTTTATTAATGACTAGCAAAATACCTGCGCTTCGCAGCGGAGAAGTAGTGTGTTAAAGAAGTTATGAAAAAGAAAAGGAAACATTTTAACAATAACGTAACATGATTGTCAATGCAATTGTTTTGTCACTGTTTTGAGTGTTGCTGTCATATATATATATATACACACACACACACACAGACACACACATATAAACATATATACATATCTGCATATACACATATCTACATATATACATATACACATACATACATACACATAAATATACACATATACAGTATACACACATGCACATACATATATATATATATATACACACACAGACACATATATACACATATATATATACAGATCTACATATATATATACACACATACATACATACATACACATATATATATATATATATATACATATCTACATATATATATACTGTATATAGCAAAATCCACGCGCTTAGCAAGCGAAGTACCGCTTTTAAATTTTTATTAAGAAGAAAAGAAAACCTTTTTAAACTGAGGTGAAATATACCAATAACTATCTGTTAAGGATATATTTTTATATTTTTATATATTTTTTATATTTTTATACCACGTTGTCAGTTCAGAGCTCTGGTTGTAATATGACCAAGCTGCGCACTGAGCTTACTCTTGAGAATGCAATGTATAGTTGTCCAGGAGAAAAGCAATGTTGCCTGAAATCAATGGCAACCTTTTGTAGTCCTTGAGACTTATTAATTGTCATCGCGAAGCAGAGCCTTACTGGAAATTTGAGGCATTTGAATTGAAATGGGAGATCAGAGGGTATAACAATGATGCGAGAAATACATTCAGAGTGTGGCGCTCTGCTGTTTTTTTGTGTAGCTGCCTTCACACTGCTTCTCCGCTGCTTTATAAACGAACGCCATATAAGGCCGTCCCTTCTCCTTGTTTCGTGGTTCTGTACTGTTTTATTGTTCGTTTATTACGATTGCTGTAGTTATTGTGTAGCTATTTGAGGCTTACTTTACTGTTCAGGTACCCATTTCCTTTATTTAATCTGCGGCTTGTACGCTATTTTTTGTTCGTTTGTTACGATTATAGATATTTATTGATTCCCTTTTTTAGCTGACTGCCTGCTCATATAAGGCGCTCCGCTGTTTTTTTGTGAAGCAGCCTTTACACAGTTTCTCCGCTGTTTTATAAACGAACAACATATAAGGCCATCCTTTTTCCTTGCTTCGCCAAGGAAGCTGCCTTTTTATTTAATCCACAGGTTCTCCGATGTTTTATTGTTCGTTTATTACGATTGTTATAGTTCTCTTTATATAGCACGTTGTTAGTTCAGCACTCCGGTTGTAATATGACGAAGCTGTGCGAGTTCACTCTTGAGAATGCAACGTATAGTTGTCCAGGAGAAAAGCAATCTTGCCTCTAATCAATGGCAACCTTTTGTAGGGTCTGTTCCTGAGACTTATTACTTGCCATCGCAAAGCAGAGCCTTACTGGAAATTGGAGGCATTTGAATTGAAATGGGAGATCAGAGGGTATAACGGGGATGCGAGGAATACATTGAGTGTGGAGAAACTCTAGAGACAGCGTGTGTATTAACTTGTGGATTTTTCTGTGAGTATTTGGTGGCAGCATGACGAAGTTTCTTCTGCAAGACCGCGTTAGCTGTGTAGCTCAGCTCGGAGCATATTCTTTTCCTACCTTGTGAATTGTGTAATGCGTTTTTTGAACAGGTTTGATGCATGTAAGTGATCACTCGTACTGCGTTCAGTCAGTTCACATGAGCTGCTCTCTTGTGTGATGTTGCAATGTCCGCGGCTTTATTTAATGTTAGCTAAGACCCAGCACTTAAAAGTTTCTCGCTACAGCAATTTTAACTCCGTTACAAAGTGATCCAAAGTCTTGTTTATACCTTGTGTCTTCTCATTAAACTTGTATCTCGCGAATAAAGTATTCGTCGAAGGCATGACAAACAGCAGCGTGAGCGTGTCTATAAACTTAATTTAAACTTACGGTTTACACCGTGCTTTGTTTCCGCAGTAGCTGCACTTATGAATATGCTTGTATGCGTTTTTCTTCCTTGTTTTCTACGTACTGCGTTCACAGTCAGTTCATGTGATTACGTGGGAGGCGTGATGATATGACACGCAACTCCGCCCCCCACAGCCATCGAGCTGAAGTCCATTACAGTATATGGAGAAAAACAGGTTCCAGTTATGACGATTACGCATTGAATTTCAAAATGAAACCTGTCCAACTTTTGTAAGTAAGCTGTAAGGAATGAGCCTGCTAAATTTCAGCCTTCTACCTACACGGGAAGTTGGAGAATTAGTGATGAGTGAGTCTGTCAGTGAGTGAGTGAGTCAGTGAGGGCTTTGCCTTTCATTAATATAGATAAGGCCTTATTCACATCAATGGGTTACAACTGAGTGTAAAGCTTTCTGCTTATTACCAGTACTTTGTGTTCTTTTGCATTTAGAGCATGCAAAGTGATCAGTCTCTGAGTATTTTGTGCAAAGTTCACTATTTACAAAGCACATTGCAATATAAATTGAAACCCAATAACCATGGTAGAGTATGAATCATATAGGAATTTACAAATTAAATATAAACAACAGCAAAACAATAGTTGTGAAGGACATAGCATTAAAATATAAGGGTGACGCCTCCATCCAAATAGTTTTGGAAAAATCAAACCGAAAAATCTAGCAATTTAACCTAGCATTTGCCCAATCGTAGGACACTTAGAAGCAGCCTCTTTTGCTGTTGCTTACTGCTACTCAGGGGCACTAAAAACCTCTGAATCAACACCTTCTAAATACCAAAGGATTTGTTTTTCCCATTACATTAATGATGATATGTACTGTAAAACGCAAGATGAGGAAATTCTAAGAAATCCAAACAAGGGGTTACAGTCTGACAACTTCTCCACACCAATACCTCCTTCTATAAAATACCTATAATGTGATAACTTACATAAAACTTGGAATCCTGTTATAGAATGTTTACTGAAACTATTCTGTATATACTTTGATAATATAAGGGTGGCACATTAGTTTGTGAGTCCAGATTCTGAATCCCACCCGTTGCGCTCTGAAACAATTTTTATTTCTCCCACATTTGGAGGATGTGCCTGTTAGCTTGATCAGTGACTATAAATTAACATATCCAGTGGTGCCCTGAAATCCAATGATTTTAAATTGGATTAAACAAGTTTAAAGCTAGAAGGTTAACACTCTTCCTCTCATAACTGGCTGCCTTTGATGCAGGGCCACGTAAATATTTAAATGTTTCCTGTCACTTTGTGTTTGCAATTTTAACTAAGGCTAAGACTTTTTGGGTAGGAAATTACTGCACTGCCATAGAACTACATACTTCACAATATTGTTTTTGAATTAGTGAAATTTATACAGAGTCAAATAAATGAAATATTAAAATACAGGTTTATTTCTAATTTTCATGTGGTTTATACTCACGTCTCACTTTATAGTTATTTATAGTCTTACCCTTTTTTTTTTTTTTAAATGGCTATTTAGAGAATGGGCACACTTTCCTTGAGGGAGGAGAAGGTGTGTCGAATCCCTGGAGGAGATTTGGCTTCACGGTGACTCTCGTTTTGCATGTCTGTGGCACACGAGCCCGATTCATGCAGCATTGAGGGAATCAGATGGGCTATTTATAAGTTCAACCAGTGTATAAACACTTCATTATATTTTAATGTCACATAATGCAAGGCTTTATTGTAAAGTGCCACAGAGCAGGCAAAGCAAGTCATGCTTACCATGCGCATGTCACAATCCACACAGCAAACTGACATATTTTTGTTTCTCCACCTTTCAGGGATTCAGATATCACCCATCAAAGGAGGAGTGCTGTGGCAAGTGTATCCAGGAGCAATGTTATATACAATACAAGGGAACCAATCAGCTGATCAAGGTATGTGTCTGCTGGTTACCTTTTCTTTCACAGTTGTATTTCACATGGGTTTTGTGGAAGAAAACTCAGACCAGACAGCAGGTGCGGTTATAAAGCAGCTTTATTTTCAGAGTAACGGTGAGAAGAGTTTCAGAAATGCAGACAATCAAATATATATGACAGCGTCAGGGCTCTTCTGAACCCTGTCTGTTGGGTGGGGTCCAGTTTTATACCCCTAGAATGCGTGATTTAATATCATTATAAAATGCAACAGTCAACACATTTATTATACACAAACCTTGAGCCCCTTTAATGTCCCTTGTAAAACTTGATTTCTTGGCTCCTTTTGTTATGGCGTTCAGATGTAAGCTAAGGGAAACGTGATAAGGCAGACTCATGTGTGGAATGTTCAGACCTTGAGTCCTTTGCACAAACTTTTTTCTGTTTGCTAAAACAAAGCATGCTGTTACTTGGTTTCGTAAAGCTTACTTCTCAGACATGAATTAGTACAATGGAACGAAGAGAGCATTCGTCTTCCACAGTTTTCAAACATTCAGTTCCATTGGGGTGGTTCTCTTCATTTTAACCACAGCAGATCTGCTTATTTAAGCAGGTAAATATTCCCAGTGTACTCAATAAGTCATGTTTTGTTTTATGCAACTCTTTTTAAAGATAATGTTAAACATTTTATAGTCACAGATAAACAGAAAGTGAATTGTTAAGCATCCGAAAAATAGCAAATATTGATGAAATTCATTAGAAGAATAAGGGTTCCTAAGGAATTTAGCCTAAGGAAGTTATATTTTAATTTTGTTTTACCTGCTGCCTGTTACCTACCATTGACCAAAATAATTTCTAGTATAATGAAAATGAAGATCAGACCTTGAAAATCCAAAATCACAATTTCAATTGTTGTGTGTTACTGCAGTTTGAGGACTTGCACGGGACTGAATTTTTAATTGGATAAACAAAATGCCATTAAAGCCAAGGAGGATTTCTCATTCACTTTCTTTTTTAACTGTCTCTGTCAGGCTTAATTGGGACACAACAACAATCACAATGGCATATTGAACAAATTAGAAGGGCAAGACTGACATTTCTTATTATTAAACAGAACATGCTGAAAATAAAGCTGCATTTAACTTTGCATCTGTAAAAAAAAATATTCAAACTAACTTACTACTTGTAAAATGAAGTGATGAATTATGTTGATTAGCACGTACAAGTAAGAACTGCCCTGTACTCTGTACATGTGACAGAAACCAACCTTAATTAAAGGATAAGTGTCTGGTTGTTATGTCTCTTTCATTTCAACAGGTGGCACATCACAAACATTTTTAGTAATAAAATGCATTGCAGTTGTCATTCTAATAGATGGCACATCACAAACACTAACACTGAATTGATGAATCCCAAACCGAATGGCATATAACAGAAAAATAAACATTGTATAGTACATTGCAAATGTTAACACTGAGGTTTACGTAGATTAATTAGATTTCAACCGGGCTTAGACAGGTAGTAACCCCATAAAAGTTGGAATTGTGCACTAATGATAATGTTAATAATGAAAATCTTTAAAGACCTGAAAGGTATTCCAGAGTTTGTTTATGGTCTAGTGTTAAAGATAACTATGATGTTTACAGTACACAGAAAGTAAAGCTTTTCATGATGATGTCTACTGCTAAAAGTAGTTGGGTATATGCTATTAAACCAAGGGTGGTATGATGGTACAAAGTCTGTTTGCTGCTTTGCTTCCATTACTCCTGGGTTAGGCTCCAACTGGGTTCAGCAGATTTGAGAATGAGACAAGATATTAACTCTTTTAATTTGAAAATGGTTTTTGATGGTGATCTGTTAAAGACCTTTAAAAATAAGAAATATCACCATATCACTATATCCTAACTACAGGGTCATGGGGGTCTGTTGAAGCCAATCCCAGCCAACACAGGGTACAAGGCAGGAAGAAATCCCGGGCAGGGTGCCGCCCACCACAGAGCACTCATACACATACACACACACACACCAAGCACACACTAGGGACAATTTAGGACCGCCAATGCACCTAACTTGCATGTCTTTTGACTGTGGGAGAAAACACAGAGTGATTTTTCTTATTAAAATTGTATTCCAACTAAAAGATTACACTAGCCTCTAATTGAAAATACAACTAAGAAATGTAGTTAAGCGAAAGTTCAAAAGGACTGTGCCAATGAGTTTCTTTCATGAACCTGCATTTTATTTTTGCTTTTATAAATTGTAATTTTTACTTTTTCTTCTCTCTTTTTTTCTTTAGCCTGGTGAAAAATGGTCTCCTGAACACGATAAATGCTCTGTACACAGTTGCATCCACATCAAAGATACCGTCATATCAACTGTAGCAAAAATTGTGTGTCCTGCATTCCATCCTAAAAACTGCCAACCAGTAAGTGTGTCCAAATGTGTCGGGTTAAACGTGAATTATAAAATTCTGGTCCCTCACATTGACTAATATGTTTCCTAAAAGGAATGAGCTATTTGCAATCACACTGAGATAGACAGAATACTTTGACATCAGAAGTAAGGTATTGGGGTGTTAATCTATCAAGAGAAGTAATCTGCTGATTCAAATAATGTAAAACATTTTTATAATCAAAAGAGGATAATAGAAAGCACCTATGCCCAACAATATTAATGTGAACAACTAGATCAGGGGTGCCCACACTTTTTCGGCTTGCGAGCTACTTTTAAAATGACCAGGTCGTAATGATCTACCTACGTTAAAAATGCGTTTTATATATATATATACTGAGTATACTTTATACATAAAATGTATGTTATCGTACCTTACATAACTGTTATGGCACAATAACAATTCAATACATTTATGGTCACTACAGTATTTGGATTTAATAATCGTCCTTTGGAAAAAGGCTGACTCGCATAAATAAGTAGAGCCGAATAATGCAGTTAAGGAGCTTTTAAATTCAGCCGAGTGAAAAATCATGGCTGTCCGATTAACTGTGATTTTAGTTCCCTCTCCTTTCTCTTTCTCAGATCGCTTTTTGGAAGGACGTCAGTTTCGTAGTTTGTATGAACAGTTCGAAAATGCCTTTCCACATTTTCCTTCTTTGGAATAGCAATGATAGATTGACAGATCAGGCAAATGCACATTGATTGTGACATTGTTAGAAAAAAATCCTCTTCCAATTCCACATCCAGCCCATACCCTCCCCAAACAATTTTTTTAAAATCCCTTCTTTAGTCGATATAAATTGGAAGGCTAACTAGATTACAGCTGGAGTTTTGCAGTAGCTCGAGCATCTGATCGTGCATGATGACCAGTGTGTTAAAAGAGAAGAGATCTCAGACTGGCTGCCCTGTATGTCAATTAAGTGGCAAATGCCATAGGGAGGATATATGATAGACTAACGTTTAAAAAAATTTTTTTTTGAATGCAACACGATCTACCTGCACTACCTTTGCGATCTACTGGTCGATTACGATCGACGCATTGGGCACCCCTGAACTAGACTGTTCAATGAGTCCTTATATTTTCTCCATGACTTTGAACAGTTCTTGAGCTGTCATGGAGTTTTAGTTTAACTTGAAAATTGAAACATTTGGTGCTAAGCTAATTGGTGCGTCTATGTTTGTCCATAGTGATTGAGTTTGTATTGTGATACAGTTGAGGGTTGATTTGTGCATACAGTTGTGCTTGAAAGTTTGTGAACCCTTTAGAATTTTCTATATTTCTGCATAAATATGACCTAAAACATCATCAGATTTTCACTCAAGTCCTAAAAGTAGATAAAGAGAAACCAGTTAAACAAATGAGACAAAAATATTATACTTAGTCATTTATTTATTAAGGAAAATGATCGAATATTACATATTTGTGAGTGGCAAAAGTATGTGAACCTTTGCTTTCAGTATCTGGTGTGTCCCCCGTTTGCAGCAATAACTGCAACAAAATGTTTCTGGTAACTTTTGATCATTCCTGCACACCGGCTTGGAGGAATTTTAGCCCATTCCTCCGTACAGAACAGCATCAGCTCTGGGATGTTGGTGGGTTTCCTCACATTAACTGCTCGCTTCAGATCTTTCCACAAAATTGCGATTGGATTAAGGTCAGAACTTTGACTTGGCCATTCCAAAACATCAATTTTATTCTTCTTTAACCATTCTTTGGTAGAACGACTTGTGTGCTTAGGGTCGTTGTCTTGCTGCATGACCCACCTTCTCTGGAGACTCAATTCATGGACAGATGTCCTAACATTTTTTTTTAGAATTCTCTGATATAATTCAGAATTCATTGTTCCATCAATAAATGCAAGCCGTCCTGGCCCAGATGCAGCAAAACAGGCCCAAACCATGATACTACCACCACCATGTTTCACAGATGGGATAAGTTTTCTAGAATGCAGTGTTTTCCAAACATAACGCTTTTCATTTAAACCAAAAAGTTCTATTTTGGTCTCATCCAGTGTTCTCCCCAGAAGGTTTTTCCAGTCGGGTGGCATTAAAAAACGGGGAAATTTGGCGATGGGGAAAATTAAATGTGCACTATTTTAATTAGTTAATTATTATTAATTATTTTCCAATGCTCAATATGACTTCCTTTTTTAATGTTTGACACTTATGCCAGAATATTTTTATTATATTTAAGAAGTATCTAATTCAGGATCCTGCATCCCAACAAAAATTTTAAATAACAATTGTTATGACATAAACCAAGACGCACAAGTATTGTCACTGTCGGGAAGAAAAGTGAAAACAATAAAAAAAAAGTATGGGAAACCTAATGAAGAAAATTTTTAAAACATTCTTCAAACCCAACTTGCATATGCAGAAGGTGTCTTTAGTTAAATACTCATTCTTCTTTTCTTCCTAGAGGCCCAGTTGTCTGCAGCTTCCCCAGGATCTGGGCCCTCCAAGGAGATCAGCATGAGATTATTTAGCGTGCTTTGATTCATGCGATTTCTTAAACATGTCTTGATCCTTTTAAGGGCGGAAAACCCTCTTTCACATTCAGCTGTGCTCACTGGGATCACTAGCCCAATATGAGCTAGTCTGGCTAAATTTGGAAACGACTGTTTGAGCTCTGATGTCGTCATTTTAAGTAAAATGTGTTTTGGACTGAAGTCTCTGTATGATTGACTTCTGATCATTTTTGACACAACTGTCCATTCTTGCCTGCTGCTTTCATGTTTCAAAATTGGAGGGCTACCATTTTTGGAGTAATGATCAAAAAGAATTTCAGCAGACTCACTTGAATCATGAGTTTCTGCATTGAAAACTTTTGAAAAGCTGGAAATAATTGGCATGTCAGGGAATCTTGCATCTAGGTGCTTAACAACTATCTCTAGGTATTTATCATATATTACAGTTTTGAATGACATTACATCAATCCGTGTATAAACAATGCGGAGATCTGACCATTGTTCTGCCAGACAATGATGAAGCCTTTGAAAATATCTCCCAGGAGTATCTTTCAACTCCATGATGGACAATTTTGTTGCGAGCAAAATTGGCTCAATTTCGGTAGGATTAACATCTTGCCTTAGATAAATTGGACAACAGGTAATACGTCTGAAAGCATCATCAGAGAGGAAACAAAATTGTACATTTTAATACATCTGCTTAATCCATCAGCTGTAATGTCATTTCGTTCAGTGGCCTCTCTTTCCAGAGCAGCTATGACACTCAACATACACTGTCGTATTGACTGTACTGCTAAGTCATGAGACAGCCATCTAGTGTCACTGGCCATTTTCAGCTTAATCTGGGGAATGTTCAGAATATTTTGAATTTCCTTTAAACCAGTCATCCTAACCGAAGAATTTTGGAAGAAATAGAACAGCTGCCTTAAGATGTCATTCAGTTTTGTTAAATAAGGTACTGCAGCTGCTGCTTGGACACTTGCAAGGGCCAATCGGTGGTTTACACAGTGGCAGTTGACCAAGAGTCAAGATGTTTTATCTTTAAGCAGTTTTGCCACACCTTTCTGTTTCCCAATCATAACAGCCACTCCATCTGACCCTAGTCCAACCAGATTAGCAGTTTTCAAGCCTAGAGTGTCCATAGTCTCACTCAGTGTGTTGGTTATAGTCTCTGCTTTGCCATCAATCATATTGCGGGTTGATACAAAACTAATTCTGACCTCTTTAGTGACCTGGCAAACATATTTAATGTAAAAAATTATTTTTTTACAAAGGAGATGTCTGTGGTTTCATCACACAGAATACTGAAAAAATTTTCAGCGTGTATATTTTTCAGTATGTTAAATTTTATTTCTGATGCTAAGACATCCAGCAGCTCTTGCATTATTCTTTCAGAGGTGTAATGTGCATTTTTACCAACATTGAGATGTTGTAAAAAGGAACAACCTATTTCTTTACAGTGTTCCAACAGCTTTTCAAACAACGTTGTATGTGGCAACTCATTTTTTGCCAATCAATACATGGATCTTAAAGATCCCACAAAGGTAACTCTCTATTAAGTTAAGTTATTTAACACAGATACAGATATTTCAATTTGACTTATTCCAGTTTGCTCTAGTACAACGCTTTCCTAAAAGGTCAGCAGAAGACTCAATGTGCGTTTTACCTTTTTCATGGTCCAGCAAGCTATCTTTTCGAATTCTTGTGCATGGCACATTTACCCAAGGTAACTCCCTCATTGGGGGTTGTTTGTTTGAATATTTCATATACAATGAGCACCACATACCATTTTCTTTGACCATTAGCCAATCCAAATCTTTAAACCATTGTGTTTTTATGCCGGATAAGCGGTGCTTTGATTTATCAATTGGCAGAGTGTGTGCTGAAGAGATATCCCCTGATGGACCAGCTTCTCCAATGTCTTTGTCTGAAATTGCCACATGAGGAGTTGGTGCTGCACCTTCATTAGTTTGTGGCATCTCTTTTCTGAAATAACTGAGCAGTGTTGTTTTCTGAACACTTTGCTCATGTTTGTAAAACGTTTGGAAAAAATTAAAAGTACCTATGAATAAGACTTTTGAGTGGGAAAGTGAGAGCCTTTTGGATATTCAATTCACACTTGCACTACAGCAGGGCAAGATATGAACAAAAGATGGCAGATGGATTACTTTAACAAAACTACGGAAGCGTATTAGGGCCACGGTGAAGAAAAAAAAAACTATATGTCAAGAATAAAGTCGACGTGTTGACTTTATCCTCAACATTTCCACTTTATTCTCGCGGTTATTTCAAGATTAAAGTCATTTCCACTTTATTCTCATAGTTTATTTTGTCATTAAAGTAGAATGTCGTAAACTAATCTCTACCCTAAAATCAATGTTTAATTTACTAGTCATAAGGTAATGTAGTACTTTAAATGCTTTGTGTTAAGTGTTCCCTGACCGAGTTGTTAACCACTACGCGCTTCTTAAACGGACTTCCTCTTTCACTGAGGAGGCACCGGCAGGTATCGCCACACAGAATGCATTCACTTAATGATATTCCTGCTCTCTGAACTTTTACAAATGCTAAGATAAATACTTGATATCATTTTCATGATGAAATGCATTAAAGCATGTATTAAACATGCACAGTAATGTGGCGGTAGTGCTGCTCCCTCGCAGTAAGGGGTCCTCAGGTGTACGTTCAGTGTAGAGAACTTTATGGCAGGTGTGACAAGGCTCCAAAAAACTAGATGTTTGAATGGGTATCGCAAAGGTTTAACTGAAATATTGTGTAAATGTTGGGTTTGTGATCTTGTGATCGGAGACACAAACACAGAATTCAATGGAAGTTCTTATGAGCGGGCTTTCTTTATTGCATGCGTGCTGTCTCTATATGATGTACCAAAACCCCAATTCTTATCCTTCCTTTTTCTTTCTCCACATAACCAATCACCACACAATAACACAAAGCATTTCATGCGCTACATAATTTATGACGGGGTTTGAGAAAATCTAGTAAATTAAATATTCATTTTAAGATGAGGTTTAGTATACGATGTTCTACTTTAATGACAAACTACGAGAATAAAGTCAACATGTCAATTTAATCTCGAGATAAACGGCGAGAATAAAGTGGAAATGTCGACTTTATTCTCGACATAAGCTTAGCAGCACTACACAGACTGCACCGACACTGAGAACAGAGACATCACTTCCTGAAGCCCTTTTTCTGATATCTGATAGGCTGGTTCCACTAGACTTTTTTTATTTTATTAGTCCTCCTCTCGACCGCCCACCTCCACATCCTCTTTGCTTGTGAAGTGTCACTCTGCTCCCGCTATTAGCATTTACAACCTCCTCTCGCCCGCCCACCTCTCCATACTCCTTGCTACTGTAACTAAGCTGCTCTGTCCCCACTATTACCATGTACACCCCCCCTCTCGAAAGCCCACCTTCCCATACTCTTTGCTTGTGAACTCCGCTAAGCCTCGTCCCTGCTATTAGCTTTAGCACCAAATGATCGTCAACATCCCGTCCCACGCCTCTCCCTTCGCAACTTGCGATCTTGCTTCTAACATATTTGCCCACCGGCCCGCTCGTTCCTTGCGAGATGACAGCCGGGCACTCAACTAAATTAGAAAGATGCTAGGGAGAACACTGGTCTCATCCGTCCACAAAACATTCTTCCAATAGCCTTCCGGTTTGTCCACGTGATCATTAGCAAACTGCAGACAAGCAGCAATGTTTTTTTTGGAGAGCAGTGGCTTTCTCCTTGCAACCCTGCCATTCACACCATTGTTGTTCAGTGTTCTCCTGATGGTGGACTCATGAACATGAACATTAGCCAATGTGAGAGAGGCCTTCAGTTGCTTAGAAGTTATACTGGGGTCCTTAGTGAACTCGCCGACTAATACACGCTTTGCTCTTAGAGTGATCAGTGTTGGTCGACCACTCCTGGGGAGGGTAACAATGATCTTGATTTTCCTCAATTTGTACACAATCTGTCTGATTGTGGATTGGTGGAGTCCAAACTCTTTAGAGATGGTTTTATAACCTTTTCCAGCCTGATGAGCATCAACAACTCTTTTTCTGAGGTCCTCAGAAATCTCCTTTGTTCGTGCCATGATACACTTCCACAAACATGTTGTGAAGAGCAGACTTTGATAGATCCCTGTTCTTTAAATAACACAGGGTGCCCACTCACACCTGATTGTCATCCCATTAATTGAAAACACCTGACTCTAATTTCACCTTCAAACTAACTGCTAATCCTAGAGGTTCACATACTTTTGCCACTCACAAATATGTAATATTTGATCATTTTCCTTAATAAATAAATGACCAAGTATAATATTTTTGTCTCATTTGTTTAACTGGTTTCTCTTTATCTACTTTTAGGGCTTGAGTGAAAATCTGATGATGTTTTAGGTCATATTTATGCAGAAATATAGAAAATTCTAAAGGGATTACAAACTTTCAAGCACAACTGTAGCAACTAATGTGGCTAGGAGACCTCAAACTCAAAAACAAGGAACACAGTATGGATGCTTGGAATTTGAATGACTTTGTTTTTACAGTTATCATAATATTTTTTCATAAAAATGCTCATGTATTATACAGAGCAGAAGATGATTCCTAATTTCCATATATATGTGTGCAGTTATTGATGTACACATAAAAATGGTAAGCATGATGCTATGTGGATCATCTGTCCATTTTCTGTATCTCGTTCAAATCATAAAGGACCCTTGAACTTACAAATGGTATTATTATAACTGTTTAAGGTGGTACCCTCCAAAAATTGTGGATCATGTGTTTCAAACTTCCTTTTTTCTATTACTTAACATTTATCAACAATTTAAAAAAATACCTGAAAGATGTAAGAGTGGCACAGTGGTAGCGCTGCTGCCACGCAGTTAGGAGACCCGGGTTCAGTTCCCGGGTCCTCCCTGCGTGAAGTTTGCATGTTCTCCCTGTGACTGTATGGGTTTCCTCCCACAGTCCAAAGACCTATAGGTTAGGTGGACTGGTGATTCTAAATTGGTGCTTGGTGTGTTTGTGTGTGGATTGGTGGCTGGGATTGGCTCCAGTGGACCCCCTTGACCCTGTGTTTGGATTCAGTGGGTTGGAAAATGGATGGATGAATGATGTAACACATGGGGGAGTTGTTTTGTATATGTGATGTTTGGATGGTATTTTATAAAGAAGCAATATCCAATCTGAATAATTTTATATGCTTGTTTTGTAGGGAACTATACAGACTGCTCCTGATGGCTGCTGTAAAACATGTAAGTATCTGCAAGAAGAAAAAATATTTAGCATATATCAAGGTGGAAATATCACCTGAATATATGACACACTTTTCCTTATGATTTAAATATTTCAATTTCTTAAACACCACTCCATAAATACTTTATATAAAAGTTAAAAAATAAAATGTAACAATTTATGTGTATTATATTTATTATTAATATATTATATGTAAGAAGCTTGCCAGTACTTTTGCCTCATTTCTTTGTCCGCTAGTCAACAGATTATTAAAACAATTCATCTAATTGGTGCAGCACATTTTTAAAAAAATGGAAGTTCGCCTACTTGTACAACATAACAAGGCAATTTTGTCACCATTCCTTTGCAGGGAACTTCTTTCCGTTACTCGTAATTTCAAGCTGCACTTCTTTTTTTATTAAATAATGATTATGGACTTGGCTGGAAAAAGGCAGAGACAGAACCTTAGAACAGACTGAGAGGTAGACATTTTGGTGATGTAAAATCTCAGAATTCAAGTGGGAGAAAGCATGAGAAATGTTTCAAAGTCAAAAACACACTAACACCACGAGAAGTCTTTTAATTTTTATACAGAATCTTGGTCAACCAGAAAGTACACAATGCAGACCATTATACTATCACAACATGGTCCATAAGGACATGCCCATGAAAAACCAAGATGGTGGAATGTCAAGGCATGAAATAATTATAACACTATCAGATAGGTTTTGAATCAATTGAATAATGACAGGTAATGGATTTCCCACCACAATATGTTAAGTAGAACTGAAGAGAAAGTAAAAAAAACTTACAGGGAAATTTTTCAGACCTTGGTAAGGGGACTAGATGCTTAATGCTTATAAATCACTTTTGGTGAAGAAAGCAGAGTAAAGTGCAGTGCTGTACTATAAATACGGAATTACTCTACCTTGTTTCATTAACCGTTATTCTTACATTATTTTAGTGGTAGTGAATGACTGCACTGTACAACTAAATAGTAACACACTCACAAATAGGGCGATTTACTGTGCTTAAGGGTAACCGAAGGCCGACTAGTTATCAGTGGCAATTCATAGTCTTCCCTGATTAAAATTTTACCATCTATGTGACCCAGAAGACAGAACGTACTAATGCAGAAAAAGAGATTCTGAACACAAGATAGCTTAATGCCAGGAAGAATTCTGGTGATTTTACACAGGACCAGATACTACAGAAATGGCTGCAGCAAGGCTATAGACGCTTCTACAATGTGGCAATACAGAGTGGTGCTGATTAAGTTGTACTGTTGACTGATTTGCAAAGGATAAAAGAAATGTTGCAGTCTTTTCACTATTATGGCTTATATTAGGGTCCCTGTCCACACACTATATCTATCAACATACTGTACTTAAAAACACTTTGCACGCCTTTTCAGTTTAAATGTATTTTAAAAAAAGGTAACAATCCAAATAATATTACAGCAAAACAATTTGGTAATACTTCAGAATATTGCTAGCCTGTTGTACTGTATAATAGACAGATGCAGTACATAACAACAAACAGTTGAAGGTCACAATAGGGCTACTCACATTTCTTCTGCTGCACATAACAAGACCTTTTTGTTAGATAGCAATAAGTGACCAATAGGTGGTACTACAGGCAGCCCTTAAAGCCCGTACTCTGAAGTGTTACCAATAATTATTTACATCTACAGCAAACATTCCCAACAAAAAAGAAAGACAAATTATAGTTTGATGATTTAAACCATTTTTTTTCCTTTTTTAGGTCTGGAGAAGAACAAGTCCTGCAAGCTTCAGACAATTACCAGCTTTATAACTGATAGGGGATGCAAGTCTTTACAACCCGTTAAAACAACATTCTGTGAGGGCGCCTGTAACACCTACTCCAAGTAAGCACCCTGTTCTGCTTTACACTTCAGTCAAGAGTCTGGATATATTGTTTTAGGTCTTGAGGAACTTGCAGATCATCTGAAAATGTGACAATTATTTCACTGGGCACAATTCCTTAGAGGATAATATGTTCAGTGTATGTGTCTTTCTGACCAGTAGATGGCAAGCATGGCTGCTGTAAGTACATTAAAAGAAAAGCTGTCTACAGTTTATCAAGAATAGGTGTGGAAAGGAGAAGAATGGAAAATATTTAGTTATGGGTGGCTCTATATCAGACACAGTTTACAAACCCTTCCCTTCACACCTAAAGACACAACTGTATTTTTCCATTCGTGTGTGAATTAATCTTTAGTCAAGCTCCACATGAAACATCTTAATTTTTATATTTATAGTGAATCATGCAAGTATCTAAAGAACAAATAAATAATAATGAAGTAAATTACAAATGGAAAAAATGAAAGGCTTTTCTTATAAACTTGTAAACGTGTTTCTAAAAATGCATCAACAAATTTAGCCTGTAGATGCTGTAGTTCTACTTTTAAACAGACCATTGTGCATAATCTGTAAGCCATAAAGATTTGTTTGTTATGTAGATCATAACTGTGTGTTCATTTGCCATCCATTCCTAGTTAGTGCCTTCTAATTGCTCTTATTTCCATCCTGTAGATACTCTGCCTCAGCAGCCAACATGCAGCATAGATGCACTTGCTGCCAGGAGGTGAAGACCCACAATGAAACCATCAGTTTGGCCTGCAGCGATGGAACCATTAAGCCTTATAATTACATCTACGTGGACAAATGCGACTGTCGCACCACTTCTTGTGGGCCTGACTTCAGTAGAACAAGAACCCGGAGATACCTTCCGAAAACTGCAAGTGAGGAGTTTCCCTGAAAACGCTATAAACACCAGAATGAATTTTGTCACTTTGACCGTGCACTAGTTTTCTGAATGAAATCTCTATTTATTGTTCTTTCGCTTCATATTATTAATGTCAGCTGCTAATTAGTCACTTTTTTCATATGTTAAAAGTAGATGTTAAAGCCTTGCCTATTAATCAATAACTCTTACTTTCTTAGCAAATAAAAATATTGTGAAATATTCTTGTCTAACATTTCTCAATCTAAGTATGTCATAAATGAAGGCTGACCCTGCACTCTGATCTGCAGAGGTCATATGAAAAGACATAATCATAATCCCCTCATGGATTAATACAGTGTTCCAAAAATAATTAAATAAAGTAAGCTGTATAGAGCAGTATGGGGTAGGCTCTAGCATGCTGAGTAAAGGGGGCTTTTATTTCTGCACTTGAGGGGTGCTCTCCAGTTTATTTTTGTGGGCTGACATAATCAGATACATACAGGGATACACAAAGTTGTGCTTCAAATGCATGCAATGAGCAGTTCAGTTTACTTACAAAAACAAGCTAAGGTCTGATTTGGAAAGACAAATATTAATCATTTAAGAGCCCAATAGCTCTGATTGCTTTGTTACAAGTCCAGCACACCACATTGTAGAAAACTGCACTGGCCATCACAGAGTTACAGAAGATGTCAAGGATGTCACTTCCCACAGTAAAGGAACGCAGTCTCCTAAAGAAAAACAGCCTGCTCTGCCCTTTCTTATATAGCTTCTCTGTGTTCCAAGACCAGTCCAACCTGTTATTGATGTGGGCCTTCAAGTGCTTGTAGGACTGCACCATCTCAACATTGACTCCCTTAATTGTGACTGGACATAGACACTCTTTGGTGCAGCCAATGTTAATAACCAGATTCATGGTTTTGCTGATGTTAACATGCAGACAGTTCTCTTTGCACCAAGAAACAAACTTCACCTGACTCCTATACTCTATCTCATCCCCTTTATCAATACACACCAAAATAGGAGAGTCATCTGAGAATTTTTGAAAGTGACATGACCTGGTGTTATATTTATAGTCTGAGGTACTTAGAGTGAAGAGAAATAGAGACAGGACTGTACCTTGCATGGCGCACATTTGTATTAGAGACACAGTCCTTGAGTCTCACAAACTGTGCTCCTCCTGACAGGTTGTCTATTATCCAGGACACTACAGGCTCATCCACCTGTATATCTCTGAGTTTACCCTTTAACAGGGATGGCTGAAAGGTACTGAAGGCACCGGAGAAATCAAAAAACATACTCCTCACAGTGCTGCCAACTTTGTGAAGCATCTAGATAAGTGCAAAACACTTTTGAGAAACAGCCTCTCAAAGGTCTTCATGATGTCAGACATGAGTGCCACTGGTCTGTAGTCATTAGGTGACTTTAGAACAGGAACAATACAGGATGTTTTCCATAACAGTGGCACAAAGCCTTAGGGAAAGACTGAACAGGTGACAGAGGACACCACAAAGTTGGTGAGCACAGGAACAGTCAGGCAATTCCCACAAGTAATCTGTTTCAAAAACATGAGAGCCCCTCAAAAATCACATCTCACTCCCACTCGCATACTGGTTAAGATATAAAAAAATGTTCTACAAATGTCTGAAGTGGTCTGATTTTCAAGGAAACTAAAGGAAAATAAAGCTTCTTCCATTTTTTAATATACGTACAAGTAAAAATAAAGAAGGTTAGTTTGCAAAATGAAAACTAAATAAAACTTATTTTCCACAGTACGCAACTGTTTTTGTAAGGTCCAAGTAGTGGATGTCAAAATTCAAACATGCTTTTTGCAATTTGGATCAATCAGTGCAGGAATATTTCATAATAGTATGTTGACATATACTGGGCTGGGTTGGACAAAAACAAGGAAGTGCAAACTTTTGCCTTGAGTCATCTTGATCTCATTGTCAAAGTATTTTAGCCCAAAAGTAGAATGTGAGCTTCTACTGCTTTAGCATCAGATGGGATTTCTTAAAACAACAACAACATTTATTTATATAGCACATTTTCATTCAAATGATGTAGCTCAATGTGCTTTACATGATGAAGAAAGAGAAAAAAGACAAAATAAATAAGAAAATAGAATTAAGAAACATTAATTAACATAGAATAAAAGTAATGTCCGATGGCCAGGGAGAACAGAAAAAACAAACAAAAAAAAAAACTCCAGATGGCTGGAGAAAGAAAATTAAATCTGCAGGGGTTTCAGGCCACAAGACCACCCAGCCCCCTCTAGGTATTCTACCTAACATAAATGACATCGCAATCAGTCCTCATTGTATTCAGAGTTCACATGTGGAAGAACTTGATGATGATGGTCATGTGAACGTATGGATTAGTATGGATTATGGAGCCACCAGGAATGACATTGATAATTAAATGCATATACAGAGTATCAGTATTAAACTAAAATGAAGCTATGAGAAAGCCATGTCAAAATAATGAGTTTTTAGCTGTTTTTTTAAAGTGCTCCACCGTATCAACCTGGCGAATTCCTATTGGCAGGCTATTCCAGATTTTAGGTGCAAAACAGCAGAAGGCTGCCTCACTGCTTCTTTTAAGTTTAGCTCTTGGAAGTATAACCAGACACTCATTTGAAGATCTAAGGTTACAATTTGGAGTGTATGGTGGAAGACATTCTGAAATATAGGATGGAGCGAGATTATTTAAGTCTTTGTAACCATAAGCAGTATTTTAAAGTCAAATCTAAATGACACAGGTACCCAATGTGGTGACATCAAAACTGGAGAAAGGTGGAACTTGCTCAAGGAGATTATAGTTAATACTGCAGTTGAAACTATTGGATATGCAAAGGAAAAAAATAGGAAAGAGTGGTGGAATAAGGAATGCCAGAAAATATTAGAAGAAAGAAATAACCCAAGATCAAAAATGATTCAAAGAAGATCAAGATATAGCATGGAGAAATATTTAATAAACAGAAGAGAAGCAAACAGAGTATTTAGGGGGAAGAAGAGAGAGTTGAAAATGGAAAGGTTAGAGGAAATGTAAGAAATGAGAAGAGAAAAAGAAAACAGAAACTTGTACTTAAGAATAAGAAAATTTAAGAAAAGTTTCTAACCAAGAAAAACTACTTGCAAAGATGAAAATGGTATGATATTGGACAGGAACATAAGAATCTAGAAAGATGGGCTGATCATTTCTTCTCAACAGTAAGTTACAGTGAGGGGAGAAAACACTTTCAAAAAACCAAAAATTGAGGAAGTAGAGGAAGCAATAAGTCAGTAAAATGCAACAGAGCACCTGGAGAAGAGGGTATGGCAGCTGAGCTCTTGAAATATTGTGGACAAAAGACAGCAAAACAAATTAACAAACTAATTAAATAAGTTTGAAAATGTGAGCAAATCCTACAAGGATGGAAGGTGGGCATCATATACCCAACGCATTAATAACTGCAGAGGAATAACATCGTTGAATGTTGCATGCGAAGTTTTTTGCCAAGGTATTAACAAGGAAGCTGAATAAATATGCAGAAGAAACCTTTGGAAGTTACCAACCTGGATTCAGGAAACTCTCTTTGGTGATGTTTGTGGGGGTCCAAGCCGTTAGAGTTTGTAAAAAAAAATCATTGCAGCTCTGACTCCAGCCTCCTAGGGACCCTGTAATCACCGAAAATTGTGGGTGGAAAATAGAGGTCCAGTTCTGAGTGTCAAGACGGACAGCGAAGGTTGATAGGACAAGAACTGGAGAAAGGATTCACAGGGGAGATGAGGGAGAAAGTCACACTGGGCTCTGGGTATGAGGATGAAAGGAAACCCAGTTCTTAAATGCATTTTACTTTTGGAATTTAACATATGGAAACGTATCTAATTGAATTTAATTCTTAGCAAAAGAGCACACGTTTTTTATGGAACTATTTCTGGAATATTTATTTATTTAATAAAAATGTACTGCACTTTGTGAACACTTTGCTTGAATAAACTGTACAATGCACTGTTTGTATCGTCTCTTCCAGTGTGAGACTGTCCTCATTGCCCAGTCCATCTCAGTTTCATGACTGTTGACATCCTGAGTTCAAGGAGTATGCCAGCTGCAAGCAACTCTGACATCACAGTACCACTGATCACATTTTCATATCAAGAACTATACAGGATTCCAAAATAACTTTGTTTCAGTTATTAATAAATTATAAACTGGCCTTTGACAATGTGATAGAGTAGGCATAATGAAGATGTTGTAAGACTTCAGAATACCAAAGACACAAAGTGACCTTACAATCATGACTCTACAAGAGAGTAAAAGTAAAGTAAGGATGCAAGCTCAGCTGTCAAAGGATTTTCACATTAATCAAGGACTCGGGTAAAAGCATGTTCTGTCAGCAGTGCTTTATACTCTAAACGTAGAGTTTACAGAGGTGAACCTAAATATAAATCCAGGTGGCCATATTTATAATAGAATGACAAGTGTTAGCTATGCCAATGATGTTGTTCTAATTACTAGAAACCTAAAATAACCTGAAATAAAAAGCTGTTGTACTTAATAATGAATATAAGAGAATAGGTCTGTAATTCAGTCAGGACAAAATGTATGATAAGCACAAAGTGTAGGACAGAGACATTGAACTAGAGGAATAACAGATTTGACAGGCTGAATACATTACATTTTTATGAGCAATTTAGAATCAAGCCTATGGTATATTCTGTAATTAAAGCATGACTAGCTGCAGTAAAGAAGAAGTTCTATTATGCTTTACAAGGACTATTAAAATCAAATCTGTTTCCCAGAAAACTAAAGGTGCAGGTTTATAAAGTCATGATGAAACCAGTATTTCTGTATGGGTCCTGATGCTGGATGTTAACAAAAAGTGAAGAAAACACACTGCTTTCTTAAAAAGGAAAGATCCTGAGGAAGATACTTGAGTTCATAAATGAAGGTAGAGAATAAAGTCATAGAACTAAGTAAGAACATAGATCTCGTTACGGAAGTGAAAATCAGAAGGCTGGGAAACATGGAAAGACCAGATAGTGAGAGAACCCTTAAGAAACTAAAAAATACCAGCCCACAAGGCAGCAGAAGTGTTGGACAACCAAGAAAACAGTGAATGACAGAAGTGTAGGCTTATCTGAAGAAACTCAAAGTTAAAGGATGAAGAAAAAAAAAATGGAGCAGAATCTTTTAAGGCAGCCAAGGCTTTCAATAGGCTGTAGCACCAGACTGGGACTTGAGAATTGGGACAAACCATATGTTATACTTTGAAATGAGTATTTTATGTGTGCTGCCCAGAGCCGCCATTCAAACCAAGCACTTTCAGTTGCAACGAAGCTACATTATTTGCAGCCTTCATTTATTTTTAGTTTCTTTGCTAATTTGAAAACCATCTAGTTGCCAGTAACTTAGCCACTAACATTACCCATTTCTGGAAAACATATTTAGCATTTATTTAAGAAGAAATATAGGATTGAAAGCAACAATGTTGCCTGGTTCAATGGTGTATTGGTTCACTCCTCCTGTCCATGGCCACATTGATCTTTCATTTCTTCTTCCTTCACAGGGGTTTAAAGTTATATATAAAGGTTAAACTATAGAAGCTAAACTCATGCTCAAACTTAGTTCTCAAATTAGCACAGCAGTCAACTTATGCATGAAGTTTCAATTTAATTCTTTTATAATTTTCAGACAATTACAACTGTCACCTCTGGATTTCAGTTCTTTTATCTTCCCAGTCTTTTCTTTTTTAATTTTTCCATTTCTTTTTTTTTTTCTATTTTATTTATTTGAAAACAAAACATTATAACAAACCACAAATTAATCAGACAAATGGAAATAAGATATCCCTCATATATAATCAAAAAAGAATATTTTTCCCATTTTTGAAATTCCCCAAAGAAAGCTCAGCAGCTAAAAGCAAGATGTTTCTGAGGCCAGCATCACACTGCACAACTTGACAAATGTAGTTGCCAGATCTTTTTCCCTTGAAGATGTCAAATTATATTCAAGGAAAGATAAAACTACATCACTGCCTCATAACTTTTCAGCATAGGTTCAACTTTCCTGTTGTGCTGTGAAAGCTTGCCCTTTTTGACAGATAATTAACATGTTTCCTGATGGTGACAATGGCTGTGTGAATCTTTTCCTGGTATGTCGCATTCAGCCCTAATCTTGCCTCTTTTTTTTGTTTGTTCGTCAGTCAGTCAATCATTATCCAACTCGTTATATCCTAATACAGGGTCACGGGGGTCTGCTATAGCCAATCCCAGCCAGCACAGGGCGCAAGACAGGAACAAACAACAGGCAGGGTGCCAGCACACACCCACACCCACACACCAAGCACCCACTAGGGACAATTTAGGATCGCCAATGCACCTAACCTGCATGTCTGTGGGAGGAAACCAGAGCACCCGGAAGAAACCCACGCAGACACGGGGAGAACATGCACACTCCACGCAGGGAGGACCCGGGAAGCGAACCCAGGTCTCCTTACTGCAAGGCAGCAGCGCTACCACTGTGCCCCCGTGCCGCCCCTTTGTTTGCTTTCCAATATTTTTTTGGTAAAATAAACATAAGACTTTAGGCAGACAAGCCTCTTGTCTGTTTACACAGTCCAACACATCCATTTTACATCTTTCCTTTTATTCACATTGTATGCCTTGTACTTCTTGGTGAGTATATATTGTTTATCAACTCTTTTCACATGTAACTTGTTTAATATTATGATTGCAAATCATAGAGCAATAGAGGTCACTCCTGGATGTGCATCCAACTATTCATGAATTGGTAAGATTATGTACATGGCTACAACTGAAAATCCCTGGAAATGTTGTGCAGTGTAAAGGGGGCTTTACTTTTTGTTTTTGGTGTGAAATTTGTTTAATATACATATTGTTAAAATTTTGCATTCTATTATTTATATATTAACTGTTAGGTTAGGTTATGAAGACTTTATTATCCAAGAAGGAAATTAATTTGCAGCAGGGGAGTACAAAAACATAAGATGCTGTTACTTAGATACAAGAAAATAAGTCAAGGCACAACATCTGGCAACCAATGTTATCATCAAAACAAACACAAGATTTTTACACATAAGGGTAATTATCTTTAACAGTACACGATAATAAGAAGTCATCATTCCACAGGATCTCCAGAACTACTAGAATTCAAAATGTATATAGCTCTAGGAATTAAAGAGTTGTTAAATCTGTTGCTGTTTACCCATGGGAAACTAAATCTGCATCCTGACGAAAACAAGTGAAATTTAAGAAAATGAGGATGGCTACTGTCTGAAAGAACTGAGCTGACCATCTTCCTACTCTGTTTATAATAAAGCTCAGTGGCAGAAGTCTGCTACAAACCAAGAATTTTTTTGGCTATTTTTTACAATGTTGTTTAGATAGTTTATACTTTTGGTGTTGAGGATACCAAACCAACATATAAAATAAAATATGACAATGGATTTAAAAGGCACGTTAAAACAATGGAATAGCCGTGTCTGCCCCTACTTACAAATTTCTTCTCTTCAAACTGTTACATTATATTTGAACTAATGTGATGCTGCACTTGGGTCCTAATTTGGGATCCTGAGGTGGTTTGTTGTGTGGTGGGTACAGCAACACAATGTATCAGTGCATTCTACCAACCTGTGTTGAGATCAAAAGTTTCTCTGTTATCAATGTTTGTCATTAAATATTTGAATTGCTCCACCATTACCATAGTCTCCCCTTTTATTATTGTTGGGAGAGAGGAAGAAGGGGAGCACCTAAAATCTACACCTAAATCCTTGGTCTTAGGAATGTTTAGCCACAAAAAGTATCCTCACACCACTGAACAAACGTATCAACCACAGGTTCATGGCTGCCATCCTTATCTTATAACAGACTCACAATGGCAGAATCATCTGAACATTTCAGGATATGTCTGTTCATATGTGAACACCTGTCTTCATTTGAGTAAAAATTATGAACAACAGACAGTAGCCTTTGGGTGATCCTGTGGGTGAATAAAGTTTAGGTGTTACTTTTTGTAGGAAAGAAAGAGGTGGACAAAGTTATGATCAGATACACTTGGAAGGGATTTGACTTTAGATTCCTAAGTGCCTAAAATTTTGCCTTAGTGCTGATCAAGCACTTTGTAATGACGTCTTGCAAATGACATACAGTACTGGCAAAAATTATTGTTCAGTGAATACTGGCTAAAATTGCCCTGAGCCAAATTCATATTCAGGAATGTTCCATCAATACAACTCTTGGCATCTTGATTTTGGGGCCAACCATGTGTATATAATGTAATTCTGCTCTAAATTTGCATATGTATAATATTGTTGTGATAAAGTTATTATTTTTTATTGCCTTTTTTAAAATGTTTCGGTTACCATTTTGTTCATTAATATTTGTGTATTTATTTAAAGGCTGTGTCCATATTGTTGCTAATAAAGGCTCCCTGTTGCTACCTGTGGTTACCAAAAGTGTGATGTGTGATGTCATCATGGCAGCAGTATTTAATATGCTGGCACTCTATTAACTGTCAAAATTCTTAAACATTTTAAAATTGTGGGAATCTTTGTGGTGCATTTAGCTATTGATAATCAACCTTTGGCGCTAGAACGCCCTAGGGAGGTTTTCTAAAACTTGATTTTTGGTTTACGTTTTAAGGTTTGCTAACTTTGATTTGTTACTTTTTTTGTATTTTTATATTGACTTTTGCCTGTCACTGACTTCTGCTCGCTCTCATCTCAGTTGCAATCTTGATCTTCAAGTTCAGTTGCCAGTATGCTCCACTTCATAGAATTATGTTTACATTAGTGGGAGACCCTGACCTTGTGATACAAAAATGTGGGGGTCCATGCCTTACAAACATGTGGTAGCCTGTGGCCTAGAATATGGAATCCTGGGTAGACCTCCTTGCACACTTAGACTTTAAACTTCCTTTCGTTCCTGCAGTCTTTGCTAACAGAGCAGACCATGAAGAATGCTAGCTTACCCTAAACAAGCTGTTGTAATTTAGATTTTCTTTGAATTGTTTCTTTTTAGCAATATTCTGCTCCATACCAATCTGTAATTTGTGATATCTGTGTCATCTGCCTTTAATGATTGACATACAGTAGCTAAGTTAACACTACCGGCCCACTCCTGTACATCTAATTTGGTTAGGCTCCGGGTTTCTGGTTTAGCTTAGTGTTTCCTGCACATTGTTCATTAATTCTGATTTAATCTCATGATTTAAGATACATAATCATGCTCATAACTCATTTCTTGACAATTTCTATATCTTCTGGCATACCAGTGTTGTGTGACTTTTTTACCACATTTTGAGGTATCGTATCTAGATATCCCATTTAAACGAAATCTTTGATATGTATAGGTCTGTTATAAACTTATTCTTTGATATATTCAGCTCTTCTAGATTATACTTTTTACCTAATCAATCAAAGACATAATGTAGCTAATTCTCTGATATAATGTGGCTACAAAGGTCTCTTATAATCAATTATGCAAAATTATGTAACATTTCTAGTCTATGTGTGGTTTGTGTTATATCCAAGTCTAATGATTTGTAAAATCTTTAGTATTAGTAAAACACCTTCTATCTTAACTGTAAATTTAAAGCTGTACGTCTGCTTTACTAGCAGCACTACAGTTAGGGCAACTGTGAAAGTTCAAATAATTTCAAAGAAGGCCGCATGACATTCTGTTTTCTTTACAGTGTGTTTGAAGACTGTCACAAATTACTGTCTCCAGATCCTTACTATAACGCTTGTATTTTTGATGGCTGTCAAATGCCAGACACAGATATTGAGTGTTCCAGCATGGGTGTTTGTTTGTACTGGAGAAATTTCACCAACAACAGATGTCGTATGTATAATATTTTACTAAAATCATAATGTTTTTGAGGTGGCATCACTCTCTTAACTATACAATTACAGTAGGTAATCTCACATGTTAACTTATTTAAATTGAGGACTAAATCGTGTCATAAGTTGATTTAACCCGCAACATCTAAAGGAAAGATATTTGGAGGTGCAAGAATATATTAAAAATTCACAGGTAAATTACTTTTAATTTGTATTTTTTAACAATCAATAAAATCAGTTTTAACAAACTAAAGAATATATCCTTCATAATGTCAACAGCTTTTAAATTCAACAAACATGAAGTTTTTTTTTTTTGAAAATAAGATGAGACAGGGTACAACAGCAGTATAATCCTGTAAACTTTTGCTTTTTCTTATAATAATATATATGTTATATAATTTCTTTTTCCTTTTCAGCATCCACCTGTCCTACAATGAAAATATATAAGCCCTGTGGACCAGTGGAACAAGACACTTGTACACAACGGTTAGTGTTGTTCTTTTGAACAGTGTTGTCTCAAGAATAATTTTTTACCACTTTTATGAAAATGCAGGTTTACTTTGTCAATAGAATTTTGCCTTTTTAAATGTTTTACATTTTTGCAGCAGCACCTACCAAGTAATGTCTGAATAGCAAACAAAAAAAAACAAGAAATCACATAGGACTTTTCTTCAAATCTTGTCATTTTCTTTAAGGAAAAGGGTACGTGCAGAGTGTCTACATGTAACATACGTATATAAACTTGCTTAATCCAATGTCACAATTGGGATCTATCTCAGCAGCATCAGGCAAAAGACAGGGACCACTTATGAAATCACACTTTTAGAAGCACTCACACTTTTACAGACCAGGATAGTTTGGAGTAATCATTTAGTTTACCATAAATGCCTCTAAACAGTGGAAAAATAGGTTTACTCAGAAGCAGTCATTACATTTCCATGAAAACCAGCAGACAGGAGAAATCAGAATAATCATACATCCAAACCATTAGATTTACATGTCTGTTCATAATTACAGAAGAATACCACACATAAAAAGATGCTGACCGGGTTAGATGAAACCAGAGTGAAGTTGGGACACTTCTAGTGCTGCTACAGCACAGCAAGAATATCACTGCAATGCAGTCTTCAGTAGGCCAATAATTATGTTAGTGTGATAGGAGACAAATTATTTGTCTTTGTCAGGTCATCAGTGGTGATTTTGGTTGCTAGAAGGGTTTTGCCAATCAAAAAAGATCTGTAAAGCTTAGAGAAATAAAACCATTGGAGGCAACATACCACAGTGAGTAGATATCAGCACTTTCCTACATGGTACCCTACGATAGCATTGGTGTGGATCCATTCACAGCATCTGTTACAATATCATCCCTTGAGAGGTAGCTACTGTATTACCTCGAGATTGTTGTTGAGCTCAAGCAGCCCAGACTGATACAGAATGGAATTGTGTCATTTTCTGCAATTAGTTCTGCTTTTTTCTTGGATCAGATGACCACCATATCTACAGAGATAAGACTAGTCTTGAATGGCACACTAGCAGAACAGTGGCTTTCACAGAGTAGGTGCCGTTGTCCAAGTCATCTAGTTCCATCTGCTGCCTGTTAATAGTTCGGCGTAGCACTTGGCCATAGATTACCAGATCCCTTGGCAGCCTAGTAGTGGATGTTGCTATTAAACCCCAACAACCAACCTTCACTGGGTAGACCATTGCTCTCCAAGCTTGCTGTTCTATCTCAGCTGCTAACTCAGCATAGCACATCTTTTTCCTCTCACTTGAATAACAGTAATAGTGTAATTGCAATTATATTTAATATTTAGTCTAGTTTGTAAGTTCTATAATAGTACAACAATAAAATTCTGCCATTATACAGTATGTGTGGTCTCCCATGCAATCTCATATTTGTTACCAAGAGGATAAATCGATGAGTGAATCTAATAAGTGTGTTTTTACTTACTAACATGTCTTAATATATAGGAAGAGAAAAGACAAAATCACAAGCAATTTGTCAAATGTCTCAAAATACCAAAAACTCAGTTATTCACTGCAAACACAAGCCACATTCATTTTTAACTATCACATAGGGCCTTGCTGGTGAGTTCTGAAAGTCTTTTCTTGAGGGACATTGAAAAATAAAATAAAATAAAAACAGCAGTCTACAGGTCAAAGGATGTTAGCAACATGACAACAGAAGGATGTTTTTGCCCAGATGGAACCACTTTGTTCAGTCCAAACTCTGACATCTGCGTGAAGAAATGTGGTACGTACACATAGGTTCATTTGAGTTTCAGATTATGCCACCATGTACTACTTTAGAGTTATTAAAAATGTGGTACTAATTTGGCACATAATATATTTCTTGTTTGTCTATCGTTGCTAAATATTTTCAAATCATGTACAGCAAAACAGTCAAGCCCAGTTTTTGCCAAGCTACTGTATCTGTAGGGTTTTATTTCTATGCATCTTTTTATTAAAGGGCTCATTCATGTCTGGTTTCATTAGGTCTATTAAAGAATCAGGCAAAACTACTTATCAGCCTTTTACAGTATTATTTTTTTCATAAAACTGTGTTCAGTTAATTATTTTATTTTGAGCTGTGGATGTGCTACCTAGTCCTAAAGGTTTTAGAAAGAGGAAAGTCAGACTTAACTAAGGATGGTACATAAAGAATTGTTAAGCCAAATCACAAAACCAAAATGCAGACGTCAAAGTCATATGTGAATGAGCTTCCAAACCCCAATATGCCTTTTCCAAACACTTGCTTATTTATTTCAATGTCTTCCTTTGAAGACTACCTGATGTGTGTCACCAGCTTTTAAAACCTGTCAGGATAACTTAACTGGCAATGGAGGTTATTATAATAAACAATAAGATAGGAGAAATGCATACAACCTGCAAAACGGCAGAGCTAATGGAAAAAAAACCAAAATGGCAATATGAAATATTTAAAAAAATAACAATTAATTATGTGTATTAAATCAGTCAAATGATCTTAATGAATTCCTAACACCCACTAATGCAGAAATATGTTACTAATGTGCTCTGTACATCTGAATATTAAAATTTCATGACTTGGAATGATGAAGAAACCACCTAGGCAGAATAAAAATCAGTACAGTAAATTAATGAACAGAAAGCAGATGCTTGGACATTGTCAGTTTATTATGAGTTGAAAGAAAAGAGCTACAGGTGACTTGTAGCAGTGCACCATGCTGATATATGTAATGTTTGATTTGTAGTTTTTCTTTTATAATATCTAAAATCATTTGTTTACTTGTAATTATTACATGATAATACAACTCCAGAAAATGGTAAGATTCTAAAATATTATTAAAAATAATGTGTCATTCTTCTTCTTCTCATAGGATGCCTTGATCCCGATAACGAACCTCGGGAGGTAAGAATGAATCAATTATTTTATTTCATGTCTCTAAATTTTGCCTATACATAGATAGCATTTAGTATAAGGCAGGGTGGTAAAAAATTTCAGAAAAGATTTCTCTTTTCCAGACAGCAATTCACAGATCAGTCTAACAAGGTCCTCTCCTGTTATTCCTAAACAAGTTCATAACATGCTATATCCAATAAGGATAGTTTCTGCCTGAAAAGAACAAGATACTCTTTCCTGAAAGACAATCATGATCTTATGTTTTGATATCCAATGGAAAATTTCACAAATAATATTTATACATAAGAAACACATACAAAATAATTTCTGTCACACTAAAATCAATATTTGTCATTTGTTTCCACAAGTTTGGAGAGACATTTGTATACAACTGCCAGGACTGCACTTGTGATGAGGACACAAAGACCGTCAAGTGTGTAGATCATTCATGCCCTGTCATCCCAGAACCCAACTGCAATAACCCAGGCTTTGTGCTTTCCAACGAGACAAGTGTGGATAATCCTTGCTGCACAGAACTGATCTGCAGTAAGTCATGCCAAGGATCAACTTGCAATATTTTACTCATTTGAATATACCTTAGGCTATAGTTAAATTGGCAAGAAGAGTGAAGATTTTATAAAATCCTTAGGCCTATATATAATTATATAGTATCCGTATGTATCGTGTTCGCGTCAATACCCCGTATGTGACGATGCATGGTGTTCGCGTCAATACCTCGACTCAATACAAGTTAGAACCATGCAATTGGACTCTGCCTCTGTAGTTAGAACATAACGTGGCAAACACGGACACAGTATTGCATGATTGGCTAAGAATGTTCGATTGCTACAGTGACGCCGCTGGACGGCCGAGTATAGTAAGTCGGTGTTGGTTCGAGCAGATAACAGTAAGTTTGGTGTTTTAAAATATATTATTGAATCGAGCTGACGTATATGAGCCGGAAGAGAATTCCCGAGTTCAGGAGCACTATGACGTGACGTGTGGTACAGAAAGTAGAGCTGCAGATGAGAATCTGAGTGAGCGAGAGGGGTGTCAATCTGTAGGAGATCAGTGACGTTGTGGAGAGCTTTAAATGTTAAGAGCGTTATTATTGTATTGTATTCTGTAGTTAATAGGGAGTCACAGAAACTGAGAGATAATCGGTGTAATGTGTTCAGTGGATTTAGAACTGCAGGTTATTATCCTGGTAGCAGAATTTTGAAGATGTAGGACTAGTAAGCGATGGATAAATTTTTGTGGGATGCCAGATAGAATAGCATTACAGTAATCTATAATTGAGGTGACTCAGGCATTAACCAATACTTCAGTACTGTGTTGTGTAAGAACAGGACGAAGTCTAGAAATGTTTCGGAGATGGAAGAAGGCAGTCCGCGAAATGTTACTTATATGGGAGGAAATGTTTAATAATAATAATAATAATTATTATTATTATTATTAGTAGTAGTAGTAGTAGGCCTAGTAGTAGTAGTAGTAGTAGTACTAGTAGTACTTAATAATTGCCTTTATTAGTGTATAAATCAATATAAATAATTTAAACGATTCTCCAAAATCTGTTGTATGTAAACGATACTGTTTTAAACGTTATTGTTTTTTCATCAGAAAACCCAGTTTCCATGTCTACGTGTATTAGTTTAAATGGCACTTTTACCACTCGCAAAAGGGCGGACGTGCTGACGTATCATGTCGACTGGGAAACACTGTGAATGCGGCGTCAATCTATATATGTCTATGATATGTTCGCTTTCCGACGTAGTGTAAATAAAGGAAATTCATCTCACTATGGTGTGTATTCCATACGTAATACCATGTAACACATTATAATTCTCCTGCTTTACGCGAATATACCCATGCCACCGAAAAAAAGACGTACAATTCCACGGTCCACTTCAGATGCCAGAGAAAAGTGTTATTTCAAGGGCGTCACAAACGCCACAGCAGACACAATCCAAAGCAGAAGAACTTACAATAAAATGTGAATCAGAAAACGGTTTGTTCTATTTCTATGTTATGTTTCTTTCATTTTGGAAGTTCACCGGTTATAGATTCCCAGGCAGCGCCATGTACTCCTGCTGGTAATGTATTAAACAAATAGCTGTAAAAAATATGTTGCCCACAGCTGCAGTATGTTCAAGCCTGTTATTATTGTTTTCAGTCTAACAAAATTATTTAGTGAAAATGATATCATGTGGGTGACTATCAATATAATTTGCTCTGCCTAAGCTAATGTTGACACAAAATGTTGTACATTAAATCACAGTTTCACATAATTTGTCAGTAAACACACAAAACTTCATATTGACATATTAGAATTATTTTAGTATCTATACAATTCTTAGCTAAATCAAATTTATTTTCTCATATTAGAAGATTGTTCTCAATTTATCACAGATCTTTATCACTTCCATTCATGTTGATGATTTTGCCTTTTGAAAGGCCTCTGCTAGCCAAATTAGAATGCAGTTTGTGCCCTTTTTAATTCTTTCCTTTTCTATCTGGAAATACCACTCGTGGAAGTGGATTTGTTAACGTTATATTTTGCTTTGATTTACCAGGATGCAACATTTCCTTGTGCAAGCCAAATGACATAAAATGCAGCCATGGATTCCAATTATTTACAAAAATAGAAGAAGGCAAATGCTGCCCTGTCTACACCTGTGGTAAGTCAGTGAAAGGAGAAGACAACTATCAACTTCTGTAGAGGAGCCCGAAGACAGACTCTCAGTACTAATGTTTGTGCTTCTTCCTTTTGCAGAGCCAAAGGATGTTTGTGTCCACAATTCTGTGGAATACCAGGTAAATCTTATGGAACTGTTCCATGTAGCATTTCAATTCTAGAGCAGTAAGTTGCAGGTTTAAGGTTTTATTCACTCATAATAATACAAAAAGACATATAATTTGTCTAGTCAGGTGAATTCACTGAGAAAGGGATAAAACACATAAAGGTAATGTGTACACAATTAAAAATGAGATTTACTCTAAGATCAGTTTTCAAAAATAATTTAAAACACAGTTATTGGACGATTACTTCTAATATTACAAAGTTAGTGTTTATGTAGAAACACTCTGTACTCTAGTTTTCTATTAGTGATAATTTTTGTTTAAAAGTGTTATCAGTTCATATAAGTGCCTTTCATTAACTTAGATGATTCCTAATTTCTTCAGTATTACCCTCAATTGGACCTTTATGGAGTCATCTATATCAGCAGAATAATTCTGTCAGCCTGTTTGGTAACCTGTTGATCTGCTTACATTTTCATTTTTCATTCCGCTAAACCAAGCAATGGAGATGAAAATAATGACTGACTTGGTCCCTCTGCAGTAAATGGAAAACATGAGGTCCCTGTCCATAGTGAATAATCTAACATTTTTATAAATGATGTGGTTTCCTGTATTCAGGTTCTACTATAGTTCTTCTATTTCTCACACAACCACAAGAGGGGGCCATAACACTATTTCTTTGGTCTTTTCAACATTCAAAGAAAAATGGTTATTGGTTCATTCACCTCTTTTAGTGGATTGATATAAATGTTTTCATTATCCTCAGATATGCATCCTACAATTATTGTGCCATCTGCAAGTATGCAGAAGCTAGATACAGTAGCATTCTAAGACATTGCAAATCAATTTAAAACAAGTCTATGTTGAGTGTATTGAATTTGAAAAACCTTTGAAACAAACTTGTGTATGCTTATATTTAAAGTGATTTATTATAACAATGAACAAGGTAGTCCTAAAAAAGTAAGACAGTCCCTCTTAAAAAAATCACAAAAAAACAGCATACTCACCAACAAAACTTGTTATTTCATACTCGTATAATGTTGTCCAAATATGTCACATGGAGATCTGAAGGTCTCCTCATGTAACAACTTCAACTCCACTCATTGCTAACTTGTTCCATTCATCAATACTTAAGGGGAAGCTGACATGAAATGTCATATTTTCTGTAACACTGATTGCTATCCTGCTTCATTTGTCCCTAGGTTGGAGTTCCAGTTCCGCTAGATAAATGCCAGACATGTGTCTGCAGCCAAGAAATCGATCCTAAAGAAAAACTACACATCATTAACTGTGTGCTTATGAAATGTGATGAGACTTGTGAGCTGTTGAGTCCTCCTCCTCTACTTTATTAATGATAAGACCTTATTCACATCAATGGAGTTCTTTCTACTTATTACCAGTACTTTGTGTTCTTTTGCATTTAGAGCTTGCAAAGTGATCAGTCTCTAAGTATTTTGTGCATAGTTTACTATTTACACAGCACATTGCAATATAAATAGAAACCCAATAACCATGGTAGACTATGAAACATATATTGGTATTTACAAACTAAATATAAGCGATAGCAAAACAATAGTTGTGAAGGACATAGCATTAAAATACAAGGCTGACGCCTCCATTCAAAACGTTTTGGAAAAGTCAAACAGAAAATTCTAGCAATTTAACCTAGTATTTGCCCAATCGTAGGACACTTAGAAGCAGCCTCTTTTGCTGTTGCTTACTGCTACTCAGGGGCACTAAGAACCTCTGAATCAACACCTTCAAAATATCAAAGGATTTGTTTTTCACATTGCGTTAATGATGACATATACGGTAAAACGCAAGATGAAGAAATTCTAATAAATATAAACAAATTTCTCTACAGCAATACCATCCATCCATCCATTGTCCATCCATTCATTATTCAACCCGCTATATCCTGACTACAGGGTCACGGGTGTCTGCTGTAGCCAGTCCCAGCCAACACAGGGCTCAAGGCAGGAAACAAACCCTGGGCAGGCTGCCAGCCCACCGCTGCTGTTATAGAATGTTTACTGAAACTATTCTGTATATACTTTGATAATATATGGGTGGCACATCAGTTTGTGAGTCTAGATTCTGAATCTCACCAGTTGCGCTTTTAGTCAACTTTTATTTCTCCCACATTTGGAGGATGTGCCTGTTAGCTTGATCAGTGACTATAAATTAACATATCCAGCGGTGCCCTGAAATCCTATGATTTTAAGGGGCCACGTCAACATTTGAATGTTTCCCGTCACTTTGTGTTTGCAATTTTAAGTTGTGGCTAAGACCTTTTGGGAAGGAAATTACTGCACTGCCATAGAACTTCATGCTTCACAATATTCTTTTTGAATTTGTGAAATTTATACAGAGCCAAATAAATGAAATATTAAAATGCAGGTTTATTTTTTATCTTCATGTGGTTTACAATCACTTCTCACACTATAACTATTTGTAGTCTTATCATTGTTTTTTTTTTGTAAATGGCTATCTAGAAAATGGGCACACTTACCTTGACGGAGGAGAAGGTGTGTCGAATCTCTGAAGGAGATGTAGCTTCATGATGACTCTGGTTTTGCATGTCCGTGGCACACGGGCCCGATTCATGCAGCATTGCAGAAATCAGATGGGCTATTTATAAGTTCAACCAGTGTGTAAACACTTCATTATATTTTAATGTCACATAATGCAAGGCTTTAGTGTAAAGGGCCACAGAGCAGACAAAGCAAGTCATGCTTACCATGCGCATGTCACAATCCACACAGCAACCTGACATATTTTTGTTTCTCCACCTTCCAGGGATTCAAATATCACCCATCAAAGGAGGAGTGCTGTGGCAAGTGTACCCAGGAGCAATGTTATATACAGTACAAGGGAACCAATCAGCTGATCAAGGTATGTGTCTGCTGGTTACCTTTTCTTTCACAGTTGTATTTCACATGGGTTTTCAAACATTCAGTTCCATCGGGGTGGTTCTCTTCATTTTAACCACAGCAGATCTGCTTATTTAAGAAGATAAATATTCCCAGTGTACTCAGTCATTTTTTGTTATATGCAACTCTTTTTAAAGATAATGCAAAACATTTTATAGTCACAGAATTGTTAAGCATCCGAAAAATAGCAAATATTGATGAAATTCAGTATAAGAATAAGGGTTCCTAAGGAATTTAGCCTAAGGAAGTTATATTTTAATTTTGTTTTACTTGCTGCCTGTTACCTACCATAGACCAAAATAATTTATAGTACAATGAAAATGAAGATCAGACTGTGAGAGTCCGAAATCACAGTTTCAATTGTTGTGTGTTACTGCAGTTTGAGGACTTGCACGGGACTGAATGTTTGATTGGATAAACAAAATGCCATTAAAGCCAAGAAGGATTTCTCATTCACTTTTCTTTTATCTGTCTCTGTCAGGCTTAAATGGGATGCAACAACAATTACAATGGCATATTGAACAAACATGAAGGGCAAGACTGACATTTCTTATTATTAAACAGAACATGCTGTGTTTGACTTTGCATCTGTAAAAAAAACATTCAAACTAACTTACTACTTGTAAAATGAAGTGATGAAGCATGTTGATTAGCACATACAAGTAAGAACTGCCGTGTACTCTGTACGGTACATGTGACAGTAATTCACCTTAAATGATAAGTGTCTGGTTGTTATGTCTCTGTCATTCCAACAGCTGGCACATCACAAACATTTTTAGTAATAAAATGCATTGCAGTTGTCATTCCAATAGATGACACATCACAAACACTAACACTGAATTGATGAATCCCAAACCAAATGGCATATAATAGAAAAATAAACATTGTATAGTACATTGCAAATGTTAACACTGAGGTCTACGTAGATTAATTAGATTTCAACCGGGCTTAGACAGGTAGTAACCCCATAAAAGTTGGAATTGTGCACTAATGATAATGTTAATAATGAAAATCTTTCAAGACCTAAAACATATTCCAGAGTTTGTTTGTGGTCTAGTGTTAAAGATAACTATGTTGTTTATAGCACACAGAAAGTAAAGCTTTTCATGATGATGTCTACTGTTAATAGTAGTTGAGTATACAGTATCCTATTAAACCAAGGGTGGTATGATAGTACAAAGTCTGTTTCCTGCCTTCAACAACAACAACAACATTTATTTATATAGCACATTTTCATACAAACAGTAGCTCAAAGTGCTTTACATATTAAAGAATAGAAAAATAAAAGACACAATAAGAAAACAAAATAAATCAACACTAATTAACATTGAATAAGAGTAAGGTTCAATGGCCAGGGGCACAGAAAAACAAAAACTCCAGACGGCTGGAGAAAAAATAAAATCTGTAGGGATTCCAGACCATGAGACCGCCCAGTCCCCTCTGGGCATTCTACCTAACATAAATGAAACAGTCCTCTTTGGATTTAGGGTTCTCACGGAAGGGCTTGATGAAGATGGTCACGTAGAATTCTGCCTTTTAATCCATCCATCATTGTTGGAGCATCATGAAGCTTTGAGTAGGTGGAGGTGGCGCAGGCCACCACCACAAAGAAACCGGAAAAAGAAACAGAAAGAGAGTAGGGGTCAGTACGGATTTTAGAGCCACCATGAATAGTTATTATGAGGAAATTGAACATATAGAGTATCAGGATTAAGTTAAAGTGAAGTTAAATTGAAGTTATAGAAAGGCCATGTTAAAGTAATATGTTTTCAGCAGTGTTTTAAACTGCTCTACTGTATTAGCCTGGCGAATTCCTATTGGCAGGCTATTCCAGATTTTAGGTGCATAGCAGCAGAAGGCCGCCTCACCACTTCTTTTAAGTTTTGTTCTTGGAATTCTAAGGAGACACTCATTTGAGGATCTGAGGTTACGATTTGGAATATAAGGTGTCAGACATTCCGATATATAAGATGGGGCGAGATTATTTAAGGCTTTATAAACCATAAGCAGAATTTTAAAGTCAATCCTGAATGACACAGGTAACCAGTGTAGTGACATTAAAACTGGAGAAATGTGTTCGGATTTTCTTTTCCTAGTTAGGATTCTAGCAGCTGCATTCTGCACTCGTTGCAAACGATTTATGTCTTTTTTGGGTAGTCCTGAGAGGAGTGCGTTACAGTAATCTAGTCGACTGAAAACAAACACGTGAATTAATTTCTCAGCATCTTTCAGTGATGTAAGAGGTCTAACTTTACTTATGTTTCTTAAGTGAAAAAATGCTGTCCTAATGATCTGATTAATATGCGATTTAAAATTCAGATTACAGTCAACAATTACCCCTAAGCTTTTTACCTCCGTCTTGACTTTTAATCCTAATGTATCCAGTTTATTTCTAATAGCCTCATTGTATCCATTATTGCTAATCACTAAGATTTCAGTTTTCTCTTTATTTAACTTGAGAAAGTTACTATTCATCCATTCTGAGATACAAGTCAGACATTGTGTTAGTGAATCAATAGAATCGGGTCATCAGGTGCTATTGATAAGTACAGCTGTGTGTCATCAGCATAGCTGTGGTAGCTCACGTTGTGCCCTGAGATAATCTGACCTAACGGAAGCATGTAGATTGAGAATAACAGCGGACCCAGGATAGAGCCTTGTGGAACACCATATTGGATATCATGTGTCTTCGAGTTGTAATTCCCACAACTAACAAAAAATTTTCTCCCTGTCAGGTAGGATTCAAACCAATTTAAGACACTGCCAGAGAGGCCCACCCATTGACTAAGGCGATTTCTAAGAATGTTGTGATCAATGGTGTCAAATGCAGCACTCAGATCTAAGAGGATGAGAACAGATAAATGGCCTCTGTCTGCATTCACCTGCAAATCATTTACTACTTTAACGAGTGCAGTTTCTGTGCTGTGATTTGTTCTAAAACCCGACTGAAATTTATCAAGAATAGCATGTTTATTTAGGTGGTCATTTAACTGCATAATGACTGCCTTCTCCAGAACTTTACTTAAGAAAGGCAGGTTAGAGATGGGTCTAAAATTTTCAAGAGCTGAGGGTCGAGATTATGTTTCTTAAGAAGGGGTTTAACTACAGCAGTCTTAAGACAGTCTGGGAAGACCCCCGTATCTAATGACGAATTTACTATGTCAAGAATATTGTCAATTAGCACGCCTGATACTTCTTTGAAAAACCTTGTTGGTATCGGGTCAAGGACGCAGGTGGAGGGTTTTAATTGAGAGATTATTTTTTGTAAATCAGGTAAATCTATCCTAGTGAAAGAGTTTAATTTGTTTAGGATGCTGGGGTTTAGGAGGATCCTTAGTGTTGGAGGGATATACTATGTTATTTCTAATATCATTAATGTTTTGATTGGAAAATACAGCGATAACCTCACAGGTTTTACTGGAAGAACTTTGGAGGCATTCCTTTCGGTTACCTGGGTTTAGTAGGCGATTAATTGCCTTGCTTCTATTACTCCTGGGTTAGGCTCCAGCTGGGTTCAGCAGATTTGAGAATGAGACAAGATATTTACTCTTTTAATTTGAAAATGGTCTTTGATGGTGATCTGTTAAAGACCTTTAAAAGTAAGGAACATCACCATAATCTCTAAAGTAAGGCACAAAGAATGATTTCCATCCATCCATCCATTATCCAACCCACTATATCCTAACTAAAGGGGCAGGGGGATCTGTTGGAGCCAATCCCAGCCAACACAGGGCACAAGGCAGGAACAAATCCCGGGCAGGGTGCCAACCCACCACAGGGCACTCACACACACACCAAGCACAGACTAGGGACAATTTAGGACCGCCAATGCACCTAACCTGCATGTGTTTTGACTGTGGGAGGAAACACAGAGTGATTTTTCCTATTAAAACTGTATTCCAACCAAAAGATTACAGTAGCCTCTAATTGAAAATACAACTAAGAAATGTAGTTAAGCAAAAGTTCAAAAGGACTGTGCCAATGAGTTTCTTTCATGAACCTGCATTTTATTTTTGCTTTTATAAACTGTAATTTTTACTTTTTTTCTCTCCTTTTTTCTTTAGCCTGGTGAAACGTGGTCTCCTGAACACGATAAATGTTCCGTACAGAGTTGCATCCACATCAAAGATACCGTCATATCAACTGTAGCAAACATTTTGTGTCCTCCGTTCCATCCTGAAAACTGCCAGCCAGTAAGTGTGCCCAAATGTGTGGGGTTAAACATGAATTATAAAATTTTGGTCCCTCACTTTGAATAATACTTTTCTTACAAGGAATGAGCTATTTGCAGTCACACTGAGATGGACAGAATACTTTGACATCAGAAGTAAGGTACTGGGGTGTTAATCTATCAAGAGAAGTAAATGATCTTAGCTGCTGATTCAAATAATGTAAAACATTTTTATAATCAAAAGAGGATAATAGAAAGCACCTATGCCCAACAACATTAATGTGAACAACTAGACAGTTCACTGAGTCCTTATATTTTCTCCATGACTTTGAACAGTTCTTGAGTTATCATGGAGTTTTAGTTTAACTTGAAAATTGAAACATTTGGTGTTAGGCTAATTGGTGGGTCTACGTTTGTCCATAGTGATTGAGTTTGTATTGTGATACACTTGAGGGTTGATTTGTCCGTAGCAACTGATGTGGCTAGGAGGCCTCAAACCCAAAAACAAGGGACACAGTATGGATGCTTGGAATTTGAATGACTTTGTTTTTACAGTTATCATAATATTTTTTCAAAGAGTCATAAAAATGCTCATGTATTATACAGAGCAGAAAATGATTCCTAATTTCCATATATATGCGTGCATTTATTGATGTACACATAAAAATTATAATCACGATGCTATGTGGACCATCATTCCATTTTCTGTATCTCATTCAGATCATAAAGGACACTTGAACTTATAAATGGCATCATTACAACTGTTTAAGGTGGTACCCTTCAAAAAACTGTGGATCATGTGTTTTAAGCTTCTTTTATTCTATTACTTAACATTTAGCAATACTTTAAAAAATAGCTGAAAGATGTAACACATGGGGGAATGCTTTTGTATATGTGATTTTTGGATGGTATTTTATATAGAAACAATACCCAATCTGAATAATTGCATTTGCTTGTTTTGTAGGGAACTATACAGACTGCTCCTGATGGATGTTGTAAAACATGTAAGTATTTGCAAGAAGAAAAAGTATTTACCATATATCAAGATGGAAATATCACCTGAATATATGACACGCTTTTACTTATGATTTAAATATTTCAATTTCTCAAACACCACTCCATAAATACTTTTGAAAATGTAACAATTTATGTGTATTATATTTATTATTCATCTATTATATGTAAAAAAGCTTGCCAGTTCTTTTGCCTCATTTATTTGTCAGCTAGTCAACAGATTATTAAAACAATTCATCTAGCTGGTGCAGCACATTTTAAAAAGATGGAGGTTCATCTACTTCTACAACATAACAAGGCAATTTTGTCACCACTCCTTTGCAAGGAAGTTCTTTCCTTTACTCGTAATTTCAAGCTGCACTTCTTTTTATTAAATAATGATTATGGAAGATGGTGTTCTGACATGGATGGAAAAAGGCAGAGCCAGAAACTTAGAACAGACTGAGAGATAGACATTTTGGTAATGTAAAATCTCAGAATTCAAGTTGGAGAAAGCATGAGAAATGTTTTAAAGTCAAAAACACACTAACACCACGATAAGTCTTTTAATTTTTATACAGAATCTTGGTCAACTATGAAGTACACAATGTAGACCTTTATACTATCACAACGCGGGCCATAGGGAGATGCCCATGAAAAACCAAGATGGTGGGGTGTCAAGGCATGAAATAATTATAACACTATCAGATAGGTTTTGAATCAATTAAATGACAGATAATGTATTTCCCACCACAATGTGTTAAGTAGAACCTAAGAAAAATTTAAAACTATACAGAGAAATTAACAAACATTGGTAAGGGGACTACAGTAGATGCTTGATGCTGATAAATCATTTTTCGGGGAGGATTGCAGAGTAAAGTGCAGTGCTGTAGTATAAAAGTGGTAGTGAATGACAGCAGTGTACAACAAAACAGTAACAGACTCACAAATAGGGTGCTTAAGGGTAACCAAAGGCCTACTAGTTATCACTGGCAATTCATAGTCTTCCCCGATTCAAATTTTGCCATCTATGTGACCCAGAAGATGGAACGTACTAGTGCAGAAAAAGAGATTCTGAACACAAGACAGCTTAATGCCAGGAAGAATTCTGGTGATTTTACACACAGAACCAGATACTACAGAAATGGCTGCTTCAAGGCTATAGACGCTTCTATAACGTGTCAGTATAGAGTGGTGCTAATTAAGTTGGGCTGTTGACTGATTTTCACAGAATAAAAGAACTGTTGTAGTCTTTTCACTATTATGGCTTATATTAGGGTCCCTGTCCACACACTATATCTATCAACATACTGTACTTAGAAACTCTTTGAGCTTATTAGTATTTTAAAAAAGCAACAATCTAAATAATATTACAGCAAAACAATTTGGTAATACTTCAGAACATTGTTAGCCTGTTGTATAATCGACAGATGCAGTACATAGCAACAAACAGTTGAAGGTCAGAATGGGGCTACTCACATTTCTTCTGCTGCATATAACAAGACCTTTTTGTTAGATAGCAATAAGTGACCAATAGATGGCACTATAGGCAGCCCTTAAAGCCCATACTCTGAAGTGTTACCAATAATTATTTACATCTACAGCCAGCATTCCCAACAAATAAAGAAAGACAAATTATAGTGTGATGAATTTGACCGTTTTTTTTCCCTTTTTAGGTCTGGAGAAGAACAAGTCCTGCAAGCTTAAGACAATTACCATCTTTATAACTGATAGGGGATGCAAGTCTTTACTACCCATTGACATGACATTCTTTGAGGGCGCCTGTGACACCAGCTCCAAGTAAGCACCCTGTTCTGCTTTACCCTTCAGTCAAGAGTCTGGATATATTGTTTTAGGTCCAGAGAAACTTGCAGATCATCTGAAATGGTGACAATTATTTCACTGGGCACAATTTCCTAGAGGATAATATATTCAGTGTATGTGTCAGAATCACATACTCTGTAGTCTTTCTGACCAGTAGATGGCAAGCGTGGCTGCTTTAAGTACATTAGAAGAAAAGCTGTCTACAGTTTATCAAGAATAGGTGTGGAAAGGAGAAGAATGGAAAATATTTAGTTATGGGTGGCTCTATATCAGACACAGTTTACAAACCCTTCCCTTCACACCTAAAGACACAACTGTATTTTTTACTTCGTGTGTGAATTAATATTTAGTCCAGCTCCACATTTTATTTTTATATTCTTAGTGAATCATGCAAGTATCTGAAAAACAAATAAATAATAATGAAGTAAATTACAAATGAAAAAATGACAGGCTTTTCTTATAAACGTGTTTCTAAAACTGCATCAATAAATTTAGCCTGTAGATTCTGTAGTTCTACTTTTAAACAGGCCATTGTGCATAATCTGTAAGCCATAAAGATTTGTTTGTTATGTACAGTAGATCATAACTGTGTGTTCATTTGCCATCCATTCCTAGTTAGTGCCTTCTAATTGCTCTTATTTCCATCCTGTAGATACTCTGCCTCAGCAGCCAACATGCAGCATAGATGCACTTGCTGCCAGGAGGTGAAGACCCACAATGAAACCATCAGTTTGGCCTGCGACGATGGAACCATTAAGCCTTATAATTACATCTACATGGACAAGTGCGACTGTCACACCACTTCTTGTGGGCCTGACTTCAGGAGAACAAGAACCCGGAGATACCCTCCGAAAATTGCAAGTGAGGAGTTTCATTGAAAACGCTATAAACACATGAATGAATTTTGTCACTTTGACCATGCACTAGTTTTCTGAATGAAATCTCTATTTATTGTTCTTTTGCTTCATGCTATTAATATCAGCTGCTAATTAGTCACTTTTTTCATGTGTTAGAAGTAGATGTTAAAGCCTTGCATATTAATAACTAAATTTTACTTTCTTAACAAATAAAAACAATGTGAAATATTCTTGTCTAACATTTCTCATTCTAAGTATGTCATAAATGAAGGCTGACCCTGCACTCTGATCTCCAGAGGTCATATGAAAAGACATAATCATAATCCCCTCAGGGATTAAAACAGTGTTCCAAAAATAATTAAATAACCTAAGCTGTATAGTGCAGTATGTGGTAGGCTCTAGCATGCTGAGTAAAGGGGCCTTTTATTTCTGCACTTGAGGGGTGCTCTTAGTTTATTTTTGTGGGCTGACATAATCAGATACATACAGGGATACACAAAGTTGTACTTCAAATGCATGCAATGAGCAGTTCAGTTTACTTACAAAAATAAGCTAAGGTCAATCGTTAATCATTTCAGACCCCAGTAGCTCTGATTGCTTTCTATACCACATTACTATTAATAGGACTGCATATTTGGCTGATGCCTTTATCCAAGATGATTTTCAAGATCATGATACAATACAAAAATTGGCACAAAATGGAATTACGAGGCTTACTCAGGATCACGTAGCATATCAGTGACCCTGAGGTCTTCATTATATACTGCACATCAGATTCATTTTGATTGTGTAGAAGATGATTACAGTTTTGATAGCTTAACATGTTCTTATTTGCATCATTTAAAATTATACATCATTCAGAGAATAATTTTTGGTAATTCCACATATGTAGTTACCATATGTAAAGCTGTGAATGGGAAGCAGGATTAGAGAATGTATATTATATCTTCAGTTATTGTCTGTTGATTTAAATGGCCAATTTGTTTATTGTGTGTTTCTGAAGTACATAACCAGAGTTTATCTGTAAACTTATTCAGCCTTAGCAACTGTTCCATTTAAACCAAACATCATAATCTTTACTGATAGGTGAGCAAATAAAACTTAGCATAGCGAAATCATTCTGTCCACATACCCCTCTTTTTGTTCCAATCTTGTTGTCTGGAATTCCTCATCCATGGTGGCCAAAAAACACATTTTCATTCACTCCCTTTCTAAATGCGCAAGACTGTAAAGGGGCAAGAATTGGGTGGGTTCTGTGTGTATCAGCAGACAGCAATTTGCTTTTCCAGCGACCATGATAAAATACAGTTATCATTTATCATAAATTATGTAATATGTAAACCACAAAAGGAAAAAATGTGGTTTAAAGAAGAGCAGAAAGTGAAAGGAGCAGAAAGTGAAAGGACCATTGGGTCTGTGGTAGTGCTGCAAACCTCTGGTGAAAAATAAGTCAAAACAGGAGGAAAGTTCTGTCAACTAAACAAGTAATAATTTCTGTTTGTCTCTCCTTGTATAATGCAACATATCAACATAAAGTGAGTTTCAGCCACACTCCAGGTCCTACCTGAATGACAGGAGGCAGAAATTCGGTAATACTTTACATTAAGTGTCCATAATTACACTGTAACTACTATGTAACTACAGTGCAAAATGGTTAACAATTTTGGCTCACAGATCCTTTATCCTGAGATGGAATTCTGTCTGGAGATATGTGTGTAAAATTTGTATGTTCTACCCATGTCTCCCTATGTCTTCTTCATGGGTTTTGCTGCCACATCCCATGGACATGTAGGTTGGGTTACATGGCCATATGTGTGAGGGTGTGAGTGCTGGTATGTTTGTCAGTATGCCCTGCAAATGGGATGGCTCCCCATCCTGGGCTGTTTTATGCCTCACACTCTCACACATATGGCAACATAACCCAACTCACATGCAAAGGTGTTTTCACCATTTAAAAAAGATCATCAAAAACCTATGCAGTTATCACTGCAATTCTGCATTACAATTGCCCAGACCATGGAACATCTGTTACGTAGTTGTAGTTAAATACCCTGATGTTTTTATTACATTTTGAAAGTACATATACATCGTAACTATGTAAGTACACTTGTTTTTGGATCAGTGATAAATTGTTACATTGTAATTATATAAACTGTGGAATAACAATGACAACTGAGTAATTAACTATAGCGTTACTTTGTATTACACAGTAAGTACAGAGTAATAACTCGTAGTTACACTGTACTTATACAGGTAATTACATAGTAGTTACGGTGTAATTATGGACACTTAATGTAAAGTGTTACTAGAGCTTGCATTATGTGTGTAAAGATAGTAGGGAGCAGAATTTCTGGCTAGAGTTTCAGATACCCGTACAACAGATAAGTCATTGTGGAAGAGAATTTGGCTTTGGTTTAAGAGTTCTTCTTTAAAATATACTGTATTTTAAACTTGGTTTTTAGTTTGCTTTAAATGAGAAATATAAGATAATTATTTTGTGCATGAAATTTGCTAATTTTTAAGGTCAGTAAGTCATTTTCTAACTCACGTTGTCCAAAACAGGGTCATAGGGGGAGCTGAAGTCCATCCCAGCTAGAACAGGTCACAAGGCATGAACATTTAATTCCCTGGACAGAACATCAGTCCATTGCAGGTGAACACACGCACACACACACATCCCAAGCACACATTAGGGCCAATTTAACATTGTCAGTTCACCAAACCTGCATATCTTTCGACTGTGGTGGGAAGCCGGAGCACCCGGTGGAAACCCACAAAGATGTGGGGAGAAGATGCAAACTACAAAGACCCAGGACATGAAACCTGGCCTCTTTACTGTGAGGCAGCAACACTATCACTGTGCCCCTTCATTTTTAAGGTGAATAAAAGAAAGCTGAAACTGTGCATTGAAAATAATCAGTTTATTTCATAAAATATTAATGGTGATGAACCCTTGCCCAAATAATACATGAAGTCAGCTATTGGATTTTTCACTTAATTAAATTGTAGTTCAGCCATCATTACGCCATCATCATGATAGCAAAACTATCATTAGTGACAGCACACAATACATAAAATAAAATGCAACTTATTTTTGTAGAGTGCACTTTGCTCTGTGCAGGTGCAGAGTGGTGTGAACAAACTCAGAGAAAATATAAGTATAAATTATACAAATTACTAAATACAGAATCAGTAGACATAAAGATACAGATTTGTTAAAACACATGTGGAACAAGATAGAAACTGATTAACATAAATGGAAACCAACAATATCTGTCCATTAATTAACTGATGGCCAGTTGACAACGGACAATAAAAATGTAAAAGAGAAAGTCTAAAAGTCAGACACAATCACAGTCCTGAATACCTTGACCAACCAGCCACCTACCCCAACCTTGGCATTCTAGTCTGTCCATCCAGTGATTCCACTGCTGCCTTATCTGAGATGGCTTTTTCCAAAAACAGGAGAGCAGTCTGGCAGTAGAGACATAATACATAAATACATCCAGGTCCAGGCAGCTGCCCCTTGTCAGGAGCACACACTTATGTTCTAGCAACAGAAGTTGTGGAGACTCAAAAACACTGTACAACATTACAATAACTGGCCTGGGTATTCTTAAATACTATCATGAGGGTTGCTTTCAGAGCCTACAGAACATACATGCACCTAGGCCCATGACACACACTCTCCAGCCCTCGAATAGAGTCAACCCATCTCTTAAATCTTGGTTTTAGATGAGCCATTTATTAAGTTTTACTGGGTTAGATTTTTCTCATCAGATGTTTCTGTGGCAAAACTTTTAGCTTTATTAAGACTACAATATCAGAGCAGCAGCTATCGATTAAAAGTTGTAAGTCTGTCACAATATGCATGATGTGAAATGGTAGCTACACTTTCTATGGGCACCAACAGACGGACCATACATAACACACAAACAAGATTAACCAAAATGGTAGAATGACAGTTATTATTACTTCAGGGAAAACTCAATAATTGTTCTGTGAGTTTTGTCCTCTGCTGTAGTGGAGCCTAATGCAGGAAACCTGGAATCTGAAATAGGACAGTCCTACAGGAGCTTGCCTCCTCTCTGTCTTCTCAAGCTATTTATTTTACCTTTTTACTCAGAATACATTAAAGGTGCAGGAGACACTCTCAAAAGCGACATTTACAACAACACTTTCTATGGACACCAAACTTTTATATAAACAAGTGTATGTTTCCTACAATGTAACAAGCAGCATTTAGTAAAAATTTTTTCTTTTCCAGTTCTTCGTTTACTTAACAGGAACACAAGGGACTTTTTTAAATATCTCAAAAGTGGCAATAAGGAAAATTTCACAATCTTTCTTTCCGCAATATTCAAAGTAACAATAAAAAAGTGAGCATGTGATAATTATATTAGTCCATTATATACTATAGAATGCCAACAACTTTATCCTAAAAATTATTGGTTATCATGCATACAAAATTTCACTTATGATTTTAATCTAATAAAATTAGATAGATAGAAATATAAAATAAATAATATAACAAAAAACAACAACCACCCCATCTTAATACACTCTCACTCTAATTCCTGTTTATTCTAATTCTGAAACTGATGGATCGAGTACTGCACAGCACTTCTGTCCCTTACAGTCACCTTGAAGATTTTGTCTGCCTTACATTATCCAAGCTGATTATCATCATTACTTTGAATGGTAGAGGAACATTTCCTTAATTTACTTCAGACAGATGTTAACAGATTCGGAGCAATTATCAAGATTTCAAAGATAACACTCATTCAGAATATTTCATGGGTGATAATAATGTGCCCTGTGTCTGTTCCTCCCACAGTCCAAAGACATGCAGGTTAGGCGCATTGGTGATTCTAAATTGTCCCTAGTGTGTGCTTGGTGTGTGTGTGTGCGCGCCCTGCGGTGGGCTGGTGCCCTGCCCGGGGTTTGTTTCCTGCCCTGTGTTGGCTGGGATTGGCTCCAGCAGACCCCCGTGACGCTGTAGTTAGGATATAGCAGGTTGGATAATGGATGGATAGATGGATAATAATGTGTATTTTATCTTTATCAGTGTTTATTAAATTAGTATGTGTTTTAAAAGTTCTCCAATAGATTCTAACCATCTATGCCAAGTTAAGTCCTTGAGCTGTGCCACAGTAAAAACATCATGGAAAATGGGACGGCTCCACTCAAGATAGATGCAGTTCAGATTAACTTGTGTGGCTGAGTAACAAGACTAAAACATTTACATTTTCTTGTTGTCTGTAAGCCAAGACACTAAACCCTCCACTGCACTGTTTCGGTGTCCCATTAAGTAAAACAGTTAACGTGAGTTGACCCCTGGTGTGGCCACAGTATACCAACATCCAATACTTTTGATTTGTCCTTTTGTTCAATAATTGCAGTTTGATACTGTAATTATTGAAGGGATATATTTTATTAACATTTTAAAATCTATAAAAAGACATGCTAGAAAAACAATTAGGCAAAGATAAATATTACAATATAATAATAATTCTATTGCATCATTCATTATTGCATAAAAGACCAAAGGACACACACAACCACAGTAAATAAGAATGGCTGCTTGAACTGGTGTGCTATTGTGTAAGCCTGAAATATTTGCATGGTTACAGTTTAACCAGCCTGCCTAATGTAAATCGTATAAGCATGCGTCACTGAAGATAGACAATACAGATCATCCATATTCTGTAACTGATTTTTCCTTGTTGGGCTTTCATGGGGTCAAAGCTTATCCTGTCAGCAGTAGGTGCAGTGCAGGAAGTCGCTCTCACCGCACAGCACACATATTTGAACAGCAACAGGGGAATCTGCTTGAATGTGTCTCTTAAGGAGTCCTCAGATTCATGCAGAATCCTTGCCGAAGATCTATATCCTGTTATGCACCAGAATTACCCTCTGCTATATGTCATCCATATACAACTCAATATGTATTATTTGATTTTACTTGTTCTGATGTTCATAATATCACCTGTAGGTAAGAATAAGTGTAGGTTAGAATAGGAATAGCAAAGTTTAATAATATGTGTACTATCTGAACAATGAAAGAAGCTCTACAGTAGGGAAAACACCATCCTGGTAATATTACATCTTTTACTGTAGAAAGACTCATGCATCAAACTGATCGATACTCAGATCAATCCTATTTTTTCTAATAAAAAGTCACTACTATAATGTATGGGCATTAAAACAATGCCAGCTCTAAAGGCTCTATTCCCTGCTGCTGTTACCAGCACCACTGCTCAGATAACTGCAGTTCCAATACTACTACTCTATCTTAGATGATATAGGACTCTCTGTTTAATATTATCAGGAGCACACCCTTTCTGGTTCTTGGCCAGAAAAGGGCCTACTTTAGAATGTGTGTTTACTTTTGGTGTGTGTTGACGTCTGACGAACAAAGGATGCAATGATAAGATACTCAGCTCCACCTGCACTGTATACAGGATGCAGAGTCCTTTTTAATGCCTGCAGTGCATGGTTGTGATTTTGCTGAATGGATAAAAGCATTGTTTTGTCTTTATTAAAATTTTTGTATGCAAGAGAATTTTCAAGGTGCTAACCTTTGCTAAGGACAGAAAATGTGTGAAGTCAATTTGAAAAGCATGCACTATAGAAAAACTGAGAAAGAAAAGACATCATATTCTGGACTGTGGCTGTATATTAAGAAAACATTAAAAAAATAAGTATCCAATTAATGCTCAGTGTTGTGTTTTCCTGGACACTTTATGTAAAAATTAAACTCATGAGGTATTTATCTCCACATCTATTACCTTGATCAGTGTCCAAGTAAGTCAATGTTTGTCTCATCACATTCATAGCTGTTACCCCTCACAGAAGACCAGAAGAACACCTCTAGTTCTGGACTGTTCATAAGGTAAGAATGAAGTGTTTAATGGGAATAGGGTTGTTTTCATCCTCTGCTTTTCTAATACAAATCAGTCATTTGAAGAGGTATTTCTTTATAGGTGTTAGAGTTTTAAATAGTGGAGGAGGATGAAAGAGAAGAGAAGTTCTCAGTGAAATATGCCTGTCTTATACATAGGGTCACATTCATTGAACTTTGCTAAAGCAGGTGGTGGAGGCCCTTCTGTTACTAGCCTTGGATCACGCATACTTGTATGGTAAACACTGATAAAAACAGTATGCTGAATTTTATCAGGCATCATTAGTTGAAAGTGTACTTTTCAAATGTTTCACAAAATGGGCAAGGTGGCTGTAAATAATATGATCATTAGTAAGAGAAACTTATTATCCCTTCCAATCCATTGATAATTATTTGTTTGATCTGGGGCCTCATGTATAACGTTGTGAGTAGAATTCACACTATAACCTGACGTACGGACAAAAGCGGAAATGTGTTTACGCACAAAAAATTCCAGATGCATAAATCTGTGTGTACGCAAACTTCCATGTTCTTGCGTGGAAGAAGTAACGCACGTGCACGCACCTACTGTCCCGCCCCAACTCCTCCCAGAATTACGCCTCTTTGAATATGCAAATCAATATAAATAGCCCCTAAGCTCAGCCTTCTGTGAAAAGATAATGGGAAAAGCAAGAGGGAAAATAGAATAATTTCAGCAAACACCAATTGAAGGCAAGGAAAAACTTACTATTTATTGGTTTAAACAGTGGTTTAATCAACAAAAGGAAGTTGATCTAGTGACAGAGTGTCGGAGAAACTCAAAAGCTCAAGTTCACAAAGTGAACAGTGCCCGAAATAAAAAAGAAGTCAGATATCAAAGTTGCCATGAAAAGTCGAGTCATAGCCCACCGTCTGAGTGTCATATGAAATCTTATTAGGGTACAGACAAAAAAAAATAGGCACACAGTGGGAAAAAAGCACGAAATGTCAACTTTAATCTCGAAATTTTCACTTTAATCACATAATTTATTTTGTCATTACAGTAAAACCTCTTAAACTTCATCTTAAAATCGTTTAATTTACTGGTTTTTCAAATCCCATCGTAACTAAAGTAGCATGTTAAATGCTTTGTTTTGTATGTGATCTTCTACACTCACCTAAAGGATTATTAGGAACACCTGTTCAATTTCTCATTAATGCAATTATCTAATCAACCAATCACATGGCAGTTGCTTCAATGCATTTAGGGGTGTGGTCCTGGTCAAGACAATCTCCTGAACTCCAAACTGAATGTCAGAATGGGAAAGAAAGGTGATTTAAGCAATTTTGAGCGTGGCATGGTTGTTGGTGCCAGACGGGCCGGTCTGAGTATTTCACAATCTGCTCAGTTATTGGGATTTTCACGCACAACCATTTCTAGGGTTTACAAAGAATGGTGTGAAAAGGGAAAAACATCCAGTATGCGGCAGTCCTGTGGGCGAAAATGCCTTGTTGATGCTAGAGGTCAGAGGAGAATGGGCCGACTGATTCAAGCTGATAGAAGAGCAACTTTGACTGAAATAACAACTCATTACAACCGAGGTATGCAGCAAAGCATTTGTGAAGCCACAACACGCACAACCTTGAGGCGGATGGGCTACAACAGCAGAAGACCCCACCGGGTACCACTCATCTCCACTACAAATAGGAAAAAGAGGCTACAATTTGCACAAGCTCACCAAAATTGGACAGTTGAAGACTGGAAAAATGTTGCCTGGTCTGATGAGTCTCGATTTCTGTTGAGACATTCAAATGGTAGAGTCAGAATTTGGCGTAAACAGAATGAGAACATGGATCCATCATGCCTTGTTACCACTGTGCAGGCTGGTGGTGGTGGTGTAATGGTGTTGGGGATGTTTTCTTGGCACACTTTAGGCCCCTTAGTGCCAATTGGGCATCGTTTATATGCCACGGGCAACCTGAGCATTGTTTCTGACCATGTCCATCCCTTCATGACCACCATGTACCCATCCTCTGATGGCTACTTCCAGCAGGATAATGCACCAAGTCACAAAGCTCGAATCATTTCAAATTGGTTTCTTGAACATGACAATGAGTTCACTGTACTAAAATTGCCCCCACAGTCACCAGATCTCAACTCAATAGAGCATCTTTGGGATGTGGTGGAACGGGAGCTTCGTGCCCTGGATGTGCATCCCACAAATCTCCATCAACTGCAAGATGCTATCCTATCAATATGGGCCAACATTTCTAAAGAATGCTTTCAGCACCTTGTTGAATCAATGCCATGTAGAATTAAGGCAGTTCTGAATGCGAAAGGGTCAAACACCGTATTAGTATGATGTTCCTAATAATCCTTTAGGTGAGTGTATGTGCTCTATGTGTGTAAATCACTATGTGCTTCCGGGCTTTCTCTTCCTCCGACAAGACACAGAATCCATTACATTTGTGATATTACAGCTCTCTGAATAATTAAAATACGAGATGTATATGTGATATCATTTTCATGATGATAGGAGTTAAAGCATGTTATTAAACATGGGAACACGGTGGCGCAGTAATTATTCATGTCTCACGCAAGATGCTTGCTGCGCCATGCGCGACCTTCGATTAAATACTTTATTGTAGCAGTACTGTCTCTTTCAAATGTACAAACCCCTAATTCCTGTCCTTGCTTTTCTTTCTTCAAATACTCAATCAGCTCAATAATAGATATTAAGACATCTGTAAGCTTAGAACGCTGATTCTTCTAAACTTTTAAGGAATATTGAAATATCTTCATAATGTTTAATTATTCTATCCATCTATCCTTCCAGTGTCCATTATCTATATTTCATCTTTTTTTACAGTGAAAATGTATTCAACATCTTGGAAGAACTGAAGTGTTTTTTGACACTGATCAATAGGAAAATACTTGTTAAAGTCAAAGTTAAAACAAATCTCTGCAAGTGGTCTAACGTAATGACAAATATAAAACACAAAATAACTGCTAGCATAAGTATTCAAGTCCCTTTTTTGTAGATGCACATTTGGCAGCTATGACCGCCTTGAATCTGTGTACACAGGTCACCCTCTATCAATTTTGCACATCAGGGCAGCGTACGTTTTCCCACTCATCTTTGTGAAAGCGTTCAAGCTCTGTCAGGTTGCATGGAGATTATGAGTGATCAGTAGTTTTCAAGTCCAGCCACAAATTCTCAATTGGATTTGAGACCTGGACTCTGCCTCAGCCACTCCAGAACATCAACATTGCTATTATTAAGCCTTTTTCATCCTGTGGCAAAGCTTTTTACAAACCAGATTAGATTTTTGCATTTTGCTGCATTCATTTTACTTTTTACCCTCACAAGCCTTCCAGGATCTTCTGCAGGGCAGCATCAGCACAGAGTTTAGGTTAGGATTCATGGTGATTCATAAACCCTGATTCATGGTGAGGATTGCATTCTTTTGATAGTGTGCAGTGTAACATGGCATAAAAGTTAAATTGTGGCCTCATTAGACCACAGAACCTTCTTCCAGCTGACTTCAGAGTCTCCAATGTGCCTTCTGGTAAACTCTAGCCAAAATATCATGTGCACTTGTTTTTTTAACAGTGGGTCTCCTACAAAGTTACAAATGATGACATACCCAGGAAACAGTTGTTGTATACACAGTCTTTTCTGTCTCATCCAGTGTAGCTTGTAATTATCATAGGTCTCTTGATGGCCTCTATGATTAGTCATCTTCTGGCATGATCACTCAGTTTTTCTGGGCAGCCTATTCTAGGCAGCCTCATACCTGTGCCATACCCTTTCCATTCCAATGGAGGCTCAGTGACTTGGAAATTTTCTTGTAAAAATTGATTTCACTGAATTGCTTGGGTTATTTCTTTGTCTTCATTGTTTATGTTAGACCACCATACTGACTCAACACAAGCTGGATCTCCCAGCTAAGGTGATTTTATGCTACAATCAATTAAACCCACAGACAGGTAGCTACTCTTGTGACTTCTAAAACCAATGGGCTGCACCAGTGATGATTTAAGTCTATTACATTAAAGGGGTAAATACTTACATGATCAATTATTTGGTGTTTTATATTTGTGATTAATTTAGACTATTTTTAGCCTTTCTCTGTTGATCAGTGTCAAAAAGCAAAATTAAATCCACCATGTTTCAATGACGTATAAGAATAAAATGTGAAAATCTCCAACGGGGTGAATACTTTTTATAGGCACTGTATTTCATTATCAGTCCCTTCTGCTTGTTTATTAGCACAACCCTGTTATCCAACATCTTACGTCTCCTCCACCATTACCAAAGAAACAGTTATATGTTGACTCCACATCCACACCTTCCCCACACATAACACTCTGAGATATGCTGCATTCAAAACAGGGATAAGCACAAAATACTTATGATATACTTCAGAAAGACTAATAGGTGAGATGTCCAAAAACTCCTTAGATGTTGAAAGTAATGATTACTGCAGGGATCAACTGAGTTACAGTTTTGGGATGGCTATGTTAGGTAATAACACATTTAATGTTTAACCTCAACTAATATTATCTGTTAAAGGCATACTAATCAACTTTAATATAGATATTTTGGTCAATAGAGGGTGCTCTTGAGCTGCTCCAGAACCCATATAAGGATTAAAAAGAGGCAAAAACATAAAAAGAGCAATTTTATTTTAAAGCATGCATGATGGAGGCACATCTAGAGGACAATTTTATACAAAACCAGTAAAGGAAGTGCAAATAACCTACTGGCCTTTAGGCCTTCCTACATAGGCATTATCCATGACTAAGGCTGCCTTGTTCACATGCCCACAATTTAATACACAAATTCCATTAAAACACCACCAAACCTCTACCATTCCCTTTGGCCTCGCTTTAACCCTTCCGTTCACCAGCTCTCCTACTCCAAGTTCATCAAAACTAAGCCTGGGTTGAATTTCTGGATCATCTCCATGGTCAGGAATACCCTGCAAATCATCTGGAGCTATGCCGTACAACTCCTCCCAGTGACCTCAGGAATTCCTGCAATTCTGAATCCAAATTTTTATTTAAAGGACCACACAACTTCACAAACACCTGTCTAGTACATTACTTAGCAAGGGGCCATGACCAACATAGTAAGGTCCCTTACTGCTTTCACTATATTTTTCTTTACATTGAATTTAGATTTTTTAAGTATATAATAGATAGATAGATAGATAGATAGATAGATAGATAGATAGATAGATAGATAGATACTTTATTAATCCCAAGGGGAAATTCACATAATCCAGCAGCAGTATACTGATACAAAGAAACAATATTAAATTAAATAGTAAAAAAAATGAAAAAAATTAAAATAAAATTAATGTTAGCATTTACTCTCCCGGGTGAAATTGAAGAGTCGCATAGTGTGGGGGAGGAACGATCTCCTCAGTCTGTCAGTGGAGCGGGACAGTGACAAAAGTCTGTCACTGAAGCTACTCCTCTGCCTGGAGATGATCCTGTTAAGTGGATGCAGTAGATTATTCATGATTGACAGGAGTTTGCTTAGTGCCCGTCCCTCTGCCACAGATGTTAAACTGTCCAACTTTAATCCTACAATAGAGCCTGCCTTCTTAACAAGTTTGCCCAGGCGTGAGGCGTCTTTCATCTTTATGCTGCCACCCCAGTACACCACCGTGTAGAAGTGGGCACTCGCCACAACCATCTGGTAGAACATCTGCAGCATCTTACTGCAGATGTTGAAGGATGCCAACCTTCTCAGAAAGTATAGTCTGCTCTGACCTTTCTCACATAGAGCATCAGTATTGGCAGTCCAGTCCAATTTGTCATCCAGCTGCACTCCCAGATATTTATATATATGACACAGTCACCTCTGATTATCACAGGGTCCATGAGGGGCCTAGGCCTCCTAAAATCCACCACCAGCTCCTTGGTCTTGCTGGTGTTAAGGTGTAAGTGGTTTGAGTCGCACCATTTAACAAAGTCTTTGATTAACTTTCTGTACTCCTCCTCCTGCCCACTCCTGATGCAGCCCACAATTGCAGTGTCATCAGCGAACTTTTGCACATGGCAGGACTCCGAGTCATATTGGAAGTCTGATGTATATAGATTGAACAGGACTGGAGAAAGTACAGTCCCCTGCGGCGCCCCTGTATTGATGAACACAATGTCAGACCTGCAGTTCCCAAGACGCACATATTGAGGTCTGTCTGTAAGATAGTCCACAATCCATGCCAACAGGTGTGAGTCTACTCCCATCTCAGTCAGCTTGTCTCTAAGGAGCAGAGGTTGGATGGTGTTGAAGGCGCTAGAGAAGTCCAAAAACATAATTCTTACAGCACCACTGCCTCTGTCCAGGTGGGAGAGGGATCGGTGTAGCATATAGATGATGGCATCCTCCGCTCCCACCTTCTCCTGGTATGCGAACTGCAGAGGGTCGAGGGCGTGATGGACCTGTGGCCTCAGGTGGTGAAGCAGCAGCCGCTCCATGGTCTTCATCAGATGTGACGTCAGAGCAACAGGCCAGAAGTCATTCAGCTCACTAGGACGTGATACCTTTGGGACAGGAGTGATACAAGATGTTAATAATATTGGGCAGCAAGAAAGCAAATTTTATAGCACTGGTGCATCACTGATCCAGCATCCATAGTTTGAATCCTGTGCCCTGGTCACGGTCAGTGTGGAGCTTTCCATGTGTGCATGGGTTTTTTCCTTAAGGTACATCACTTGTCCTCCTCCATCACCAAAAGACACATTAACTTGGTTAATCACTTCCTGAGTGGAGATGTGTGTGTGTTTGTGTGTGAAGAGGCTCCTTGTTCAATGCCATTTGCTACTGGGAATATTTGAGCCTGAACTGAATTAAGTGAGTTTGGGAAATGTAATAATAAATAGACTATATAATAGCCATTTATCCAACTATTTACATTCCTTATTTGATTTAAGATACATAACTTTAGGATGTGGCAGTAAGGAATAGGCACACAGACCATTTTTACATTGCGCAAAGCTGTGCAGCATTAAACACTGTAAAATTTTATTTATCATATTTTAACAGACTTTACATTCTCTGTCCTAATTTCATAGTTGAAGAGGGGCAACCTTAACCTGGCTGCTTTGAAAGCAAGCAAGAATCAGCCCCGAACAAAACAGCAGTCGATCGCAGGTATCTCACACGCACACATCAGTGAGATGAATTGAGGAACACCAATTAATCACACATCTTTAGAATGTGAAAGGAATATCTGAAGAACCTGGTAAAAAAATCCCACCTAGGCACAGACAGTATTTCCAAGTCCGCACAAGCAATGGCCAGTCGTAGGAACCAGTATAATACAATTTAATATAATGAAATACTGTATAATATATCCATTTACAGTAAGTCTCTCACTGTATCTTAAAGAAATTAGAAAATGAATATATATGCATATATACATAAGATAAAATGTTATCAGCCACATCCATGAAGATTTACTGATAGTAGTATCAACATAGTCAATTTCCTTTGAGAAGCTGAATGATTTTATTCATATCACTTATAGCAAATCCCAGTGAGTTAATATGAAGTTCAATCAGATTGACAAACTCGAAAAAAAGGCAGTAGCTGTTTAAAATCCTGGGAGGTACATTTTCTATTTGGTATTTAATTTTAGTCATAACTACTGCACCTACAAAGTCAACACTCGTAATGGGAAGGTCAATAAACTCTTATGACAACTTACGCTAGCACTTCAAATTGTGCAAACAAACTGTAGCAAAGGTGAAAGTGTCCGGCTATCTCAGAATACGGCAGAGGTCTCATTTCCTTTTTAGTCAAGGAAAGCTGCAGGCTCTTAATAAAACGATCCTAAATGCACCTGTCTGGTTTGCAGTAAGACATTGCTCAAGGCAATTAATTCTTAAAATAATATGAAGTTTAATATTTGGCATGGGATACTAGACATAAATGATGAGATTCACACAATCAGAACTTTGTTTAGGAGACACCAGTCACTAGGGTGTGAATCCTCAGAGATTACTAGCCTGTAAATTAATATATCATATTCTTAAAGCCCGCAATCACAGGAGATAGGAAGCCTGTCTTAGCTGAGCCAGGATCTGTCTGCCTGAATTCTAAATGACCTGAATTACAAGCAGACCCATGTCGCTGATCACTACATAATTCACACAAATGCAAAATGACACCCATGTCCAGCTTTGCATTGTGAGTAAAAATTTCCTACTCCTTATAGTTTTTGAGTTATGGGGTAATTCAAATTAAAGGCGCTTCTGGGGCTCCTCCGGGATTAGGGGCCCTGAAGCTTAAACTTATTAGTTTCATAGTAGATCTGCTCCTGGGCATGGACATGGATAAATTTGAAGGGAAAGCTTCAGGGAAAGCATTCAGCTGAAAAAATCATGCCAAATGGGCTTCTATCGAAGAAGTCTAGTAAAGAAAATAGCGACCCAGTATAAAAATGGGAACAGCTACGGAAGAAGAAGAAGACCTCTTGTGTCTTGTTCTTCATTTTTGTATAAGAATTGCCTTCTTACTTATTTATTTGCTTTTTTCTTTCTAAAAATTCTATTTTATTTTTTCCCAAATGTATGCCTTAAAGTAAGAGTTATGATACAAGATAATCAAGGTATTAAGCAATGTGGAGTCATCCAGAAATGTTCATGTTACTGAAAGAAATGTATATTTTTATTCCCCAAGGTACCATTACAGTGATCACAAATTATAGTCAATACACTTGCAATGCCATAACATTCTTTTTATTTCATATAACTATAACTTGGGTATAGTGTTTTTCCTTACATTTTATGATTTGTGTTGCTATATCTTTTTCATTTAAATTAATTTTTAAAAATCATTCTAATAAATCACATATAATTGAAACTGTGTTTATTTCTGTGCTGTATATGTAATGGAGAAGAGGATTTAACTTATTTTAAACAGACATTATGAAGCTCATTTGTCAATGTGTACATTTGTTGGTGTACCACTATTTTGATTAAATAACATCTGCAGAGATTCAGTGTTCAGACTCAAAGATTAACTCTTTAAATGGTTAAGTTCAGTGGTTTAACACCAGCTTTTGTTAATGTGTGTCTTACTTACCAATGTCGTGTTACACCTTGAGTGCTGTTTTAGTATATAGTGAAGTATTATGATAGTAAGTCTTAACCAATTTTGTTTGAGCAGCCTAGTTTGCTGCACGCAGTGGTAGACTGAGCTACAGACGAGACATTCTTGAATTTTTATCCTTATGTTATTTCATTTTTTTTATTTTAATTTACTTTCCTTTATGATACTCTGTTATACACAATGGTATATGCAGTGCATTGTGTTAGGTTTCCTATATGCAAGAGCCCATGCCACTTAACACATTTTTGTCAGACATAGCCTCTGCTTGACTTGTTCAGCCGTAGTGCAAACCTGAGGTTCGGCACTGTGTGTGATGAAGTTCTGTTTGCTCTAATATGTTGCTTATGGTGTCTCAGGTATATTTGTTGTGAATCCAAAATACTGCAAGTTCTAATTGTACTGCAATAATGCATCGACCCATTCATGAAAATCCAGTACCCATCTCTAAATGTGTTTTGGTGTCAGCACTTTGATCATAATTTGTTACTCCTTGCACATACCATTTGAACGATTTAAGATTAATCAGATAGCAAAAAATATTTTTGGTTTTTAAAATTAAATCAAATGCTGGTCTCCTAGGCCCAAAACCAAATTGTTGAACACACCACACAATGCAGAGTAAATGCAATAAATAATGTATACCTGTAATGGCTAACAATTGTTCCTGTTAAAAATGTGATTATTAGGCTTTCATTACGGAAATCATTCTCTTTAGAATTTAGCTTTGCTAGTTAGGGCTTAGCAGACTTTATTTTCTTATAATAATCTTGTTTCAAAACTCACTCCATGTTCCATCCAAATCATTAAAAGCATTTTCATATTCTAATACAGTACTTGCTAAAGTCCACTTTGAAAGACAAACACCAAAACCTTGTCATTTTATTTGCAATCCATAGAAGATATGCTGAAATTTTTATCAAGGTCACTAAGGGAACTATGGGCGACATAGTAGTGCAGTGGTAGCACGGCTGCCTCACAGTAAGGAGTCCAAGTTTCATGTCCCAGGTCCTCTGTGTGTGGAGTTTACACATTCGCCCCATGTCTGCTTGGGTTTCCTCTGGGTGCTCCAGTTTCCTCCCGTAGTTCAAACAACAACATTTATTTATATAGCACATTTTCATACAAAAAGTAGCTCAAAGTGCTTTACATAATGAAGAAAAGAAAAATAAAAGACAAAATAAGAAATTAAAATAAGTTAACATTAGTTAACATAGAAAAGGAGTAAGTTCCAATGGCCAGGGTGGACAGAAAAAACAAAAAAAAATCTCCAGACGGCTAGAGAAAAAAATAAAATCTGCAGGGGTTCCAGGCTACGGGACCGCCCAGTCCCCTCTGGGCATTCTACCTAACATAAATGAAATAGTCCTCTTTGTAGTTAGGGTTCTCATGGAGTCACGTGATGTTGGTGGTCATAGAGACTTCTGGCTTTTAATCCATCCATCATTGTTGGAACATCACGGTGCATTGCGCCACCACCAAAAGGACACCGGAAAAGGAAACAGAAGAGAGAGTAGGGGTTAGTACAGATTTTAGAGCCACCCTGAATAGTTATTATAATAAGTTGGATATACAGAGTATCAGGAATTTAATTACAGTGAAGTTATGAGAAGGCCATGTTAAAGACATGCAGGTTAGGTGGACAGGCGATGCTAAATTGGACATGTTGTGTGTATGGTGTGTGTGTTCACCCTGTGATGTACTGACACCTTGTCCAAGGCTTGTTCCTGAGTAACGCCCTATGCTGTCTGGGATAGCATATTGCAACCCTCGCCATCCTGTTCAGGTCAACGTGGGTTAGAAAATGACTGACTGACTAATGGAACTCTTTTCCTCTTTTAAACTCTACAAACAATTTCTGACCATTGATTTTCTCAGCTGGTTCCTAAAGGCCATTCTCAGTTCTTTTATAAATTCCTGTAAATTAGTTCAGTAGTGATGTCCATTGTCAGGCAGTCCAGTTGCCCATACAGGAGGTTTTCAAACTAGCAATGAAATAATAACTGCTATTTAGCTTTTCCAGTACTTTGTAAAATCAAAACTCAAATTGAAATAATTTAACCATGCCCATGAATAAATACATTCTGGAGGAGACAGCTTAGGTTCTAAAGAATGAAATTTGGAGTAACAGGAACACCAACACCAGACGCAGCACTGCGGTAGTCAGGTCCCTTGTTTTTCCCACCTTTTTCCCACCTTTATTAAGAATTAAGAATGCATGGATTAAGATTTTCTCCATGGCGGGAGCAGTGAAAGGGAAAGGCACGCCAAAGTTAATAAATAATAATAAACAGCATTGTGTAGAACAGTCAAGCATTTCCTGAAATCCTTAAATGAGAGCATTCACATTTTTTCTATTTTTGTTTTTATAGAAAAACTTAATTTTTGCTAAAGCTGGTGGAAGAATGTGAAACCCAATGACGCCACATTCATTCTTCCATTCTGAGCTCTTCCATCAGCAAAATATTAGACCAGTGACATCACAGATAGTCTATTTTCTGCCTCACACACATATATATATATATATATATATATATATATATATATATATATATATATATATATATATATATATATATATATATATAAAAGCAACTGCATCACTTCATGCCACTGTTTATTCAAAGCATCCAAATGATAGAAAGATAGAAAAAAAACCTGTTCCCTTTAAAGTACTTGTTCATTAACATTTCTCTTTCTCAAGATTTTTGTTTTATTAATATTAATTTATTTAATTAAAAGTAGCAAAACCAAAGCGGCCACTCAGGTCACATGTGTGGTGCACACACATTTGCACTCAGCAGCTACATATCTAATGTGCAGCAGCTACAAGTCTACTGTCATTTGCATGATACCCACATTATGAAAAAGCAAACAAACAAAATACACAAAAATCAAAAATAAGATTGAAAGTTATTAGGAACAAACAAAAACTAATACTTAGAAAAGCAAGCACAAATTCTGAAAATAATGAGAGTGACTATTCATAGGGTTTGAACTTAATATCTTTGAGGTACCCTTTAATATTAACCCTATGTTTGCTGGTGGTCTACTATTGTTACTAGAGACTGTTTAATGTTACAGTTTTTTATTTTGTTTTGTAGTTTTGACTCATCTAATTTTCTTTTGTCAGGGCAGTAGATTTCATTTAGGACTTAGTTTAGAAGGAATTTGCTTGTGGTGGGTAAAACAAGGGGAATTTTGTAGTTGTCTGCCTTTAGATTAATGTTCTGGCATTTGTGGGTTTTGCAGCACTTCCTGTGCCTCCATGTTTTTGTCCCTACCAAAATGCTTGATGACTCACATTTATTATTTTTATTTGATATTTGGGCCTAACTTTTAATTGCAATATTTTTACAAATAACATCTGTTTTTTTCATCTGACAAATACAGAAAAATTTACGGGATTTCTTAATTTGATGGATACAGCTTATTTATCTGAATCAAGAAGCAGTGTTTAGTATTATAATACTTTTCTTTCAGGATATTACAATTGTTATTTCACTACTCTGCTGTTATTTCATACTCTGAAGACATCAGATAGAACTATAAGGTTGTTTTTTCTTTACATTAGTTTTCAGTTATTTTAAGAAATAAATTAAAATGCTAATTTGTCTGTTTGTTCTTGTGTTACAATTCAGCAGACATACAATAATACAATTTACAGTAGGTGCAAAAGTGACCCTGGATCACCTAAGTTTTCCTAATAAGGCACTCCATGAAAGCATCATGCAATACAAGTAATCCAAAAAAAGGCATTACATTTGCCTACAAAACAAATAAGGAGTCAAGTATTTGTGTCACTCACCTAACTCTATGTGGTCAGACACAACTACCTGCAGCACTGCTCCATGATGTATGCTACTACAATAACATCACCATGATGTAAACTCCTGTGAAAACCAGAAGAAAATGCAATAACTCTTCCAGAAAAAAGAATGGTGAAAAAATAGAGAAAGCATGAAAAATTGCATTAATTTGGCTGTAGAAACTGACATGTAGAATAAATCTAACCTTTAATTTAGAAGATTATCAAACTGCACAAAGATCTACCTATGTAAGATGCTCTCTTGGGCTTAGATGTTAAATTAATGCTGAAGGACAGTTATTTCAGCACAGTATACAGTATTTTATAACAGATCAACATAGCTGTTCATGTTGCTTTTTAGATAGATAGATAGATACTTTATTAATCCCAAGGGGAAATTCACATAATCCAGCAGCAGTATACTGATACAAAGAAACAATATTAAATTAAATAGTAATTAAAAATAAATTAGTAATTGTGATAACAATTTTGATCAACTATTGGAAAGCTTTTTGCACACTCTTTCTTTTCTCTTTCTCTTGACATTACCAAGATATCCAACTAGACCTTGAACAGAACTTTAGTTAGGAGACATTAGCATGACTGGTGACAGACCATACACCTGCATCATCTTCAACATAATGTGCAAAAGTTGATTAACCTAAGAATTGCTCCTGGGGTGCTATAAGATGGCTGACTCTGCGCTCTGACTCCCAAAGGTCACGTGAAAAGACAATTTCCCCACAAACCATATCGACTCTAGCATCACAACACTCTGGAAAATGAACAATACCTATTTTTTTCTATGGCATTTTTCATTATTTCTATAGCCATTCTTAAATTAATTCATTAACACCATGTAGAGCCTTCACAACACAATGTAAAAATATTCCAAAACATATACTGACAGAGGGAGCCATTCTGGTGTCTCTCCATCCCCTGATTAAGGAGACCAAATTGATCAAACAAGTGCAATCATTTATTATGAAAAATAAGAGATAGGTAGAAAAAAATGAGAATATAAACTAACAGAAGAAAACAAAACCTTGCCTCCTCTCTGGATCTTCCTTTATAGCAATCAAAATCCGTCTATCTGGTTTACCCACTTGCCCACCTTTTAAGTACCCTACTAAAACTCTTTTTTAATATAAAAACCATCCCATGAGCACTCCCTTCTAAACTGACTCCAAACTCCTTAGACCTCTAGCTCTCAATGGCAAAAACTCTATCTCAAGGTAAATGTTCTGTCATAAGGGTAGAAAAGGGAAGATTAAAACTAATTGCTGCATGAACTATGAGAGAGAATGTTAAGTCTGAATACGACAAAGGATAAAAACAAGACTATCAAGAAAAGGCAAAAATCAATGCCAAATCAAAAAAGAAAATTAAAAATAAGAAACACTTGAATCCTAAACTCCTTGGATTTTACTATTTTTTTTCTAAAGTTTTCATTCAGTATTCAGAAATCTTGGATATGAATAAGAGTGTGCCGCCATCTTAAATAGTAGTGGAGTGATGATGTCTGCATTAAAACTTCCAGCTGGCATGTGATAGTGACTCAAAAACTCAGGTTGCAACAATTAAACACTGCACAAATGGGTGTAGGCCTACTTGTGATAAAACACAAATGCAAATTAGTGGCATGGAGTATAAATAAAAGAAGGGAAAAATTATTGCAGAAACTAAAATGGATTTCGCACACATTAAATCCCTGAATCATAACAGTAAACACCAGAATTTATCCAGGATTAGTGAAAACCTGCCTTGGCTATGGAATATATGGACCCTGTGTAGCCCTTAAAGGGTCCAGCATTCAACATAGGTTTTGTCTGGAGAAGCAACATGATCCCATTGCTCCTGCAAGTGTACTGAAAAGCTGAGCTGTCAGGAGTTTGAGCAGAAAGAAGACTGGAATACATATTGGTGTATGAATGCTTACTCTTTGTAATGACCTTAGTAAAATTACTTTTTGAGTTACCATTTTAAAGCTGCCTCCATCTCTCTCCTTTTTGTGAGTACAGTGTTTTCTAGCTCCATATTTATCACCTTCCACTTTAGGACTGTGCCTTATGCTCCAGCACCTGGATATGAGAATCCTGGCCCTCTAACCAGTTCTTCTCTGTCTTTTCTTAGGTGATCAACATGGTTCTGGCATAAAGGATACTTAGGGGCAATTCTAGTATTTTTGGTACCCTAGATGAAGTTGTAAACAGTAGCGCCAAACCTTATATATATTCTTACACATATGTTTTGAGATCTTTGTTGTACATTTATCACATCAAAGTGCAGAGGGGTTGACGTTTCGAGCATGCTGATATAATTTGCCTAAATGGTAGAGCTGGAGTTGTGGATACTTGGTCTTCCACTTGGCCTGCATGTCCTCATTTTGGCTACAGTTGTGAATCTTTTTTTCCTGTCTTTGCTGGATTGCTAGTGCCACTGAATGTTTTCTTTTTGGGAGTAAACTCTTCAGAAGTTGGCTTTGCTATACTTTGCTGACATACAGAGGGTGGAGTGTACGCTGATGTCAGTGTTGCTATGTATCAAGGTCTGTTTAGAATGATTGAATTCTCACCATAACAATTTTGATTTTACCGTAACAGTTGCTGTTAGTTGCCATAAAAAGGGCACTTTTTAATTTTAGTTTTTGCTATCTTTACATTGCCAAATTTGATAAAATCTAATTCCATTCAACTAGTGTTATGATGGCAATAAAGTAAAGCAATGTTTTAAGACATTTTAGTGTGCGTATCAGCCAGGACATACATCAGCTCTTCTTTGGCTACTGAGCTGCAACAGGAGATTAGAGATGAACTGAGAAAGAAATAGCAGTAAACCAGTTGTCCAGATTGTTAATTAATCTTCATTTAAAATAACAGTAAAATCAATATCGGAATAGACGATTTGCTGACTTAATACAAAGGAGGAACAGGCAAGGGCCCCAGATCAAATGAGAGAAGGAGAAAATATGGAATGTACCAGTTAGTGTCCGTCAGACGCAAGGTGATGCAGCAGACGCCAGATGCTGTTTAGATAGAGAGTGAGGCCACATAGGGCTTGTAGGAGATGTTGGCATTTTAAAGGTGGGAAAACTGCAGCTCGTAGACAGAAGAATATAGTCATAGACTTGACTAATCCAAGTCTTCAAAATTCTCAATGGCATTGATAAAGTAGAATTCTTTTCAATTTAACAGTCAATTATGTAGTTGAGGACACCAGTGGAAATTAAGGGGAAGTGCGTTTAGGGCTGAACTCAGGAAGCACTTCTTTACTCAATGAGTTGTGCGAATTTGCAAGAACTACCGAGCCCTGTAATTGAAGGAGAAAGCTTCACAACCTTTATAGGTTGCTCAAATTTACATCAGGGATAAGTCTATTGTTTTATAAACACTGAGTTAAGCTCACAAATCTAAATTTATTTAGTGTGGAGCTGAAATGTACTGTTCAGCAATTTGCTGTGTGCAATCAATAGTAAGAGAATTATTCACTTCTCAGAAAGCAGTATGTGAATCATAGAATTGCACAGCTGACAGAAAAGGCAGGACAGAAAGGCATTAAAATCTCTGTGATATTGTACAAATGTGCAGATTTCCAAAGTCCATTCCTGATGGTAATTTGGAACTTTTAGAATCAATAGATAAAAATAACAAAGCACTTTCTTAACTCATGGGCTGCTGAGTAATCATAAAGACTGAATTTATTGCAAACATGTGTTTGAATTGACCTTTTGTTTTTAAGTTTCCCTGTTTCTCATTGTTTACCTGCTTCAATGCCATGCTCCTGTTTACCCATTTACAGCAGAGTGTTGACCGATACAGATAGAGAATTGTCAGTGGAACTCAAGGTGGACAATGAAATCCATATTTGGAATCAATCATTGGTGTCTGGAAGTTTGTAATTTTTTAACAGTTTCTAGCATGAAGACCTCAAACCCAGGATAATAACAAAGCAGGCCAAGGTTGTTATGTTTCAGCCATTGATTTGTTCTCTGGTTCATGTTTGTTGTCTCTTGTATTTTAATTTTTACTGGCTTAGAATTTTTATATTTCATGTGTTTTTTGTTATTATATAGCAACCCATATAAGATGAGCTGAAATCAAAGTAATCAATGTAGACCTCAGTGTTACCATTTGCAGTGCACCATGCAGTGCCTATGTCTCTGTTACATGCCATTTGATATGGAATTCGTAACAGCCGAATTAATTTTTGTGATGCACCATCAATTACAATGACAAATGCAATGTATTTTATTTTTATCACTTTATTTTTTTACTTTTTTAATTTTTATTACTAAAAATGTTTGTGATGTGCCATCTTCAAAAATGACATAGCAGCTGGCTGGACACACAGACACGTATCCTTTTATTCAGGTGGATCATTTAATAGCTCGATCTTTATCTCTCTTAAACTTACTTTGATGTCAGACTGGAGAGCCTGCCATTCCCCACTGCAATTCTGTAACTTTGCAAGCTTATTGTTGTCCAGCTCCACAATTCAAGAAAACCAAGAAAGAGGAGACAAGGATTTCATAAGAAGGGTGTGGATGCTCAAACAAACATTATTGCAAATGTTTTCATTTGATATGTGTACAAATTGTGTTTGTAATATTTGTGTTGTATTTTTAGAGTTCTTAGTTCTCTTTTAATTGTGACATCAGTAAATACACATTTCATCTACCCAGAGCTCCCACTACCCCCCATTGACCCCATGTATGAAAACAACCCTAACTGCTAATTTAAAATTAAAAGGGCAGAAGCCTTAATAACACAGAAAGCTACTGTATATTCTGCGGCTGTCTTATATCAGTTTGGCTGATAAAGTCTTTTAATCAGATGATGCATACTTGTATGTTATTGAACCTCTAAGATTATGGGAGCCAGAAGACCTTTATTATTGGGTGTAATAAATTGACAGATTTTTTATCTATATAAGGATTTTACTTTTAAATTTAATCAAGCAAATAGGGAATAATACATTTTAACATACTACTGTACTACAAAGCCCACAAGTGCAGAAAGGAAGGGTCGGAAGATGAAGTGAAATTAAATAAATGTTGTGACAACTAGGGAACAAACAGAGCCCAAACACTAGACACAACACAGACACACACAAGTTCAAGATAAAATAAAAATGTTATTTATTTGGTAACAACACCATGTCACAGTAACAAATCAGTCCTGCACCATACCAACAGCCAATAAAGCACTGTCTTTGTGTCTCCTCTATGAGCATCATCCAGCTTCCTCCCAACTCTTCAAGATGCCTACATTTATGTCGGACCCACAAGCACTTCTTGTGTCATGGCACTGCATGGCGAAAGCATTTCTAGGTCATACAGCAGACCCCTGAAATAGGAAGGCCCATTCTTCTGTTGTATCCAAGAACCCCTACAGGGTCACCCTTCTGTACTACAATTCCCAGGTAACCCTGTGGGTGTCCAGACTGGGCTCCAGCTGGGTGAGCACTGTTCAAATTATTCATTCATCCCTTGTCCATCCATTATCTGGGCATCCTGCCTCTTATAGAAACCAAGGATCATCCTAGCTGAATTATGCTTCCATGCTTGTGCTCCATCCATTTCAGCCTCTCAGCTGGGTACTAAATCATTCTCAACTCTAGTCCATCCATCCAGTCTGGCACTTACAATGTACTGATGTCAAAAGCAAAAAATCAATCCCATCTTTCATCCTAACCAAAACATAACCCAAAAATGAAGTTAGAAACATAGTTTGCTGTAAAATTCAAACCAAAAACACAGAAGAACTTGTGGACAGCATTTCCCCGTCCTAATGTAGATTTCTCTCCATTTCCTCCTGGACAAGTTCAAAATAAAAGACTTTTGCAATGTAACTGGGAGTCTCCAGCTTTGGAAGTATAATGTTATTCTTCTGAATGTAAAAGAGAATCAAACCCTGGGCCTGAATTTTGTGGTGTTTTTCAGCAATTGCTTTGATTTCAATATCCTCTAATAATAATGGATCTTCAGGTTTTGCTCTGGGTCTCTCAGGTGAGTCCAGGGGACTATATGCAGTAACAGGTATTCTATCTGAATGAACATATCTTACCAGCTTCTCTTGAGTGAGATATGGATGATAGTCAACCTGTTTGGCAGCAGGCTTATATTTTAGGCCTGCTTCTGTAGTATTAACTTGAACTATTTGTGATTTAAATTGAAAACACCAAATAAGGTCTGTCCAAGAAACTTTTATTTTTATTAATATTTTTATAGCAGATGTTGTGTACACATGTTTCATTGCTTTCCTTTACTATAATTGTAGGCAATTTACAGAGGGTAAAAGGACAAGGAGGAGTTACGTTACAACTTTAAATAATGTGTTATTAATAATATTCAGAAAGTAATAACAATAAGCAAAGTACATGTGGATATTTGCAACCATACAACCTGATAAACGCTAGATGAGTAGTTTCAGGGAGCACACAGACTTGTAGCTATTTAAATGTCTCTAATTAAGTAATCATTTTTAGTCAGCTTTCTTCAGGACAGGCCACATTCCTGTCTCAATATGGCTGCCAAGTTGTGTTTTCTACTTGTGTTCTTCTCTTCAAGGCCATAGAGAGAGAGAGGAGGAGGGTAAAAGCAACCAAATTTACACATTCTCTGTCCAACTCCTTACACCAATAGGGTGTTGTTGCACAGAATGGCCTTTGATTCAAAAACAATCCCAAACCGCCATACTTCAGATGAATGGGTGCACACACTGCTTTTTCACACTGGCCCCCAAGACAATTTGTTGAGCTGAAGCTTGCCAGCTAGGTAGTTTATAACCATCCAGAATCCTTTGAAAAACCAGTCTGAGGCACACCCTTACCCTACCCTTCCCAACCCTACAATAAAATTCACATCCTGAGTCAGTCCTAAACACTCAGGAGTTGGTTAGACATGAAAGTATTGCTGCTCTCATCAATGAAATAAAACATTTCTCCAGAAGCACTAATATTACATTTGCTTTCCCAACTTACAAATAAAGACATACTGTACATACAGTATAAAGACATAAAGACATATATATTTATTAACTTGTACACAAAATGTCATGCCACAACAGACATGGTTCGCTTTTTGCTTATCTGTCAAGAGACACAACACAGATTTTGTAGCAACATGATGCATCTGCACTTTTTTAGTCAAAATCACTTGACACAAACCTATACTGATGACTACTTCTTCAGCAACTTCGCAGACAGTAGGTAACGATTTTAACAATCAAAAATAGCACTTTCTCAATGTGATCACCATCCAGTTTTGCGATTGTCTGCCCGATTTGAAACATCAGACCCATTCATAATATTGTGTGTGGCTTAAATAATCATTTACATATGCTGGCTGCAACATCTCAAAAGTCTCAGTAAATGTTTTTGCCAGTTTCACAGAGAATTGCACAGAAACATGTTGCTCATTGATATCCTTCATATTTCAGCATGCATGAGACTGCAAAAAGTCATAGGAGAGAACTTCACTCGACTACATATACTTGATGAAAAACTGACATGGCATGATTGAGCAAGTAGGGATTTTAAAGGTCAAGTTCACTTCTACATAACCATCACTATTATGAGTCTGCTATGTTGGCTTGTTTCTGGACAGACCTCATATACCCTGTAAGAGCCATTTTTTCTAGTTATATAAGATTCATATATATTTTTCTAAGATGACAATCTATGGGAGGTTACTAAAACTCCTGTAAGTAGAATTGTATTGGTATATTCTTGCCATTTCTAATAGTTTTAACTAAATATTTTTTAGTTAGTGATAGCCTTGCCATGTGTAAGGTATAGAGGGCATACAGTTTTAAACCGTGCTTGTGCCCGCTCCTACGGGCTTTGAGTGTTTGAAGTAACTCGTAAAGATAACGCGCTTATATAAGCACGAAGCCATATGCTTAAGGCGTACAGAAGAGGATATTAAGAACTTTTAAGTACAGAATTAACTAAAGTTTCTCAAGAAAATCTAAATTTAGAGAAGATATATTTTTCCCTTTTTTACCTTTTATTCTATGTGTGTAACGACTTTTTTCTTTTATTCTTGTGTGGATTACTTGCTTTTAACTTTCACTAAATATTTTTAAAACAAACTTTTGGACTGAGAGATTTCTTTCAGGACACGTTTTACCTGTGTTCGACTTCGCCTTATACTTCGACGGCTACACTAAAGTTTAAACCCTGCCTAAGATTGAAACCTGCTTAAGACTAAAAGCTTGAAAACAGCCTTGGATTAAAAGAAAAGAAACCTGCGTGTTCAATGCCTGAAACCGGACTGCAACGAAAGAAAGTAACGACAATTTGAAAAGACTCGACAGGTACTTTTAATCTTTGATCGGAGTAGGACATATTTGAGAATTGCTAGTGCTCCTCACGAGACTGTGTAAATTATAAAGGAGTTTAAGTACCTTGTGGGATCGGCTTGGCATCTGAATCCAGAAGCCAGAGGAAATTTCAAACCCCTAACCAAAGTCTTAGTGGTGTGAGCGGAAATTGCGACGATTATGACGTTTCGGAGGAGGATCATCTCCATGACGACAGACAGCCCTTCAATTTATCAGTTAAAGTTCAATCAGAAATGGATTACAAATACAAACAATTATCCGATGTGATGAAGATTATAAAAGACTAGCAGAATACCCGTGCTTCGCAGCGGAGAAGTAGTGTGTTAAAGAAGTTATGAAAAAGAAAAGGAAAAATTTTTAAAATAACATAACATGATTGTTAATGTAATTGTTTTGTCATTGATATGAGTGTTGTTGTCATATCTATATATATATATATATATATATATATATATATATATATATATATATATATATATATATATATATATATATATGTGTACATATATACACACACACATATACTATGGGGTGCCAAACAGGCAAATACATTGATTTTGTGAATATATAAAGTCGGTGTCAGAATATATAAAGTCAAAACTTGAATATATAAAGTCAGCGTCGGTATACATAAAGTCAAAACTTTTTTCTGAATATATAAAGTCAAAACTTGAATATATAAAGTCAGCGCTGGAATATATAAAGTCAAAACTTGAATGTATAAAGTCATCGCTGGAATATATAAAGTGAAAACTTGAATATATAAAGTCAACGTCAGAATATATAAAGTCAAACTTGTTTCTGAATATATAAAGTCAGCGTCGGAATTTATAAAGTCATTCCTGATTATATAAAGTCAACATCGGAGTATATAAACTCAGTCCTGAACATATAACGTGAAAGTCAAAATCTATTGATTGAAACGACTCTGAACTGAACTAAGTTAACAAAAACGTATTCAGAAAAATAAATTAAAAAAACACTGTTCGGTTAATGTTTTGAAAATGATGCATGTGCCCTGCCCAGGATTGGTTCCTGCCTTGCGCCCAGTGTTGGCTGGGATTGGCTCCAGCAGACCCCCGTGACCCTGTGGTCGGATTCAACATGTTGGGAAATGGATGGATATTCCTTTGCTGACTTTGTATATTCCGACATTGACTTTATATATTGAAGTTTTGACTTTATATATTGCAGCGCTTACTTTATATATTCCGACGCTGACTTTATATATTCAAGATTTGACTTTATATATTCGGGAATGACTTTATATATACAAGTTTTGACTTTATATAGTTAAATTTAGTCATCATTGCATAACTTTTCCTTTACCATAGAAATTTAAAGACTAAATTCAACTTCAGTTCCTAACAATGATATTTCTGGCAACTAAATAGAACCTACTTATATCCAAATTCGAGCTATTGAGCTGTCGCCTGCCTGAATAAGTCACCCTCGCTTTGCTCTTAGTTTTTTACCGTTTATTTAATCATGGCGAGGATTACACTGAGTATGGCTTTACCAAAACAATTATTGATGGCGAATCGATTATTCATAAACTTCAATTGGTGATCTGTTTTTCTGTGTTAACCGCATATTTTTTCATACTTCTTCTCAAACCAAGGGGGAGCGAGGGTAAAATGAATCGGGAAGCACTGATCAATGTAATCAGTGTACCAGGAAATCATGCATTGACAGAAGTTCCCCTTTGCTTGTAATGCAAAGTGTGATTAAATGCGTGATTTTTTAACGCGTTATGGAGCACATGCATCGAAGCTTCTCAGCTGTGCTTGTGCTAAGAAAAGGAAACATTTTAAAAATAACGTAACATGATTGTCAATGTAACCTTTTATAAGTAGTGCCTGGAGGATTCAGTGTGGAGAAACTGTAGAGACAGTGTGTGTATTAACTTGTGGATTTTTCTGTGAGTATTTGGTGGCAGCGTCACAAAGTCGCTTCAGAACACTGCGTTAGCTGCGGAGCTCAGCTCAGAGCGAAATGAGGTGAAGGGGAGGGGAGATGATGACGTGACTCCCCCCACCGCCTTAACTGTCAATCCCCACAAACACAGTCTCGGAATTTGCATAAGCACAGCCCTTCACCTGCAATTTTAACTTAGTTACAAAGTGATCAAAACTCTCGTTTATATCCAGCGTCCTCTCATTAAACTTGTATCCCGCATTACCCGTGGGCATGACAAACGACAGCGGCAGCCTGTCTATGAACTTAATTTAAACTTTAGGTTTACACCGTGCTTTGTTTCCGAAGTAGAAGCACTCATGAATATGGTTGTATATGTCACTCGCTCGCTTTTTATTGTTTCGCTACCTTCTCAATTATATAATGCATGTTTTATTCAGCACTTTTTGGAGCTCCTTAGCAACCACTTTATGAGCAACAAATTAAAGCACCTGCGCCTTTTCAACAACAGCATTATGAACAGCGTTATGATCAACTGAAAGAACAACAAAACAAGGCACAAGCACCTAATGTACCCCAAAGAAAGGTTCCAATATTTGATGGTGATCCATTGACTTATATGAACTTTATAAGGGCATTTGATCGAGCTATCGATCAGGTGGTGATAGATCCTTGAGAAAAGCTAAAAAGTATTTAGAACAATTTACCAAAGGCGAGCCTAGAAACATTGCATAGAACTGCGCATATTTGCCACCAGAAGAGGGGTACAAAAATGCCAGAGAAATGATCGAGACTTTTTATGGAAACCATGTACAAATTAGGGATGCCTATATGAAGAAAATCAGGAAGTGGCCACAAATAAAAACGGGAGATGGAGAGAGCTTAAAGGCATACACTCTCTTCCTTGGTAATTGCAAAAGTGTTATGTCAGGTTTAAAGAACGGAAATATATTTTTCCCTTTTATTGCCTGTTATTCTATGTGTGTAACTACTTTTTTCTTTTCTTGTGTGGATTATTTGTTTTTAACTTTCAGTAAATATTTTTAAAACAAACTTTTGGACTGAGAGTTTTCTTTTAGCATGCATTTTACCTGTGCTCGACTTATACTTCTGTGGCTACATACCCTTCTATATGCTCTCCCAGGTATGCCAGAAGTTAATGTTTTCTGGCAAAATTAAATATCTCTCATCCACTGTGAAGTCCTGTACCGCATGCTCAGTTCCGAGGGTAAGCAAATAAGGTTTTGATTTTAAATCAGTCCCTGAAGTGGACAAAGTACCAGAACTTTAAGCAGTTACTTAATAGCAGTCTTTGCTGTGTACCGGCTTCTCAATTAAAAGTTAATGTTTCATGGTGCTCAAACCACCAAGAGGGATCCCCCACCCCTCTCAACCAGAGAGAACCAGCATGTACGTTGTGACCAGTGGGGAGGGTGTTGCAGCAAACCCAAACCCCAGACACAACTACCACAACATAAGTTCCAAGGACAAATAAAAGGTTTACTTATACAAATACCATACATAAGGCTTCTTATAATTATAAACACAGGCACAATTCTCTTATTCCATCTTTTCCTTCTCCTTCCAGTCCTCCAGGCAAACTTTGTCATGTTCCATCCAACTCCAACTCACCTGGATGAGGCTGAATGGCTTTTTTTATTTTGGACCCAGGAATACTTTCAGTGCTAGGGTGTAGCCCATTGGAAGCAATTTAAGGTCAAGTGGAAGCCCCTCAAAATAGGGGTCCATTCAGCACCCCCTGGCAGCACCCATTGAACCCGACAATGATGACCCATGGGAGTACAGTTCCATGCATACGTTGCGGATATCCATACAGGTAGTGTTGCCCAGGGATGCTGCCACTTAGTACACCAGTTGAGCTGGTAGTCCTAACAGGTTGTATCACCTTATCTTTCCATCACACTGGCCTACCAGCTGGGTTTTGTTCCTTTGTCCAACACTACTGGGACATCGGCGTACCCATTTCAGCACTGTTTCCTGACTGAGGTAGGACGATCCATGCCTTCCTTCTTGTGCTTCTGAAGGCCTGGCTTCCCATCCAGGTAAGGAACCTTGCCCCATACCATTATCCAACACTGGTGACCAAGAAATGGACTAGCAGGTTAGGAAATGAATAGAAGCATGGATTTATGAGCCTCTTGAAACAAAAGGCTTAAACCCATTTAGAAATGTGAGTTTAAATTATGATGTCAGCTATAGATTGTTTTTCTTGTTAAAGCGCTGTATGTTTTTGTCTGTAAAAATGATGTAGAAATAAAAGACCCACAGCTCCCAGTTTCAGGACTTGACTAGTTTTGCAATTGTAAAATTAAAATCAGTAATGTTTGTCTTGCCATATAGAAAAATATGTGTTTCTAATTCTGCTGTTCGCCATCATGTCCCCTTTAACTTGTGGTAGTATGCGTGACCTGCTCTTGTGTGTCTCCATCACCAAGAAGCATAATGAAGTCATCCTAAAGTCTGCTGACCCATGTCAATCTATAGTTGGGAAGTAATCAATCAGTTTTTAAAAAAGACTAACAGAATAAGACCTCTGTAATCCTGGTAAGTTATCAGTCTGGTACCTGAGGTAATGCGTGGCATAAAATATTATTAGCAGATACAGCCGTTCATTGTCACATTATCTGTAAGTGTAAGGCTTTTTTTAATATAACTATGAATGATCTCCCCCACTTCCTTTCTGCTGTTACCTGCCAGTGACTTGGGATCTCATATCCATCACTACGTAAGTATCATCTTGATTGCATAGCACTAAACTCTATTACTCCATGCTTTACATCCAAAAGGATTAATTTGCTAGGATGAGATCAATTCTAATTACAAAATGGAAAAATTTTACCAACCGCATAAATGATGAAATTGCAAACACTGTTTATTATAATAAATAATAATTCATTTAGGCGGCATGGTGGTGCAGTGGTAGTGCTGCTGCCTCACAGTTAGGAGACCTGGGTTCACTTCCTGGGTCCTCCCTGCGTGGAGTTTGCATGTTCTCCCCATGTCTGCGTGGGTTTCCTCCTGGGTGCTCCGGTTTCCTCCCACAGTCCAGAGACATGCAGGTTAAGTGGATTGGTGATTCTAAATTGGCCTTGGTGTGTGTTTGTGTGTGTCCTGCGGTGGGTTGGCACCCTGCCCGGGATTGGTTCCTGCCTGTTGGCTGGGATTGGCTCCAGCAGACCCCCGTGACCCTGTGTTTGGATTCAGCGGGTTGGAAAATGGATGGATAATTAGCTTATATGTTGTCAATTATATAAAAGCAAAAAGCAAAGAGAATATATTATTCATACTGCTGGCTGTAACCGTGCATTCTGATTAGTATGTACAATAGTAATTAGTAAAGCTGGATGGCCATGAATTTTGAGTAGTTTTAATTAATTTTGTTAGATGATATCATGAAAAGCCCACATCACATTTCTAATTAGTGAGATTTTTTTTGTTTAAATAAAACCATACACTGCTTTATAGAAATGGCAGGTGGTGACTAAAATGTCATCAGCTCTGCAGATACAAGTTTTGTGCGAGCAGCATGGTAGAGGGAAGAATTTAAACTTTAAAGAGAAGACAATGAGGTGGAAAATGAAGCAGCTTCAGAGGTGTTTAAAATGCCTTGCCTTTGTTCTTCTTCTTCTTTTTCCTTCTTTTCTTTACATTTGAAAAAAGTAAATTGCCAAGAAGTAAATTTCATTAGGAAGTCACTATCTTGAAATAAAATCAAAATGCTAAAATGTTTCATTTTTGTTTAACCCCAAACCTATTCCCCGTCTGTTCAAGTTTACACATTGTCCCCATGTCTGTATCAGCACTCTGGCCTCCTGTCTACATCCCCAAAGATGTGCTTGTCAGGCTGATTAGCGATTCTAAATTCCCCCCCCCATGTGAGTGCGTGCTTGTGTGTGTGTATGCATGGGCTCTGTCATGAACCTTGGATGATTCTTGCCTTGTGATGCTGCTTCAACAGACAATGGCTTCCATGTGACCCTGGAGTGGATTAAAAGAGAATTTCAACATTCAAAAAGGTTCAGAAGTTTGCTGCTTTGCGCAAATAATGCAAAGTGCAATGAAATTCTTATGTGCAATTCCACAGACTATTACAATCAACCATTAACTTATGCAATGTTATGCTAATAGGTACATATTTAGAATACATTTCTAAACAAAAGACAACAAATAAAGGCAAATATCAGTTTCTGTCCTTACCACTAGTAAAGCATAGTATCTTTCAAGTGAGGTTACAAATCTACCCTCAATAGAGCATAACCATATTACAGCAGAATAAGGAAGGCACAGTCATTGCAGTAGAGCAACTAAGTATTCCACTACATATCATCCTTTAGATAATAATCTGTATGTGACAAAAATTTATTTGGTTTTTTCTGCTTCAAATGTCACCACAGTAGGTGACTACCATGCACCTTGCCGTTGGATGCAAGTCATCAAAGAAGAAGAAGAAGAAGAATGAGACAATCCATTCAAAAAAGACATCAACGTACCATCAACAATCTGGAGTGCTTAGCTGAAGATTTCTCCACTCATATCCAGAAACTGGAGGCAAAAAAAGTTTGGCTTCCTTCTAATAATGGAAAGATTAAAATGAGACTGACAGATCTTGAGGGACATATTCAAAGACAAAATCTGTGTATTGTCTTGTCACTGGTTTCATATGAAGGTACTCAAGTTCTGTAAGTGTTTTCTCAAGTTGATGGACAGCGAGGTGCTAACATCTTCTCTGGAGTTGCAGAGAACAAATCAAGCACCCATAGTGAAACCACCCAATGGAAATCATTCACGACTAGTAATAGTGACACTTCATTGTTACCAAACAAGTTTGCTGTCAGGGAGCATTTTGATAGCATAGTGATTAATACTTTATTTTCCCAGGTTTCAGTATGGATGTCATCAAACTTCTACTACTAGTTGTAATGATTTATATTTGTGTGCATGTTTACATCCTTTGGTGTCTTATTAACATATATTTCTGTTCCATTAAAACTTGTTCTGTGTTCTTTTTTGCTTTGTGTCAGAACTCATAATTGCTAGTTGTGCTACTATATACAATAGGTGTGTGTCTTTTACATTATATTGTAATCCACTCCTTCTGTCCTTTGGGATAATTACAGAAGCTAAAGTTATGTGTATTAAATTGTGTTGTTTTGACTCCAGTTCTTGAAATCTGTGACTCTGTGTTGTTTTTTTCAGTCTTTTTACTATTTTTTGCACAAAGATTTTCCTATATCAGCTTGCTGTTTGTGGGATACAGAACTATCTGCCTGACGTTTCATGTTCCAAGGTTGGCAACAGTCATGTGGAGACAGCCATTCATGTGAGGAGTGGCTGCCTTAAAATGGAGGGTTGGATTTAGGTGGAAGGGTAATAGGTGGAAAGTGCCATTTATAAGTTGGTTTGTTATTTTTTTGCTATTTTTTTTATTTCTCGTTTGTAATCACATCACATTTTAAATTGCTATTGTTTTCTTTCTATTCTAAAGAGGCTTCCTTTTGTTCTGTGTTCAGATGAAAGTTGCACAAGTGATCAACTGGAATTGGGTTGGGCAACTTCATTGCTTTAATCTATAATATAAAACAAGGGGAGCTGTGATTATGATTCACAAAAATCTGCATTTTGTGGTTTTAGAGACTAAATCAAAGTAGGGCTTGCCAAACCCCTCAGCAACCCCTGGTGGCACCCACAGAACAGTGACAGGGCTGAGTCACTTGGGGTACTCCGTTTCCCAAGATGCCCTGTGGTAATCCACAGCAATGATGTAACCCAGGGGGGCTACCATCTAGCGTCCCGGGGAGACAAAACCCTGTGCAGGTTATCTCTCCTTGTCCTTTCATTAGAATGGCCTCCCGCCCACATGGGCTGTTTGTCACAATTGACAGATATACTTAATTTGCCTACAGCCAGTGACTGACCATTCTTTTTTTTCTTTTTTTTTTTTGTTCTTTATTTTGCCTTATACAATTTCTTGTACTAGGAATTTTTTAGCTTTTGCATACCCCTTGGGGTCAGAGCACAGGGTCAGCCATTGTACAGCACCCCTGGAGCAATTGTAGGTTAAGGGTCTTGCTCAAGGGCCCAGCAGAGTAGGATATCTTTTGGCAGTGATGGGAATTCGAACCGCAACCTTCTGGATACCAGCACAGATCCTTAGCCTCAGAGTTTGTCAGTAACCAATTTGCTTTCTTGGGCTGAGTTTTCTTTTTCTTAAATTAGGCATTCCAAAAAATTTCTTCACAGTTACATTAGAGTCTAGAAGCACAACTTTCTCTTTCTAAACAGGGAGAAAGCATACAATGAATGAAAAATGGCAAAGCCCCTGACTCAGATGGATTCCACATTGACTTTAACAAAAAAATCAGATGTTGCCTTTTTCCTGGCTGCCATTTTAAATTTTTACCTATCCAAAGCTCTCCCATCAACATTATATTAGGATTCAATCTCCCTCCAACTGAAAAAATTTCAATGTCACTAATTTTGACCTATTTCTCTTCTTAATTCTGATGTAAAAGTGCTAGCAAATGTTGCGTCAAGTAAGTTGGAAAAAGCCCTTCTCTTTTACCACATCAAATAGGGTTTATTAAAAATGGATTTTTAAAATTCTGAGGCACTTATTTATTATTTTATACAACCACACTGCTAATTCCATCTCTGAAACCCATCATTTACCTGGACACCACACAGTCCTTTGACTGAGTGAAACGAAGTTAACAGTCTGGAGAAGTTTGGTTTTGGGCAGAATTTTATTTAATGGATCCCTGTTACCTCTGTCTCTACAAATAACAGTAAATCTCCTTATTTTCCATTATATTGAGGCCTGCTACCTATATAGTTCTCTTACAATTAAATCATTACCTACTACAAAGTAATTGAAATATACAGTGTGTTGTACAGGGGTGTGCACTAAGTATAAAGTGACCCTCCATGCTGATCGTTACACCTGCCACTATAACTTGTTCAGTGAGTCAGTATCATAATGATGAATATTCTCCCAAATGTTTTATACCACTTATAAAAGTACAAACTATTAGCAACATTTTTATGATTACATTAGATTCATGCTTCTCCTTTTTCATATTGAATAATAAAAACCTACAAACGTGAAAGTAATTCCTATAAAGTTCCAAGGAAGCTACAGGGTGGCTGTATGAAATTTTCAGATTGCAACTTGTGGTATTAGCCTATTATGTAAGTGTTTGTTTTATTGTCTTTTTGGTGTTTCTGACACATGAGAAAAACGTTTCTGAAGTTATTTTAATAATTGTTACATGTTACCATCTTGTTTATCTTTGTTTACATGACACATTGGAAGTTGGTCATCTAGCCATACATTTAAATTCCTTGTCAGTTTTGTTAATTTTTGGTCCTTTAGATATCATGATTTATGCTATTGTTGTTATGTATTTTTATTATTTCCATATTTATGATTTGTATCAGTTTTATTTATTGTTTGATTTCAATAAAGTTTGGATGCTTATTTGGACATGTTACTTGTGTTTTGGGGGTGGTTCCTCAAGAGGCAGGGCCACCTGTCAGTCTCCATTGAGGAACTGCTCCAAGTCTTACAAAGGTTCATGGGAACCTCTGTGGTACATTGTGGGCACTTTGGGAATGGGTGACTTATAATTGCTATTTCTTTGTCTGGTTCTCAAATTTGGGATTTGATTATGCTCTCATTTCTCAAATTACAATTTAATGATCGTGGATTGGACTACTTTTTGATATTTTTTGAACAGTATGTTATTTTTGCTATTTTGTTAGTAGATTTTCCTTTTATAAAGATCTTTTTTGCCTTGTTCTGTACTAGCTGGGGGTTGATGGTGATTCCTTCCCTATGGAGCATTTTCTGTGTATTTTTGAATTTTTGAGAGTTAAGTGTGGGCCCAAGTCAGTCACTCAAGTGGAAACTAGGCTGTCTTTAGGTGAGCCTCTTCTAGACTGGCTGGTGGGAGTCATGCCTGCTTCCTTGACTATTTTTAAAGGCCTCACACAACTTTGATTATTTTGTGTGAGTAATCACAACAATCATCTGTAGAGTTTTAGAGTTGTACTTGACATTACATTTGATTTTGAGTCAGGCCTCATTATTAATATTGAAATTGACATCGTCAGAGTGCATCCTTACCTCTTCATTTTAGTTGCTGTGGTGTTTTGTCATGCTTTTATCATCTCTTGTCTGGCCTGACGGTCCTCTGTCTTGTCCATGTTCCTCGTCAAAGTATCAAAAAAAAAACTTCAAGATGTTGTCACAACAATAGACAGGAGACATAAAAAGTTTGGGGCAGCCATCTGTATATTATGCCCTGGCTGCAAAAGGGTTGGATTTTGTCTCTGGTTCAAAGTCCAAAACAGAACTGTTGGCATGTGGCAAAGATGGAAGCTTTAAAAGTCTGGGCAGGAAGTGACATCATCATAGGCACTGAAACTGGAAGTGATGTCATCACAGGCACTGGAATCCTGTGAAATTTCCCATGAATGGTCTGCAGAGGATTGAGAGAAAAAGTCAGTACATCTCACCACCCCCTGGTCAGACATGGAATTGCCCTTTAGCTGCCTCCCATGCGCACGTGTGTGACAATGTCCAAAATGCAGCTGCTAGAGCCTAAGATGATCACATGCAATGTGCATATTACACCTCAAATGTCTCTGTTATAGGTATGATGATTTGTTTTTTTAAATTAAATAAAATCTTCTTGTAATGCATTCTTATTCATCATGTCGACATTGGGGGAATTACATATTGAATGTTGACCAGAAATGCCAGTCAGAACATTACTGTACTCTGTCACATGTGTGTACCACCATACACTTACTGGACCCCTAAAGGCACTGATTTCTAAAAGCATCAACTAATTGAACACCATCAGTAGTGGTAGATTAGCTCACCCTAGCCAGTAAAGTTTTGTGAGTTTTGTTTAGTATTTTGCTCAGCCCAATATATCTTGTCTAAATTGTCTGTATTGCCAACTATACATGGTGTTGTTTCTTATCCTTTTCTTTAGTCCCTTATTAAGTCTCATTTTTGGAATTTGAAGCTTCACAAGAACAGGCTTGGATGTGCAGCAAGTCAATGATTAAAAAGACCTTTAAATCCATTACATTTTCTTCCTTGTACCACAGCTTTAAATCTAAGACAGCAATTAACCCTGTGCCTCCATCCATAGCCATCAGCTGCCAGTAGTTCTCTTCACTCAGTCAACCAGAGCACCAATATTCAAAATCGGATGCTTCATAGATGGCCTTGAGGCTTGTAGCAATAATGATAAAAATCAATTATACATTTCAGCTTATGACAAGCTGCGCCTGCCAACAGGATATTAATCCCTGAAAATGAAAACAAACCCTTTAAAGTAAAAAATAAAATACTTCTAAGATGGCACAAAACCACCATGCCCATAAATTCAGAAGAGTACATCAACCTTGACCTCAAATGAAAATGAATTGGGCAGTAAAACGTTGGAATCTTTGTGGCTTGTTTTTTCATTCTTCATTGTGCTGATCATTTAAGAGCACACAGCCTTGCCCTGTTGGTTATTCAGCACATCAATGCTGTGTTGTGTTATTTAGCACAGGGCAACAGTGCAGTAATTGCCTCAAAAGATTACTTTCAGGCCTGCCTGTCTTGTTTATTTAAATTATTAAGGAAGATAAAGCCAAGGCATATCGCACATCTCCCAAGATGATAAAATAAATTACATCTAACACATACTGTCATAAAATGCTCACAAAATTCATTGCCAAAATTTTCGCAGGCATCATATATTTATTTATCTTTGATAAGGCTCGGCATTTTATAAAATACATTTAAAGTACATGTCCTAAGACTTAGTCAGTAATTTCTCAGGTAAACAAAACTGTCAATACACATTAATCCTAATACTAACCCACTGCTGTAAAATAACCCCAAATGATGATGAATATTCAGTCAACTTTATGATGTACATTTGGCCCCCATGATCCAATAATTGGATTAAGCATATTTGAAAACAGATGGATGAATGATGTTGTCACACACATGCAAGAAGGAGGCAGCTAAAGAGCCTGAGTAGCTGTAATACCACCACTGACCAGGGGGTGGCAGAGTTTACTGACTCTCTTTCTCAGTTACTTGCAGACCATTCCAGATAAATCCTGCCAGGTTCCAGGACCCTCAATGATGCCACTCCGGTCCCGAGGACATCACTTCCTGAACGAGCCTTTAAATCCACCATCTTCCATCCATCCATTTTCTAACCCGCTGAATCCGAATACAGGGTCACGGGGGTCTGCTGGAGCCAATCCCAGCCAGCACAGGGCACAAGGCAGGAATCTTTACTATATGTAATCAGTTCTGTTTTGGACTCAGTCTTGTCAACAACTCATTAAAAAATTTCTACATTATAAGCCAGGACACATTATACGGGTGGCTGCCCCAAACCTTCGTGATGTTTATTTGAGACAGTGTTCAGAAATGTTAAAACTGTAAATAACTTTCCAGTCGAGGATCAACATGATTGTTCTGTCACTTTCACACCAAATGCACTTTGTTATAATTCCAGTTTGCGGTGCCTTCTGTCAGGGGATCTGACCGATATACCAAAGATTGAAAAACAAACAGTTAAGCTGATGGCCAACTCTCTCTTGTGAGCACTGACTAGATGTATAAATGTGCGCTGCAGTTGAATTGTTTCCTTTTGAGGAGTGACATCTACAAGAAGCCAAAATATACAATATTTGGCCCCTCACACAGGTAATAAAAAAAAAAACAAAACAACAAGGTGCAAAATATAGGAGTGGACATTAAGGGAGAGTGCATTTAAAACTGAAGCCAGGAAGCACTTCTCTATGCAAAGAGTTATGGGTCTCTGAAACAAACCACCGAGACGTGGAGTTAAAACAGAAACATTGACAATGTTTAAGAAGAATCTGGATGAGATATTGCGACAGCTTAGCCATTAGCTATACAAATGGGCATGATGGATGGAATAGTTTCCTCTCGATTGTCAAATTTCTTATGTTCTTATGATCAACGAGCATTTCCTGTGATTATTAATATATTTTTTGTATATAAGTCAAATGGCAGCAACAACATAACTACCACTTTGGCCTGTCAACCTGGAAATCACATACAGATTTTTATTGGTGTCAATTACATCTGATGACTATAGAGTTAATTTAGTGAGCTACTGGAAAATAAGCTGTTTAACCAAAATGTGTACATTTTGAAACAAATTAGACTGTCCACAGTTGATAAATAATGTGATTCATATAATTTCAGGTAACCCATTACAGTGCCTCAAAATCCTGAATCATAATTATTAGGTAGAATGTGTTTGTGAGTATATGAATATTCATCCACAAAGGAGCCCTAATTAGCCCTCTGTGCTAGTCACCATTGGAGAGCTGATAATGAAGCAGACTAATCATTTTTAAATTGCACTTTTTAATCCGTCCTGCGGTGGGTTGGCACCCTGCCCAGGATTGGTTCCTGCCTTGTGCCCTGTGTTGGCTGGGATTGGCTCCAGCAGACCCCCGTGACCCTGTATTCGGATTCAGCGGGTTGGAAAATGGATGGATGGACTTTTTAATCCCAGAACATTTAATGAACATTTTAATTCTATTTCCATAGCAAACAGGACAAAAAGTAGCAATGTCTTTTGTGTATAAGGAATATAATAGTGTGCACTTTTGTATAAAGCGATTAATCTATTCTCTGCTTGTAGAATTTGCTCAGAACCAGGTAAGATTTTATTTTGCTTACAACTAAATAATATACTTCTGTTGTTATAATATAGTTTTTGATGAATGCACTTCTGTTGTTATAATATATTTTTTGATGAATGCACCCATTTGTTTTTAATATGTGGATCATGGCCGGCTTGTCATCCCGGCCAATACCCAAGGACCACCAGATGGAGCCCTCCCTGCAGTATGCAGGTGCCCCGAAGACCAACAGGGAGTCATGGACTATGTAGTTTTTATACACGACCCTGCTGGATACCACAGGGGCTGCAAGAGGGAGCTGCAGTGAGGACCGAAGACTTATTTGTGCCCTATAACCCGGAAGTTCGTCAAAGGAAGAACGGTGGGCTTCCGGAGTGAAGAAAAGAACTTTTTACCTGACCCGGAAGTGATACAGGATCACATGGACTGGGGACTGGGAACACTTCCGGGTCAGGGAAATATAAAAGGACTGTGAGAGCTCCCAGACGGCAAGCTGAGCTGTGTGGTAGGAGGGCAACGCATCTGGGAATGGTGGAGAGTATTATTGTTATTAATTTGTGATTGTTTATGAGTATTGTGGAGGAGAGGGTGCTTTGTGCACTGTGGCAAGTAAATAAAGTCAACTATTGGACTTTTATCTGGTGTCTGGAGTCTTGGACAGGGGTTCAAAGGAGCGATACAGCCCCAGTCTGTCACAAATATCAAACTGGTTTTATTCATAAGGAAAAGCATTTGGAGCGCTACAGTTTCTATTTAGAAGTTCTACAGCCTGCACTTGACATTATAGGTGGAATGAGTATTTGAATTTCTTTCCAAAGAGGACATTTTGCTCAGATGCAAGTATGTACTCTGCCAAGCTTCTTTATGTATTTGTCGAAGGTTATTTGATTCTTACTTTCCCAAAGTAACTTGAGATACTGCACATAGATCACATAAAATTAATCGTTTTCAATTGATAGTCATGTTTCAGTTAATGATTATTTTTATAATTAGTTTTAATCAATCATTATTGGTTTATTTTATATAGCACCTTTGACAAAAATCAATATCACAAAATGTTTTTCAAACACATAAGACACAAAGCAAAATTAAAAGAATAGATTTAATTACAAAATGGATGCATGAAAGTTAAATCAAATGCAGCTTATTAAACCCTGGAGATGGTTTGCACATGCGTGGTACGGAACATTAAAAACAACAAGTGAGTGGACAAGCAAGAGAAACAAGAACAAAAATTGATAAACTGAAACCAAAATCAGCATCAATATACTACATAGACAAAGATTTGCTATGTAGATAGATAGATAGATAGATAGATAGATAGATAGATAGATAGATAGATAGATAGATAGATAGATAGATAGATAGATGAAAATGAATCAGTTAACAACCTTTATTTAGAAAAAAGATTAATATATAACTGTCTTGAAAAGGATTAGTAAGAGTTAAAAAAATTGGGACATGGTAAGTAGCTCTGAAAAAATCACATTATTATATATTGTGTATGCCATTACATAGCCACTTGCAGTAGTAAGCACTACTGATTCAGTGTCATTGACCATCTATTGTTCAGTTACTTGCAACTGTTACTTATGTCAAAATATATCTCTATATATATACAATCCAACGTCTTTCTGTCTGCCTGTCTATCAGTATGTTTGTCCGCTTTTCACAAGAGAACTACTTAACAAATTTAGATTGGGTTTTTCATATAAATTGCATGAACACTCTGGTTGAATTTTCAAGTTCTCCCATTGTGTTATTTATCATAGTTCGCTTGCGGTACCGATTCATTTGTGCAAATCTGAGAGACACACAGCGGACTGAGGGGAGGGGGGTGGGGACTTCCTCACTCATGCACCAGCCTCGGGCCGTGTTCCATACCTCGGCTTAGCTAGTGAATGAGAAACTATTTAATGGATTAAGATAGGGCTTTTTTCTAGAATTTGCTTGAACATTATGGTTGATTTTGTGACTTCTCTCATTGTGCTAAGAATCATAGTTCACTTGCAGGAGCGATATATTTGTGCTAGATAGATAGATTGTGATGTGCCCTTTAAATTGCTTTACAGACAGATATGGTTTATGTTTTGCTATAACTACATACACATTACAGTGCCCAGTATGCACCCCCTTAAATGTTTTCACATTTCATTATTATACAGCATTAAATCACAATGAAGTTAATTTGCCTATTTTGAAATTGATCAGCAGAAAAAGATTCTTTAATGTCAAAATCAAAACAGATCTCTGCAAAGTGGTCTAAATTAAATTCATTACAAATGTAAAACACAAAATAATTGATTATTTAAGTATTCATTCCCTTCATGTCAATATTTATTAGATGCACCTTTTGCAGTTAAGATCAGTGCCTGCAAGTCTTCACATATCTGGACACTGCATTTTTCCCATTAGTCCTTGCAAAGCTGCTCAAGCTCTGTTAGGCTGCATGGAGATCATGAGTGAACAGCATTTTTCAAGCCCATCCACAAATTCTCAATTGGATTGAAATCTGGAATCTAACTCTGCCACTCCAGGACATTAACATGACTGTTTTTAAGCTATTCCTGTGTAGCTTTGGCTTTTTGCTTATGGTTGTTGTCTTTCTGGAAAAGTCTCAATTGTGACTTCCGGCAGACTCTAGCATATGTCATATAATTTTTGTTTTAACAGTAGCTTGTTATTGCCTCTCTCTCACAAAGCTATGATTGGTGAAACACCTGAGCAACTGTTGTCTGCCCATTCTCTCCAGTCTCATCCACTGTAGCCTGTAACTCCTTCATAGTTCTCATAGTTCTCTTGGTGGCTTCCCTTACTCACCTTCTTCTTTGACGCTCAATCCGTTTTTGTAGACCGACTGCTCTATGCAGATTTACTGCTGTGCCATTCTCTTTTGGTTTCTTAATGATTGATTTAACTGGACTCAAAGTGATATTCGGTGACTTGGATATTTTTTTGTTTGTCTCCCTCCATTGACCTGTTCTTTTCAATCACTTTTTTATGGAGTTGCAAGGAGTGTTCTTTTATTTTCATTATGTAGGTGAGGCCATGATATTGATGCACCATAAAGTGGAACTTGCGGAAAAGGTGAATTTATACTGTAGCCATTTGAATCCCCAGACATCCCCCAGTCATCTCCAGTAAACTAATTATATGATTTGTAGAAACAATTGTCTACGCCAGTGATGGTTTAATTGGGCCATATTACAGGGAGCAGTACTTATGTGATCAATTATTTATTTTTATTTGTAGTTAATTTAACATACTGTTCAGAGATCTGCTTTCACTTTGACATTAAAGAACCTTTTCCTGTTGATCAATTTCAAAAAAGGCAAATTAAGAGCACTGTAATTCAATGTTGTAGAACAATAAAATAAAAAGTGTAAACTTTCCAGAAGGTAAATACTTTATATAGGCTGTGAACATTGCCCCAGACACAGACAGGCTGACATGCTCATGTCACCAAGCACATTTTATTTCTCATCTCTATTTACAACAGTCCGTGCTCACCAATCCCCAATACCCCTCAGTCCAGTCCAACAACACAATGCCTTCTCTCTTTCTCTTCTCTTCTTCAGGCTGCCTCCTGCCTCCTCCAGAGACCTTGTCCAACTCTTCCACCCGACTCTTGTTCCTTCTGCAGGGAGGCGGACCCTTTAAATAGGCACCCGGATGTGCTCCAGGTGTGTTCCCGGCAATCTCCCACAGTCACGCCCCAGTGTGGTGGAAGTGCCGGCTGTCTCACCGGAAGCACTACGGGTGTCCCCGTTTTCTTTTCCCCCCAGCACTTCCTGGTGTGGTGGAAGTGCTGAGGTCTAGGGTCTTCCTGGTATTGTGGTCCCCCTGGCGGTAACCCCGGGTCCCTACAGGGTGGAGCTTCCAAAGTCTTTACCCGCGGCCCCCAGGGCGGTCGCCCCCTCGAGGTCTGGAGGAGGCACCAGCCCTCCTCCTGTCTTCTCGGGCATCCTGGCTGGGTACCATCTCCATCCGGGTGTGACAAAGCACTAAATACATTATCAGACACGCGAGCAAAGGCCATGTCTTGCAAGTATGGGGATTGGTTAAAAATATGGGGAAGAGTTTAAATGTAACATCTGCTTTTTTTTTTCTTTGCCATAGAGTGCAGGAGGATTTATCTGAGGGACTCTGATATCACTTCATCACTCATCATGCTGCCTCTTCCACCACTTACTCCATAAAATCCACCTAACCTGAAAGGAAGTCATCATTTGTGACATGGAGTTTGTGAAGGTCAGACGTATGCTAAGAGCTACCATACCATACTATACATTAGCCTGACTCTATCTTATCAGAACTATTTTTTGCCAAAATCTTTCTTTTTTTCTGGACATTAGACAGGGTTATTTCAGTGCTTCTGCTCTTTTATACTGTATGCTTGTGTGTGTGTGTGTGAGCATGTGCGTGTGCTTGTGTGTGTTTGTATAGAGGTCGGATGCTGGAACAATGGTCTCAAACTCAAAGAATTTTTGGGATGCCAACTGGGTCGTCCCCTTCGACCGTTCTTTTGAAAAAAGAAAGAAAACCTGCTTCCTTGCACTACACCCCACTCTGGGGTTTCAAGTAAGCAAACCAGCTACTGTGGCACAATGTCAGAGGCTTCACCTCAGGCACTGGTCCCCATGAGGGGAAGCGAAGGTGCATACATCTGATGAGCCCCAATTAAGGTGAAACACGTGTCATGATCTCTTTGTATTATTTGGCAGGTATCTATACTAATAAAAGGCAAAGCCCTCACTCACTCACTCACTCACTCACTCACTCACTCACTCACTCACTCACTCACTCACTCACTCACTCATTCACTCACTCACTCACTCACTCACTCACTCACTCACTCACTCACTCACTCACTGACTCATCACTAATTCTCCAACTTCCCGTGTAGGTAGAAGGCTGAAATTTGGCAGGCTCATTCCTTACAGCTTACTTACAAAAGTTGGGCAGGTTTCATTTCGAAATTCTACGCCTAATGGTCATAACTGGAAGGTATTTTTCTCCATTAACTGTAATGGAGTAGAGCTGCAAAGACGTGGGGGCGGAGTTTCGTGTGACATCATCACGCCTCCCACGTAATCACGTGAACTGACTGTCAACGCAGTGCATAGAAAACCAGGAAGACCTCCAAAAGCGCTTAAGAAAACATGCATTATATAATTGAGAAGGCAGCGAAACAATAAGAAGCGAGCGAGTGACATATACTACCATATTCATGAGTGCTGCTACCTCGGAAAGAAAGCAAGGTGTAAACCTAAACTTTAAATTAAGTTCATAGACAGGCTACCGCTGGCGTTTCACATGCCCACAGGTAATGCGGGATACAAGTTTAATGAGAGGACGCAGGATATAAACAAGAGTTTTGATCACTTTGTAACTAAGTTAAAATTGTAGGTGAAGGGGTGTGCTTATGCAAATTCCGAGACTGTGTTTGTGGGGGATTGACAGTTAAGGCGGGTGGGGGAGTCATGTCATCATATCCCCTCCCATTCATCTCATTTCGCTCTGAGCTGAGCTCCGCGGCTAACACCGTCTTCGAAGCAACTTCGTCAGACTGCCACCAAATACTCACAGAAAAATCCACAAGTTAATACACACGCTGTCTCTAGAGTTTCTCCACACTGAATCCTCCAGGCACTACTTACAAAAGGTTACATTGACAATCGTGTTACGTTATTTTTAAAATCTTTCCTTTTCTTAGCACAAGCACAGCTGAGAAGCTTCGATGCATGTGCTCCATAACGCGTTAAAAAATAATGCATTTAATCACACTTTGCATTACAAGCAAAGGGGAGCTTTTGTCAATGCATGATTTCCTGGTACATTACATTGATCAGCGCATCCCGATTCATTTTACCCTCGCACCACCTTAGTTTGAGAAGAAGTATGAAAAAATATGAGGTTAACACAGAAAAACAGATCACCAATTCAAGCTTTATGAATAATCGATTCGCCATCAATAATTGTTTTGGTAAAGCCATCCTCCTTCCATTTTATAATTTTTCCGCCATTAGCCATGATTAAATGAACGGTAAATAAAGTAAGAGCAAAGCGAGGGTGACTTATTTAGGCAGGCATATATATGACAGCAACACTCATGACAATGTCAATCATGTTACGTTATTATTAAAATGTTTCCTTTTCTTTTTCATTACTTCTTTAACACACTACTTCTCCGCTGCGAGGAGCGGGCATTTTGATATATATATATATATATATAATATATGAATGACCTCCAAAGAGCGCTGAGACTTTTGATATCATGAACGTGTCTGCAAAACTGTGGTCTCCTGCCCTGCAAAAGTCGAGCAGCCAGCGCTGCATAGCTGTGCCGGCCTTTGAGACGCTGACTCGCTTCTGCCTTAAGTCAAAGTGAGCACTTTTAATTTTTTCATCCTCCCCTGCGCTATAGCCCAGACAAGTGCAAACACGGGACCCCTTTTCTACACCACGGCAAAATAATATTAAGGCGATTCACACTTTCTTTTGCGTGTATACGATTATGAGGTCCTCACCTCGGATTATGAAGACACGCACACGAGTGGAGGACTGACAGTGCCATCACAGCCGATTAATGGCGGGACGCCTCACCAGTCTACACAAGACCCACCGCGACTGTCCCCAAAAGCGATCATAACGCCAGCGAACACATCTCTCTATACTATATAATAGAAAAAGGCAACTTTCCTTTCTTTACACCTTTTTTCCTTTTATCCCAAACCAAAGCCTTTCTGTCTTAACACTGCAGAGGACACAAAACTAATTTTCTTTAAATGCCGGTAAGGCACATTACCAGAGGCACAAATTTGAACGCTCACATAGAAAATGTAATTTCTATACCACAGCCGTCGTGTAGCGCCTTTCAAAAGGGATCTACTACCAAGAGATGATCCATATACATTTTAGCTGCTGTTAGTTACTTACCTGTTGTGTTACACAGTCTTTAAAATGTAGTTTATCCGCAACCACTCCAGTAGTGCTCAATGTACCTGTACTTCTTAAAACGTTAATGTTTTACTGTTTAATAACTTATAGACTATATTTTATTATTTTTCCCTTGCACTCAGTGACCAAAGCTATACACACACATATAGACACATACAAACATACACACAACTATATATATGTGTATATATATGTATGTATGTATGTGTATATATATGTATGTATGTGTATATATATATACACACACACACCTATCTACATTATATATATATATATATATATATATATATACACATACATACATACATACATACACACATATATATAATTTGTGTGTGTGTATATATGTATGTGTGTGTATATATGATGTAGATAGGTATGTATATATATATATATGTGTGTGTATATGTAGATATGTATATAGATATGTAGATATGAAGATATGTATGTGTATATATATGTATATATATATGTATGTATGTGTGTGTGCGTGTATATATATAACAGCAGCAATCCAAGCTGTGAGAAAACAGTAAAAAGGAGGCGTGTCAGACGTCGTGGTACATTTTCTGATGCAGCTAGACGAAAAAAACTTTGTGACGCTGCCACCAAATACACAAAACAATTACTTTGACAATCATGTTACATTATTTTTAAAATGTTTCCTTTTCTTTTTCATAACTTCTTTAACACATAACATCGCTGCGAAGCGCGGTATTTTGCTATATATATATATATATCACAGCGACACTCATAACAGTGACAAAACAATTACATTGACAATCATGTTACGTTATTTTCAAAATGTTTCCTTTTCTTTCTCTTTCCTTCTTTAACACACTACTTCTCGCTGCCAAGCGGGTATATATATATATATAGATAGATAGAGATATATATATATAGATAGATATGAGAACAACATACAGTATATATATATATATAGATAGATAGATAGAGATATATATAGATATATATAGATATGAGAACAACACTCATATCAATGACAAAACAATTACATTAACAATCATGTTACGTTATTTTTAAAATTTTTCCTTTTCTTTTTCGTACCTTCTTTAACACACTACTTCTCCGCTGCGAAGCGCGGGTATTCTGCTAGTATACATATATATGTATATACATATAGAACAACATTTATTTTTATAGCACATTTTCATACAAAACTATAGCTCAAAGTATTTTACAAAATTTGAAATAATAGCAAGTTAATGTAAAACATAAAGAAGATTAGGCAATAATACTATACAGCATGTAACAAAGAAGAAGGTAAAAAAAATACCTCCACTTAGACTAGAGAAAAAAACTAAATCTGCAGGGGTTTCAAGGCCAAAGGACCACCCAGACAGCACAGGATAGTACAGATTACTAGGGATCCCAGAGGAAAATGATAATTTAATGCCCATATTGTGTAATAGGAATATAACTAAAATGTAGCTAAGAAAAATTTCTATTGGTAACCTATTCCAGATTTTAGGTGCCTAACAGCAAAAAGCTGCCTCACCACTTCTTTTCAAGTTGACTTTTGGAATTATAAGCAGATTACAACTTGGAGTGTAAGGGATCAAACCAAAATATAGGATGGGGCAAGATTATTTAAGACTTTGTAAACTGACTTTATGCACTTCGTAGTATTCTAAAGTCAATTCTAAATGACACGGGTAACCAATGCAACAATGCTAAAGCTGGTGAAATGTGCTCAGATTTTCTTTGCTTAGTTAAGGTTCTTGCAGCTGCATTCTGCACTAACTCTAACCAACTGATAGAAAGATAGATAGATAGATAGATAGATAGATAGATAGATAGATAGATAGATAGATAGATAGATAGATAGATAGATACTTTTGATGTAATTCTTACAGTAATCTAATTGACTCAAAACAAAGGTGTGAACTAATTTTTAGAAGAGATCTAACTTTTGCTATATTTCTTAAGTGAATATGTGATTTAAAATTTAGGTCAATGTCAATAAATAAAACCCCTAAATTCTTTACCTCTAACTTGACTTTTAAACTTTTATTTCTTATACCCTCACTATATCCATTTTTGACAATCACTAAGATTTCTGTTTTCTCCTTAGTCTGAGAATTCACAACTAAATGTGTTTTTTGTTTTTTAACATTAGCACTCATTACCAATTTGTACAGTATATTATAAAACACAGTATCTGTATTGACTGATTTGGAGTGAGGTGCCTTATACCTAGGACTCTGTATATGTTATATGTCCTCTTCTATGTCTTTTCATTGTGAAGATGTCACCTTGTCACAGAGCACACTGGTAGAAAATCCTGCTGTGTTTTAATATACTGCCTGAAATTCACAAGGATAACACTTGCTATAATTAAATTCTTACATTAGCACAGCACTCTGCCGCTAGAATTAATTTTCAATTTGAACCTCAAGGTCTTGACTTGCAATCCATTTGGTACAGCTAGTTGTGTCCCTGAGATTTTGATTGGACGGAAGTGCACACCTACTGTACTCAACCTCGAGATAACCTATCACAGGAAGTAATTAGCCTATAAACCTGACCTAAAAGAAAGCAAAGAGTAAAAAGCAAAGAATATGAGCACTGCTGCCTTATTTGCAGAAGCTTCCATTGGACTGAAACGCAACTGCAGCATTAATAAGTTGGATAGTTACCAAAATTAAGTATAGCCATTTTTTTTATCATTTTTATCTTAGCACCATTGGAGAGCTATGAGCACAAGTGAAATTTCTTCACTAAGAGTTGTTAACTTCTATAATAGCATCATGAAATTGGATATGCCTGACTTTTTAAAGAAAGGGTTGGACTTGGTTTCAAAGGCATAAGAAAGCTTTGTGTTTAACGACTAGCAAATCAAGACTTAATCCAAACAATGCTGGGTGAGGATCAGCATAAACAAATAAAGATTTGTACAATATGACCTTACAGTAACTTTTTAAATTAAGTCTGGTTCTTAATAAACTGTTTGGTTCTATGCACCACTTACTACAATATTTAAAATTATAGCGAGTGGGATCTGAAATTTAAGAATGAGTTAATTATGGATTTTAAATAGAAAGAAATGCAAATTTAAATGGACAATGGGCCTCAGTTATAGTGCCATTGGTTAATCAGATGTATCAGAATTATTATGCAACTTACTATTTATTTTTGAATACAATATTTGTAGTTTTTGTAATTTTTTTTGTTTACTTGGGGTTAATATGATTAGTTCACTGGAGCTCCTTACTCTGGATATGCTACATGCATTTGCACATGACTAAAATATTCCTGACATTGATCAATTCCTGCTTTTCCTAGTGACTGGCCTTGGCTTTTGTTAATGGTTAATGCAAACAATTTTAGAGGAATCTATTATTTTGAATTGAAATTGATTATTAGTAAGAATAATGGGAATTCTGAGAAGTTTTACTGTTATTTTTATTATTATTATTACTAGAATTATATTTATATGTTTATGCTTTTCATTTGTTTAGATTGTTCAATTAAGTATTACTTTTTGTGTTTTTCTTCCTTTGTATGTTCAAGCATATATTTTATTATTTTTTTATTTTTGTTGCTTTTTTAGGATAAGCATACCAACATGTTATAATTTTTATTTTGATCATTAGAAATTTTTCTTTGATCAGTTAATTTTTTTACGATTTTTCATGATGGAGAATTCAGATATATTTATGTTTTTAAATTATTTTGTTTAAGCTTGGTTGATTTTGTTATCACTATATTTTAAATTTTACTGCTCTGCTCTGCCATTTTATTATGTAGCAGATGCTGCTATTTTGTCAAAAGCCATTGCTATGATGCTAAGGATCTTGGCCCACAGAAGATGCACACTGTTATGTCATCAGAGCAACAATATTGAGGTCAACGTGACACTTAATCCAAAATTGTGGATAATCTTTTAAAATATTCTTGAATATGCTTAGGTGATTTAGTTCTTTGGTTACCATTCTTTCTGTTTGACTTTTGACAACAATTTAAGTTTGTGTAATGGTTTTGGCAGCTCCGTTTCTTTGGATTGCATGGTATAGAACTTTTGGCTAACTCTCAACTATGTCTGTTCTCCTGGTCCCTTATTCTTTAATCCTGCGACATTTCCCAGTTCCCAATGAAACATTGTATTTTCCAGTTCTACCCTTCTTTCAGTATCTGACATTCAGCTTGGTTAGAAAAGTCACATCTTTTACAGGCAGGAAATGCTGCCTTAAAATGTCATGTGACTACAGTATCATATGACCAGCAACAGACATAGCGACCTGTATGGCCACAGCCAGTCAGACAGCCACAAAATTGGGATGAGCCCCCAACAACAGAATGGAGTCATATGAATAATGCTAAAAAATAATAACCATAAAATGAAACCGAAAGTAAAAAATACATAAATGAATTCTGCATTGTCCAAACCTTGAACTTTTAACAGGAAGATACCAAAGTACACTGCAATCTGCTATGAAGGGCTGAAAATTAAGAGCTTAGGAAGCTCACAAGGCAAGCACTTCCTACTTAATTGAAGAGTCCCAAAGATTTTAAGCAAATATTTTAAACCATTCAAATGTAGCTGTTTAACTAAACTGGTCTGAAAAAGTGGCATCTAGAAAAAGGAAGAGTAATTTAAATATTAAAATAAATGTTAAGGCTTTTGGCAGATGATATGGTCCTGTTGACTTAATTGGCATGTGAACTTCAACATGCTTTGGGACGGTTTGCCACCAAGTGTGAAGTGGCAGGAATGAAGAGCAGCACCTCCAAAGGTAATAGTCCTGAGTAGGAAAAGGGTGGCCTGTCCTCTGTGAATGGGAGGTAAGTTACTGCCTCAAGTGGTAGAGTCTAAGTACCTCAGGGTCTTGTTCATAAGTGAGGTGAGAAGGAATAGTGAGATTCACAGATGAATCAGGATAGCAGGTACAGTTATGCAGTCACTATACTGATACGTAGTGGTGAAAAAGGAGCTGAACCAGAAGGGCAAGTTCCCAAAATGAGCTTTCTCTGCAGGGTAGTTGGGCTCTCCCTTAGAAATAAGGTGAGAAGCACAGACAATCTGGAGAAGCTTGGAGTAGAGCCGCTGACCCTCTGCATCAAGAGGTGCCTACTGAGGTGGTTCGGGCATCTAAAAGAAATGCCTCCTAGACACCTCACTGTAGAAGTTGTATTAGGAAGACCCAGGGCTCGCTGGTAGGATTAGATCTTCCAAATGGCCTGGCAATGCCTTGGGATCCCACATTATGAGTTGACAAATTTTGTTGGGGAAAAGGACCTTGGGGTCTCACTGCTAAGACTGTTGCCCCCATGACTCAGTCTCAGATAAGTGATGGAAAATGAATGGATGAATTAATGAATATTAAGGAAGTAAAATTTGGTATCTTTACGTCCTGCTAAAGTCCCTGGGTAACTCCCGCATTATTTTTAGAATAGCAGTTTTATTGTTCAACAAAACTGTATTGTTCTCCTTCATCGGAAAAAATATGTTAGCATGGATTAAAAAAATTCCTAACTTTAGCAACAGCAGACCTTCAGCCCACAGGATAAAGTTACATTAAAGACATTTATGGAACAGTCAGTCCCAGGGTCATACACTCTGTAGGCGGAACTGCTAGAACTTTCAGCTTTCCCACAGTCAACTGTGTCAATAAAATATCAAGTTGCTGGGACTGAGCAAAGAATGTAAGATATTAGCATGAAATAAGTACTGTGACACTCTGGAAAGTATTCAGAGAGAAGGATGTGAAACATCTTGTATTAAATATTAAAGAAGCTCTGCAATGCCTGTCTTTGGCCAAGACCTGTCATCTCGTATACTAAGCAAATACTAGGCAAATGACAAAAGTGGTATTGGCCTTAGGGTAGAAGGTTTAGAAATAATAGAATTGTAAAAATAAGTTAATTGCTAGGTTATATTTTTTATATTGTGCAGTCTGAATGAATTCCCTCCCACTGCCACACAGATGCATACCCTAATACTTATTGTGCAATAACGTAGTACAAGTAGGAGGATTGTTTGAAATGTATATCATTTTATAAAGGTGACAAACTGATCAGTACTGC